>NC_083320.1:29496338-30098503 GCF_963455315.2 Globicephala melas | reverse complement strand
ATTAAGATCTGGTCCCAGGAACGGTTCCATGTAGTTCGGGAAATAATCCCCTGAGCTCAGCCTAGCTGAGCTCCCCTGCACTCACTGCCCCTAGGAGGATCAGTAGGGACTGTGTCACCAAGGATGTGAGAGTCCTTGGCTAACAACATGAGACACTCGGCCATGCCAGGCACCACGCTGAGATCTTTTATATTGTAACTAACAGAACCCATGCAACAACCCCCAAGAGGTAAGTACTGCTGTTAGCCCTCCTTTAGGCCTGGGGAAACTGAGGCACAGAGCACTTCGATTATTTTCCCAAAGTCAAGCAGCTAGTAAGTGACAAAGCAAATGTGAATCCAGCTAGCCCAGCTGGGCTCTTAACCACAGCGCTATCCCACCTTGAAATGCAGAGAAATCAGTGCTGACTTCAAAGTGTTGATAGTCAGGTTCTTCGACAGTTCCCTACTGGTTGGGGGTACCCAGTTAGCAGGGTGCCAGCATGACCTCTTGTACCTTCCTCCCTCTCCGCAGACGCCCCCTGCTCCGACATGCTGGGGATGCTCTCGGGCCTCATTGCCGACTCCCAGATCTCTGCTTCCTCTACCCGCGAGTACCTCTGGAGCCCCAGTGCTGCCCGTCTGGTCAGCAGCCGCTCAGGCTGGTTCCCTCGGATCCCTCAGGCCCAGCCGGGCGAGGAATGGCTCCAGGTAGACCTGGGAGCGCCCAAGACCGTGAAAGGCGTCATCATCCAGGGAGCCCGCGGAGGAGACAGCATCACCGCCGTGGAAGCCAGGGCGTTTGTGCGCAAGTTCAAAGTCGCCTACAGCCTAAATGGCAAAGACTGGGAGCACATCCAGGACCCCAGGACCCAGCAGCCGAAGGTAGGATGTTCCCGGAGGACTCCCTAACCTTGCCCCAAACAGGGAGGTTGATTTGGGGGATGTTGATTTCCCATCTAGATGGTCATCACCAACCCCAGCCCGTCAAACAAATATTAACTGAGAGATTACTTTGTGCCAAGCCCTCTGCTAAATGCCTTATTTTAGCCTTTACGACATCTCTAGAAGGTAGGTCCTTTCGTCCCTCCCATTTTAGAGGTAACAAAACTGAGGCTTGATGTCATGCCAGGGTCATACAGTACCTGTGGTAGAGCCATGATTCAGACCCAAGTCTCACTCCAGAGCCCAAATGCCTAACCACTACTCAACACTGCCTTTCTACTGTCTTGGACACTCTTTCTACCCTGTTTCAGATAAAGTGTCCTTGGAACTGGCCAGACATCCAAAGGGGATGTGGTTTTTGGAGGCTCAACTGTAGAAACTAGTGAATTACTTCCAAAAACAACTGTGTTTTTCTGAGTGTTGCTGCACTCCTTTGTATTTTCCTGGGCTTGACTACTTAGATCTTTCTTGCCTCTCACATGGAGGCTGGGAAGAGGCAAGAGAAACTAACTCCAGTCCAGAAGCGCAGGCCAGTGTAACACCCCCTTCTGCCCTCGGAGGAGTGAAGGTCAGCCCTCAACGAGGGGCACCGAGGAGCCCCAGGAAAGGGAGAGGACATCACAGCCCTGTCCCCCTCCAGGTTAATTGCCCAGTCAGCCAGGCGTTCCGATCCTCATTGCTAAGTTACTCCTCATTTTCCTCAGAAGAGCAGGGCCCCTAATAAGGAAGGGGTATCACATGTCTCTGTTTAGCAAATGTTTTCCACTCTTAATGCAGAGGCAAGGTCTGGGTTGGAGGTTTTGCAGTGCTGATGTAAACTCCCAGCTTATAATTCCAGCGGCTTGGAAAGGCTCAGTGCTTGGTAACTGGAACCTTCAGTGGATGGAGCAGAAGTCGGACCACTGGCTCCCCCAGGGACAGCTGACCCTGGCGCTTCTTTTTTTTTTTTTTTTTTTTGCGGTATGCGGGCCTCTCCCTGTTGTGGCCTCTCCCGTCACAGGCTCCGGACGCGCCGGCTCAGCGGCCATGGCTCACAGGCCCAGCTGCTCCGCGGCATGTGGGATCTTCCTGGACCGGGGCACGAACCCGTGTCCCCTGCGTCGGCAGGTGGACCCTCAACCACTGCGCCACCAGGGAAGCCCCACCCTGGCTCTTCTTGACTATTCTGGGGGCCTTGGAAAGGAGATGATCTTAGCTAGGGTCAGAGCCTGCCCTCCCCATGACAGTGCCCCCCTTTTGGAATTGTGGGCATCCTGCAAAATGAGTTGGCTCTGCCTCATTCCTAGATGCTAATCAGCTACAGCCCCTGGCACACCTGCACACCAACAGTCCCCTAAGTCACTGGTTCACAGGTACGCTTTGGGTTGGGTCCCCCACCCGGCTTCAGCCAGGGCAGCCCCACTGTCATCCATTTTATGAGGTGTGGCTTTAGGTGAGGTTTCTTTTGACAGAATTTCTTCCACTAAACCAAGGTTGGGGGAACACAGTCTTAGATTATCAGGGTGTGACCAGTGGAAATTGTCATTAGCCTAGAAAAGGGATGGTCACTTTCCCTTCAGCCTCTCAGTGACCTGGCATTTTCTAAACCTAGACTTTCAAGCTGGGACTTTCTAAATCTAGACTTTTAAGCATCTGGGAAAGAACTTCTTTTTCTAGTAAACCGAGAACTTCAGAACAGGCAAGACAGCCTAAATGCCCTTCACTCCTCTCCAGCCAAATCCAGCTTAAGACTCACGCAGAGCCGAATTCTGAGTCCTCAGTTTCACTCCAAGGATAGAGAACAGAACCCAGCAATTGCCACTTTCATCTGCTCCCCATCTGCCGTGTTTCTCCCAAATGAATAAAAACCTTGGTCTGAGAATGGGGCTCCCACGGACCAAAACGGGCAGTGACCATGAATTAACTCTGAAGCTGCCTTCCGGTTGGATGTGAGGGGTGAGGTGGGAAGGGGGGAGGAAGGAGCAGAAGGGAGGAGTGAGGAGGGCTCCCACCTAAGAAGGGCTGAGCAGCCTGTCTCCCCTGCAGCTGTTTGAAGGGAACATGCACTACGACACCCCTGACATCCGGAGGTTTGACCCTGTCCTGGCGCAGTACGTGCGGGTGTACCCTGAGAGGTGGTCCCCTGCGGGCATTGGGATGCGACTGGAGGTGCTGGGCTGTGACTGGACAGGTAAGGCCCTCTTTCCACTGTGGGTCTCACTCACATGGTCTCATGACCCCGGCTTCCTGGGATGGCCTGGGAGGAGGTCAGACCACGACGGGGATGGGGCAGAGGGGCAGCCATCCCTGGGGTGAAACCCCATCAGTTCAAAACGCTGCTGCCTCCTGCCTGCCCTGGGCTGCACTTTGTTCTGCCTCAAACCACCGGCACTACGGCCTCTGGACTCAGGACAGCTCCTCGAGGGATGTGCTTTGTCATTTTTAAAGGATCATTTCAGTCCTCCAACCCCAGTCTCTCAAAAACAAATCATAACCACACACTGCCCACCCAAATTCAATTAGACCCTGACTCTTCAGGCCAGAGGGCTGTGGCTGTTGATTTAGGGAAGAAAAAAAAATGCTCATGATAATAAAGTAATCGGTTTATGTCTGAATCTGGCCTCCAGATGTCTGTGGCTAAGAGACTTCATTTTCATTTCGAAGCCACATCTGTAAAAGGCATTTATTTGCTCAGGAGGGACCCTGTTGCAGGGGAGCTGCCGAGAGCCCGACTTCTTCCCCGTGTGCCGCAGGAGGCTCGCTGGGCTCCACCCTGCGTCGCAGGCCCTGGGAGCACCTCCGAGTCTCCTGAACGAAGATGAGGCCCGCTGATCCTGGCCACCCTCCAGGTTTCCCGGGAAGCACCCCATCCACCCTTCCGAGTCGGGTCCGCCTCCCCTCCAGGCCCCGCCCTCCTCCCCGGGGCAGGGCTGGGACAGATCCCAGCTCAAGCGGGAGCCGGAGCCGGAGCTCGCTCGCTGCCTGCCAAACGGAGCTGGGGGTGGGGTGGGGTGAGGCAGCAGGCAGGACCCCGGCCCCAGGTATCTCCATTTTCCTGTCTGTGCCGTACCTGTCAGCAGCTCACCCAGCAGGGGATCGTGGAGGATTAGTAAGAGCATGTCGGAGAAGTGCTTTCGGCTCCCGGGGAGAAAAGTGCTGCCTGTGTGCCGTTATGATGGCGCCGAGGAAGTGTCCCGTTGAGGCACGAAGGCTGGGAATCGGGCCCAAATTAGCCTTTCTCACCTTTCAATGGAAGGCAGCCCCAGTGAACATATTTTAGTGGGAAGACACTTTACTCGCCATCACGGAGTGAGGCAAGGTTCCCTGCAGCCTGCTGAGTGTTCCTCACCTGTCCTCTTGCAGGCGCTGAAAACTGCCCTCCAACAGTGACACAAGCTGGCTTCTTCTGGCCAGAATCAGAGGCTTAGAGTTGCAGGGGACCCGAGGGCTTCTAGGCCAGTGGCTTTCAAACGTTTCTGACCACCATCCACAATTTAAAATAAATTTATATCACGAGCCACTCGACTTACAAGCATGCGTGCACACACACACGTGTGTGCTTATGGGATATAGTATATCATGAAGCACCTGGACTCGGGGGACAGATTGCCAAGTTCAAGTCCTGTCTCTGCCGATCTCGGTTATCCTAGCTGAAGAAGCGGGGGTGACCATAGTATATCTACACCCCCCAGGGTTATCATGAGGATTCAATCAAATAATGGATATAAAATACTTAGCCTGCTGCTTGGCACCTAATAAACTTGTTACAGTAAGTAAGTGTGACTGAAACAAAAGGTTCCCAAAGCGGTGCTCATCCTTGCCGCGTGAGTATACTCTGAAATATTATAGCCCCTATTTTAAAACGCTAGTCCTGACTCATGAAATTGATCTACAATCTGTTGACAAGGGTGACATACAGTTTGAAAAAAAAATCACCGATCTAGGCCAATGCCTCCTTCACAGAGAGGGAAACTGAGTCCCAGAGAGAGCAGCCACTTGCCAGAGGCCGATAGCTACTGACTCATACTTCCCCCCGTCCATGGTCCTCTGTGCCACGCCTCTTCCCAGGCTGGCCCTGCTTTATGACCGGCTGGACAATTGCTATTGGCCTTTTCCTCCTATTGCCCCCTGCCAAGCTGGCCCAAATTACACGGGTGATGGTCAGCAACAGGTTTCTCATTTCAAAGTCCTCCTGGCTGTTCCTTGGAAGATCAGAGTAGGGGCTCGATACCCTCCGCCCAGCCTCCTTCCCTTTGAAGTCTCTGACATCTGTTTTCAATTGCCGGGGAGCGTAGTTTGATGGGCAGTTAGCTCTAAGTGTCCAGTACAAACACAGTGGACACAGAGGCCGGCTACCGTTTCCTCACTTTCATTCACACGGCCTGCCCTCTCATTGCCTCACCCGCCCCCTGTGCCCCTGGATTTAACGTTATCTCTCTGCCACCCAGCTCACCCACTCCGCTACCTAACATTTCCAGGAACCTCTCTCCAGGCCACGTGGCTTTCTGCTTGTCAAATTTCCATTCATTTCTGTGACTCATCCTTGTTCCCTTCATTCCTACCCCAAAAGGATAACAGGGAAAATAATGGGCTGGGTTGAGTTACTGCAGCTAAATAATTTGACAGGGCTGCTTCACCTGTTCATTTGTTTGTATTTCAAATGATGACTTCTTGCCTTGCTGACCACGGTTTGCTTTACAACGGAGTTTGAGATTCTGTGGCACAGTAACAAATATGAACTTACAAGTTAGGACGCTTTGAGGTTATTTGCCCAGCCACGTTTGGTCACCTGCTACTTGTATTTTGAATAAGTTGCCAACATTGACAGGGCTGGAGATTTTCCCTGGAGATTTTGTTTGTTTCTTTGTTTCATGCGAGGGGGAAAAAAAGATCTTTTTGCAAGATCTGGCCACACTGGGCCACCTCGCCTCGGTTCCTCAACCTGCTGGAACCAGTCACGTGGTGGCCTCCTTTAAACCAGGTGTGCAGGACCCTTCTGCCATCTCCTGTCCCAGCCTTTACTCTCCCAGCCCCCAGCAGGCCATCCTCCCTTACGGTAGCAGTTAGCCTCCTAGAAGCATTTGAATTTGCCACACCCTGACCTAAAGGCACAGCCCCAAATTATTTCCACTGAATGGAGTCTGAGTCACTTTGAGCCCATATTCTTTTCCATCCGGTTTTGGGCAAACGCGAACAACGATGTCTGGGGTCGCACCTCCCAGGCTGTCTGGCTTGGCTGTGACTTCAGCCGTTGTGCTTCTGGTTATCTTGTAATAGGTGGGCCCCCAGGTCGGGTTAGCTTTGGTTCCGTCTGACTCAGAGAAGGCAGAGAAGAGAAGGCCCGTGCCACGCGCAAACAGGGCCCGTTCCACACGCAAACAGGGCTGAGCCCGAGACGCGACAGCAGTCACCCAAGGGGCTGTGCTCAGACAGGTGTTTTCCACAGGACGGAAGCTCACTGCATTAACCCCGATTGTTTTCAGACCATTTTTGATGGGTGTCCTTCATTGCTTATGTGTGTGTGTCACCCACATCTGTGTCTGAAACAGGACAGCCAGAGCATGTTGAGCCCTGCCTGTGGTCAGTGTCGCCCACGTTCATTACTGCCTGGTGCGCATGGCCTTTTGAGCCGGCCTCAGGGCCTCTGCTGTGGAGTAGAGTGTGGGTTTGTGTTCTTGCCTCCATTACGGCTATTTCTACAGCTTGGGACCGCTCTCCTTTACACAGGCCATGGTCCTGACGTCATCACAGCACACAGAAGTGACGTCATGGGTGTGTGTGTGTCCATCTTGGATTTCCTTTTTTCTTCCTTCTTGAAAGGCCCACCCTTGGAGAGGAGACTTAGTATTTGGCATCCTCCTGCTGGGTTTTGACACAGGCTGCTGCATGTGGTCTTCACTCCCCTTCCTTTGCCTTTCTGCAGACTCAAAGCCAACGGTTGAGACACTGGGACCCACCGTGAAGAGCGAAGAGACCACCACCCCGTACCCCATTGACGAGGAGGCCACGGAGTGCGGGGAGAACTGCAGCTTTGAGGATGGTGAGGATGGGGCCAGAGCCGTATTTCATCCAGGATGGTATGGGTGCCGACCAGTCGCAGTGGAGGCTGGCCCATGGCTGGGTCCGGGACCTGGAGGCCCCCTAGGTCAGAGGTCAGGGAAGTGTGGCACTTAGGGGCTTGGGGCAGTGGCTATTTCCAACCAATCTAGAAGCATTCAGATATTGGCACAACCAGTACAGCCCTACATCAGCTGAGACAAGGGGCCATCCAAAGAGGAGGCCTCCCTTGAGTAGTCTCCTTTCCTAGCCCTCACTTCGTATCTTTAGAATGCACAACTGTGATCGCCCCTCCCGCTAAGCTTGTCTCCGGGGCACAGTCAAGGGAAGATCTGGCTGTCATCTGGGTGACTTGGTCAGTGGAGCGCGATAGGTTAACTCAGCAGTTAACCATGATTTAATTGCGTTGCCCTGTGTCTTTTACCACCACCGGCTGAGAAAGCCTGACAATTAGGATTATAAAATAGGGCACCGCCTCCTCCACGAGGCGAGCGCAGGTCAGTGACAAAGACAGAAGTATGAAAAGGCACCTCACCCCTTCCTCAAAACTCAGGGCCACCTATCTGCGATTAGTCTCTTCACATGGGAAATCGACTGCATTTTCATTTTATCTTCTAAGCATATCCAAGTTAGAGAAAAATAATAATTGGAAGAGCCCAAAAGGACATCACATTTTCAATCTTCCTGCTAAGGTCGCAGAATATGAGGACATTCCTTAACAAACTACAAAGTTTGGAACACCTGGCATTTGGGGCTAGAATTTAATGCTTGACAGCCTCAATTTACAGTAAATTACCGATCGTTATTAAACGTTCATTAAACCAAATGAGGGAAGATTGGTGAAGAGGCTTGGGAAGTGATGGAGACATAAAGACGTAGCGCCGAGTCGGTAGGTAGATGGTGAAATCTGTGGGTCCGCACCCTTAGCCACTTGACAGTATGAGAAACTGCAAGGATGCAGTGGACGTCTCCCCAACATGGCTACAAAGAAGAATGGGAGGGGAGCCAAAAGTAAGTGCTGAAGTTGTGTGACTGCAAAATGGTAATTTAATGCATATGCTCTCAGGAATGTGCTTTTGTACATTGCGTGGGCCGGGGGACACTCTTGGTCAGGGATAGTTGAATACAGAATTCTGACATTTTAATGAACTTGTTTTTGTTTTATGAAGAGGAGAAAGAGACTTGGAGAATCTTCCAAGACATGTTGGAAAGAGTTGGAGAGCCAAAAGTGGGGCGCTCTCATTTACTGTGTGCTATTGGATCAGCAGGGTTTGCTCGGTGCAGGGCAAAAGGAGGGGGTTTTGTCTAAATGGCAATCCAAAGGAAAATGTAAGGACTTTCAGAAGTTTAATATAATTTTCCCTTCTATAGTGGTTTGTTTCATTTGGGGTTTCTTTGGTGGTTCCTCCCCTCTCGCTTTTTTTTTTTTTTTTTTTTTTTTTGCCAAAGATCTCTTTGTGGAATTGGGTTCCTGAGATACAGTATGCGTATAAACATTAGAGAGGAATTATGGTATATTGAATTACTCCATATTTTTGAACGGAAAAATAGAAACTTAGAAGTTGTCGGGAAAAGGGGATGGGGAGGGCTAAGGGCTGACTTTTCCAAGCCACAGGTTGATGCTTCTGTAATAGATTCCATGTGTTTCTTCTCAGCTCAAGCTGACTTTGGCCAAGGGTGGGCAACTATTAAATATTCTTTCTTGGGAAGGGGAGACACGAGCAGGACCCGGTGGCAACCTGCTGCCACGGCCAGCAGTGCCCTTCCCCTCAGAGGTGATCCGTCCTCGCCCCCCGGGGCGGGAGCAGTGTGTTTCCACCAGTCGACTGTTCCCTTTAGACTTCCTAACCTGCCTTCCCCACGGAAATTCCTCTCTGGGAACCCTGAGAAGGGAAGTGAAAAGGCCAAAGACCCCACTTCCTCCCTCCTACCAGCGTTAGCCAACACTTTTCCGCTGTCTCCGCAGCTACTGAGGACAAGAGCCCAAATCTGGGTTCCCGTTTCCTCTCTTTCCCCACCTCCACCCCACCCCGAGTTAATCACGTGTTCGGCACCAGCTCAGACTGGATTTGTAGAGCTGAGTGGAACCTCCAAAGAAACCCTTTGGGTTCGGTCTGTTCGCTTAGAGGTGAACAGCCGAGCAGACGGGGGCGAGCCATCGTGTGGTCTCTTAGATTTCCATTCTCTGCCGTCCCTGGAATCCTGGCGTTCAGGCACTCGGAGCCATGTAAAATTATTTTTCCTCCTGGTCGGCGCTGAGCTGGGCGGCAGGCTGGTCTGGTGCCCTCAATTTGCCCTAACATGCCAAATCGCCCGCCTGGCAGTGCCTCCCCCGGCGATGCTGAACTGACCCGGTCTTCTGAAACAAGAGGCCTGGCACAGGGAGGTGAAGGGCAAACAAGCCTCCCTTGTTTCCAAGATCACTTTCTCCTCCCTGGCCAGCACCTCCCGCATGTTGAATTTCAGCCTCTCCGGATGCCAACGGGCTGTCCATCACTGCTGACAGCCAGGTTGGCAGGATCCTGCCTTCCACTGAGGCAATGGGGAGACATTCTTCTCTGGCATTTTAGGGAACAGCAGTTTCCACATTTGTCTGCTCTCCAGAGTGGACAGAAGAGGCCGATTAGAGCCTGAAGCCGTTTGGTGGCCTCATTTATAATCGCTTACTATGGGAACCGCTGGCAGCCTTGGCTTTCATGCCTGGGAAGGATGAGACCAAAGGCTGACCCTAAAGCCAGCCATCGCCAAGATGAGTTAAATGAATAAGCAAAGGGAGCCTCTTCTTTCTCTGCCCTCCCCTTAGGCCCTGCCAGCCGTTTAAATAGCACCACTGTGGCTGTTCTCCGAACCCATTTCATTTGCCTTGTTTCGGGGTTCTTGTTTTCCCTTTTAGACAAAGATTTGCAGCTCCCTTCAGGCTTCAACTGCAACTTTGATTTCCCCGAGGAGCCCTGTGGTTGGATGTACGACCGTGCCAAGTGGCTCCAAAGCACCTGGACCGGCAGCTCCGGGCCCAGCGACCGGACGTTTCCAGGTAAGCCAGCCTCGAGTTAAGCGATGAGAGAGTTAAGGCCAGCCTGCGCCATGTTTTTCAGCTCCACATTCCCTGACAGGCTTCATAACTTCACAGAACAATCCTCTGCTCTTTGCCTGCAAACCACCGGCCTTTACTGACAGTGTCATCCGACAGAATAGCTGGCTGGCGGTTCCTGGCCCTCTCTTGTGATCACAGAGCAGCCTGGAAGCTGGGAGGGAGCGAGAGAGGCCAAGATCAAAGAAGAGGAAAGAAAGAGCAATTAGGAGGTCCTAGGAGAGGGGATGAGTCAATGTCCCTTTGTTGCCGTAGCCAGCTCTCGATGCCACCATCACAGAGCCCCTTGTGACTCCAAGCTGGACATTGTTCCTAAAATGGCTCATTGGGAAACTCCTGGCCCCAAGTCTGACTGATACTTTCTGGAGGGTATCATCACTTCTGTTGAAAACCAAGTCGAGGGCCTGAAATGCTGCCACACCCATGGGTGTCTAGCAGAGCTGCCTGGCACTTGGCCTCCTGAAGAGTGTTGCTGCCAGTCGTTGGAATATTGTGAAGCCGCCCTCTTGGTGTCAGAGAGCCCGATTTCAGAGGCTCTCCTGGCACTGTTGGTAGAGAGGGGCTGCCTTTAGCCCTTCTAAGCAGGAGTTGTCCACTCTTTCCATTGTGGCATGCTTTTACAGTGATGTTCTGGTAAATGTTTCACGACCGGCTCTCCAGGTTTAAAAAAAAAAATCTGCTTTGTAATTAATGTTCGCCACTGTCCGTGGTGTAAATCCTCCCACTGTGGTTGAATGCAAGCTACCCACATGACATCATCGGAGGTGGAGTTGAGAAGTACAGCAGCACAGCCTTAGATAGTTTTTTTCCCTCACACAGATAACAGAGATACAAATAACTTCTGAATCATGCATACCAGTAAAATGTATTAAAATAATTAGGAAGTATTGCATTTTGAGAATTTATTTCCTTTCTTTTTTAATATACTTTATTTCATTGCAACTTTATAGAATTCAATTGTTAACGATGCTTGAATTTCACAGTAGGCTTGCAAACTTCCAGAAAACTCCACAATCGGCTCTCACAAGCCAGTACGTAGCATACGTTGCTCTAGCATGTCACGTGTTAGCTTTCAGTGTTCCTGGATCTTGGGCCCCCTGTAAGCGTTTGAGAGGGAAGGGCTTAATTCTGGAAATTAGTAGATCATATGTTGCCTGCCTAGAGAATGAAAGGGGGGAGGGACCTCCCCTTCTTCAGAGTCCCCCAGAGCCGCTCTGCTGCCCCTCACCCCAAGGACTGGCCGTGTCCCCTGTCTCCAGGGACGGCAGTGGGATGGACGCTCTCCGCGGGCTGCCTCCTGCGCTTGCTTTCCCGGAGGGTCACAGCATCTGCTCCGGAGAAAAACATTTTCATATTTCAAGTGTTTATCTCTTCAGGATTTGAGTGCTCAGAGAGATTAATATCTGAAGATCACCACGGCCTCAGGCAACAGGAGAGAACACTTACCCTCATCCCAGCGTTAATCACCCTCCCCCCTCGCTCACTGCAATAATGTTTAATTAATATAATGAGCCTCCTGCACGTTGGAAAAAAAATACTTATTTTTATAACCCAGCCTGGATTTTTCATTTCATTTCCTCTCCTTTGAGACTTGGCCCAATTAATTGGTTGTTTTCCCAACCTCCACTTTTTATCCAAACGTAAAGAAAATTTGCCGTGGGGGTGGGGTGGTGTACGTGTGATGTTTATGTGTGTGCATTTGTGTGCTGTGTGTGTGCGTGTGATGTTTATACGTGTGCATTTGTGCGCTGTGTGTGTACGTGTGATGTTTATGCGTGTGCATTTGTGCGCTGTGTGTGTACGTGTGATGTTTATGTGTGTGCATGTGTGATGTTTATGTGTGTGCATTTATGCACTGTGTGTACATGTGATGTTTATACGTGTGCGTTTGTGCGCTGTGTGTATATGTGTGATGTTTATGCGTGTGCATTTGTGCGCTGTGTGTATGTCTTTCTTTCTCAAGGTGTTTGTGGGTTTTGTGTGTACGTGCATATGTTGTTTTTATGTGTAGATCTTGTGTGTTTGTATGTATATGCATGCGTTTAGTTTGTGTGCATGTATGAATCTGTGTGTGTGTCTGTGTGTTTATGTTTGAGTGTGTCTGTGGTTTATATGCATGTGTATGTGTGTGTCTGTACATTTATGTTTGAGTGTGTTTGTGGTTTATATGCGTGTGTGTGTGTGTGAGGTGTTTGTATAAGGGGGCAGCTTGGCAAAGGCACATTGAATAAAGGGATGCAGGTGATACAGCAAGGGGAGATTTACTGGCTCTTATTCAGCATCCATCCTCAGGTTCTTTCTAATTATTCCACTTCCTCCCTTGCACTCTTCTGAGCAGATTTTCTCTAAGAATGCCTGAGGTCAGCCCTGTCCAGACTCCAAGGCCACCAGTTAGCAAGTGACACTTCAGGGAGAGCTTAAGCTACTCTCCATTTGACGCGGTTCCCCTCTGCCCCCTCTTCGCCCAGCCCTCACCCTCACCTGATGCCCCGTGGGTTGACCCCGGCTACTGGCTGGGAATCCTCGTCCTGCCCGCGTTCCACTTGATTCATTACACCCTGCGGTTTGGGAAGGCTCTTCAGAGCAATCTTGTAGAGCGGGCAGAAGTCCAACCTTTAGCTGGCTGGCTGGGGACAGAAAGAAAATTAGGGCCATAAGGAACTGCTAGATCTAATGTTTCTCCCTTAAGAAATCGAAAAAGAAAATAATTACTTTCCTGTTCCAAAGGAATCCCTGAAGTTAGGAAAAGTGGCCCTTGGATGTTGCCTCCAGAAAACAGAATCATAATGTTGTCTTCAGAGTCCTTCTGTCCATCCTCTGATGATTTAAAAATCATTTGCTGTATTTCCCATTGTCCTTCCCCTTACAAAACATGATACTGGACTCTAAGCAGGAGAAGATAGAGAGCCCTTTCTGTTCAGGGTGGTCCTTTCTTCTTCAAAAAAAAATTGGAGCCCCGAGGAGAGCAGTTGGGAGAAAGGAAACAGCTGTGCTTGGTTAGGGGCAGGGCAAATGCTAACGGGTTCAGAGTCCCGGGACCTTCCAAGTCAAGCCTGAAAGTGCTGTGTCACCCGCACTTCGCCCCTCCACAAAGAGGAGACCACTCCACTCTTTAAGAAAAGTGTGCCATGTGTTTTATCTCCTTGTTAGATAGGTAAACAAAAGTAATTACACAAGAAAGGAGGTGTCCTCACCCAGTGCAGAGGGAGAAGGGAGGAAAACAGGCAACAGCCATGTTGAAATATCCTACTCAGCCTACTTGATTAGAAGTGCCTGTGGAAACTACTTACATTCCTTAGATGTTTTCTGATTTAGTTCTTTTCTCATGTTTTGTTTTGTTTTGTTTCTTTTCCTTTTAAGTAAGCAATTAGTTCTGTTCTTTTGGCTAGTGGTAATAGTTGCTTAAGGCTGACAAGACACCCACTGGTTTTATTCCACTGTTTTTGTTTTTCAAGATAGTCTTTCAAGACATTCAGAATTTCTTTTTTTAGCTCTTTGCTTGTGGCTTAGAAGCCTGGAGTGTGTTCATACCAGCCCCTGGGGACCCTGTTCCGAATTCAGTGACCCCTGGTGGTTGCAGAGGAGCTAGTACCTTGTTCTCTGAGAAAGCACTTTGCCTTTGCTCTGTAACTACAATGACACAGAAAATGTCTCCCCTAGTGGAAGCAGCTGTATCTCCCACAGATATTCTTAAGAGCGTTGATCAGAAACAGAATTTTGAGGAAGATCGGATTCAGCTCTTTAAGGAACAAGGCAAAAATGCCTTGAGATGCTATGGTGAGCCCGTGTGTCTAGACCTGCCCTGTGTAATACGGTAGCTGCTAGCCACACGTGACTACTTTAATTTTAATTAAAATTAAATACAGATAAAACTTCAGTTCCTCCATCACATCAGCCACATTTCGAGAGCTCAGTACCCACTCTGTGTGGGACGGTGCAGATAGAGAACACGTCCATCATCACAGGATGCTGTCTTGGTCAGCACAGCTGGAGCACCTTTTGGCGTGAAGAGTAACTTCCAGGGTGTTTGCTGACTCTGTTGCTCCTTGGTTTGGTGTAAACCAAGAGAAAATAATTAGGGAGATGTGCCTTCTCCATGATCCCTTGGTGGGAGTGTTCAGTGCCTGGCATTTTTTGTCACTGTCATTGTACGTCAGTGAGTAACATCATAAAGTAACATCCTATTAGGCAGTATAGGAACTATTTCATTCAATCAAAAAGAGTAAATACGGGGCTTCCCTGGTGGCGCAGTGGTTGAGAGTCCACCTGCCGATGCAGGGGACACGGGTTCGTGCCCCGGTCCGGGAAGATCCCACATGCCGGAGCGGCTGGGCCCGTGAGCCATGGCCGCTAAGCCTGCGCGTCCGGAGCCTGTGCTCCGCAACGGGAGAGGCCACAACAGTGAGAGGCCTGCATACCTCAAAAAAAAAAAAAAAGAGTAAATACTAAGTAATAGCAATAATAGTAATAATTGTTTTATTTTTATTGTTGTTCTTTTTGTTGTTGTTGTTGTTGTTGTTATCTTCAGGAAAGAGACAAGACTAGGGATAAAGGGTACTGTTCCAGGTCAGCTTCAGAATCCTCAAGTGTGCGGTCACCCTCAGTGTGCGTTCTTTTATATATTTGTTGACCTAACGAAGTATGGCTACAATATTACTTCATTTCAGTAACTTCAAATCATGGAAGTGACATAAAGAAAACAGGCAAAGGCTATTTGGAATAGTATGCCTTTATCAAAGGACAGAGCTTTGGCTACCTAGCATTTATATGCTTATTGGGTTGAGAGACCAGAACCTTTACTCTGGGTTCAAAAACAAGTGAGAGTAAGTCAAGAATACAAGGTTCTGGAATATTCAAATTTTACAAATGGCGGCTCTTCCATCAGACGTAAGTGGTAGTCCTGTTGACTTTTCGTAGGGCTGTTTTGATGCGGATTGGGCCACTGAATAAACCCCATGAGAGTGGAGGACCAGAACTGTGGTTCACTATGGGACATACACACAAAAGGATTAAGTGTGAGTGGGTATGGTCAGTAGACAGTCACAAAGAAATCAGTGAAAGTGACTCATGAGTCAACTTGCTTACAGTGGGCTTGATTTTGGGCGGTGAGTTAGCAGGGACTCTGTGAATTAAAAAGCAACTCTCTTAACTCAAAAGACCTTCCTCATAGGTGGGACCGATGGCAGCAAACAATCCAGACACGGGATTGGCATCAGCTTGAACTGCCTTCAGAAAGAGGGTGCTGTGGCGTGTCTGGGGCACAGCCACTACAGATAGGGAGACGGGAACTTCTCGGGCTTAGAGCAGGCTAGATAATTAAAGACCAGGAACAGCTGGGCTAAAAGAAAGCCATATTTAAGGAATAACTTCAACTGGAAAAGGAAAGCATAGAGGCCCTTCTTTAAGGGGCATAGGAAGGAACACATCTCTGACTTTGTAGAAAAGACAGCAGTAGAGAGGAGAAGCTCTTCCTTTTATTCTGAAAGTCATGATTGGTTGAGTGTGTAAGATTGATAATGAAGGGGCAGAGTGATAAGAAGACTGAGTTGATTGCAAACCTTCATGAAAGCCGACATACCAAAAAAGCAGCTCAAGATAGACTCCTGCAAAGCCCAGTCCTGAAACCTCAAATGTCCACAAGATGGTCAGTCGCAAACCTTGAGCACATCCTGCCGAGTTCATCCAAAGCCAGTGTTTCCCTTAGCCGGTTGTTAATTTGAGGACCTTAGCAGAGATGGTCTGACCTTGGGAGGCCAGCTGAGGGGCTGACTCATGTCTTAAGCATGACCTATACAAAGAGACTCCATCTCCTGCAGCACTAAATATTCTTTCAGATGGTTGTTCTAGTAGGAGGGCAAGATGCTAGCCAGGAGATGCGTGTGTTGGACAGATGGTGTGTTTGGCTTTGCGATAGCCTGGAGGATCAGACTGGTGATTTATCTCAGGCTTTGGTAAGGTGTCGGCACCACTGATTCCATGGCTGTGGGGCCAGAAGTGGTCACGTGATCCTCTGAAGCCAGATGTGGTCATAAATCGCCAGGTGAAATGTCAGGAGACCCTTTCTAGAGACAGCAGCAGGTTAAGACGCTGAATGACCTTGTCCTCTGCACTTCCTCTCTGCCCTTTTGAAATGTTGTTCATTCCCATGTGATTGTTTTCCCTGCGTCATGGGCAACAACAGATGTTTTGAGTCAAGAACCTAGCAAAACGCCTCCCAAACAGGTCAGGTCTGGGGGGGAGACGGATTGTATCTCTGGAACATTTTTTCTTCATTCTCTTTCTACTGCTAAATGTATCTCCTCTGCATTGTTTCCCGTTGGAAGCTATCCATTGCCGACATCACTGCCATCAGCTACAGAAACAAGAAGACAGCCTCCAGCAGGTAGAGCTGACGCTTAGCTGGCCATGTTTGGGGACCTCTTAACAATCCAAAGGGCTTTTCCCCTAAAGTCTAAGTAAATCAATAAAGTAGCCCACCCATGCCAGGCCAACCCTTTGCTCTATCAAGTCACCAACAGCCACTGTCTGTTAAAACTTCCTCTGTGTTTGGCAGTGGTAAGCCATACATTAGAATGTTCTAGAAGAACAAACTCCACTGATAGCACACGTGCTTCGCTCACAGCACGTATATGGGTGCCATAACTTCAAAGAACTGAAGCACTTAGCTTGGCGAAGGGTCAACGTGGAGACCTGCCACAACCAAAGCCCTGGATAGCGGCCATTTAAAGAGGCAAGGGTTGTGTTTCCTGAGGAAGTGAAGACCAGGGTCTTAATTCTTCGCGAGTGAAAATGTTTCTAAGTCAGAGGACAGAAATTGGCTGCGCTCCGTCGGGAATAGAAGGAGGACATGTGTCTAAATGACAGTAGGAAAACTTAAAAATGAAGTTAAGAAGTTTCTGACAGTTAGGGCTGTGACCCAGAAGACACATTGCCAGCATGGCCTATGGAAACTCCTCCTCTGGAGAATTTAAAGCGAAGGGTGGACAGCTGTTCTGCGGATGTTTTCAGCATGGTTCCTCTGGGCAGCAGGGCTGGCCCCATCTAAATGGTCTTTTGAGGTCCCGCTCTCATTCCAGAATCATGTATTATTTTATTTCATCTACTGTAGATTGACCCAAAAGCATGTGGTAAACAGTGTCTGATGTACAACTTGAGGCTGGCTGGTTTCTGGAGTTAGGATGGTTCTGGGAACCATCTTATTCCAGAGAATATCTTTACTGTCCTTGAGCCAAATCTTACTTCCTTTGAGTCTTGGATCAGTCCTCCCAGGTTATTGGTGCTCTTTGGACCCTTTTTCTTTCTAAAAGAAACAAAAAGGCCAGCACAGGAGGCAGTGGGTGTAGTGATGGCAGTGGAAATGAAGGACAGAGCATTTATGGAACGTTGTTCGTAGGCAGAGCACCTTACAAGGCTCTTTCCATTTCCTCCTCCTCACGACCCTATGCAGTATTGCTGTTATTATATCCATTTCACAGATGGGAAGGCTGAGGCTTTGAAAGACTAGCGAACATTCGGATTCCAGCCCAGATGAGAGGCGAGTTTCTGGCGATTTTTCTCAGTCCAGTCAGGGCTCAGATCTTACTTCCATCACTCTCTAGCAGTGGTCTGGGACACATGACTTCAATTCTCTGAGCCTCTGTTTCCTTTTTGGTAAAAATGGAGAACGTAATACTTAATTCACAGGGAAGATTACGGAAGGCAGCAAAGCCACCAGTGTGATATCTGGCACACAGAGGTGCTCAGGTCACAACAATTCTCTTGCCCCTACTCTTCCTCTCCCCGTCTCTGGGCTTTTCCTGGCCGAAGCCATTCCTTCATGATGTCCTGCTTCTAATCAGTCCCCTGTCAGTGACAGACAGGGACGTTTTGCAGCTCAGCGTCCCTCTGACTGATGTCTGCTGCTAATTCCTTAAATTTACATATCATCTTTCTTCCCTCGAGCTCATAGCACTTAACAGACAAGTGGGGAACAAATGATTTCACTAAGTGAAATTCAGAGGCCTGCTTGTCTTGAGATTCTGCAAACTAGTGGATTAGCTCAGATGTCAGCACTGAATTATGATCCTTCAGCTGCTCGTGCTTAGCATGCCACCAGCATTAACTCCCTGGTCTTCCAGTGGTCCTTTAAATCATGCACAGTGATTATCATCTTATTGTGAGAGAGAGAGGGAAGAGAGGAGAGGAAAGGGAGGGAGAGAGGAGGGGGCCAGCTCAGGTCCCCGGGAGAGGCAGTCTGCGAAACCTTTGGCCTCATCGTGCCTGAAGTTTTAGCAACAGGATGGGTAAATAAAACAGACCGGATAAAACCCAGCCAGCCCAGCTCTTTACACCTCCACACACATTTTACTTACTAAATTCTAACCATTATGCTATGATTCCCCTGCTGCTTAGGAATGTAAATTCACACAAGTGACAGTATTTCTGCCAAAGCAATTTTCAGGCAGCCAGTGGGTCTTATTTGTGAAACTGTGAAGGAAGAAGGCTGAATGATAAGTCTCTGAAATCTGGTTTCCTTTATATACGAGTGGAAACAGTAAAGGCTTGGAAATGCCTGGAGCCTGGGAGCGTTTGGGGGGTTCGCGCTGGTGGCTCAGTGGACTGGATGCTTCCACAGGTCACCCTGTTTTGGGATCTACCTATTGACTGTAGGTATATTCACTTTGCAAAAGCTATTGTACCTTTTTCTTTATACGTACTCATACTGCAGTATAAATGTTCCGTAATAAGAAGCAGAGCATCTCAAAAAAAAATCCCCTCACCTTTGAAAAAGGCTGTTGGCTCAGTAGACTGGGAGGGAACTGTGAGAGAAGATTATATGAACCTGAGGGCTTACCAGAGGCCAGGTGGTTCCCCCTCTGTTCTTGTTTCCAATGGGCAGCCTCACTGCATTCTTTATCCATGTGTTTGTCATTCATTCATTCATGGGAACAAAATTTTCCTGAGTGGTGGCACATATTTGTCACTGTCTGGGGACAGGGAGAAGAAGCATTATTAACCTTTCTATGTGTAAGGCCAGGACCTTACATCTAACCAGGGCAATAGGAAAGACACACACCAAACAGTTAAATTACAGTACAAGGCAGTGGGTGTTTACCCGCTGAAACACATGAAAAATGGTCTCCAGTCTTTTTTAAAGCAAGGTAAAATCAGTGGTGTGGTCAGTAGATGCTCGAGTTGTTGAGAGAAGAGAGGAATTAATGTTGAAATGTGCCAGAATGGTTAGGAGAAGAACTGGCAAAAGGGGTGGGATGGGGGTCGGGGAGCAGAGAATTACAGGTAAATGGAGAAAAGGCAACAGCGCTCAGCAGAGAAGCCAGTTTGCCTTGAATAGCATGTGATTGATTACACGGACTTGGGACAAGGTACTGGGGTCACAGCTGAAGTGAAGGGCCTACTGCGTGAATGTGGGGAAACCTGGAGTCAAGTCCAGCTGTGCTACTCACTAGCTTCTCTCCCTTGGAAAGTCACTTGAGCCTCTCTGAGCCTCAGTTTCTACATCTTGTGCAAAATAAGATTAGTAAGACCTAGCTCGCAAGCATATAGCAGTGATTAAATTATGAATGCATATCAGCGTGCTTTGTAACCTGTAAAGCATTATGCAAATAGGACTTAGAATTATTACCCTCAATAGTGGCAGTAGTGAGATCTGATAGGAGAAGCGTAGGTTCAGGAGTTGTTTGCGTGTCTGCTTGTGGCACCAGTGTCTCCTCCCTCAGCAGATCGCCATCATTAAAATGCTCTGCTCCAGACAGCTGCCTACTCATCTGTGCTGACTTTGGCCTTGAAGAGGTCCCGTGTTGTGGGATATTAGACCAACGTGGTTCTGGATGGTTAAGGAGTCCCAAACTGGAATCCCGACTCTGCATCCTAAGCTGGTCTAATTTGACTTCAGGGGAGGGTAGCTTCTAGAGCAATAACCCTGGAGAATCTAACCAGAAGGGACTTAGGGGAGACAGGGAGGAGGGAGAGACGTGGCCAGGAGGAGGAGAGTTGAAAGAGCTGTTTCTGGGCCACTGATGACTGTCACAGGCTCTGCTCTCACTAGAAAGATGATGTCAGCAGGAAGAGCAACAGCAAACCGGTGGTCCAGGAGCACCCTGTTGATTTAGCGCTCTGGAGTGCCCGCCTGTCCGCCCCTGATAAGCCCGGGAGGTTCACAGTCCCTGTTGAGTAAGAGAGCTCTGTGCCCGAGTCTCAGATTAACCTGATCCTGAGGTGTCTGATGTGCTGGGTACGTGGTGCAAAAGTGCCCCCGCCATCTTGCAGAAGTGTTCAGCATAAGATGTTTCAGGGCCCAAAGGAGGCTGTGAGACTTTCTTCTCAGATGCCATCCTGTTCTCCGTGCAAGTGGCCGGAATGCTCCTCCACAAGCTGGATTTGCTGGTGCGGGTCCCCAGACCTGTGTCTGCAAGGCATGGGGTCTGCCAGCAGGAACGGGAACTCGGCCTCCCACACAGTGCCTGATGTATCTAAAAGCTAATCGGCCAAAAGACACGCTCTTCAAACATTTGGATGGGTGAAACCTTCATTTCCCAATATGTGTATGTTCTCTGCTAAACACTTAGCCTTTGTTAGTGATGATGACAGCACTTGTTTTCATTGGAGCTGCGTTTGCCTGGCTCTCTAAGGAAGGCCAAGTTCAGGCCTCCCCAGGCTGGTCAGGGAAGGGATTGGGGTCTCAGGCCCCCTGAATCACCCCTGTGCTGCCACCATTCCCTGTTCTGCTTGAACAGGGATGTGAGTCTTCCGAGTTGCAGTTACTAGAGCCCAGGCACCATCCAGTAGCACCGTCGGAGACAGAAGCTTTTAAATGTCTTCCATTTGGACAGTGCCCAGCCAAGATGATAAAGGCTTGAATCATAAACCACCTGGCCAGAAACATCCTCTAGTCTAGCAGCCATGTCACCACTTTATTATCCAGTTCATTAGAGTGCACTGGCCCTTTGGGTAAGCCGATGATGCGTAAAACGTAGGTCTGGCCTCTCGGAATCTAGGGGGGGAAAGACAAGTACAGATACAACCAGCCACGACCTACGGCCAGCGGCGCCGGGCGCCGTATGTAAAAGGCACAAAAGAAGTGATGCAGGGAAATAGGCAGGAGGGACCTTCTTGACGGAAAGACCCAAGAAAGGGCTTCAAGAGGATGCAGCATTTGAGTCCGGGTTCCAGAGCCCTAAGAAAGGGACACAGGGCCTGGGGAACTAGTTCATAAATAAAAGACACCCAAACTCTGCCCCAGCTTCCCCCCGGAGGGACCACAACTGCCAACTGGTGTCTTTCCCAATTATTTACCAGGAACCCCTGTTTGGGTTTGTTTCCCCCCAGATGACAGGAGTTTCTTGCGGCTGCAGAGTGATGGCGGGAGAGAGGGCCAGTACGCGCGGCTCATCAGCCCACCCGTCCACCTGCCGCGGAGCCCCGTGTGCATGGAGTTCCAGTACCAAGCCACGGGAGGCCGCGGGGTGGCGCTGCAGGTAGTGCGCGAAGCCAGCCAGGAGAGCAAGCTCCTCTGGGTCATCCGCGAGGACCAGGGCGGCGAGTGGAAACACGGGCGGATCATCTTGCCCAGCTATGACATGGAGTACCAGGTGGGGTGGCGACGGGAGACCGTTGCGGAGATCCGAGGGAATCGTTGTGATCTGTGTTTCAATATTTCAAAGGGCCGTGCCCATTCATCTTTAGGGAACGCGGTTAAGCGCCGCTGTTTTCATTGTGTTTCTCACGTTGCCATGGCAACTAAATGACACTCTTATTTATTATTCAGAATGTGCCTATCTCTACACCCAGACTTGGTTCTTTGTTCCTCCTATCGCCTTTTATATTGCTGAAACCTTCTCCGACAAATGTTTCTTCTCTCCATTTTATTTTAGATTGCTATCAGGTAGGCTGACAAAGGGACGCAGAAGCCAGGGAAATAAACACAAACAAACCCTCCACACACAAGGGAAAGAAGCCTGTGGAGCCCCTCAGACTCCGAGGAGGAGAGGGAAACAGCCTCCCACCCCTGTCCCAGCAAGTGTAAACACGGGAAGGGGAGGGTCGCTGTTGGTGCTTAGTGGCCAGCAGAGCAGAGAGACTCCTAAGTGAGTGGTATCTCTCCCAGCAGCTCCAGGAGTTGAGTCCTATTATCTCTGCCCCACAGAGCAAGCGCCGAGGCACAGATGGGTATGCACAGCTGGGGCTGAAACTTGGGTAGGAGTAGGCATACTGTGGAAGAGGTGACTGAGAACCAGCCATAGCGTTAACCTGCTCCTCCCCAGACGAGAAACAGCAACAGATGGCTGGTGAGGCAGCCAACTGCTCGCTCAGCTTGCCAGAGGACATGTGCTCGTTTGCAGAGAGAACCTGGGGAGGGCGAGAATGAGGGCGGGCGGCATGGAGACCACAGAGCAGAGGGGCTCCTGTGTGCTGCCTGCAGTCACTCTCGAGCTTGTTAGGCAGCCTGAGTCCCTCCCCACCGCCCCCCCGCACCTGCCTTCCCACTTATAAACCTCAGTGCACGGTGTTGCGAGTACCTGTTGGCATTTTTGTGTCGCCCACTAAACGGTGAGATTTCCTGGTCAGAGGGTCTTCTCTTATTAGGCGTTGTAACTGTCATGGTGCCTGGCACGTAGTAGGTGCTCAGTAAACTAGTGGTGAAGGAAAATCACTTCCCTACTCTTGTAATAATGGAGCCATATGACAGTGTTACCCCCAAGGCGACACAAACCTGTATACTACATTTCTCACCTTACCCCCACCTGCTCGTGTCCTCTGAGTTTCCAAATACCTGGATCGGGCATTTGAAAGATTTATGAGAAAAAATATCAAAAATGGCTAGGGAAAGTTCGATTCTCCATTAAACGTGCTCTGATTGTGGTCCTTTTAGTCAGTACATTCTGGTTACTGGACAACAATATCCATCACTTTGTTATATATGTATTCTTTAATTACCTCAAATATGCATTTGATTTGAACCAACTCTTTTTAAATTAAGATTTCAAGCACCATAGCCATGTGGTCAACAGATGTGTACCAGGTGCAGTAACGCACACGCACACGCACACACACATACATTTTAAGCTGCAGTTAACAGAAAATTGGAAATCTTTGCACTGTTTGGACAAGGAAGCTCAGTTAACCGTGGCTCTTTTTCTTCCGGCTTCTAGATCGTGTTCGAGGGAGTTATAGGAAAAGGACGTTCGGGAGAAATTGCCATTGATGACATTCGGATAAGCACCGATGTCCCGCTGGAGAACTGTATGGGTACGTGAATATCTGTCTCTTTGTGGCTCTTCCAAGGGCTGGGATGTACAAGAAGAGACAGCACATCGTTTTCAAACACAGCTCTTACCCAGTGGGTGGGGCAGCTCCAGTCTGTGCGGGAGGCAAGGTGTGAGTGCAGTTATAGCTTGGGCTGCGTTCAGGACGGGAGAGGGGTGAGATGAGGTGAAGTCTTATATTCCCGTTCCCATTCAGAAATAGACATGCACTAAGTATATGAAGATTCAGGGTGCCAAGACCCCATCATCAGACTCCAGCTTTTAGCAAAGAAAATGCTAGAGGGCGAGAGCAACTGTCAGTCAGAATTACATGATGGAAAGGTTTGATGGATTTAATGGAAGCCTTCACTGGTGAGCGAAAATAGTACATATGTTATACCAGAGCGATAACACAATTACCCAAGTAGCTCTTTTACATGAATGAATTTCAGGGCAAGGTATGGCATGTGGAGTAAGAGTTTAGATTTTGCTTTGAGGCTAATATCTCTAATGCTTAAGATGCCAAAGTTGTAAGATTAAACATTGCATGCCAGGTGACCAGCATAGGAAGGACACTGTCACCTTGGACAGAAGTGCTGAGCACACCTAGTAAAATGTGTGCATCTCAGAGCCTTGGACATTCCCCAAAGCAAGAGGAAATCCTGACAAGGAACGAGACCTACTTTCAGTCTGCAGAGTAACGATAATAACTCACCAAGTGCTTTTCTTGGCACGTGGGTCCCAGGTGTGTGTGTGCCTGATGATGTCAGAGCACCTGGGACCACCCTAGTCTCTTCAGGCAATTCTCGGGGCCCCAGGCATCTAAAAGTAATCCAGGCTCTGAGAAAGTGATCTGTGGTAAGTGACTGATTACAATGCTTCAGGGACCCATTACTCTATAAAGGACTTTTTGTTCCAAAGCAACTTTGAGAATCTTTTCCCCACCTACCCGGCCCCCATGATGATGATGTGTTAGACATGGGCTAGAGCATGTGGAGGACATGGGATACTTTCCGTGGGATAGTATAAAAACCTTGATGAAATTCATCTTCATCATACCCTTTGTTCACCCTATTTCTTCCCCTTATCTAACTCAAACTTTTTTCTGTTTTTTTTCCAGAACCCATCTCAGCTTTTGCAGGTGAGAATTTTAAAGGTAAAAAAAGTTCTTTTTAAATTTCTGCATGCCTTTTCCTTCCCCACATGTGATACGAATTTGGTGGAGGCAATAAGCCTCCAAATTTGACAACGCTCACAAGAGAAAATAGATGTCACACCTTCTCACCGCTAGGTGGCGCCAACAACACCTGTAGATGCAGGGAAAGGGGGATTGAGATCCTCACTGTCTCTTCTTTAATTAAAGTTTAGAAACCTGTAATAGAGACAAATAGGTTACAGATAAACCTTTCAGCCTTGCACTGTCCAACAGAGAGCAATGAGGCTGAACATGCATGAGTGGTGAGAAACGAGAGGCTGTGGGGAGACTGAACAACAAAAAAAGTCAGTAGTAAATTAAAAGTGAAATGAGGTGGCCATGATTTATTTTCGCCTGAAGATGGTTTCTTTCCAGTCACAGGGTACCAAGGCAGCGGTCTCAATTAAACCCTCAGTGAGGTACACTGGTGGGCAGTTTTGTGAGGGAAGAAAGTTAGGGGAAACACACAAGGAATGAAAATCCAAAGGGGGGAAGTTGCAAAACTCAGGAGCTGGTGTCTGATTAAGGGAAGAAGGACTCTCATTCGGTGACTGGAGTTAGAGCACTTGAAATACAAGACGGAAGAACAGGAAAGGGCATTTTATCCCTAATAAGGTAAATAGAGAGCAGGGCAAAGAAAGAGGAATGTGGGATGCTTGCCTTATCCAGGGAGGGAAGGGAGACCTCCAAACTTGGGAATGCTAACGTCTGTGCTGCTTACCGCAGTGCATTCACATTTCGCCCTCTTTGCAGTCCCCCTGGTTGACACTGCTAGCGTGTCCACCCGGGTTCCAATGCGAAGCATTTAGAAGCCACTCTATAAATGCTTCCCGTGAGTTGGCTGCGGGGGAAAGCGCACTCAGAGACACTCACCCTCACCTAAGGACGGAACCCCTTTTATGCAAATCATTGTGAGGGTTTCGGTGCCCTGTTTGTATTGGCTGGCCTTAACCCCACAGGTGACAGCATTTCACAGGTAAGGGAGGTCATTTTCCTGTCTGAAGTCCAGACTCATTGTCTTCACTCTCAGTAACCTGTCCAGCTCCTGGCTGGAGAGAGATGACTTCCTGGGTTGCCACCTAGATGTGCTCTGTGACTCCAGATCATCTCACCCAGTTTGCCACTCCTCAGCCACAGCCCTGAGACAGCAGCTGAGGAAGAGGGCAGCAGCACGGGGAACGGCAGACCTACCTATGTAGAATATCTTTTCTTTCCTTTTCACCTTCCCTTGCCTCCTAAACCCCATCCTCACTCCCCCCGGTACACATTTTAAAGTATTAAGAGTATTCATGTGCATTTGTTGGTGCTCCTTGGGTGCGAGATTTATGTTAATGTGAATCTAAAAGTATTGGAAGGAAAGCTGAGATCAAAACTGAACGGCTTGGAGTACAGTTGAATTCAAGTTCTAACTTTCGGGACCCAAGGTAACATGGACGCTCGGGCAGTGAAACTTGCTTATGTTGTTTCACATGACTTTGACTGACTGTTGAGACTCAAAGCTCCCAGGAAAGGCTGGTTACAGACTTACAGCCCGTGCTGCAGACGCTGTGCTGTGTGAGCACACATGTCTGGGTCCATGAATGACACGTACAGTGGCTAAGCACTTTGCTTCTGTAAAAGAATAAACAAACCAGGGCACATGTGCTGTCCCAGAGGCTGTGTTTACCATGTGCGTCACAGGCCGGTCATGTTCTCTTGTAAAAAAATATATATATATAAATAAAACAGCCTCAGAGCCGCAGTGCTCATTTAGCCAAAATAAACACAGGGCTTAGGGACTCGAAGGTAAGAATTTCCAGTGCACTCCCGATGGGCTGCTTTGGGGGTTAAGCAAAGGCAGCCCACGAGTGGCATGGATTGGCCCACGGCTGTTGTCTTGAGAAATAACGAACATCTTTGGAAGGAGGAAACCAAGCTGTGGGGAGCAGAGACTCGGCTAAGGAGTCAAGAGCAGGATAGGAGTTGACGATGGACAGTTTCAATTACATCGGCAAGTTTTATGTGGAACTCTGACTTGGTAGCCAGATGAACCCAGGGCCAGGGAGGATTCTATTGGGTTGAGGCACCTCTGACCTCAGCAGGCACCTCTGGATTTTGACTTGAGCGAAGCCTTCCATTTGGGCGAGGAAAGCGGACCATTCGCTCTATCTAACCTACTCACCTCTCCTGGTCAGGGCGGCAGCAGCCCTCTCTTGCGGGGGGTGTGGATTCCTTGGGGCTTAAACCAGGCTTTCACTCAAAAAGAGAAACAGAGAAATCAGGTTTGGGCAAGCAGGATATGGAAAGTTGATGGTGAAACAATATTATCAACAGGCGTATATATTGCTAGTATGTTTTTTTGAATTGGAGTTGTTTTTCTTTTCCATTATATATTAACCACGAGACAGAAGCACTCTTATTCTTTAGGAGAGATCTATGTGTACCAGGTAAATCTTTAAGGAAATGCAACAAAAGTGGCCTCTGGACCAGGGCTTATTAGATAGTCTTAATCTTTTATATTTTGAAGTGTCTTTCATTTTCTGCCTCTTACTCATTTCTTGCCATAGAACATTTTCTTTTAATTCAAATCGCCTTGTGTCTTCTGCTTGGGGTGTATACTTTGATTGCATACTGAGGTATGAGTCAGTAGTGAGGAGAAACAAGCCACGGAGAAAAAGAGAGCCATGTAGAGAAGGGGCGAGGAGGAGAGAGTGAATAAGCTGTGTTGTCATGTGATGTCTAAAGAGACGGTTTTTTTTGCTGTTGTTCTAAACAATGTAGCCTGGGTGTGCTTTTCTTTTTCCTTTCTTTCTTTTCTCTTTTAAATCACTGACTATAGACAAAGTGCCGTCATGTATCTTGTTCTAGAATTTGAGCTTTTAGAAATGAAAAACTGTGTGTAAGGGTCGGGGGATGGGGGAAAACCAAAAAGGGGTGTAATTAAGGTGATGGATTATTTTTTCTTAACCAACACTTTCTTCTTCCAATAAAAGTAAAAAGAGTAATGAGGAAGCCAGTAAAAATATATAAAGCCCATAATCAGAGTTCTGTCGTTGTTAACTAGCCAGTTATTTTTAGCAGGTCGCAGTGGAAGCAAGAGTTCTTATTCATGTTAGGGGCTGTGGGCTTTGAACAAAGCAGGAGCAGAGAGACAGAGTCTGATACCCTACCCGTCAGAGACCCATGGAAATCCCAGTCCCCGGGTGGGGGGGGGCGCGGGGGCGGCGGCAGTGAGAGTGAAGGATTCAGAAGTGCTGCGTCTACCACTGATAGATGCTAAAAGGAACATCAGTAGCTCCTGTTCAAGCCTGTGAACATGGGTTTTATGCCTCAGACCAGCTCTGAGGGCTGTCGGGCCCATCTCTTGGGTCTCACCTTGTGCAGTCCTCGGCAGTTTTCAACCAGGTAAAACCAGGAGAAAGTGGACAGCACAGGCTATCTCCTGGGCATAGAGGGGGCCCATTTTGAGCTAATGACAGAGCTGGCTTGGGGTTGACCCTATGCATCAGGTTTTTCAGTTCTGTTTACTTGGTACCAACCGGCCCATCTCCGCCATTTCCCACCCTCATCTCTCTGTCCCCACCCTCATCCCCGGTCAATCTACCAGTGGGCTGCCTCCCAAGGCTTTGTCCCCCAGTGTGATGAGCCACATCCCAGGGTACAGGACGTGGGGTTGGCCTCAAATTCCCTCTTTCTCTGGCGTCCCTCCCTCCCACGGCTCTCTCCACTAGAAGCAGTTGCGAAACACACTGAGGGTTAATGGCGTTCCTGCAGTAATCCTCTGATGAGAGGCGGAGTATTCCTAAACCCTGCCAGGGCTCCAGATAGGCAGCTGTGGGGTGTGACTCCTTCTCCTTGGCCCCCTCCCCCTGATGCGCCCAGCTGCCAGATCAGGGCTGGGTATTGCTGAGCCGGGAAGCCTGGAGATGAGAAGTGTGGGACCCGCTCACTGCCTAGCTGTGGCTGCTGGCCTGAGGGGACGCCGAGGCATCCTTTGTGAGGTTCAAGGCACAGAGGCCTGACGCGCTCCCTCCCCCGCACGTTTACCATTCATCTAAACAGCCGCAACGTCAGTTTCTCTAAGGGGAGAAGGAATTTCTTTTCGCTGGCTTTTCCTCTCTCCAGGAGCCGGAAGGACAAGCCTTAGTTTAAAAGAAGTAGCCTAGGCGTAGCACAGGGAGATCAGCTCGGTGCTTTGTGACCACCTAGAGGGTGGGATAGGGAGGGTGGGAGGGAGCCGCAAGAGGGAGGGGATATGGGGGTGTATGTATACGTACAGCTGATTCACTTCGTTATACAGCAGAAACTAACACATCATTGTAAAGCGATTCTACTCCAATAAAGATGTTAAAAATAAATAAATAAAAGAAGTAGCCTAAGTGCCACCAAAGAGAGGACAAGCGTCTGAGACTTCAGCCAGCCACAGATCTGAGTTCAGGGGGTTAGACAGATGTGGGAGACCACCAGGTCTCCTGCTAACCGAGTGGAAACCTTCCGGCGATCCCCACACACACCGAGTGCAAGGCAACCCAGAAGGGTCATTTCACAGGGAAATTTTGCACTCTGCATTCTTCTTCCCAACAGATCAGTGGGTGTGACCACATTCTTCGACTCTCTTCTGTAAACTTGTCTAGAGGAGCCAGCCTTCCCTTTTGTTTGTTTAATCTCACAAATTACATAAGTCTTTCATCTGAAATGCCCCTTCACCAGCTCTTCGTTTTCAACCTGTGCATAAAAGACCGCAGACAGGCCAGGCCTGAAACAGTTCCGATTTGCAACGAGCCTTTTTGTTTGTTCCCCTCTGAGAGAGATGATTTACCTTTGGTGTCTTTCGAAACATTTCTTTTGGAAACTGGGTGACTCCTCCAGGTCCGGAGGACATGTCATAAACTTAGCTGTAGGAGATGCTGTCTCTTTCCGGTGATTCAGTGAGAACTCGACTGAGACAGTCCTCAGACAGCTTCCAACAGACATAAGAGGCAGAAAGGGGGAGGGCTGCTTCGTGTTCCATCCCTACGTGGTTAGAACAGGGGTCTGCACACTTTTTCTATAAAAGGACAGATCGTGAATATGTTGGGCTTTGTGACACTCTGTGTCACCACTACTCGCGGCCACTGTAGCACAGAAGCAGCCAGAAGCCATATGTAATGAGGGTGGCCGTGTTCCAAGACATGCGGAAATAGGCAGTGGGCCAGATTTGGTTATCTGACCTCTGGGCTCCAGCACAGGCGGAGGATTTGGTCCACGTGCTTCCCGTCCTGACCCTGCCACTTCCCAGTGGTGTGAGCTTCCTCTGAGGGCTCTGGGCCATCTCTAGGGTGTCACTGTGTGCTGCCCGCCCCCCTCAGTTTTCCTACAAGTAGAACTGGGAGAAAAATCACCTTATCCTCTCAGGTTCTCAGCTCTCCCATCTGAAAGTCATGAAGAATAAAGATGATTCACCATATAGCCCAATGCCCGGCACCCCGGAAGTGTCCGTTTATTATAGTTGTAGTTATGGTCACATTTCCCAATTGCTTATTCATTCTGTAACTCTATTTGCACAATAGGAATGGAAGAAAGCTACCGACAGTGTCATTTTTTCCCCATATTTTCCTTCCATGCATGGCTTCTTAGAATTTGTTTCTCAAACTTCAAATTCTCCACCTTCACATTACCGCTTTCTCCAGGTGACTCAGAACTTTGCAGGTGGAAGCCTGCTCAACCTTGCAAATACACTTGGAGTTACTATTTAAATTTCTGTTTCTCATTATCTCACACGATGAGAAAACTTCATGGAAAATTAGAAGGTAGAAATTAATGGAAAATAGAAGAGGCGTTGAAAGCAGTTTTCACTTGGGGGGAAAACAAGGTATGTGAGTAAGTGGGGGACGTTAGAACAATCAGAGGGGACGTTCAGGTCCACATGTCACCGGTGCTGGGCAAGGTTGAAGTCACCTGCATTCTTTCTGCCATCCTGGGGGACGTGGCCCTGGCTCCTGTGTTGTGAAGCAAAGGCCCAGCCATCCCATAGGGCTGAGGGGGGCAAGTGGGGCTAAAATGCAGCCACTCACCAACCTGGGTACCTGGTGCAGGCAGCATCTGCCCAAAGGGGGCACCTTTTTGCAATTTGACACAGAGGCATGGTATGAGCTAACAGGATCTAACACTTTCCAAGAATAGCTATTCTATGAAGTACCATTAGGTCATCAACATTTTTTCCAGGGAGTCTGAATGTAGGTCCAAAGTTCATTCCTCCACTCATCTGTCCACTCATTCATCTAATCATCCACCCATCCATCCATCCATCCATCCATCCATCCATCCATCCACCCACCAGACATTCCTGGGATCGCTGCTGTTATCTGCAAAGGCACTTTGAACAGGGATTTAACCCCTATTGATCTATCACCTTCCTTTTCTCTGGCTAGCAAACCACAGCCTCGTTAGCACACAGCCCCTGAAGACTGCCACAGAGCCAGGTTCCAAACCAGCGAACCACCAGCCTGTGGGAGCTGAGTCTCTTTAGCTGGAGAATGTCCTAAGAAGCTCTGGCCCCGAACTGCAGGTCATCAAAAATTGCCTGAGGGGGGTGAGAGGAGGGCTGTTAGGTGTATCCTCTCTTTTCTGACTCCTTTAACAATAAAAGCACAAATTCATATAGTATGTTTTCTCATTTCTCCAAACAACTGTCCAAGGAAAAAGTTTAAGGAACCAATGTGACGTCCACCAAATGGCTTTTGTCTCTAAAATTTTCTACATGGCAATCATTTCTGGGGAGGCGAGTGTTAGCGGGAAAGGGGAAAAGGGCTTTATAATAAAGTGGGGTTTGTCTTCCAAAGCAGAGCAGAACTTGAGGCGAGGGGTCTATCTCTGATTCTGAATCTGGAATCCACAGAATGAGATTTCTTCTTCTCCAGCGGGTCCCCTAGATCCTCCCCACCGTGCCCCAACTTTGTCTCTATCATAAGCCACACTTTAGGAGTCACGTGAAGGCCCCAGCCCCAGCGCGTTGAGCCCTAGGGGATGTATTTAATGTTGAGAACCAGCATTTTGGCTGAGGGAAAGCAAACCTTTGAACCGAGACTATGCGGTGTTGGTGGGAAGGTGAGCAGTTGTGACAGTTTTCTGCTTGACAAAAATTTGTGCTCCTGCTTTGTGGTCTAGTCAGGCGCTTCTGAGGGGAAAGTTAATCCCTGCGGATTTACCGCCTGCCTTTCCTCTCACGGTGAGCTGCAGCCTCATTAGAGAATGGGTTTCACCGTGGAGAGGCGGTGGCACAGAGGAACTTGGAGCCCATCCCTGCACACTTTGCTGTTGCTCGTGCATTCTTCTGAGCCCACATGAAAATCCAATGGCAGGATGGTTGCCAGGCAGCAGATACTCTTGGTGACCTGAATAATGAGTTGACACCAGTTCCTTGTGACTCACGAGCTGGCCATTTCAAGGAGCCATTTTCAGTGCCTTGCTTTCTCTTTCAGTTTCTGTGCATAATTTTCAATATGGTCACAGAGAGAGAGAGGGAAGGAGGGAAGGAGGAAGGGAGCTTTCGCAGATACAGTAATGAAATGATTAAAAGATGGAGGGCTTCCCTGGTGGCGCAGTGGTTGAGAGTCCGCCTGCGGATGCAGGGGACGCGGGTTCGTGCCCCGGTCCGGGAAGATCCCACATGCCGCGGAGTGGCTGGGCCCGTGAGCCATGGCCGCTGAGCCTGCGCGTCCGGAGCCTGTGCTCCGCAACGGGAGAGGCCACAACAGTGAGAGGCCCGCGGACCGAAAAAAAAAAAAAGAGAAAAAGGAATCTTCACCTCAGTTCAGTCTTTTCATCACGAGCATTTATGGAGGGCCTTCTTGGTGCATACCCTGAGGTAGAAACCAAGACGAGAGCGAGTTCTTCTGCTTGAGAGCTCCGCGTCTCGTGAGGGAGGCGTGAAAATATAAATGAGGCTTGTCTGCATCTTGAGCAGAGATCCACGCACAGAGTAGGACCAACGGCGCACGGAGAGGGCAGCAGCAGCTCCCGCCCGTGGCTCCCACCTGGGGTATCACATGGATGGAGGCGATACATCTTTCTGGACCCCTACTTGACGGAGGCAGCTAGGAGGAATTTTTCATAGGTTAAGCATACACCATTTTTCAGAAGTAAGGATCACGTCTGGTTTTGGCAAGCTCAAAATCTAGTCCCACTCTGGGCCAGATTCTCATCTGATGTGAATGGTTGGGGGAATCAAGCTGTGGCACCGTTTTACATCAAATGGGACTCTAGCCAGTCGTTCCCCAGAGTTACCCTGGGCTTAAATCTACAACGTCATCTCCATGGCAACCAGAGGCTAACCGGTGAATGTGGTTGCCTTCTAAATCCTCGGCTAGCTTCTCTTCCGTCCTCTGTCTTTTCCGTGATTAGAATGTGCTCTCACTTACTCTCGCTCTCACATACCTACTATCATTTTGCATTCACATTTCTTCGTTGCAACTTCCCTCCAATCAGTTTTTTAAATCCTCCATTCAATTAAAAAAAATGAAGATGCACTACTCATTGCTTGACAGTGGTAATTGACCTGTTTAGACAAGACCAGGCTGATTTTCAGTGGGCATGGAAGCCTTGGCAAACCAAAGTGGAATTCGCCTTCAAGTCTAGCCAGCCTAATTAATACATTGTTTGAGAATGCTGGCCAGCCAGACCAAATATTGTATTTCCGTGCATTCGGAGAATCAGTGCTATGGAATCCCAGAAGTCATATCAGCATCACTTACTTGCATGTATTCCTCTGTGTGTGTGTGCGTGTGCGTGTGTGTGCGTGCATGTGCGCGTGTGTGTGAATCATAATGCTTCTATATATTATACAGTAATTGTGGTTTAACAGAAAGAAGAAAAGAGTTTGGGAATCACACAGCTCTTGGTTGAATATCGAACTTCCCACTTACTTGCTGTATAACCATTCATTTAACCTCTCTGAGCCTCTATTTCCTCACCTGTAAAATGGGTCTGACAGTACCTACCTCATAGGGTTGTAAGTAGGAAATAATATCAATCATTGAAAAGTGCTTGGCACACACTACTCAGGACCATCTTATTCCCCTGTCCCCTTCCCTCTCCACTCCAAAGCATGTGTGTGTTTCTTTTCTTTTCTTTTCTTTTCTTTTTTTTAATTAAATTTGGATTAGTCTGCATGCTCTCAGCCTAGCAACACTCTTCTGTGTCTCTCCACCAGGGGGCACCCTCCTACCGGGGACCGAGCCCACAGTGGACACGGTGCCCGTGCAGCCCATCCCAGCCTACTGGTATTACGTTATGGCCGCCGGGGGCGCCGTGCTGGTGCTGGTCTCCGTCGCGCTGGCCCTGGTGCTCCACTACCACCGGTTCCGCTATGCGGCCAAGAAGACCGATCACTCCATCACCTACAAAACCTCCCACTACACCAACGGGGCCCCTCTGGCGGTGGAGCCCACCCTAACCATTAAACTAGAGCAAGACCGCAGCTCGCACTGCTGAGGGCCGAAGCAAGGACGGCACCCAAAACAAACAAGAAAGACTGCAAACACGTTGCCTCGATTTTGCACTTTTTTCTCCTCGCCTAGTCTCTGTGTGAACGCTCAGACATCTCTCTCTCGGGGCCCAAACCCTGTGCGCTCGTATCCATCCCGACCATTCTCCTTGGGTTCTTTTGTTTGTTTGTTTTCCTTTTGTTGATTCCAATGCTGCATCTTGGAATACGAGAAGAGATCCACCCCTAAGCACTTCACCACTCAAGGCTCAGCTGGTTTCCTTCCAGAGACTGGTTCCCTGTTTCTTCCCCTTGCCTTATCCCATCCCTCCTCTCAGTGGGCAGTCAGTCTGCCAGGAGACTTGAGGGGAGACCCGGATCTGTGTGTTTGTACATGGTATACATTTGCGCGTGTGACTAGCTCTGTGTGTGCATGGGTGTGAGAGAGAGACTGGCTCATTGCAGGGGGGGAGTGTGTGGGTGTGTTCAGAGAGGGCCCCCATTAACTCGTGTTACTTCTCCGGGGGTACATGTTCCAGAAAATAATATACTGAACTAGTTTTGTTTACTTGGAGAAGAGATTGAAGCTTTTTGTTGCCTTATCTAGCTCTGGCTGGGTTTCTGTTGGCTACCATTATCATCTCCAGGTACCTAAAAAACTAGAGGCCATGTGAAAAGAAGTGTGGCCCTTCTCATTCCTATCCCCATGCCCAACCCACCTGACCCAAGAGGAAGGTTCCCCCACTGCACTCAGACATGACCCCTTGTCCTGTCTCGGGCGTCTTTGAAGTCACATGACAACAGCCATTGGGTGCGTGTGGAACCATCTCTACTTCCAGCACTGAAGCAAATCTGTCTCATGTTGCCTTATAAAAGAGAAGCTCATAATGAATGTTTAGCTTTTATTGGTTAAGTCCAATCTTGGAATAAGTCATAGAGAATAACAAATCTGAGACTGATGTAGGAAAAGCAGTAGCCTGTTGAGAGCACGAGGAGATGGGGGAGAAGGAAGGATGAAATGTTGTCTTTAAAAAACGTCCTCACCCCTGGGCATTCATTGTGCCCTGCTTAGGATGGGATAGAGTAAGAAGGTTAAAAAACGTATTCTTTGGTGTCTTATTGATCATTGTAATAGCGTTTGTAAAATGTGGGGGGAAAGGGGTCATTTGCTTTCCTTTCATGGTGTAAATGGGTGCCTGAATGTATAGCCACTAAAATATATGGCTGTTCACCTGACTTATTTGAATATTATGAGAGAATAAAAAGTTATCAGTTTTCTAAAATGTACCAGTGTACTACCCCTTAAAGCGTTCATGGCATCTGGCAAATACACCCTTAGAGGCTGGCCTGGCATTTCCAGATGTTGCTGCATCGTCAGGAGAAGGTATAATGAAGATAAATCCTTTGCTGCCCATTCGTCCTCTCTAAACAGCGCAGGGAGAGGGATATTAGAGATAAATTGCCTAGTGATATTTACGAAGGATAGATTCGATAATGAAGTCAATTTCATTGATAGAAAATGTGTATTTTAACGAGATTCTCAGTGTACTGGGCTCAGCCTTGGGGGTGTTTATTTCTCACCTTCCTGCTAGGAATCCACTGAGGAAGTGTAAGATTCTCTCCAAAGATGGTTGCCTGGGCTGAAAGCCTCCAGGTACCTTCTGAGAACAAAATACTAATGATTATTTTTTTTGGGGGGGGGCTGCTTGGGAGAGAGAGACTCTTAGCATTCTTTCGGAATATCCACATAGATCCCTCCAACACACACACACTCACTTTTGCATCTGCTTTGTTTCATCCTCCTGAAAGAATGGTGCTCTCCCACTCTTATTCTATTTCAAAGAGCTGGTCTGTCTCAACCACAGCAGCCCTGCCAGGAAAAAAGATGAAAGGCTAGAGCATGAGCTACCTTGAGATTTCAAGAAGTGTCTTACCCCAGCTGAAGATGGAGAAAGAAAGACGGAGTGAGGGAGGAGGGGTGGCAGGATACCATGGATACCTTGTGATGACTTCCATGCCAATCACTAAGGGCTTTTTGTCTCAGGTATCTGTATCCAGTGATGCATTTGGGGTCAGGCATCCCTTGAAATGATTGACATCCCTATAGGCACCCCATGGAGGCATGGTGTCAGGATATTCCGAAATTACACCTGGAAAGTCTAGCCAGTGTAGGAACTGTCTGAGTTACCATACACCCTTGAGGATTTCCCTTCTTTAAAAGAAGATGACAACAACTTTGTGAAATTTGCTGTATCTTTATCTGATGCCCCATGTGGCATCATCTTTATGCACATGCTGTCGTTGAGAATATGAGACTGCTCAAATCTCTGTGACTCCCATGATGCACTTCAGCTGGGGATGTCACACTTCTCTCTCTGTCTCTCCCTCTCTCTGCTCTTGCAGCCCAAGTGACTTTCATAGTATTATCCAGGTACTATGCTAAAAGGGAAGCTCTTCTATTAAATGTCATGCCTTGCAGCTTTAAAAAGCAAAATCTGTATTTCATGGAGGGAGGGAAGGGTCCCTCTCTTCCAAGAAAAATAGACCGGACAGGTGAATGCATGCATGCATGTTTAGAGCTGCTTCTCAGAAGACAAAGAGGTGATGGCAACTATTAAAAAATTACGGAATGAATGAATTGAAGGTCTAGCTCAGGCTGGTACAGTATTTGCCTTAGTAGAGCTTTCGTGTTAACAGCTCCAGGAGGGGAAACCCTTACCTCCGGGTTAAAAATCCCTTCCTTAGTATTACGCTAGCAATTGCTACCCCCTAATTGCCAGTGAAGGCAGAAGAAAGAATAAAAAGGATCATAGCATTGCCATTGACAAAACAGAATGCTGAAAATAAATTGTCTTTTCCTTTGTCCCACATTTTTGGGATTAAAGCCAGGATAGGATAGGAAATCCAGTAATATTTCTGAGGTTGATACCCCATCTTTAAGAAGACCCTGTCTTTAAAAATGAAACTAGCAGGCAAGTAAACACCTGAATAATCGAAAATTACCAAAGAACAACAACAAAACAAGAAAACTTAAAGATTTTTACTTCCTATTCTTATCCCCTCGCCCTATAACTGTGACATCTCTTGCATTGCTCAGTTGCCTGTGTGTCAAAATAACTTGTGGACGTTGGAAACTATTTGAATGTGTATTGTGTGGAATGTAATAAAGTGATGATATTTTTATACAAACATCTGGGGTTTTTTTTCACCTTGGCTTGAGAGAACAAAGTTGAAATGTAGGCTGTGAAAGAACTGATGTTTCCACCGTTTATACATCGCCTTCTGAGCCACAGGCCATTTCTATGGGAGGTAGGTTCTCCTTGAGGCTGAATGCCAGCTTCTCCTTCTTTTATTTTTTATTACTGCTTGTTAGGAGTTTTATCCAATTTGCGCAGCTGAGCCAATTTTTATGATTGGTGTGGGATTTTGCAAAAGTTGCTAAGTGCTAAATTACTCAATGTGATTCCACAAAATTTCTCTTGATGGTAAATCCCCGGAGATTGGACTCTACTTTCAAAGGGCCCCCGGGGGGGCAGGTGGGATGAGAGAAGCTGAATCATGTACTCATCTCTGCAGAGACAGATAGCTTCCTTTGGAGAAGAAGTAGTGACGTCTCACGCCTTGCCTACCAAATGATTACTTCCACGGGGACGTCGATGTCCAATTTATGAGCACTTTCCCAGACAAAATGGGAACTTGTAGCGTGTTCAGGCTCGAAGATATTCCAGACTTTGGAGCAAGTAAGGAAGATAATAATATGATTACTGTGAACCTGGAAATAGCATGGCGGAACATTTTATAAAAGGAACAATTCTATGACAACTTTGAGGAGGGGGACTTGGGGAAACTTACTCAAAAGCCAGAGCTTACTGACGAGTATTTTTCTTTTCGGTCTCTTTCTTGAGTAGTTAGTGATATAGTTATATAAAATAGTTCTCTCTGAGGGTATTAGGGGCAAAAAATCTAGGAAAGACAGCCTCCCAGCTATTCAGTGTTTCTAGGTGGTGGTCAAAAGAGGTGGTGGAAGAATTTTCCATCACTCCCTATTCGTGGGCTGTATTAGAAGCATTCCATCAACCCAGGAGCCTTCCTCGGAGTCTGAGAACATCCCTAAAGGTCCCAAGAAAAGGGGCTTGTCCAGGAGATCCTATTTCTGTCAGAATCCTGCTTTTCTTCCTTTCTAAACCTAGATCCAGGAAGGAGTACTTCTTACAGCTATAAACCTGCCCAAGTGGTGGTAAAGGAAACAGGCTTCTGGGTTTTCAGATCTTACAGGAAGTGTTGTCAGTACAGATGGCTCAGTCTAGATGTCACTGTCTGTCCTCTGCAGGAGAAAAGAGCAGAATGTCCATGTTTAGAGCATTGTTTGTTCCTCTAATGACGAGCATCATTACCCATTTTGTCTACATAACATTTGGCCATTCTTAAAGCCATTTGTTCCCATTAGCAAAAGATGAAATGAAAGCATCTCAGAAGCGTTTATTTCCGGCAAAGAGCCAGGCTCAGTCAACATTTTCATGAGCTGTCCTGGGACCACACTTGCCCGAGTGAATGAGATTAGCCATCGCTTATGCTTCGTTAGCAATACTGCCTTGGGAGCCACCTTTGAGAATTTCATCATTGCTTTTCCCACCTTGGTTCTGATCCCAAGGCTTATTCTACGTGCACTCTCTCTTCCCCAAAATAGCAGACTGTTACGATTCTGATCTTAGGTGTCAAACACAGCGCTGTTATCAGTATGGTATTTCAGACCTAACCCAAGCATAAATGTTACAGAAATTGTATTTCCATGGGTCATAAACACGAGATGTCAAGGCCCAGGATCGTCTGTCTTGGCTCCTACCTGGCCTTATGATAGTTTAAATGTGCGTTCTTGCGGTTGAAGCAAGACTCTGCCCTCCTAAGCCCAGATACCTGCAGCCTGGCCAGTCGGCTGTGTCCCTGTGTTTGTTTTCATCACCTCTCTTCACTGACTCTGCAGTTGTTTTGCACGAACATTGTTGGCCTTTCTGTAATCTCTGATGAAAAGAGCTTCATTTTTAAGTTTTAATTTGTCCGTGTTATGGGCTCCACATCTGAGCCGAACTGCAGATCTGTAGGTGCGGCTTGTTTTCTCTCTGTGATTGTGTGCATCGCTGGGGCTCTTGCAGCTGTAATTTGCCTTTCATCCACTTCAATGACGGCCCAAAGAAAACACAAAAGAAATCCAACCAGAGGAAAAGGAGGGGAGAGGGAAACACCAGCCAATGGTCTTATAATCAGCAGGGGAAAGATCGGCTTATATAAATAAATTAACAGCTAGGAACAGTGTAGGATTTAATGAAGCCTGACACAGATCAGGTGCACTGGAGTATGTCTCGAGGTTCGATATAATCAGAAACCTGCGCCTTTAGAAGGCGTTAGGCCACAGGCCTCAGCCAGACGACATTTGCACTGTGTGGAGGAGTTCCTTTTGGCCCCAAACTTAAGCATGGAAGAGATGCAAGATTTGGGGACTTGCCAAACAGAAAACCCCCTTTTAGCATGGTTTCTACATGGCACAGGGCAGAATCTTGGTGTTTCAGGGCAGACAGCAGAAACCATTCTTGCCCCAAGCCCAGTGGACAGGACACCCAGAATCCTTCTGTTCTCTTTCCAGTAAAGTAATTGTTCTTGGGCTTTGCTGTCACTGACTTCCAAGCTCCCAATAAAACTGAAGTCCCACAGCATCGGACCAAGAAATAGGAAAGGCCATTTGAAGAGTCAGCAACAGACGTGCTGGAGGCAAGACTGGCCCCGGGTGGGGAAAACACCTATTCTTGGAAGCTCATGACCGGAGTCATTATGATACTGAAAAAGGCCGTTGGGGAAAATTTTAAGATGGTCTCTGGTTAGGTTTCTTTTCATTTCTTTTTAACTTACAAGTTATACGTGACTATATCCTCAGAAAGTGCAAATAATTTTTCTAAAAAGAAGTTCATTTCATTGCTAACCAGTCCCAACCCCCTCCCCAGAGGGAACCATGAGAAATTGTTCGAGGTATATATTTCCAGACCTTGGTTTATACCTTTACAAATGTATATGTTCATGTCTAAGTACGCAGTTTGCTTTCGTTGGGGTTAGTTTGGTTTTGTGTAAATAGTATCAACATTTGCTCACTGTGCTGGATAACCTGCTTCTTTCCATTTGATAAAGGTCTTGAGGATACTTTGTTGCACACTGACAGGTTTACCCCATCCTTTTCAGATATTGTCTAGCATTTCGTATCATGTCGCTGTACCGCAGTTTATTAACTGTTCCCCTACTGGTGGTCATTCAGGTTGTGTCTAGGTTTTCTTTCTATGATAAACAATACTGCAGTGAACATCCTTGAGGTTGCCTCTTTGTGCAAGTTTCTCTGGGATAGAATATCTGGGTCAAATGGTGTGCCTGTTTACATTTTAATAGATGCTTCAGGTGGCTGAGTTTTACCTTTAAAATGAACCTGCCCCCATTTGAGAGGGTAACAAACCAGCGGACACCCTGCATTATATCCCCTGTCATGTGCAGAAGCCACATAATCTCTGTGACTATCTCTCTCTCTTTCTCTAAAGTGGGCGGAGCGCTTGCAAGGGAAGACTGAGGACAATTTTAGTTGAAGGGAATTTTAATCACAGGGACTTCTTTTAATGCTGATTTGCGGAGAATGTGAGCCTGGCTATAAGATGCAGCTCGCTGGAGCTGTGGCCACCGTAGCCCGGGAGTTAATTCTATCCCTGGTTCAGCAGGCAGAGCCCTGTTCTCCATGATTAATGAGTTCCACTTTTTTTCTTCAAAGAGTGACTGTGCTGTGCCTTGCTGTTATTTATTTATGTTTTCTACTAAAAAATTTGTGTCAAAAACATCCTTTAAGGTCAGTGCACGTTATTGTGCTGCAGACAAAAATATTCCAACAGCCACAAGGAGGCCCACGTGCCAACAGAAAGTCCCTAATCCTGTGGCCTTGTGCCCAAGGGCCCCATAACGGCCCTGAGAAGAGCAGGCCTTCCTGGCTGAAAGGAGGCACCCAGCTTCTTTCTGAGGAGGGTCAGGGCTAATGCGACCCGAGGAAAGGTAGTAGGAAGTGCGGTGGCTTTCCAGTGGGAGGTTTCGATGTGCAGGCAAAGCTGCTAGCCCCAAGTGGCTCCAGAGAGGAAGGACAAGTAGAAGAGAAGCCAAGGGAGCCATTAGTTCAAAACACCGTTTCTTCTAAGAGTTGCTACCCTTGTTTCTACTGTGCGTTTAGACCAAGGGGTCAAAGTAGTGTGACTTTGACGCTGAGCGTAGTGGATAGTGTGACGGCCATATATGAGCTTTGCCAGCTTTCTCCAACCTGCCAGAAATCCAGGACTGCTGCCTCTAGGGCTTGAGACTTGGGTATAACTCTTGGTGACTCAGGGGAAAAAGCACAAGAGGGAGGTGTGGGTGAGAGACACGGGCGTGCACACACACACAAGCTTGTTTTGTCTTCTATGTGTAATTGTGCAAAATTGAACCCTTTTAGTATCATTGACTGACACACCCAAAGGCAAAGGCTCTGATCCAGAACGGGAATGGTAGGGACCACGTCTTGGCTTTCAGCAGCAGCAGTTTCTTTCTCAGGCGTCAGGACTCATTAACCGGATGCTGGACTGGATTTCGGAACTCGCTAGAGAGCAGCCAACTCCAGTAATGAAGGGAATGCGGAGAACGCTTTGAGCCTGAGGTGGCCTTGACCGAAGTCCTATTCTCAGTCGGCCTGCTGGTTACTGAGGCTCCTTTCAGCACAGTCTGTTACGAATCTTTTCCTCTCTTTGCATCTCCCTGCTGCCACCAAGGGGCTGGGAGAAGGGATACAAGGACCCCGAGGGCCGTGTGGTCTTCCGTATCGCTTCTCTGGGCCACTTCCGACAGCTGGTACCGAGGTGGGAAGATAGTCACTAGGACGGAGACTGGGGCTGACGTGGGTTGTCAAAGGAGCCCCCAGGGTGCCTCATCACCTCGGCCAACTGCACACCAGGATCGCGAGCTCGGGAATGGCATCCACGGGAAGCCCTGAGCTCTCACCGCCGTCATCATTTCCGGGCTCTGAACTCCTCACAGGGCCACCGTCCCCTCCTCTTTCCCCAAGAAGGACCCGTTTCCACCTACCTGTCTACCTCTGGGTCGGGTGTGGTTCATCTTCAACCTCCACCCTCCCCTTTCTGCAGCTGCCCCCTCTCTCGGTGGCTCCTTTTCTTCTCTCTGGCATTCCTGCACTTTCTCCACCTCCCTGCACCACGGCCTCCTGCCAGAAGAGCCCGTCAGATTCCCAACACAGAGGCTTCATTGCTTGCTTCCTCCAAGTAGTTGCATTTTTACAGGAGACCAAACCTAAGGTCGGAGGAATTACTCTCTTGTGTTATAACCGCAGTTCTCAGCCACCAGCAAACTTTTGGGGGAAATCATCTCTTGAATGGGCAGAGAGAGGTACCTCTTTGGAAGCCCTAAAATCTTATCACAAGGTCATGGATCCTTGTGTTCAGAAGAGCCCAACTTTTAAGTAAAGCAAACTCTCTTGGTGAGATACATGTGTGTAGAGAGTTTTTTCCCAAAGACCTACAACATAGAGGGACAATCTTTAAGAAGACATTGCTTTTCACATTGGAAGTGCATGCAGTTTTGTTTCTCCTCCATCCTTCCACTGGTCCCAGGTAATACCAAACCTCTCCACCTGTGCAGTGTTTCCATTTATGCACTTCTTGAACCTTGGGACTGGAGGAGAGGAGAAATGTGAACGCCTATTGGCAAACTCCCTGAAATGTGAAGATACGAGACTTTTTTCCTAACATCTCAGGAAAAACATCAAGAACGCAGTGGAAGGGGGACACTTTTCTCCGAACTTTTCTTTTTCCCACCTTCATACCCTCAGAGAAGGTAGCCAACAAAAGAAGGCCCTCTTTCTTGTGGACATACCCACTTACAGTAATGGAGACTATCTCTGATTTCTCAAAGACCTAGAGCAAAGGAAAGATTCCAGAATTTTCCTCCCTCAGCCTTACTGGTTTTTTCCAGCCTGCACAATCATGAAGCCTATGTTTATAACTACACACTTCTGTGGCGTCTCCTTTTTCTTATTTTCACGCCATCGTTGGGGCTCAGTGGAGCCATTCTGGCCTCAGCTGCTCATCTGCCTCTGCACTTGGAAGTATTATTAGGTCATTTCACGGCCTTCTCATTTGCAGTCAGTATTTCCAATTCTTTTTAGTGTTTCCTCCTGATTATTCAACTAAAAATAATAGAAAATCATGTTCAAAGTCTTCTGGTATCACAAACCGAGCCCCCTTTTCTTTTCCAGCTTGAAACCATTTGAAAACTTAAAAAAATATATACTTTTTTCCATGACTTTGCATAGATTTGGCTATAGCCCAAGAGATAAAAAACCCACGATAAAGGATCTTCTGGTGGTGTTTCTAAACTCAAGCCAAACCCAGCACGGGATGAATGGCTCTCATGTAGCCTGACTCTAATGGAGGAGCTTTGGCAAACGTTCGATCTACATCTGAACTTTTGGCTCCTTCTAGCAACAGGGGATGAACAAACTGAATTAGGGAAATTAAGTGTGGTAGGGAGTAGGAACCTTCAGCCAATACTAAATATTAAACTGAATTAAACACGTTGAAGGGCCAGGAAATATCTGCTAGTCCTTCATGAGTTCTCATTTATTGAGATCACAGTGTTGTGTCTCCTGCTGGGATCAGAACAAAGTGACTGAGAGAATTTTCTGAAGGCTACTCCCCTCTGAAAGGTCCAGTGTGATTTAGTTGGCTCGGGGGGTTCGGGAACTTGGAATCAAACTCAACAAGGGCTCTAAGTGGCCAAGAGCTAATCCCAAATAAATCACAGCCCCAAACAAGGTGTCGAAAAGGTGGCTGACTCTCAGTTCTACTGCCGAGCTCTTCAATGACTTACTGCATTTTTCTACCCTCCTTCCTCAATTTCTTCCTCCTTGAAGAAGACGCGATGACCCCTGGTATCCTTGAAAGTGAATGGTTTCAGTGATTTCCTCTGTAGGCATCTCTTCAATCCTTGCTTTAAAGGCTGGTTGCAGTTTGGTGGGTTGAGTGGACGTGTGGGTTAACTGGCTTCTCACCAGGTCTTGTCAGCCCTGCCTCAGCTAAGGTGGAGGCTTCAAACTTGGCGAACCATTTCCTAGCTCTGTCAGTTCCTCAGTTGCCCCTTAGCAGGACTGGTTCCTAAGCTAAACGAGCAAGTATGGAAAACATGGAACCTCAGGGCTTCCTTTCACCTGTCCTTTGCATGGTCTTCTCCTTCCACGGGCACCTTAAGGTGGATGCCTTCAGGTGTGACCACCTCCAGGAGAGGACAGACCCGGGGTGAAGACGAGTGGCGAGCCCTTTTCTGTTGAAGTTGCCTTGTCTACAGCCAGCCGCCCTTTTCAGGCAAGCCTCAGCAGAAAGGCCATCAGAGCTTTCTCATTTTCTTCCTGTAAAGATGAGTTCTCAAGCAGGAAGGAACATCAGTGCTTACTTTACAGAGGAGCAAGCTGAGACCCAGGGAGGGTCAGAGACTCGTCCCGGCTCTCACACCTGGGCGAAGTGGCAGAGCTCAGGGGAGAAGGAGGAAGCCTGCTCCCAGTCTAGCGCTCCTCCATATTCCGTGCTGCTCCCCTTCGGGTACCGGCCTTAGAGTGTGTCCGCTACACATTCTGGATGGCCAGCCTGTCATCAGCTTCCACCGGGCCTCTTAAGCCACTGCTCGGAGTTGGCCTGGATGGGACTCTTCAGAGAAAGCCAGCATGCGTTGGTGTCCTGATGGGTGTGCCAGCGATCCAGGGACGGATGGTCTTAAATCATTTATCTAAAAGTAGCCAGTGGTTTGGGGTACACTCCTCACTCTCTTAACTATCTTGTGAGGCTCTTTTTTTTTTTTGATGTAGAAAGTAAACAGAACAATGTCAATGAAAATATACTCACAGCAGCCACGGCATAGGAGATGTGGTGAAAGGGAAGGTCGAAATTTTTCTGTAACTGCAGAAAAGCAAACTAACCCCAAAGGACCCTAATTTAAGAGAAAAAAAGAGAAGAAAATAAGGGAGAGAGAAAAGATAAAGTGTGTGTGTGTGTGTGTGTGTGTGTGTGTGTGTGTGTGTAAAGAGAGAGAGAGGGTGGGAAGGAAACTCTAAATGAGAGAGGGCATTCTTGTTTTAGACCTAAACCACACTCGGGGAATTTTCCGTTTACAGGTTGGAGTGTCTGGGGCATTTGTCTTGCATGGCATGTGTGATCTTACAGTGCCAGGCAGTGCTCCAGACCCTTCTGGGAGAATCACACCTTTTTAGAGTAGGCAGAGCTCATGGCTGGGTATGGCTGTTCCCCATTTGTACTGTAGGGTTGCAATGTACTGACAAGGGTGCTGGAGAATATTTGACTTGTGAGCGGGCAGGGCAATCTCTGAATGCCTCAGTGGATCTGATAAAAATGAATACAAGCCCCAAACCAAGAGATCAGTGTGCGAGTAAACAGGCTCGGGTGCCGGGCTTGAGGCCATCGCCATCCCTCGCAGCAGCCTCCATTCCAAAGCTGTCTCCTCCTCCCTCCCACATTTTTTCCCTGCCTTGGCACAGCCTCATCTGCCCAATCCCTGCCCCAGACTCGTCAGCACTTAGAGTCCCCTCCACAGCACCCCGCTTTTTTTTTTTTTTTTGCGGTACGCGGGCCTCTCACTGTTGCGGCCTCTCCCGTTGCGGAGCACAGGCTCCGGACGCGCAGGCTCAGCGGCCATGGCTCACGGGCCCAGCCGCTCCGCGGCATATGGGATCTTCCCGGACCCGGGGCACGAACCCGCGTCCCCTGCCTCGGCAGGCGGACTCTCAACCACTGCGCCACCAGGGAAGCCCCACCCCCACTTTCTTTTATGCTATTTTGGCATGGGTGAGTCCTTGCTTCCCAATCACACTGAAGGGCCTCGATCGTGGACACCGGGTCCCGTACATCTTCCTTTCCCAAACTCCTCCGTGTGGTTTCTGGGCACGTAGTCAACCCTCTTAATAAGTGAGGGTTGGTTGATCGGTTGGTTAGTCAGTAAGTGAAAACTGCCATTTGGAGAACAATGTAAATCAGCCTTCCCTGTCTGGGGATCATGGAAAAATGTGAAGTCCCAAATTTCAGATCACGGCATCCTCACGTTCGTGAGAAGTCTCCGTGAGTTCCCATCCAAGTGGTGAGCCAGCAACGCAGGCAAACAGCCAGGGGCTGTGTATCCAGCCCACTAGGATGGAGACAGGGCGCACCCTTGGGATGGGTTAGGGATGATAATGGGGGTTTGCCTGAGTGCACACCTGCGGGAGTCGAGGGGAGAGGGTGTCCTCTGGCCCTGATACAATACTAAGTGTCGGAATTCAGATTTTGGAGTCAGACGGATCTGAGTTGAAATCCGAGCAGGTGCCCAGAAGGAAACAGGGTCATGTGAGGACGAAGGTTGAAAGTGGAAGTCTGTGTGGGTGGGAAGATCCATATTCCTGATCTGTATTCTCTTAAAGGTGGGGCTCCTTCCATTCTCCCTCACCCGTCTCCCGTTCACAAACACACCCACCTACTAAAACAGAGTCCTGGAAGGTCCTCTCCAAGTTTTTCCTCATTAAAAAAAAAAATTTAATTCCACGTCCCTGGTCTCCACAGTCTTTTGCCATCTACCTCACTTCCCCAGCCAGGTCTCCATCCTGTGGCTGTCATGTCCCCTTCCCAGGGAGGTGCTGCCTCCTCCACTCTTTGCCTTGAGCTCCTGGGTCACCCCTTCTCCGTCCAACCCGCCCTTGCCTTTTTTTCACTAGAACTACAGGGACCCGGTGGACATCCACCCTCCCTGCCAGCATCCTGAGGAAACAGGCTGAGGCTTACCTCCTGGGCTCAACAGAAAAGGAAAGTGACCCGTGCAGGGCAAAGAGGCTTCTGAGAAAGAAAGCTCTTAATCAAACACAGATATCAAGAATATTAGCAAGGGGACTAGAGAAAATTGCTATCAAAGTAAATTGCTTTTTGTACAAATGTTCCCTTTACTGGGGTTTTCCCCAGTGTGTCATTCTTTCTTTAAGGCTTCGTGAACAGATGCTCTTTTGAAAATGTTGATTAACTTATCCTTCTTTTGATCCCTTCCCACTCACCCAAACTCCTGGGAGCAGTGATTATGCAAAAAGCCAAGTCGAGCCTCTAAAGTGTTCTTCACCTGAAGTAGGCTTTGATCCTCCAGGGGCAGAAATCTCAGCCACATCTGGGCAATCAATTTCATAGAACCTTAAAAATGGACCTATTCTTGGGAGGTCATCTCATCCAGTCCTCTGCTCACAGAGCCAAGAGGCTGTGATCTCCTGGGACAAAATGTTCTCATAGTCATTACCATCCTCTTACCCGTTTTCCACTGAAATCAATGCCACATCTACTCCTTTCCAGCCCATGATCAATAGTGTCTTAAGAGTTCTTCCCTGAGGGTGTGAGATGGAGCAAGGTGGCGTTCTAGCCTCCAAGAATTTGTCACATCCTTGGCAAAGACTGAATCCCTAAAAGCAAGAACAGGATTAGGCCCAAAAGTCACTGGCAGGAGCCCCGCAGTTTTCGTCCTGGGCTAATCCACATATTCTTATCCAATGTTCTGCATCTTTTAACCGTGAAGCTGTTGACATATGAGCATCCCATAAAAATGATTAATTGTTGGAAATGTGATGGTTTTCTTCTGTGTTTTTTTTTTTGTCATAAGGTTAAAAAAAAAACACAACTCCAGGTTGATTTCCACAAGCCAGATTTGATCCCTATGACAGACACCACCTGCCTCTTGATTCATTTTTACATCTTCATTCCAAGGACACAGCCTGCGTTGTAGAGTCCTGGAGAATAACACAGGGGCTGGGCATTGAGGTGGGGAAGCTGTCATGGCCTGCAGGTACCAGTTGTTGTGCTATAAACATGCCAGGAACAGGCTGGATTTTTGGAGGATTGGTGCCACGTGGCAACCATCTTTTCAAGTAGGGTCTTAGCAAGTGGTTTTCCGCATCCCTTACTGGCGACCAAAAGGATGAGAATGTGCTTTAGCACTTTGGCCAGGAATGAAGAAGACTTCGAACATGATGAAAACCACTGTCTGCAGGGCAAGACTGAATGTCAGGTATGGCAGTGATGGATTGGTCCTCAGTTCAGGTCATAGTCAAGTAGATCTTCCCCGAGGTGTTGTGCAGACGAGGGAGAAGTTCAGGCTGGTCTGAAGTTCTTGTATTCCTCTTGTTTGATACTCTAGCTGTTTGGAATTTGAGGTTTGTGTTAAGCCTTGATTTTTTTAATATAAATTTATAGTGCTGACATTGAGGTAGTTCACCTGACTTGGGGTTGAAACTCCTGAAGGGCCACATACATTCACGGGAGCCATTTTGACCTGACAGCAGACACAGGTATAATTAACTTGTGAGACAGGAAGAAATGATAAGACTCTTTTCTTCACCACATATTTGATTTTCTTTTTTAGTGTTTTACCATTTTAGGCAGGTAGTTTCCATTGGCTCTGATTTCTGTAAGATGGACAACATGGTGAATAGAGACCTGAATTATCCTCCCCATTCCCCAAAAGATTATCATAAAAAAAGAAAAAGATAGACAGTGATAATACTGGAGAAAATTCAGAGTAAATTAACTTAGCTCTGTTCAAGCCTGGGCGAGTCAGATTGGATGCCCATGTTTGATCTATTCTACACCGTGAAGAAAGCCAATGGGAAAAATAGACTGGGCAGAAAAGAGAAGGGATATTAGCACAGACATGGAGGTGGACAGGCGTTATAACATTCTTTCCAGTTCTAGTTCTACATTAAAGAATGTAATGATGAAATGTGATTTCCTTAAATTACTTTACATTTATTTGAAATCCAGAGGAGAAAGACTCATACTTTGTGCCCACTTAGATGCATGCACATGAGGAGGGGCAGTTTGCTATCTCAGATGAACGTCGCAGTCATGGCAACTGATGACGGACATGAGAGGCCACTGAAGGTCCCTTAGATAAAACTCAGACCTACGTCGGTTGTAAACAACAGTCACTATAAAGACGCACGGGAGCATTTACTTGGCGCTAGAGGCCTTTCTTATTGTTTCTGTTCTTCTGGTTATCATTGGAAGTAAAGACAAATCATTTGAAGGGGAAAGAATCCAGCAATGTACATGATAACTGACCTGGAAGCAGAAAGTGACTCTAGCTGCCTGCAGTGCTGGGGAGTCATCTCAGCAAGGTAACATCTCTGCCTTTTAGCCACGGCAATAGAACTTGTTATAACTTGATTTGTTTTGTTTTCTCTTCTCTTACAGTGGACATCCCAGAAATACATGGGAGGGAGGGCTACGAGGATGAAATTGATGGTGAGTTGCTGTGATTTAGAAGATAATCATGACAGTCAAGTTTGGCTATAAAGACAAAAACAAAAATCATGTCCGGGGTATTGGAGGGCCAGAATTTAGAACTATCGGCCAGGAATATAAGTGAAAATGAATCCAGAGAGGAGTGAAGAAACTATCAATTGCTCTCTCAAGGTCAAATTTAGCGATTTAGAAAGTTTATTGAGTTCCCTCTGCCTAATCGGAAACAGGTCTCCTACTTTGGGCAACTTTCGACACTGATGAGCTTCAAATCTGAATAAGCCCTTTAGAAGTGAAAGCCGGGCTTCTCTACACATGTCTCTGCTTGAACCCACTGACCTCCTTCCAAAAAGGGCCGAGTGAATGAGCGTCACTGTGAATATTCTCTCAGGCCTGCTGTGGTTTCCAATTCCATGGCTTTCAGGAACCCTTCTCACACTGTCCATGACTCCAAGTTGGGGCTTGTTGCAGGATTTAGGTTTCTTGTCCACACTGCCCGTCTCATGTTATCATATTTATTCCAAGCTCGATTTTCCTACTTCAAATACACGTACTTCATAAGGCTGAAGCAAGAGTCCTGACTGGAAGGGCACTGAGCAAACACGCAGATGCCCTCGACTCAGAGCAACGCAGGTCTCTCTGGGAGTCTCTGAGTGCCAGAGTTGATCCCCAAGAGAGATCACCAAGGTTCCCCTCAAAGAACAGCTTTAGACCAAGATTGATGCCTTTAAGAAGGGCAGTTTATAGAGCAGCTGTTTTAAACCTGACCTTAATCAAACACTTCAAGTGTAGCTATAGAAACAGAGTGACTAACCCAAACAGCACCTTGTTAACTGATTGCAGACTCTCCCTGCAAAGCCCGGTCTAACGTTCCTATTATGGGCAAAACTGCACAACTGGCCTTCACAGAGAGGCTGCAATAGATCAAGCAGCAGAAGCCCTAAGATGGGGTGGAAAGAGTGAAGGATGTGGATGGAGAAAGCCTGATTTATACTCCTAGTTTAACTGCTCGTTAACTCTGGGAACTCGTAGTACCTACTCACTTCATCTCTTAAAACCTCTGTTTCCTCATCTATTTTTTAAAATTATAATATCACCCTGCCTTCTTCGTGGGATTATTAAGAAATCCCACAAAATTCTCCATGAATATGGTCATGCCTTGGCCACACTATAGAACTATAAGTATATTAGTTTGCTGGGGTGGCCATAACAAAGTACCACAAACTGGGTGACTTCAACAACAGAAATCTATGTCTCCAAATTTCCCTTTTTTATAAGGACACCAGTCATACTGGATTAGGGCCCACGCTAAGGACCTCATTTTAACTTGATTCCTTCCATAAAACCCCTATCTCCAAATAAGATCACATTCTGAAGTAAGGGGTTAGAATTCCACATCTGATTCTGGGGTGGGGGTAGGTACATAGCAGTAAGGTTAAGATTTAGGTCGAGAGGTCTGGTGGCTCAAAAAAACCTGCTGCTTGGATGGCCAGGAATGCTAGCTTGGGAAACTCACTGTGTGAAAATAGCCTCAGCCTGTTCTTTGATTTAAACTGAAGCAGTTGGAAGTCGGGACGAGGAGGCAGAGAAAGAAGGGTGCCCAGAACACAGGGCCGCCCCAGGCGCTCCAAGGGCTCCCTGAAGCTTCTGTGAAAATCTGAGCTTACCTAATGTGAATCAGATTCTTTAAGTATCTAATCCTTAGACCATACTTACTATGTGCTGGTCACCGAGCACTTTGCAAATATTAATTCATTTAAACCTCCTAACAAGCCAGTGAGGTTATTAGTAACGCTATTTCGCAGACGAGAGAACTGAGGCAAAGAGAAGTTAAATAACTTGCCCAAGGTTACAGAGCTAGGATGAGGCAGGCCTGGGCTTTGAAGCCAAGCCATGTCGCTCCAAGAGTCTACAGCTTAGTCCTGGGCTCTGAAGAACCTCTGAGCCAGGCTGGGGGAGCCTCAGTTATTTCACCCTGAAAGAAACAGTGCATGCAGTCTCTCGTGTCCTTTATGTCCTAGATGAGTACGAGGTGGACTGGAGCAACTCTTCTTCCCCTACCTCCGGGTCTGGGGCTCCTCTGGCTGACAAAGAAAAGAGCTGGCTCTACACCCTGGATCCCATCCTCATTACCATCATCGCCATGAGTTCGCTGGGCGTCCTCCTGGGGGCCACGTGTGCAGGGCTGCTGCTCTACTGCACGTGTTCCTATTCAGGCCTGAGCTCCCGCAGCTGCACCACGCTGGAGAACTACAACTTTGAGCTCTACGATGGCCTCAAGCACAAGGTCAAGATGAACCACCAGAAATGCTGCTCAGAGGCCTGACGGATTTGCACCCAAATCGCATCTGACGTCTCATTCCAGCAAGAGGGGCTAGTGAAGATGACAATTTTTTTTCCTTTGGAAACTGAATGCCATAATCTTGATCCAACCGATCCAGAATACTGAAGGTGTGGACAGAACAGACAGGCAAGTCGAGGGAGGAGGGGAGATGCAGCCTTTCAGGGGGTTGTGACCCACCTAGGACCATGTGGCTGAATCATTGCTGGGATAAAGACAGGAGCTCATCTCTTTGGGGGTCACAGTTCTATTTTGTTTGTGAGTTTGTTATTATTATATTTCTTTGGTCTATGAGCAACTCAAGAGGCAGAAGAGAATGACTTTTCCGGTATAGAGCAGAGCAGGGATCAATAGTCTCTGCTTTCTCTTTCTAATCAACACTTGGAAAGCAAAGGGTCTTTTCAGACTTTCCATCTCTAGAAAAACAAATTCCAAAACAAAGCCGTTCAGTTTAGCCCATCCTCTGATCGTCTTATGACTTCCGGGATTTGCTGTGGTATAGCTTCTGCCAGCCAACTTGACAAGCTGCCGTTTCCTGTCCTAGCATTTCAGTAGGATGTTGTTGCCTTTAACTTTTTTTATCCAGGGGAAAATTGCCATTTGAGGGTCAGCATGAACAGCTCTTTCTTACATGAGATTTAAAACAAACCAGAAAGGAAACTTCACACGTCAAAATCCATAGACGCGCCTCCGTGTTAGAAGCGGACAAGCCTTAACGTGCTTTGTGAATAGGAGCCATTCATTCAATCTAGACCCAGAATTTGTGGCTGTGAGGCTACTTTGTGGGGCCTCTGGGGGTGGTTTTGCTTTTCCTTTTCCTTCCTCCTTGTTCTTCTAAACATACACACATGCACACATACACACATGCACCATACGCACACACACACAAGCACGCACACATATACACACATGCACTCATGTGTCAGGTCTCTAAGCCCCAGGAAACAGCATTATCTGATATTCTCTGAGATGGGGCTGGGGAAATATAGGCTACTAGTATGTTTCTCCATCAGTGAGATGTAACTGGCGACCACTGGCCGGAAAGGAGAACAGTGGAAAGAGCAAAACAAGTCCATCCTCTGGGATTATGCAAAGGCTGAGAGGACCGTAAGAGACGTTGTGATAAATCCGTCTCTCCGACAGGCTGGTAAACACTGACTTCTCCTTGGGATGACAGCCACCACCTCAACCTTTCAGAAGCATCAGAACTAGGATGTCCGTGAGCTGGTTGTGACCAGAAGTCTGCAAGCACTACGGACCAAAATGCTAATTCTGCTTCAACCCCAGAGAGACCTATGTTCTTACACACACACACACACACACACACACACATTTATGTATTTTTTTATTAAGTGCCTTGAAAGAAAATGAAGAAAACGTATTTTCCTTCTACGTAGAAATCAGTGAATACCATACAAGCTAAGGCATTCCTCTGTTCCTCCTCCCTGACCCAGCGGCTCCACGCCCAGTTTCCCCCGCATAGCTGATCCTCCTGATGGAGTAAGCCCTGCCACCCGAGTGCTAGTCATAGCCCTAGATGACTCTCAACTGCTCTAGAAGGGGAGGCATCTGGAATTGCATGAAACCGTGTGAAGGATAAGATTGTCCATGTCAGGATCCAAATCTTGACTTTGTAGTAACGCCTAAGGATTGCCTGCGTGCTGGAAATACATTTGAAACCCAGACAGTGTGCCCAGCCTATTGCTTATCAGTGGTTAAACTGTCGGACCATTTTTGCTGCTATGGTCACCCACAATTTCATTTGTCTCATACCCGGGTGAAAGGGGAAGGTTCACCTGGCTGGTTCCTTTACATGATAACTTATGGAAATGCTAGTTCAGGTGGTAATGTCACAGTGTTCTGTATGCAGAGAGGGAGAGTTCATGCCGACAGCTATTTATTCATATGTGTGTGTGTCTTTGCCAGCCCTTGAGTTCTCTGTATCTACTGTGTATGTGAATGGTCACGTGGGACTCAGTGATGTTGTTGTGACATTGACCTAGGGCCCGAGAGTCACCGCTGATCTCGGCACTCATTGGCACAGTGGTAGTTAGAGGTGAAAAGTAAAGCTGTCAAGCCCAAGGACTTAGCTTCAGGGCCCCCCTGAGCTGGGCGTGCGGCAGAAGCAAGTTCTTAATTAGCCCACCTTCCTCTTCGGCTTTCCGTGTAACTCAGTGTTCAGGAAGCTAGCAAGCCCGGGGGTTCCGGAGTTAGCCTGCAGAAGAAGAGAGTTCAAAAGCTAACACGGGGTGGGGTGAGGGGTACTTCCCTTGTGGTCCAGTGGTTAAGACTCGGCACTTCCACAGCAGGGGGCGCGGATTCAACCCCTGGTCGGGGAACTCAGATCCCACATGCGGCGTGGAGCAGTCACACACACACACGCACACGCGCACACACACACACACACACACACGCACACACACAAAGCCGACGCCGGAGGTCCTGGCCCTCTCATGTCCCTTGGGCCATTGTACAACTCCCCAAAGACCAGCCCCACCTCTGGCCTGCAGTTCACCTGTAAGTTATGTACAACTCGACCTGCATTCGTCTAAAGTCCTGTCTCCATCCTCACCATTGGCTGGTTTGAGGCCCCGCGTGGGCTCTAAATGCTGAACAAAAGCAGGGCATCCAGGGCTATGTGTAGATACCTCACCAGCACTGGAGGCTGGTCTGCTGGAAGACAGAAGGACAGTGGGGCCTGATTATAACCTGACCAGGGGACACCCCGGTGCATTTGTTGTCTCTATCTGCAAGTAGGCTAGCTGACCCCTCTCCTTGAGTCCTTCCCTTTGGGAAACCTACTCACAGTACTGATCTCCTTTTTTGCCTTGTACTGAATGACACATTACCTCCACGCTCTTCCGGACTAGGCGGTCAGCAGGGCCACAGGGCTGCTTCCTCTCTTAGGTGGAAGTGGGGAGTTGACAGGGATGAGAGTCCGAGGAATGAGCATGAATGGCAAGAAAACAAGGGAAAAAGTTAAACTGTCACACAGAAGGTTAACTTTTCCAAGGTCTGCAGTTAAAGGTATTTGACCGTTCGCTGGCTGAGCCAGACCAAGGGAACTTGAGAGCTTCTACTGTGATTCGTCAATGTAAGAAATAAACAACCATGTCAAACTGTGTTTATATGATTTGTATAAAGCCTTTTTAAGATTACTATTTAAATAAACATTATACCAGAGATATTTTTCTGCGTGTTTCTTTATTGGAGACAAAGAGACTTGGGTTCTGGGTGACCAAATCATCCCAGTTTGCCTGAGACGTTCCTGGGTTTTAGCACTGAAAGTCCCGTGTCCCGGGAAACCCCTCAGTCCCAGCCATATCAGGATGATTGGTCATTCTCTTGGGACAATGTTTCTCAGCACTTTTATGTGAAGTTAGTAGGTAGATTGGCTAGCTGGCTTTTTTTTTTTTTTTTTTTTTTGCGGTATGCAGGCCTCTCACCGCCGTGACCTCTCCCGTTGCGGAGCACAGGCTCCGGACGCGCAGGCTCAGCAGCCATGGCTCACGGGCCCAGCCGCTCCGCGGCATGTGGGATCTTCCCAGACCGGGGCACGAACCTGTGTCCCCTGCATCGGCAGGCGGACTCTCAACCACTGCGCCACCAGCGAAGCCCTAGTGGCTTTTTATAAGGTGAAAATATGATGTAGATGGGTAACGGACTACCTGGCCAGGTGGGCTACTTTAGCTCAAAGCCTTGCCTGGTAGGTTTCCGAGACTGTGATCCCTACAAACATTCCTCCTCCGTGGACATCGCCAGTCCCTTGCAATTTTTGACTCTGCTGCTGCCTTCCTGCTCAAACGTTTGCTTGTCAATATCTCTGGTAATTTCAAGGTCTATAACATTGCTTCTCAAAGTGTGGTCCCTGGACTTGCAGCATCAACCTCACTTGGGAACTTGTCAGAGGTGTACATTCTCGGACTCCACATCTACTGAATCAAAGACTCTGGGAGGAGGACCTAGACATTTACATTTTAACAAGCCCTCCAAGGGGGTTCTTATGCACCTTCAAGTTTAAGAACCTCTGGTCTAGGAGAAAGGAGAAGTAGCCTGGCTTCACAAAATGATTAGGGACCTTCTCACCTATGGGTTGTTGAATGCAAAACAAACTAGACTTTGGCCAGAGAAAACTAAAGGAGGTCAAGTACACTCTTAGGTCGTACAAGTTTCCAGAGGATGAGGAAGGAAAAGCCTTACTGTGAACTTCCCACTACCGCACACACGGGAGACTCAAAGCTGTGAACCAGAGCCGAATTCGCCCCCATCCGGAAGTTCTGTTCACATTTGGTTCAATCGTGTATTCAAAAAATGTTTTTGAGCACTTCCCGATTTTGTAAGCTCTTGGAGCTTATACTCCAGTGAAGTGGACGGAAAGCAGACAGCCAAGCACAAAAGGTAAGGATTGCTTATGGTAAATTCAATGAAGGCAATAAACACGTAGCTCTGACAGAGAATTACCAGATATTAAAGGTATAATATTTGTGTCACTTGAGTTCATATTTGCAAAACATGGCTATTTATTACTGATGTTACAGGATTTGGGTTAATAAATTAAATACAACTTACCCGTTTTATAGTCGACAACACTTATCATAATGAAACCTAATGAATCTGATATAATATCAATACAATATATCTCTTGGAAACTTTTTTAAAAAAGAATTACCAGGGTCACTCCCTGTAAACGATTGATCAAGGAAGACCTCCCTGAGTAGGTGATGTTTAAGCTAAAACCTGAAAAGATAAGGAAGTCAGCTAAGCAAAGTAGCTGGGACAACTTTTCCCAATTGAAGGGACAGCATATAGAGATCCCGCTTTGGGAAAGCGTCTGCGGTGTCCCTATGACCACAAAGGAGAGCAATGAAAGAGGAAGCATGATCAACGGCGGGGGGGAAGGGTGTCGAGATCGGAGAGGCAGGTAAGATTCTCTAAGGCAGTGAGGACGTGCTACCTTGCATCACTCGTTGGCCTTCCTTAATTTACAGAAAAGGCAGCCCTCAAGTGCACCCCGTCCCCATTCCTCACTGGCCAGTAAGGTCACCCCATTCATATGGGGCTTCCCTCTCAGCCCCTCTTGTGATCTTTATGCTATCACGTGTCTCCTGAGTTGCCTGCTTCTATCGTTTTACTGACCCTCACGACAATTACAGAGGTGAAAATGAAAGCAAATTCCTACTTTCCTTTAGTTGAGTTTGTGGATATTTTTAAAGCCCTCATAATCTAAGATCTCCTGGTCTCTAGCCATCTAAGGTTTACATACGATCTTTTTTTTCCCCCCCTTATCTGCATCCTTCTGGAAATGTTTATAGAATCCTCAGGGAAGGCAGTGAAATGAAGCTGGAACAGGCCCATCCTTGAGGGAAACAGGACCCATCTGGATGCCGAGGCGCTTTTGCCCCTGCAGCGTTAGTGGTGGTGATGGAGGTGGGGAGCGGGGCGTGAAGAAGACATGAGTCCATTCCAGTCCTCACAGGCTTCAGCATCCAGTCGCAGGCTGAGCTAAACAAAACTCCTAAGGAAATGTTTCTGCAGTTTATCCAGAGAATGATGCCTGTGTCCCCTCTCTTCCCAGCCAGAAAACCCCATAGGACAATTTTGTGTGCGGGGAGCGCTGTTTCGGTCACAGCCGGCTTCCAAGTGCAGCCAGAGAAAGAGACCCTTGGCCGCAGGTGAGCGGTCCCGCATCCCTCCTCCTGCACACTGGCGCCAGGTGAGCAGGGCCCCTCTCTCCACAGAGGTACCGCCCGAGTCGGCCTCGCCCACGTGCACACAGAGGTGCCCGGAAAAGTCCTGCACCAGCAGAGAGGTAAAGCCCAGGCCCCTTGCCAAACCAGCAGGCCCAGGCCGCTGTGGTCAGGCGTGGCCCCTCCTCTACCCTAATTCAAACAAACCTCCCCTGGAAACCCGGGCAGTTCTGTTTGCAAAGGGCTGGCTGCAGCCTCCGCGGCTGCCCAGGCCTCTCAGAACCGTCAAGAGCCAGGTTGCCGTAGTTTGGAGCACAGCTCTGCTAATAAATTTCCATCCCCAAGCCCTTGACTGCCTCCACTGGGAGCTGAAGCCCAGCCTTGCCGAGCGCCCCCCGGCAGCCCTGCTGCATTGCCAAGCCTTGACTCCAGGGCCCTGGCAGGCGGCCTTTCTGGATTTGCCTTTTTTCTTCACCTTTCTCCCTCCTCCACTCCCTCATCTCACCTCTACTTGAGCATTCACATTTCTATTTCCAGTCAACTGATTTTAGAACCTATGGGAGTTCAGAGAAACCTTTAGAGGGTTTTGCAATCCACCGGTGCTCCTCTCCCCTTGAACTTGGACATGCTGAGGAGGTGGGAGAACACTGGTCCCAGAGCTTGGCACCCAGGGTTCTCAGTTCTGCCTCTAGCTCTGTGACCTTGGGAAAGTCATGCACATCTGGCGTTTTCCAGGTGTGATGACCTATATATACTATCAAAAGTAAAATGGATGGCTAGTGGGAAGCTGCTGCAGAGCACAGGGAGATCAGCTCGGGGCTTTGTGTCCACCTAGAGGGGTGGGATAGGGAGGGTGGGAGGGAGACGCAAGAGGGAGGAGATATGGGGATATATGTATATGTATAGCTGATGCACTTTGTTATACAGCAGCAACTAACACACCATTGTAAAGCAATTATACTCCAATAAAGATGTTAAAAAAATAAACAATAATAATAATAAAAAAAGTGAACATTTGAGTTAAATGAATTTTGAGCCCCAAACTCTACCATCCTAGCCGATGGAGTAGTTCTTTTCGGTCGTCTGAATCTGTGCTGTACAAAGCAGTGAGGATAAAGCTTTGCAGATGCCTCCCCTGTGCAGAGAGGCTGGGAGCGCATCTTCGGGCTTGATCCTACTGTGGAGCTGGCTCAAGTCCAATCCCTCGCAGCAGAATTGCTCTTTGTCCCATAGCCCTTCACTAATAGCTCTTTACATAGAAACTGACATGCTGACTTGTCTATCTCCCACTAACTCTTATGGGAAGGATACATGCATGCATTCATTCATATAATCAACGTGTTTTATATTAAATGCCCCCTATGTGCCTTGCTAGGTGCCAGGAGACAATGATATGCATAACAGATGTGGTCCTTGCCTTCAGGGAGCTTACAATCTAGAGAGAGAGACATAGGTAAAGCCAATAAGCACACAAATCTGTCATGACAATCACGGCGGGAGCTATAAATTGAAGTTTAGAGAGCTGTGAGTGTGTGAGAGGCTCCGAGAAGCTGCCCCTGAGCATCGCGACTGATGGGAACTGAAATCCCAGGGTGAGTCGGAGGAGTAAAGAAGAGCAGAGGCTGGGCTTCCCTGGTGGCGCAGTGGTTGAGAGTCCGCCTGCCGATGCAGGGGACACGGGTTCGTGCCCCGGTCCGCGAAGATCCTACATGCCGCAGAGCGGCTGGGCCCGTGAGCCATGGCCGCTGAGCCTGCGCGTCCGGAGCCTGTGCTCCGCAACGGGAGAGGCCACAACAGTGAGAGGTCCGTGTACCGCAAAAAAAAAAAAAAAAAGGGCACAGGGAAGAGCGTGTCGAGCAGAAGGGCCAGCAGGTGCAAAGATTCAGAGGCAGAGGGAAATCTGGCGGCAGCAAAAATGAGGGACAAGGGGAAGCATCTCACTCACCTTTGCATCAGGACCCCCAACTCATACCTGACTCTTACTGTGCAAGCTCAAAAAATGTTTGTTGAATGCATGAATGAGTGAATGACTTGTATAAACTCCCCTTTCTGACAGACGTCAAGCTGCCTATTTTGTACAGACTAAAAGATAAATGCATCAGTTCTTCCTTATTTCTATTGTGCTTCACCATAGTGGAAGTAAGTTTCCTAGAGTCTGAACGACAGATTATGCCCACAAGTTCCAGTGTGGAGATGGGTACTACTTGTTTCAATGTGATAATTTAGGTTAAATATATACAGATTAAAATACTGTTGGAAGGTTGGAGAATCGCCAGATATAACAAATAAAAATATTCCATGAGCCACTGTGGAAAACGGTACGGCAGGTCCTCAAAATGTTAAACACAGAATTACCATGTGATCCAGCAATTCCACATCCAGGAACATAGACTCAAAAGAATTGAAAGCAGGCAATCAAATAGATACTTGCTCACCCACATTCATAGCAGCATTATTCACAGTAGCCAAAAGGTAGAAACAATCCAAATGTCTATCAGCAGATGCATGGAAAGACAAAAAGTGGTACGTACATACAATGGAATATTATGCAGCCTTAAAAAGGAATGACATTCGGATACATGTTACAACATAGATGAGCTTTGAAAATATTATGCCAAACACAAAAGGAACACTAATATGAGATACCAAGAGTAGGCAAATTCAAAGAGAAAGTAAATTAGAGGTTATCAAGGGCTGGGGCAGGGGGGTGTTATTATTTAATGGGTACAGAATTTGGCACATTGAATAAGATCTTGAAGTGGAGGGTGGTGGTGACGGTTGCACAGCATGTGCACGAACTTAACTCTATTGAATCGTACTTAGGGTTGAAATAGTCAATTTTATATTATATAAATTTACCACAATTTTTTAAAAGCACTTTTCCTTCAGAGAAAAAAACCCATGTAATACTTGGGACATGCGTAAACTGAAAATGTATTTATTGTTTATCCAAAATTTGAATGTAGTTGGGCATCCTGTATTTTCTCTGGCAACCCTAATTGAGAAGCTTCCTGTTCACCATGGGCTTCCTAGAACATTTCCAGGATTCAGGAACCATCCTTTCAAAAGCAAAAATCAGTGCTTGTGGTCTGATAAGAATGAGAGTACAAGCCAGGTGCAGAAAATCAGGGGGGTGCCTGCCCTAATCATAGACTCAGCCCTAGACACAGGCCATGAAGCGACTCCCTCAGCCCTCGCTCACTCCATCAGTGAAGAAGTGAAGATTAGAAATCTTGGTTGGGTTTCCCATCTGTTGTTTAATCACCGTGATCCACAAATGCAGTAAAAGCTGGTTATAAAGCCCTCTTACGATTGACCACGTGGCTAGAATTACAGTTGCAGATGGCGACGCTCACATGATAGCCTTGTCCCCCACCATCAATGCATCTTCACACCAGAGTTGGTAAGAACCCATGGGGTGCCCAGATGCCTAATTGTACAATCATTTGCACCCATGCCTTCTCAATGAAAGAAACAGCTCATCGTGCAGCAAGAAACAACAGGTGTAAAAGGCAAAGGCCACTTTGGAACCATTTGGACCAAAGAACATGGCTCAGCGTAACAAGAGCACCCACAGACTTGGCACGCCTGCGCTCATCTGCCTGCGAGACGGGCCTGAAATCAGACCACAGCGCGGAGTCTACGGCTGCTGTTCCAGGTGGTCCCACCCACTCCTGCTCTCAACTGAGACTAAAGGCAGCTGGGGAGGGCACGGCATGAAGAGATGGGTCGTGTCCAAGTCATTTTTACTAGGTGCTGACGAGTCACCGCGAACGTCTGGAAATGGCGTCGCACGGCAGAAGCACACAGGTCACGACGCACTGCTGAATGATTACTAGAGGAGAAATTCATTACAGGCTGCTCTCAGCTCCCGTCACATAAGGAAGTGTTACATTAACAAGATGGAAGGTCCCTGCAGTCCCCTCCCCAACACAGCCCCCCACCGCCACCGCCTGCCACCCCACTATTTCAGTTTGTGTTGCATGGAGGGAGGGGAGCCCAAAGGCAGGGGGGAGTTAATTCAGCTACACTCATCAAAAAGGGGGTCACGGTGGCAGCCGAAGCCAACGGAAGCAGATTCGAGCTGCATGCCCCAAGAGGTTCTTTCCTTGCCGCCTGCACCAGCTCTGACCACTGCAGTCTGGCAACGATCTATGACATTAAAACAGAATGTCTTTTTTTTTTTTTTTTTTTAGCTGTTCATGTCACTTGCTTTCCATCCTGGATGTGTGTGTTTCCCCGTCCATGTACCTGGCCTTGTCTCTGTTGGCCCCGAGGTTGCCTGGTATTTCTAATCTTTCCTGGTGAATGACTATCAGAGGAGAAATTCCTTAGAGGCTGCTCTCAGCTAGACACAGGCAGATGTAAACACAGACAGATGTAGGACGTGGTGGGCGCCAGCCTAGAACCCGCACTGGAGACTGCGGAAGACTGGGATGAAAAGACATGCTGGCTTTGGAGCCTCTCTGGATCAACACGATCTGGGGCGATGGGCACAAGAAGTCTCCCTTTTGTGGCAGCCAAGAGGACATTATAGATGGAGTGGCCTTCGAGTCCTTGGTAGTCAGTGTCACAGGCCGTCATTGTCTCGTTCCTCTTTCTAATCTCTTCTCCAATGACCACTTCCCACGTTAAAGAATCACAGGGCACAAACGGAAGGTCAGCAGAGAGTCAAAAGCATGCAGACAGTGGGGTCAGTAGTTCTTCTTTAATGAGATTTCTGCTCCTTCAAAATGCCATTCACATGCAGAGGGGCCAGCCAGCTGAACCTGCTTTTTTTTTTTTTTTTTTTGCGGTACGCTGGGCCTCTCACTGTTGTGGCCTCTCCCGTTGCGGAGCACAGGCTCCGGACGCGCAGGCTCAGCGGCCATGGCTCACGGGCCCAGCCGCTCCGCGGCCTGTGGGATCTTCCCGGACCGGAGCATGAACCCGTGTCCCCTGCATCGGCAGGCGGACTCTCAACCACTGCGCCACCAGGGAAGCCCAAAACGAGTGATTCTTGAAACTTATCTGCGTCAGAATCACCAAGGAAGCTTTTTAAAAATGGAGATTCCTGAACCCAAGGTCCCAAAGAGTCTAATTAGGTGGATATAGGGTTGGGGCTCAGGACTCTGTGTTTTAACAAGGAAATAGGCCCTAGGTAATTTGATGCAAGGAATTCACATCTCACTTTTGAGAAACTACTCTTATGATTTATGAAGCAGGTAATGTCCTGGGTCTATGCATCTGGAGCAAGGAATTACCACCAGATGGAAATTTATCAAAATTACAAGCATAATGGAAAGGAGAACTCTAAGAGGTCAGAGGGTAGTGATTTTATCATTTAAACATGATGTCGTCAAATAACTACTCAATAAATGTTTCAAAACTTAGTTTATTCAAATTTAAAATATTATGAGTTTAGAGATTTGGATGAATTTTACACATTCAGTACCAAAAGTAATGTGGAAGAAATATAAGCAGTGGATTTGTATAATGGCTAATTTATTAGAGTTTGAAGTCCAGGACACATAGAAACAGAACCCAGAGAGAAGGCTGGAGAGCTACAGAAACTCATTTTACCTACTTTTCAATTCTGCCAGGCTCTCTCTAGAAGTAATGACTTGATAATAAACTTCAAACTAATTTTTAATGCCCACAATTTAGAAATCACCATGTGGTTGCGAATTCACCTTCCTCTCCAGGTGAGGCATGCCCAAATCTGCCTTACAAGTTCAAAGCATGTTCTTCTGATTTCATTGCAACCCCTCCCTCAACTGAAAAGACAGGGGAAGAAAACTGAATTGAATGAAAAGGAACCTAGCCCTGGACAGCATTTTGCCTCCTCCCAAATATGCACATGCCTCCTTCTCTCCCTCCTTCTATGAGTATGAGAGTTCCATGTAACAGTACAGTCCCAATACCAGGAATCTTTGTAATTTTCCTTTGTGGAATACCTGGGCTACTGTAGGTCAATAGAAAAGTAGGAAGAGTGGCTTCTTGCCTAGATTCTGCAGAGGAAGATCTATTTTTCACTGACCCATCAGGATACCCATTCACCCAGAGAAGTAACATGAGCTGAGACATACTAAGACACATCCCTTCTTAGAGAAGTTCAGCCTGCACTGGCTCTGTAGAATCAAAGGTTTCTCAGAGGGCCCGTTTCCTAAAGCTTTTGTCATTTCAGAGGCTCTTCTGGCCCCTCTCTCCAAGGTCTCCACCTCGGTCATGCAGCTGTTAGCACCATGACAGCCATCAAAGAGTACATGCTTTGGGCAACGCAACCTCCTGCAGTGGGGAAGTGTTTGACTCAGAAAGTCACAGTCTTCCATACGGATCTCTCGTCTTCCCGTTTGTCAGTGACAGCAGATGGTACAAGGCATCAAACCCTTGCAGGAAGCCGCTGCCCTACAGCATGGTACGAGAAAGCATGGAGCGTCGGGCTTCAGACACGAATTGCCTGACCAACAGCAAATCACTTAGCCTCTTAAAGCATCATTTTCCTCCTCTATTAAAGGGGTATTCCTACCTTCTGGGTTTGTGAGAATTTGAGATCATGTATTCAAAATGCCTGGGATATAATAGTTGATCAATTAATGGCAGTTATTATTTTATGCATGAGCCTTAGGCTAAGGTATGCGTGAACATTTAGTTATTAATTAGAAGGTAAATGAAAGCTGGCTGGAGGGAATTGCATTTGACCTTTAGCAAATTATTTCATGTAGATGCACTGATGCAAAAGTATCGCATCTTATGAAGAAAGACAAAAATAAATCTGGCTGACAAAAGATATTTTAATAAATACTCAACCTCCCACCAACATCACATGACAGTCTATGGCCGCCCCACTGTAACTTGTATGCCATTTGGGGAGGTTTTGTGCCTTTCCCTCTCTTGTCAAAGTCTGGCTGATTGGGGGCCGGATTCAGCTCGTAAAATCTTTTTTGAGTGCCTGCATCTAGTGACTGCTCCAAAAAGAGGTACTCTCGATGCTTTTTCCCTTCAAATAAGCTTGCCACCAAATCAACTTGAGTGTATGGGGTTGGTAGAGTCTCTCTAAATTATTCCCACACTGAGATCAGTTCAGCTGGTATAAAGCAATGCAGGAGCCTGACGTACCCATCCTTACGTGTCCCATGTTACTGACAGGCAAAGAGAACCTGCCGCAGTCCATATAAAGTAGTGATACCTTATAACATGGGGGCAATGTTATGAGATTTACTTTGCTTGCAGAACTATGGTCTATTACAGGGAGAACAGCATAGCTGTTCCAGCTGATGAGAGAAAGGGAGAAAGAAGAAATGACCAGGGCTTGCTACAGACTGGAAAAAGAAGAGACACAGACGCATCATGACCTTATCTTGGAAATCTAGAGACTAGATTGATGAGCGAGAAAAGAAGGAGTGTCCCAGGGAAGGATGAGGATCCATGAAGGCATTTCTGGGGAGGGCAATGCACAAAAGAAGAGGTTGAGGGGGATAAAGAGGCTGGGGCTGCCATTCTCTGAAGAACAGTCAGGGACAAAGAACTGACTGGCAGCCTTGGGGAAGAATGGAGCTAAGGCTACCAAGCTTAAAAAAAATAGAACTAGAAAAGAAAAGAAAGGGGAGCTGTAAGAGGAATCAATGGCTGATACTATTCTGTTAGAAAAGACTTCAGATCCCACGACTAAAAGAAAAGAGATTTGTGTTTTTCACGCGCAGTCCTCTCATGCAGAATCACATGTAAATGGTGTTATCGGGGCCTCATCTGGAGTGTCTCTGCCTCTCGACCTACCTACCTGGGATGAGGATGTGTTAGAAAGTCCAACCCAGTGAATTCTGCAGAAGGGCTCTGATTAACCTTAGGAAACTCCGACTGTACAAGCAGCCAATATAATAGGCTCGTCTGTTGTGACTGACTACGCCTATTACCATTCCTGCATTTTTCTGCCTTCTAATGCTCACGGAAGGGCGGGAAGGAGAGTTAGGCAAACACATCTGGGGCTGGTTTTGTTAGGCTAATATACCGCGCATTGCCCATTCTGCATCCTGAGAAGCCACCAATCGCTTTAAACTTAGCATTTTCATTCGAAATCATCTATTTTAAATAATCACACAGTAAATCTTTGAAGTGCTTTTTATCCCAGGACCTCAAAATACATTACTATTGCTGCTTCATCTCAGCATTTGGTAGATAGTATTACATTAATTTTCTAGATGGTTAAACTAAAGCATCTAATGGTGAAATACAAAATCAGCTATAAAGGTAGGAAAGGAGTTCAGAGCGCTCTGGGCCAAGCGCTTACCATTCACCTATATAACTATGCTTATTGATACACGCTGCTATCCAGATGCACAATTATGATCTAGGGGCAAGCGAAGACTCTGACCATCCATTTGGAGAGGACATCAGTCATGTTGGTGGCTGCCTGACATGTCTTAGATATGCTTCTTATGTTTGGGGAGCAGCTCACTTTCCTATCTCCCTTGCAGCTGCAGGGAAGACATGTGACCTGGGCTCTGCCAATCGGATGCACTGGTCGAGCAGCAAGTCTAGTTCCTGGTGCAGACGTTCAGCAGAGCAGATTACAGTGTCAAGTGCACGGTGCTGGCAGCACTGGCTTCCCCATCAGACCAGTCTGAAGGCACAGCTGTAGGCATGTTTCTGGAAGTTTAGCCTCTAGCCTGGTTCTTTTGTCCTCTCAATGACTGTTTGAATTCCCCTGTACACTTTTAACAAACCCCTTCCCTGAACGATAAGCCAGACTCAGTTTCTGTCACTTGCAGCTAAAAACCCTGACAAGAATTCCTTTACATCCTATGGAAAATAGAGGTTTGCAGACTTCCTTTGCACTTTTAGAAAGGTTGATAAAAAATTATTAATTCTTTTTCGAAATTGAATGTCAATTTACTCAATTGATATTTGGTATTTATAAATACCTAATATTTATTGAGCACTGACTAAGTACAAAACTCTTTGCTAAGTATTACAGGAAATATTTGCTGAATGCCTACTATGTGCTATATATCACACTAAGGGTTAGGGATATGAGGAAAATAAGCAAAAGCAGATGTGGCCACTACTCCTCAGGAGTTGACAGTCTACAGGGAAAGGCAGACGATAATTGAGGAACCACACTCAAAACTGTGAAATTGCTACAGTGATAAGTAACGTGAAGGGCTGAGAAAGCAACCCTGAAGAAATATACGTTAGCATGAGAATGGAAGGGAAGTGAAAACAAATGCAGACAGACCAGTTAGGAGGTAGTATTAGTTACTCAGGAGGGAGATAACGGTAGCCTAGACTAGGGTGGTAGGGGTAGAGTTAGAGAAATAAGGACAGACTCAAGAGATATTAAGGTGGTAAGATCAAGAGGACTTAGCAATGGACTGGATATGGGAAAGGAGGTAAGGTCATAGATGACTCCAGGTTTCTGACTTGAGCCACTGGTTAGATGGTGGTATCTGTCCCTGGGAGAACACTGGGAGAAAATCAGGTTTTATAGGGACAACATGAGCTCCATCTCACATGTGTTAAATGAGTTGCCTTTAAATCATCCATTAGGTCTGGAGCTCAGAAGAGAAGACTGGGCTGAAGGCATGAAAGAGTCCTTGTGTAATTGAAGTCATTGTATGAACGGGATTTCTTAAGGAGGAATATAGCCCAAGACCGAAGGGATGGCCTTGGTCCTCATCTTAAGGAGTGTCAAGTATAGGTCTAAAAATTCAGGAAGCCACCCATCAATGGTTAACAAAAGGTAATGATAGTCTGCCTAGAAAACATCAACAAGGTGAAATCCTTAATCCAAGAAACACATCTAGATTCTCTAGCTACAAACTCCTCTATGACAGGGATCACACACTCAAGGGCCTGGCCAGTCTACTGCTCAGTTAAGGGGCCAAGCAGGGGCTGTGGCGTATAGTAGAGGACATGTCCCATCTAAAGTGGGCAGTTGCTTCTAAGCTCAGGCAGGTTATTCCCAGGTATGATACCTGTATCCATGAACCTCTGTTGAGTCTCCCACTTTTTAAAATACCTATTGTGGCTGATGCAGGGGACGCGGGTTCGTGCCCCAGTCCGGGAAGATCCCACATGCCGCGGAGAAGCTGGGCCCGTGAGCCATGGCCACTAAGCCTGCGCGTCCGGAGCCTGTGCTCCACAATGGGAGAGGCCACAACAGTGAGAGGCCCGCGTACCGCAAAAAATAAATAAAATAAAATAAAATAACTATTGTGTTTTACATGAACTTGAAAGGACCTTGACGGAAACAGTATTTAACCAGATTTCTAGAGTCAGAACCCAATTCTCTGCTTCTGACTTGGAAACAATGTTTAATTACTGTAAATAATTTTCCCAACTGAAATTCCTTATCTTTCCCTTTCCAAATAGCATTGATAGTCCCAGAAGACTATTCTCCTACCCCAAACACTTTCCCTGGCTATTAATACTGTTCCTAAAACTATTTTCCACTGTCTAACACTCTACCATAGTTGGTCCTCCCTAAAAGCCCCTCTATTATTCAACTCTATCCTGAAGATAAGGGTATCACGGCTATCACAGCCCCATGGTGTGGGATGTAGGGATAACTGAGCAGATGAACAAAGACGAATCCTCTCCTGCCACTATAGAAAAGCTTGGGGTCGGGACCGGGAAGGTAGGCTAGCCCAGGTGAAGGGACAGTCTGGAAGCCAACGACACAACTGAAGAGTTCTGGAGTAATCTTGAAGATGACCTAGGACAGAGGGAAAAAAGAGAGAAAAACTAGAAAAGAATGGGAGACACTAGCTCTCAATGTTAATTAGTTCTGGCCTCTGATTTTTTATTTATTTATTTTTGCCACTCAGCTCCGGTATATCTACCTGCAGTTCTGGAAGGTATTTTCTATTTATGGGCGTTCAGGTTTTTTTTTTTTTTTTTTTTTGCCTTCTCAATATTCCTTTGCAGTGATACATTGCATGTGCTAATTATAACTGCCAGCTATTGACTAAATCTGATATGTAGATGAACTGGATTTATTTCTTAGATTAGTATTATCACCCACACACATAATCGCTCACACAAAATCAAAACCTTCCTTTCCCATTCCTACATCTCTAGCCCCAAACCGTAATTATTATTATTGGGTTTTTTTTTTGCGGTACACGGGCCTCTCACTGTTGTGGCCTCTCCCGTTGCGGAGCACAGGCTCCGGACGTGCAGGCTCAGCGGCCATGGCTCACGGGCCCAGCTGCTCTGCGGCATGTGGGATCTTCCCGGACTGGGGCACGAACCCGTGTCCCCTGCATTGGCAGGTGGACTCTCAACCACTTCGCCACCAGGGAAGCCCCCCAAACCGTAATTATTAAACAAAGAAACATGAAACAGACCATCAACACATGTGTGTAGTAAAGCAACTATTGGGATTTGCTCTGCTTCATCACATATCAGGTGAGTCAACCACACACCTTGCTCTGTGTTGCAGCTCTCAAGGTGAATCTCCTTTGGGAGACATTACACAGCACCTGAAACAGAACCACTGTTGGTATTTGCTAAGGTATCTTGGTGTAGGTAAGAGCTTCCCCCAAAATTCCCTTTCCGTCAACATTTGGCAGGACTTCTGTCAACAAAAATTACAACAACCAACACCTAACAGAGTGTCTGGCACATAGCCAATACTCAATACTTCTTTTTAAATCACAAGACAATCAAATGAAAATGAGCCATGTCTAATCTGACAATGAGTGAATATAGTAACGCACTTAGTGCCAAACACATAAGTACTATATAAATATTAGCTATTAGTGTTATTATTATTATCTAGAGCCACTGTTGCCTCTTGTTCACATTATGGGAACCCAGAAGGGCCTCTCCCACTTTCTTCTCTCACTCCATGCCTCTTATTTAAATACTATCAAAACTTTCAAATTTAAACCACCCCTCTTTCTCTCCCTCTTCCTCTCCCTCGCCCTCTCCCTCTTTCTCTCTCTCCCTCCCTCTCTCTCTCTGTCACACACACACACACAGTGAGAGTATGTGGTCTCTCATGCATTGCTGATGGAAGTGTAAGCAGCACAGCTCCCACAGAGGGAAATTTGGACACATCTATCAAAATTACAAATACACATACTTTTCAACCCAGAAGGTCACACTGGAGAATTTATCCTACAGATTCACTCATACCCAGGTGATAAACCATACGTAAAATGTTATTCATTTGCAGACTTGTTTGAAATGGCAAAATGGGAATCAAACCAAGTGTCCATCAATAGGGAGCTTATTAAGTAAACCTTGGTACAAGCATAGAATTTGAATACTATACAGCAATGAAAAATTTTAAATGAGGAAGATTTCCATGTACCTTTATGAGATGATCTCCAGGATATATTGCTAAGTTTAAAAATAATAAGGCAAAGGAGAACAGTGCATAAAACATTCCAGATTTGGCATAAAAGCGAGGGGGGAGTGGATAAGTATATATACTTCTATTTGTTTTACATTAAGAAACTCTGGAAGGGTATGGAGGAAAATAAGAGGAATGATGGTCATGGCAGGGGATGGAGAATTAGGCAGGTAAGGGAGAGAGGAAGCAAGGAATGAAGGGAAAATATTTTACTATAATATTTTTAATTGTCTATTCAAAATAGATATAGATAGATGATAGATAAGTGATAGATGCATGGATAGATAGACAGGTAGATAGGTAGATATATAGATGATAGATAGATAGATAGACAGGTAGATATATAGATGATAGATAGATAGGTTGATAGATAGATAGATAGGTATAGATAGATAACCCACCTTTCTTTTAAATGAAAAGAAAATCTGGTCTTATGACTATCTAAGGAGTAGATTCACCTGCCAGTGCTCTGTAGTTGGAGTGGATGCCCAAGAAGTTCAGCATCTGGAACAGTCTGTCCCCTCCCCTCCAGGCTGCTTCCCCTACCTACTGTGGGATGATGGGGACTTTGAGATGGGTAACTGTGCCTAGAAAGCTGGACACCTGTATTGGTTAACTTAATACAGTCTGCTGGGCTCTGGCCCTGTTCTCACATCTCTATATTCCTTCTGGGACATAAGAGTATAAATTAAGAAGAATCTCTAGGGTCACAGACTCAATATTATAACTCTTCATTTCTTGGTTTTCATCAAAAGTTTAAATTCAGACTTTTAATGTGATTTGCAAATAGCTTTGTGTGATATGACATTGGAGGTCAGAGGACTTCTCAATCCATCTGAACATACATAAACACACTGCAACAAAAATCCATTAAAAGTAGAAATAGCTAATCCTTTACATGGGGTGAATAAATAATGCACCTCCAGGCTCTCCCACCATAAATCAGCTGTGCCGTTATCAGATGCCAACGCTGGAATAGGAAAGCAAAGCCGCTGTATTAAACTTTGACGATAAAAAAAAAAAAGAATGGATAAAGTGGAGATGAACCGTTTGTTTCCTTTCCAGGTAGCTGTCTAAACAGACTATGTAATGAACCAGCTGGGGAGAAACCAGTGACTTAATGCTCTTCTGATGAAAACGTTTCCTGATTTTGTACCTCAGGTAAAGGACGGATCTGATTCACACTTTAAGGGCTCCAGTAGCGGCACATGCCAACAATCTGATGTGACTCAGGCACCTACACAGGCTCATCCCTGCTCCAGTGAGAGACCCACTGGCAACTAGGCTCCCTCAAGCTCGGCTGGAGGAGGAAGGGAAGGCGCAGGGACAGATTAATGCAGGACTCATTCTACACCAAAAAGGCCTAAGGAAGAGAGGCGCTCCCATACCTCCTGGAGTCAGGAAAAGTCAGGAAGGCTATGGAAGAGCTTTAAGGATGAAGAGGACCCAGGCAGGAAACGAGGCTCAAGTCAAGCCAGCCACGTCCATGCAGATGACCCCTTACAGCAAGACTTCTTAAAATTCAGTTAGCAAATGTTTACACGGGGCTTGCTTTGCACCAGGCACAGTTCTAAGTGTTTCAGACACCAATTCCGTAAATCCTCACCACATCCCCTTGAGGTAGGTTCTATTGTTAGCTCCATTTTACTGGGGAGGAGATGAAGGTACAACATAATTAAGAAACCTGCCCAGTTTTATTCAGCTGTGGATGAGGAAGCCCAAGGAAAACAAGTGACTGGAGATATGAGCCTTAAGGTTAACAGAGCCGCCCTGATAATTATCGACTATTCACAATAGCTAAAAGGTAGAAACAATCCAAATGGCTATCAGTGGATAACAAAATATGGTATTTCCATATAAAGTAATATTATTCAGCCATACAAAAGAATGAGATACTACATGTCACAACATAGATGAATCTGAAAACCATTATGCTAAGGGCACAGAGTGTGTAATCCCATTTACATGAAACATCCAGCAGAGGCAAATCCATAGAGACAGAAAGCAGATTCGTGGTTCGCAGGGCCTGGGGAGAGGGAGGAAATGGGAAGTGATGGCTTAATGGGTTTGGGGGTGTTCTTTTGGAGTGATGAAAATACTGGAACTAGGTAGTGGCGATGGTTGCATAACTTTGTGAATGTACTAAATGCTACTGAATTACATGCTTTAAGACGGTTAAAATGTTGAATCTTAGGTGACTTTTACCTAAAAAAAAATACCTCAGTGGTTTTATAAAATAATTATTTCTTCTCAGTCACATATCTGTGGGTCATCTGGGGGTAAGGTGATCTAGTGTGAGCTAGGCGGGGCTTGCTTCTGGGCTACAGGTTGGATCCAGGTCACTTCATATGTCTCTCCTCCTCTCACCAGTAGGCTGGACAGGGCAAATTCTCCTCACAGTGACAGCAGAAGCTCCAGAGGGCACCCCAACACTCAGACACATTTAAATGGCTTGCATCCCCTTGGTCAAAACAAGTCACACAGCTGAACTCAAAAACAAAGGGCAGGGAAGCGCACTCCACTAGTGGGGAAGGGAACTATCGATACAAAGATGAGTGACAACATGGATGAACCTGGAAGACGTTACGCTAAGTGAAATAAGCCAGACACGGAAGACAAATACTATACGATCTCACTTAGATGTGGAATCTACAAAAGTCAAACTCATAGAATCAGAGAATAGAATGATGGTTGCCAGGGGCTGAGGGGTGAAGGAAATGGGGAGATGCTGGTCAAAGTGTACAAGCCTTTGGTTATCAGATGAATAAGTTCTGGGAATCTAATGTACACCCTGGTGATTACAGTTAATAATGCCATCTTGTATACATGAAATTCACTAAAAGAGTAAATCTTAAGTGTTCTTACCACAAAATAAAAGGTAACTATGTGAGATGATGAATGTGTTAATTAACTTGATTGTGGAAATCATTTCATAATAAATGCGTCTATTAAATCATCACATTGTACACCTTTAAAAGTCACACTGTACATCCTAAATATATACAATTTTGACTTGTTAATTATACCTCAGTAAAGCTGGAAATAAAAAAATAGGAATGATTTTTTAAAAGTTGAATGGTAAAACACAAAGATAAAGAAAGGAGTAAGGAACTGGGAACTTGAACGCAATCTACCTCAGCTTTTTCCCTACACAGTTGACCTCTTCACTCTTTACTCCTAACTGGCAAGAATTCCTCCATATCTTTTCCACCAGCTTTCATGATTTTTTAGAGCAAAAGTCCTCCTTCTAAGGAATGTGACCCATTTTCACTCAAGGTCCTCTTATTAAATTGTACAAAACACAGATCAAAGTGAGTGTTTATAATTCAGCTGGGCTCTTCTAATGTTTAGCAGATGGAATGGATGAGCTCCAAAGCAGTTATAGGAGCCTTGGTATTAGATAGCACATTTTCAGGTGTGTGGATCTCCCCACCATACTTAGTGGCATATTTAAAATCCCACCATCAGTCACGGGGAAGAGAGAGGACATGGGGGATTGTGTAGGAATTTCATGGGCCAGTCCTAGAAGCAGCAAACAACACTTCTACCTACATTCTACTGGCCAGAATTCAGTCATATGGTTGCAAATTTCATAGGTGCAAAGGAGACTGGGAAACGCAATCCAGATATATGCCTAAGAGGACGAGAGAACCGGTAAAGTGAATAGTTAGCTAGTCTCTGCCGTATTCTACATTAAGCTGTCTTTATTTGAATGTCAAACCATCTAAAGTTGGCTTCAGAAAAATGCGAATCTCTTGTTTGTGGGAGTTTAGAGGACCACGTCTCCAAGGCTGGAGGAATAAGGGAAAGTCTGGCACCAGGTTTGAGGACACTGCCCACGCAGCTAGAGAAGCAGGGACCACAATAGCATGAAAAAAACTCGGCTCAAAGAAATGTAAAACTGTACCAGAACTTGAAGAAAAAGCATGTGAGGCACCAATGACCTTCAAGATTCCAATGCCTGGAATTCAAACAAGAAAACTAAGTGAGTTCTTAGAGGCAAATACCATTCAATGACAAAAGCCTTGATTTCATTTCACTCAAGTCTGCCCTGGGGAAGCAAGACTTCCGTATATGTTACAGATATCACCATTCCGTTGATGGCTTGCTCCCTAGACTTATACTGTCACCCGAAATAAATCGAAGCTTGAACAAGCAATGTAATCAAAATGATTTGGACACAAAAGTCTTTCTTTCCCACTCCTTTTGCCCACCTCCCCCCTCATAACAGCTGACCTGAAGGAAGTAAAGGAAAAGCGAGACTGAGGATGCTGTTAACACCTCCAAGGCCAATGAAAGACAAAATGAATTCAAAAATTATACTTCCAAAGTACTCATCATGCTTCCCCAAGCTGGCAAGCTCCTTCTTTCTAGATAATGACGCAGGCTTCCCCCCTGAAATTTCAAGCCGGTTGCTGTTTCCACCTCTCTCAACTGGAGGCTTTATTATCTTAAGGTGAGAAAAGCTTCTTCAGCAGAAGTCTGCCTGGGAGAGAAATCCGAGTGATTTAAGCAGTGCTGAAGTGTACTGGAGATGGAAGAGAATCCCCAGCTGCCACACCAGAAAGAAAAACTGTAAACTCAGATGCATTCATTAAGGTAGGTTGGATATCTGTTCGCCAACCCTCTTTTTTTTTTTTTAACTCTCAGATACTATTGTAATGAAAGCCACCACAAGTTTTCAGCAAATCACAGCTTCGAAGGAAAATGTCAATCCCTATCAAACCCCGGTGAATTGTTGCAGCTGCTGGAAATCTAAATTCATCAGTTACTTTCCCCATTTCCCCCTCCATCCGCTCCAACCAACTGCCTCCTCCTCCAAATCACCCAAGAGCCGCAGGACCAGAGATGCAAATCAATGCCTGCGGGACATCCCATCAGACAACGGGAAGGTCTAAGGAAAGGTTAAAGCAGAAAGGGAACGAAATTTATAGACTTAGCGTTAAAATCTTAAAGGACCTTAGGAACAGCAATGAATCTGATGTTAGGAAAGGCAGGAGCTGCCAGAGGCCATGGCAGGAAGGCCTGACACAGGCCATAAATCTAAGCTTAGGAGCAGAAAAAATATAGCCTTCTTTTCAGGCTGAGGCAGCATGATGCAAAGATTCCAACCTGGACTTGAAAAGAGGCAAGGCCACAGAGGCATGGTGGGGAAGAAGCGGACCGGGGACTGCAAATAAGGAACGAAAAGAGCAGCAGATTGTGTGCGTGGGAGCGGGGAGCCAGCTCGGGCCTGCAGAGGCTGGCAACAAAGACACCAGCAACACACATCTGGCTGTGGGGGGAGCTTGAAACTGATCCCCAAAGAAAGAAACAGAAAAGCTGTGGTTGCTCCTTGTTGCATCTATGAGATGGAATGCAGACTAACCTTGTAAGCGACCAGAGTCAACAAGAAAAGCCAGGCAGCTGGGGGCAAAACAAGGTTGTGGAGGGGTCGGAAGATTGGGGGTGGGGAGGGTCGGAAGATTGGGGGTGGGGAGGGTCGGAAGATTGGGGGTGGGAGGGTCGGAAGATTGGGGATGGGAGGGTCGGAAGATTGGGGGTGGGAGGGTCGGAAGATTGGGGGTGGGGAGGGTCGGAAGATTGGGGGTGGGAGGGTCGGAAGATTGGGGGTGGGGAGGGTCGGAAGATTGGGGGTGGGAGGGTCGGAAGATTGGGGATGGGAGGGTCGGAAGATTGGGGATGGGAGGGTCGGAAGATTGGGGGTGGGAGGGTCGGAAGATTGGGGATGGGAGGGTCGGAAGATTGGGGGTGGGGAGGGTCGGAAGATTGGGGGTGGGGAGGGTCGGAAGATTGGGGGTGGGGAGCTTGGGAAAGGCAGCAGTATCCAATGGTTATGACACAAGCTGGGCAGCCAAGAACTCCCAGGCTTGTCGTGAATTTTCATTCACTCATTCTATGTATTTTGGGGTTTTGTTTTTGCTTCTTTCAATTATGCCCTCTGGGGCCCAGATATACTACATTAAGACACTAATTAAAATGTATAAAACCACTGCAACTGAAAATAACATACCATGAATTATTACAAATATGCCAAGCTCCAAGTGGCCTTCGCCCTGGGACAGGGCTCACTGGAAACACAAAGTTGGTACCACTTTGACTGCCAGAGCTCACACCAGCTTCACCCATTTCCTAGAGTGAGGCATTCTTTTCTCTGCCTCAGTTTCCCCCAGAGGACGAGAAGTAAGGAGATCTCTTTCACAGTTCACAATCATCAGGAAAGGACTGATTGAATTAATATCTTCACAGTACATTTCAAACCTTTGAAATTAAGTTATTGCTAATGTTAAATAAATATATACCCAACTCACTTATGTAATGTAACTCTTTCAGTGTTTTAAAATATAAAAATCAATATGGCTTTTCCATGTCTTATATCCCTCTCCACTCCATTTACTTTCTATATTCTGCATTTCTTCTTTTTGGCTTTCCTAATGGCTTTCCCCTACTTATCAAATTTGTGTCCACTTCTCTTTCCTAGTGTCCATCATGTCTCTCCTTTCTGCCATTCGACTCTCCTCAATTTCTCACTTCTCCTATTTGTCTTGGAAACTAGAGTGCCCCTCATATGCAATGTCATTTCATAGGTGAGTACATATGGTCATTAATATTCATTAGTTTTCTTAATCTCTAGTAAAAATAGATTAAAACATGCTACCTTTCCATGTGTCAGACTAGCTGATTACCAGAATATATATTTAAAGTATAAAACTCTCCTTCTGGAGAGAACCTAGAGGTCAGAAAGCTCTGGGTGGTTGGTGCTTTCCTTGGACCAACCAAGAAAAAGGGAAATCAGCAAAGTTAAGAGATAATCTCGAGGGAGAAATGTAAGCCTCAAAGTGATCAGCATAACTAGAGCCTTCAGCAGCGAATTCACCTAAGTGATGATCATCTTTTCACATCTTAGACTCACCGGCAGATCAAAGGGATTTCTGCAAAAAGTTAAGAATCTTAGACTCTAGAACCTAACCTGCAGTGTTTCATGTTGCCTGAAAAAAGTCAATGTGGATCAGGAAAAACCTGGCTGTTATGACTCACACCCCGCATGTACTATGTTAAAACCCAGAAAGAAGCCAAAATGTCTTTGTAAAAGATAAAGGCTGGGGCTTCCCTAGTGGCGCAGTGGTTGAGAGTCCGCCTGCCGATGCAGGGGACACGGGTTCATGCCCCGGTCCGGGAAGATCCCACATGCTGCGGAGCGGCTAGGCCCGTGAGCCATGGCCGCTGAGCCTGCGCGTCCGCCGCCTGTGCTCCACGACGGGAGAGGCCACAACAGTGAGAGACCTGTGTACCACAAAAAAATAATTAAAAAAAAAAAAAAGATAAAGGCTGTGTAAAGAGTAAAAAATAAAATAAAGAGATGGAAAAGTAAACGCTATCTCAGATGTAAGGATATTCAGATATTTAGGACCTCCCATAAGAAATAACTTCTTTTTTTTCTTAAGTCAATGGAGCCATAAATAAATGAACTTAATCTGACTTCTAACTAGCTCATCTGGTGAAAAGCTAGTGGACTAGAAGTTTATTTGCAGAACTGGGATCTTTCAGCAGCTCAATAACAGGCTTCCTGTTTGACTTCGGGCAAGTTATTCAACTACTTGATATCTAAAGTTACTCATCTGTAACACGAGTAGAACAATATGATAGCCATGTTATTTTTGGCTGCTGGGCTGCTCCCAACTTTGAATGTGTAACTGAATCTCACAGAGGAGTTTCACAAAATTAATGAATATCTACAAATGCTGAAGGGCCTCAGGTCAATGTTGACTTCATGGAGTTATAACTATAGAGTAGCTGTTAATAGCTCTGGTGCCACCACCCTCTCTCCTAATCATTACTATTTCTGTCTGGTGTGTCCCTTCTGTTTAAGGATCCATCTGTCCCTCCCCTCCTAGAAGACTTTCTCTCCATTCCACCATCCATCTGAGCCCTTACCACAGATTTCCTCTAGAATGCATAAGAGACCTTGACTTGCCTCTGCTTCCTCCCTCTGTAACACCTTATAAGCTGGCTTCTGTCCATCACTCTCTACGGTTTTCTTTGTGTCAAACTCAATAGTTCCCCGATGTACAAATTTCCCTACAAAGATGTGTTCTTCTCACCACTTTTTCTGGTGCTGTGAAGGTTGATGTCTAGACTTCAGAGATGCTTCCATGTAGTAGATCACCTCCAACCTTTCTGGTGACTCCTTGGCCAATTCTTATTTCTCTTCCTGCCCAACGATCATCCTTTCTAATTCTTTCTAATAAATGGCTTACCTAATCATGTACTTTTTCTATTAACAGAAGCTGGAGCTTCTGTTCTTTATCTCTTTTAGATCTGTAGCATGAATTCTGTTGAAGATACATGTGTCACTTATCCACTGTCAAAATAGTAATGCATAACAAACCACCTTAAAATTTACTGGTCTAGAGGGGAGACCTTCAAGATGACAGAGGAGTAAGACAGGGAGATCACCTTCCTCCCCACAAATACATCAAAAATACATCTACATGTGGAACAACTTCTACAGAACACCTACTGAATGCTGCCAGAAGACCTCAGACTTCCCAAAAGATATATATTTTTTTTTCCTTTTTCTCTTTTTGTGAGTGTGTATGTGTATGCTTCTTGGTGTGATTTTGTCTGTATAGCTTTGCTTTTACCATTTGTCCTAGGGTTCTGTCTGTCTTTTTTTTTTTTTAGTATAGTCTTTTAGCACTTGTTTTCATTGGTGGATTTGTTTTTTGGTTTGGTTGCTCTCTTCTTTCTTTATTTTTTTAAATTACTTTTTAATTTTTAATAATTTTAAATTTTTTATTTTAATAACATTATTTCTTTTTATTTTATTTCTTTTTCTTTCTTTCTTTCCCTTTCTTTCTTTCTTTCTTTCTTTCTCCCTTTTCTTCTGAGCATGAGGCAGACAGGGTCTTGGTGCTCCCGCTTGGTGTGAGGCCTGTGTTTTTGAGGTGAGAGAGTCAAGTTCAGGACATCGGTCCACAGAGACCTCCCAGTTCCACGTAATGTCAAACAGAGAAAGGTCTCCCAGAGATCTACATCTCAACGCTAAGATCCAGCTCCACTCAACAACCAGCAAGCTACACTGCTGGACACCCTATGCCAAACAACTAGCAACACAGGAACTCAACACCACATAGTAGCAGAGAGGCTACCTAAAATCATAATAAGGTCACAGACACACCAAAACACACCACCAGACGTGGACCTGCCCACCAGAAAGACAAGATCCACCCTCAACCACCAGAACACAGGCACTAGTCCCCTCCACCAGGAAACCTACACAATCCAGTGAACCAACCTTAGCCACTGGAGGCAGACACCAAAAACAACAGGAAGCACGAATGTGCAGCCTGTGAAAAGGAGACCCCAAACACAGTAAGTTAAGCAAAATGAGAAGAGAGAGAAACACACAGCAGATGAAGGAGCAAAGTAAAAATGCATCAGACTAAACAAATGAAGAGGAAATAGGCAGTCTACCTTAATAAGAATTCAGAGCAATGATAGTAAAGATGATCCAAAATCTTGGAAACAGAATGGAGAAAATACAAGAAACGTTTAACAAGGACCTAGAAGAACTAAAAAGCAAACAAACAATGATGAACAACACAATAAATGAAATTAAAAATCCTCTAGAAGGAATCAATAGCAGAATAACTGAGATAGAAGAACAGATAAGTACCTGGAAGATAAAATGGTGGAAATAACTACTGCAGAGCAGAATAAAGAAAAAAGAATGAAAAGAATTCACTACAGTCTCAGAGACCTCTGGGACAACATTAAACACACCAACATTCGACTTATAGGGGTCCTAGAAGAGGAAGAGAAAAAGAAAAGGATGGAGAAAATATTTGAAGAGATTATAGTGGAAAACTTCCCTGATATGGGAAAGGAAATACTAAATTAAGTCCAGGAAGTGCAAGGAGTCCCATACAGGATAAATCCAAGGAGAAATATGCCAAGACACATATTAAGCAAACTATCAAAAATTAAATACAAAGAAAAAATATTAAAAGCAGCAAGGGAAAAACAATAAATAACATACAAGGGAATCCCCGTAAGGTTAACAGCTGATCTTGCAGCAGAAACTCTGCAAGCCAAAAGAGAGTGGCAAGAAATATTTAAAGTGATGAATGGGGAAAACCTAACACCACAATTACTTTTCCCAGCAAGGATCTCATTCAGATTCGACAGAGAAATTAAACTCTTTACAAACAAGCAAAAGCTAAGAGAATTCAGCACCACCAAACCAGCTTTACAACAAATGCTAAAGGAACTTCTCTAGGCAGGAAACACAAGAGAAGGAAAAGACCTACAATAACAAGCCCAACACAATTAAGAAAATGGGAATAGGAACATACATATCGATAATTACCTTAAATGTAAATGGATTAAGTGCTCCCACCAAAAGACGTAGACTGGCTGAATGGATACAAAAACAAGATCCATATATATGCTGTCTACAAGAGACCCACTTCAGACCTAGGGACACATACAAACTGAAAGTGAGGGGATGGAAGAAGATATTCCACACAAACGGAAAACAAAAGAAAGCTGGAGTAGCAATTCTCATATCAGACAAAATAGACTTTAAAATAAAGTCTATTACAAGAGACAAAGAAGGACACTACATAATGATCAAGGAATCAATCCAAGAAGAAGATATAACAATTGTAAATATTTATGCACCCAACATAGGAGCACCTCAGTACATAAGGCAAATGCTAACAGCCATAAAAGGGGAAATCAACAGTAACACATTTATAGTAGGGGACTTTAACATCCCACTTTCACCAATGGACAGATCATCCAAAATGAACATAAATAAGGAAACACAAGCTTTAAATGATACATTAAACAAGATGGACTTAATTGATATTTATGGGACATTCCATCCAAAAACAACAGAATACACTTTCTTCTCAAGTGCTCATGGAACATTCTCCAGGATAGATCATATCATGGGTCATAAATCAAGGCTTGGTAAATTTAATAAAATTGAAATCATATCAAGTATCTTTTCCGACCACAACACTATGAGACTAGATCAATTACAGAAAAAATCTGTTAAAAATACAAACACATGGAGGTTAAACAATACGTTACTTACTAACCAAGAGATCACTGAAGAAATCAAAGAGGAAATCGAAAAATACCTGGAAACAAATGACAGTGAAAACACGACCACCCAAAACCTATGGGATGCAACAAAAGCAGTTCTAAGAGGTAAAATTATAGCAATATAATCCTACCTCAAGAAACAAGAAAAAACTCAAATAAACAACCTAACCTTACATCTAAAGCAATTAGAGAAAGAAAAACAAAAAATCCCCAAAGTTACCAGAAGGAAGGAAATCATAAATATCAGATCAGAAATAAATGAAAAAGAAATAAAGGAAACGATAGCAAAGATCAATAAAACTAAAACCTGGCTCTTTGAGAAGATAAATAAAATTGGTAAAACATTAGCCAGACTCATGACAAATAAAAAGGAGAAGACTCAAATCAATAGAATTAGAAATGAAAAAGGAGAAGTAACAACTGACAGTGCAGAAATACAAAGGATCATGACAGGTTACTACAAGTAACTCTATGCCAATAAAATGGACAACCTGGAAGAAATGCACAAATTCTCAGAAAATCACAACCTTCCAAGACTTAACCAGGACGAAATAGAAAATATAAACAGACCAATCACAAGCACTGAAATTGAGACTGTGATTAAAAATCTGACAAATAAAAGCCGAGGACCAGATGGCTTCACAGGTGAATTCTATCAAACATTTAGAGAAGAGCTAACACCTATCCTTCTCAAACTCTTCCAAAATATAGCAGAGGGAGGAACACTCCCAAACTCATTCTACGAGGCCACCATCTCCCTGATACCAAAACCAGACAAAGATCTCACAAAGAAAGAAAACTACAGGCCAATATCACTGATTATATGACAAACCCACAGCCAACATTGTTCTTAATGGGGAAAAACCAAAACCATTTCCTCTAAGATTAGGACCAAGACAAGGTTGTCCACTCTCACCACTATTATTCAACATAGTTTTGGAAGTTTTAGCTATGGCAATCAGAGAAGAAAAAGAAATAAAAGGAATCCAAATGGGGAAAGAAGAAGTAAATCTGTCACTGTTTGCAGATGACATGGTACTATACATAGAGAATCCTAAAGATGCTACTAGAAAGCTAAAAGAGCAAATCAATGAATCTGGTAAAGTAGCAGGATACAAAAGTAATGCACAGAAATCTCTTGCATTCCTATACACTAATGATGAAAAATCGAAAGAGAAATTAAGGAAACACTCCCATTTACCATTGCAAAAAAAAGAATAAAATACCTAGGAATAAACCTACCTAAGGAGACAAAAGACCTGTATTCACAAAACTATAAGACACTGATGAAAGAAATTAAAGATGATACCAACAGATGGAGAGCTATACCATGTTCTTGGATTGGAAGAATCAACACTGTGAAAATGACTCTACTACCCAAAGCAATCTACAGATTCAATGCAATCCCTATCAAACTACCAATGACATTTTTCACAGAACTAGAACAAAAAAATCTCACAATTTGTATGGAAACACAAAAGACCCCGAATAGCCAAAGCAATCTTGGGAAAGAAAAAACAGAACTGGAGGAATCAGGCTCATTGACTTCCGACTATACTACAAAGCTACAGTGATCAAGACAGTATGGTACTGGCACAAAAACAGAAATATAGATCAATGGAACAGGATAGAAAGCCCAGAGATAAACTCACGCACATATGATCACCTTATCTTTGATAAAGGAGGCAAGGATATACAATGGAGAAAAGACAGCCTCTTTAATAAGTGGTGCTGGGAAAACTAGACAGCTACATGTAAAAGAATGAAATTAGAACACTCCCTAACACCATACACAAAAATAAACTCAAAATGGATTAAAGACCTAAATGTAAGGCCAGACACTATCAAACTTTTAGAGGAAAACATAGGCAGAACACTCTATGACATACATCACAGCAAGATCCTTTTTGACCCACCTCCTAGAGAAACGGAAATAAAAACAAAAATAAACAAATGGGACCTAATGAAACTTCAAAGCTTTTGCACAGCAAAGGAAACCATAAACAAGACCAAAAGACAACCCTCAGAATGGGAGAAAATATTTACAAATGAAGCAACTGACAAAGGATTAATCTCCAAAATTTACAAGCAGCTCATGCTGCTCAATATCAAAAAAACAGGGGGTGGTGGTGTGAGGAATTGGGCGATTGCGATTGACATGTATACACTGATGTGTAGAAAATTGATGACTAAAAAGAACCTCTGAGACATATATATATACCAAAAAACAAACAACCCAATCCAAAACTGGGCAGAAGACCTAAATAGACATTTCTCCAAAGAAGATATACAGACTGCCAACAAACACATGAAAGGATGCTCGACATCACTAATCATTAGAGAAATGCAAATCAAAACTACAATGAGGGTAGTAGAGGTGTAGAATTGGTGGGGTGGGATGAACCGTGCTCCTGGTGGAAGCAGAAGAGCCGAGTGGGAACCATTGCCAGTACAGTGGTAGCAGTTGGACTGACCATTGCTGCTGCAGGATTTGCAGCCCGTTACACTTTGCAAGATTTGAAGCTTATGGAGCCTCAAGTGAAACAAGTTTTTCAAAGTCTACCGAAATCTGCCTTCAGTGGTGGCTATTACAGAGGTGGGTTTGAACCCAAAATGACAAAACGGGAAGCAGCATTAATACTAGGTGTAAGCCCTACTGCCAATAAGGGAAAATAGAGATGCTCATTGACAAATTATGCTTTTAAATCACCCAGACAAGGGAGGATCTCCTTATATAGCAGCCAAAATCAATGAAGCTAAAGATTTACTAGAAGGTGAAGCTAAAAAATGAAGTAAATGTATGATGAATTTTAAGTTCTTACTCATTTATGTATATGAGTACCAGCTTTTTATAATACAATACCTCAAAGCTACACATTTTAAAAATTGGCATAAGCTAAATCAAAGCCTTCATATAAATTTGAGGATTTAAAATCAGATTATAGAATATTTGTAGGTTAATACTCAATAATTATGGATAAATGCATGCCATTTGAAGTGTTGTTCATTAAAAAAAAAATACGACAATGAGGTATCACCTCACATCAGGCAGAATGGCCATTATCAAAAAATCTACAAACAATAAATGCTGGAGAGAGTGTGGAGTAAAGGGAACCCTCTTGCACTGTTGGTGGGAATGTAAATTGATAACAGCCACTATGGTGAACGGTATGGAAGTTACTTAAAAAACTAAAAATAGAACTACCATACACCCAGCAATCCCACTACTGGGCATATACCCTGAGAAAACCATAATTCAAAGAGAGTCATGTACCACAATGTTCATTGCAGCTCAATTTACAATAGCCAGGGCATGGAAGCAACCTAAGTGCCCATAGGTAGATGAATGAATAAGAAAGTTGTGTCACATATATACAATGGAATATTACTCAGCCATAAAAAGAAATGAAATTGAGTTATTTGTAGTGAGGTGGATGGACCTAGAGTCTGTCATACAGAGTGAAGTAAGTCAGAAAGAGAAAAACAAATACTGTATGCTAATACGTATATATGGAATCTAAAAAAAAAAAAATGGTTCTGATGAACCTAGGGGCAGGACAGGAATAAAGACGCAGAGGTAGAGAATGGACTTGAGGACATGGGGAGGGGGAAGGGTAAGCTGGGACGAAATGAGAGAGTGGTATGGACATATATACACTACCAAATGTAAAATAGATAGCTAGTGGGAAGCAGCTGTATAGCACAGGGAGATCAGCTCGGTGCTTTGTGACCACCTAGAGGGGTGGGATAGGGAGGGTGGGAGGGAGATGCAAGAGGGAAGAGATATGGGGATATATGTATATGTATAGCTGATTCACTTTATAAAGCAGAAACTAACACACCATTGCAAAGCACTTATACTCCAATAAAGGTGTTAAAAAAATCTATAAAAAAAAACTTAGTGGTCTAAAATACTAACCTATTTTTATTGCTTGTGAGTATATGAGTGCTCTGAGTAGTTTTGTGGTGTGGGCCTGACTTGATTGATCTCAGTTAGGTGTGTTCATACATCTGCCATCTTCCCAATCATTCTACCACAACACCTCAGCATAAATGTCCTGCTGTCAGATAAGGCCAAGCAAAGAAAAAGATAATCTTTTTGCCTGGTCTTTTGGGCAACACTATCGTAATTCCAAGACCCTAAGCTCCCTACACTTTAGAAATTTAAAATCATCATTCAGCCTATCTCAAAATTTCAGCATTATCTCAATTTTTGTTTTCTCCTTATCACATCCTGCCCAGGCTCTTGGAATCGTTTCTTTACAAACCTCCACATTTCCAGGGATCCATCCTCCCTACATTCCCCTCCTGTGAGAGTCACTTTGACCCTCTTAGTCTCTTGTAAAAATCTCTTCTCTTGCTCCTGTCCCTCCACAAACATTTGCATACATATGCACAGGTTGGTGTACCACATCTTAAAATTAGAAGGAAAAGGGAATCAATAGCAGAATGTTTTCAAAAATGAAAAATAAAAAATTTAAATTAAATGACACAATAGTTGAAATCCATTTTATCTATTTCTTCCAATTGAGCCAAATCCTGGAAAACTCTGAAAATGACATATTTACCATCTTCGGTCCATTCACTCATGCTGTATATCCATCGCTGACTACTTATAATAAACATACACGATTGTTGGAAAACTCACAAATCCAGACCTTGTTGATATGGCTACTGTCAAAATTAATCATCTCTTCTCAAGCAACATAGTTTTCCCTTTGTTAACTTCATTAGAGCCCTTGAGCAAAATAAAATGTGCCCGGATTTTCAAAAGTTTGTCTGGAAATTATAACAAGACCCAAAGTCAGTCAGTAATTTCTGGATCTAAAGCCTGTAGTTGAGGTATGATGTCCTATTTGGCTAAAAAAGGAACCATTTTTCATGAATTTGCTCACATTTATTTTCAATCCTTGCTTGCTGTCTTGCCAAAAATGGCTGCATCTCTAACCTTATCTCTTTTTAAGCCCATTTCTAGAAGTCATGGGCTTAGTCCTCACCACACTTCTCTTCTCCAAGCTTCCCCACAATGCGTGGCATGTAGTTGGAACTTAGTAAGTATTTACTCTTTATAATGATAGTGTGGAGCCCATTTCAGACAGACCACCCTTTTGTCAGTGGACTTCACAAAAGCAGAAGCTTATAATAGAAAAGTGCGGTCTTTTGAACATCTGGAATAAATGCCAAGACACTGGTCTCAACACTCTTCTCTGGAGATTCAGATTTGTCTTTCTTTGAAGCTTGTATGTGTGTGGTTATAGCTATTGTTCTTGAAAAGCCAATGTCTGATGCCTTTTCTTTGGATTTGTTTATACTCATAGCCTTAAACTAAATTTAAAACCTTAACAGCTGCTCCCTATTCTTTGTTTGAAACTTCAATTCCCTTTACACTTTAAACTTCTTCACCCTGTGTCTTTTAGAGCCTTATCTTCCAGGTCTCACGGCCAACACTGAAGATCCTTGGAGGGAGGACCCCTCATCCCACTGATTTTGTTTAGCATAAGACTAGCTCTTTGCCCTCTTTGTTTTCCATGGCTCAGTCATTCTAAACCATCATATGTCATCGTAAACACTGCTTCCATCTATATACTTTCAGGTACCCTGTGTCCACTCTTGGGGGACCACTCAATCCTCTGGTTTTCTTCAGTTACTGAATCCGGCCATTGATATCTAGTTTTCTCTCCTGTTGTCAGTATGGAGCCAATCAGACCAGAGAATCATATTAACCAAACAAGAGGGTAGCACCAGGGTTAGAAAGGGCTGAAGTTCTCAGGTTGGTTTCCTTTTATATCTCCCCATTCGTAACGTATAATTCCTAGTAAGTGGACTTGAAGTCCCATATTTTACAAAGTTCCCTCTGACACAGTTCACCTCAGCGCTCTCCTCTCCTCTTTCCCACAAACTCTTGAGGCCCTAGAAAGTCTTCTTTCAATCCATACAGACAAGCAGTTCCACTTATTAGTTTGATCCAATGCCAAGTTACTTTTCTGAAACACTTTCAGTCTGCATCATAAGCCAACACTCCCACGAGAGCTGGCCTGCTGCCTTCCCACACTGATGGTGTGAGGGGGGAAAAAAACACCCCGCACATCAGAGAACAATCCCACTCAGGTCTGGGATTGTTTGAGAGATAAGGTAGGGTGTGGTTCTGAGTTAGCTGCTCAGCTCTTCTACCTATCCTTTTTACACTACAAAGTGGAATAAATGATGAACAGGAAAATTAAGCAAATCGAACAAAATGAATGAAATGAGCTTGTCTGTCCACATGCTAATCCGCAAGGTGATAGGGAACAATTTCAAATCAGATGTGAGCAGTAGCCAAAACTATTAGTAGGTTGGGAAATGCAGTGCATCAAGGGTCAGATTTATAAAACAGTACTCTTTCGCCAAACCTCTGAAATTCTAAACAAAAATAACACTCAGATACATTGAAAAGACCAACCCAAAGCATCTGGTTTCCTTAGATGGTGTACATAGCAGGAGAAATGTTGGCAGAACATTTGATTACCATAAAAGAGACAGTTATGCAGAAACCACATTAGAGTAAACTCAACCAAAACAAAGTCAAATGTTTGAACTGTTCTGAATAAATTATGGTAGAGACTTAAAAAAGGGTCTTGCCTGGATTAATGAGAAATGCAAATGAACTGGCTCAGAAGCAAACCGGCTTCCCCTGTGTTGTGACCCTTTGCCCCTCAGATCTGGGGGTGAAGTAAATACCTGTCATCTATAGAACTGCTCAGAGGCACATCACATCCACATGACGGGTGGCTTGAGCCAAGCATGTTAACCGTTTCCAGAGAAGTGATAAGCCAGCCTGATGCTGAAGTGTGTCTGCTGATCCCCCTTAACTGTCAGCTCCACGCCCCCTATTCCTTTCAATGAAGAACTACATGGACAATCTGGTTTTGATCATTTCATCCATGGCAAAGACTGTGAGAAACACATTCACTTTGGTAACACAACGTATATACATTTACACATATATATTTGCACACGTTTTTTCTCTGGGTCGTATATATGTCTATTTATTGTCTAGGGTTGGCCATAGCCTTCAGTCAGTCTTTCAGAGTGTCCTCTTATGACAACAAAACCTTCCCTAATCTAGGATCTTGGCAGCTGAATCCAACCACCATTGGAAACAAAACTTCTGGGCTTTAAAAAGCCCAGCTCATCCATCTGGGCTTTCCAATTAGCAGGTCATGGAAAACGATACAGCCAATTTTCTAAGGGACTCTGATGATTCCTGGAGACCCTCCCCTTTAAGCCCCTCTTAGCATTACTTTGCTAAAAGAGATGATCGAGAAACTAATACTATCTTGAGAATATGTGAGTGGTTCTCATCACACTCTCCAGATCCTGTCTAGAGTAGGAGCAAAGACTCAGTGATTTGTGGGCTTGGAGTTTCAATGAATCAGAAGAATCTTCCCTAAACTGATGTTAACGAAAAGAATAGAGGAGAAGTATGAAATGAGGTTGACAAGATGACTAGGAGTCTTGGTTATGGTTCTGCTTTGTGGTCAGGGGAACAAGCTTTGAGTCATAACTTTGCTGAAAGGGAGTTGTTTTCATGAGGGCACTTTAAGTGAGCTACTCCCTCTCCCCAGATAGCCAGACTGCCTCATGCCAGGGAGCCAGCATCACCCCCGCTACTTCTGCTGTCCAGTGCCTGAGGTTGAAAAATGTTAGGCAGCTGGGGGAGATGAGAGCCAGGCATCCTTCTACTTATTTGTTTAACTACTCTGCTGGCCTGGGTGCAATCACATGGTTTTCCATTTACATGATCTGCTAATTGGAAAGCCATACCTGCCCAGCATTGGTCCATGCTTAGAGGCCCTAAATGCTGGCCCTGGCTATTTCATTCCAAATATGCCCTGGATGTCAAGAGTGATCAGGAAAAGCATTTGAGAACAGTGTTGTCAGACGTTAGCATGCAAAAGTCTGGTAAACTGGATAAAACACACATTCTCAGGCCAACCTCAAAAGATTCTGATTTAATAAGTCTGGGGTAAGGTCTGAGGATCTGCATTTCTGAAAAGAAGTTGCATTTCTAACAACAAAGTAATACTGATGTTGTTGGTTTGCAGATTTTACTTTGAGTAATGTACTGCCTTCGAGAGAGTTGCTATAAGAGGTCAAGTCATTACTTTCTTTTCAATCAAGTCAATAATAGATGTTAATTGGAAACTAACTTCCCCAGGTAAGAAGAAAGGAATCTGTGGTCCTTCACGTTGAGATATTTTTCTTTCCATCTCACTACTTATCAATCAAGGCCTGGATTGAGTGCCTCTGGACCCTCAACCAGATGCTCCAACCTACACTAACATCTTCTTCCTTATCTAAACTTCTATTACACTTCAACATAGGAGTGCCTACTTTTGTTCCTAATTTTTCACTAATTGTTCCTTGTATGTGAATTTTGTCATAAATCTAAACTCTAATGCAATTGGACAAAGGCCCTCTCAACACTCACAGAGCAAGGAGAAGACATAATGTTCTTTAAAATAAATTTCAAAAATCAAAGCAGAACTAAATTAGTGTGCCTGTGAATGTAAGAACAGGTAACACTGGAGAGCTGTGATCATAAAGAAGTCATCAGATCAATTCATCACCATGTCATTTTGGCTGTGGTTCTAAATTATTTCTGTTCAAAGTGTCTGGCACAAGATAAAGACTCTGCTGTGTGGAACAGTAAATGACTTACCTTTTCTGATATTTTTTTCTAGACAGGAATTAGTTTAAACTGTGTCCAAGATGTTCCCAGATTGGATGTTGCTGCATGAAACAGATTAAAAAGTAATATGGTGAGGTCTATGGAATGACCATTTGAGGAGTGCCAAAGACCCTCTCCCCAGGGAAATACCATTTAACTACTAAAAATTATAAAAGAACAGCCATTTAAAGTCTCTGAAAATTTTCCTAAGGACACACACCAAATGGAGAGACAGCCATTTAAAAAAATCTACTAAATCTTAATATAATATACGTATATTGTAAGTCCTAGAACAACCACTAGGAAAATAATTCCAAAAATATAGTTAAAAATCATTAAAGGAATTAAAATGTTACACTAGAAAAGATTCATTTAATACAAAAGAAGGTAGCAAAGGAGAAACGGGGGAACAAAAATATGTGAGACATAAAGAAAGAAAAAAGCAAAGTGACATAAATCCAAACATATCAATAGAAACACTAAATATGAATAGACTATACAAGCCAATCAAAAGGCAGAGATTATCAGACTGGATAAGAAACAAGAGTCAACTATATGGTGTCCACAGGAAACATATATTAGATTCAAAGATACAAATATGTTGAAAGTAAAAGAATGGAAATACAGTGGATGTATCATGCAAACAGCAACCATGAAAGAACTGGAGTGGGTGTACCAATATCAGAAAAAATAGACATTAAAACAAATAATGTCACTAGGTTATAAGATTAAAGATGTATTTTATAATATGTATCATTTATAATATAAAAGGGTAAATTTTATAATGATAAAATTATCAATTCATCAAGAAGATATGGCAATTATAAACCTATATGCAACTAAAAACAATGCCTCAAAATACAGAAGCAAAAGTTAACAGAATTGGAGGGAGAAAGATCATTCAACAATAACAGTTGGAAATTTCAACACCCCAAATTCAATAATAGATATAACAACCAGAGAGAATATTGACAAGGATATACAAGATTTGAACAACACTGTAAACCAACTAGAACTAACAGACATCTAAATAACACTCCACCCAATCACAGAAGAATATATATATTCTTCTCTAGCACACAAGGAATATTCTCCAAGATAGAATATATGTTGGGCCATAAATCAAAGCTTAATACATTTAAGGGGATTGAAATCATACAAACTGCTTTCCAAACAAAATGCAATTAAATTAGAAACCAATAATATAAGGAAATTTGGAAAAATTTATGAATATGTGGAAATTAAATATACACTGCAAAATAATCAATTAGTCAAAGAAGAAGTCATAAGAGAAATAAGGAAATACTTTGAAATGAATGAAAATGAAAACACAACATTCCAAAACTTGTGGGAGGCATCTAAAGCAGTGTTTAGAGGTAAATTTATAGCTGTAAAATGCCAATGTTAAAAAAGAAGAAAGAGGGCTTCCCTGGTGGCACAGTGGTTGAGAGTCTGCCTGCCAATGCAGGGGACACGGGTTCGTGCCCCGGTCTGGAAGGGTCCCGCATGCCACGGAGCGGCTGGGCCCGTGAGCCACGTCCCCTGAGCCTGCGCGTCCAGAGCCTGTGCTCCACAATGGGAGAGGCCACAGCAGTGAGAGGCCTGCGTACCACAAAAAAAAGAGAAAGAGCTAAAATCAATAACCTGGTCTTCTATCTCTAGAAACTGGAAAGAAAGAGAAAACTAACCCAAAGCAAGAAGAAGTAAGGGTATGATAAAGAATAGAAAAAAAATCAACAAACCCAAAGGTTAGTTCTTTGAAAAGAACAATAAATTTGACAAACCTTTAGCTAGACTGACCAAGAAAAGGGATGAAGACTTAAATTACTAAAATCAGGATTTAAAGAGAGACATCATTACTAATCTTAAAAAATAAAAATAATTATGAAAGGATTTATGTTACACCATTAGTAACGTGTCACAATTCTTAGACATTCTGTTCCCATTTTTTACATTCATTTTTATCTTTACTTTCCAGTTTTGGAAGTTTCTATCTTCTAGCTCTCTGGTTCTTTCCTCAGCAATGCTCAGTCTACTGATGAGCCCATTCAAAGGCATTCTTCATTTCTGGTATGGTGTTTTTTTTACTTTTAGTATTTTTAAAATTCATTCTTAGAGTATCCATTTTCTCTGTTTACATTACCCATCTGTTCTTGCATGTTATCCACTTTACCACTAAATCCCCTATTAATCAGTTATTTTAATTCCCAGCCTGATAATTCCAAAATCTTGGCCATGTCTGAGTCTGTTTCTAATTCCTGCTTTGCCTCTTCAAGCGGTGTTTTTTGCCTTTTAGAATATCTGATAATTTACTTTTGAAAACCATACATGACATACTGGGTAAAAGGAACTGAAGGAAATAAGCCTTTAGTGTAAGGCTTTATGTTTATCCCGCTAGAAGTTAGGCTGTGTTTACTGTTTGTTATGACAATAGGTACAAAAGGCCAACATTTCCTTTAGTGTCTTTGTTTTTGTTCCCCTGCTGTCTCGAGGTTTTCCTAGACACTGATTATTAGGGTCTGAGCCTTGAAGTTCTTTTACCTACAATCCACTGTTGTTACACAGGAGCCTGATTCATATAGTGCTAAGGTGTAGTGGGAAAGAAAGCATTCTATAATGCCATGATTTACATCCGTCTTTTAGTGAGTCTGTGCCCCTAGGCTGTGGGGTTCACAAGTTCTTCTCAGGTTTTTCCTTACTTATAGGTAACACAGGAAGGCTAGTGATGGCTGGAGTTAGCTATTTCCCTTTCTCCACATCAAGGGCTAAGGAGGCTAGAGTTGGATATTTCTCTTTCCTCAGGTTGACTAGACTCTGGCAAAAATAGTTTCTTTGGAGGACAAACTTTTATAAAGAAGCACAGAATGCTCTGGTCGTATTTCAAAATGGTTACTTTTTCCCTCTCCCTGCTAGAAGTAGAAGGAAATTTTCTAATATTCACCTCTGAAAACCTGGTGAGGTTCCTGAAGGTAAAACTCATAACAGTGTGGAGACCTCCATAAGAAGGGGCCCCTAGAGTTTCTAACTCGCAAACTAGTCCACACTGAGCCTACAGAAATTCATCAATTACTATTTCAGTTTTCCCTCCTGTACTGGCTCCAGTGGCTGACTTCTGCTTCTGAGCCTCTTCTCCTGGTAAGCTGTGATTCTTGGTATCTGCCTCTCTCTCCAGTTTGGGGGGCAGTGGTTTCTTCTATGACCTCAATTCTCTGAAGGATGAAAGAAGAGTTGCTGGTTTTCAGTTTGTTCAGCTTGTTTGCTTTTGTGAGGATGGCAGTGATGACTTCCAAGCTTTCTACATGTTGGACTAGAAACTGAATCATAAGGAAAAATTGTAAACAACTGTTTGCCAACAAAATGAGATAAGTTAGACAAAATGGGCAAATTCCCATAAAGACATAAACTATCAAAACTGACTCAAAAAGAAATAGATACTCTAAATAAACCTATAACAAAGAGATTGAATTAGTAATTTTTAAACCTCCCACAAAGAAAACCCCAGCTCAGATGGCTTCACTGTTGAATTCTACCAAACATTTAAAGAAGAATTAATACAATTTTTCACAAACTCTTCCAAAAAATAGAAAAGTAGAGACCCCTTCCCAACTCATTCTATGAAGTCAGTATTAACCTGATACCAAAACCAGACAAAGATATCACAAGAAAATACAGCTACAGACTAATATCCCTTATAAATATAGATGCATAATTCCTCAACAAAATACTAACAAACCAAATCCAGCATAAAATGAAAAGAACTACATACCATGACCAACTGGGATTTATCCTAGGAACACAAAGTTTGTTTAACATCTGAAAATCAATCAGTGTAATAAACCATATTAATAATGAACAAAATCCACATGAGCATCTCAGAAGCATTTGACAAAACCCAAGAGCTTTCATGATAAAAACATTCAGCAAACTAGGAATAAAAGGGAACTTCTGCAACCTAATAAAAGTATATATGAAAAACCACAACTAACATCATATTTAATGACAAAAGATTTAATACATTTCCATTAAGATTAAGAATAAGACAAGAATGTCCACACTTGCCATTTCTGTTCAACATCATACTGGAGGTTCCAGCTTACTCTTGTATATAGAAAAGACTAAAGAATCCATGAAGAACTATTAGGATGAATAAGCAAGTGCAATAAAGTTGTGGAATATTAGATCAATATGCATTGATAAATATCAGTTGTAGTTCTGTACACTAGCAAGAAGCAATCAAATATAAAAATTAAGAAAACAGTTCCATTTAGAATAGCATTGAAAAGAATAAAATACTTAGAAATAAAAAGCAAAAGATGTAGACACTCTAAAGTATTTAGGGGCTTCCCTGGTGGCACACTGGTTGAGAGTCCCCCTGCCGATGCAGGGGACACGGGTTCATGCCCCGGTCCGGGAAGATCCCACGTGCCGCGGAGCGGCTGGACCCGTGAGCCATGGCCGCTGAGCCTGCGCGTCTGGAGCCTGTGCTCTGCAACGGGAGAGGCCACAACAGTGAGAGGCCCGCGTACTGCAAAAAAAAAAAAAAAGTGTTTAGAAAACATCATTGAAAGAAATTTTAAAATATGAAAATAATTGGGAAGACATCTCATATTCATGGATTGGAAGACTTGATATTTTTAAGATGGCAATATACCACAAATTGATCTAAACTTGATATAATCCCTATCAAAATCCCAGCTGGCTTTTCTTGGCAAAAATTTAAATGGGTAGAATTTTGGCTAAAATTCATATGTACTCAGAATAGCCAAAACAATCTTGAAAACAAAGAACAGATTTGGAGGACTCAATTCTTCCTAATTTCAAACTTACTATAAAGCTACAGTAATCAAGACTATGATATTGGCAGAAGAATAGACCTACAGATCAACAGAATAGAATTAAGAGTTGAGAAATAAACCTTATATTTATGGCCAATTGGTTTTCAACAGGGGTACCAAGACAATGAAATGGGGATAGAATAGTCTTTTCAACAAATGATCCTGGGACAACTGGATATCCATACAAAAAAGAATGAGCTTGACCCCCTTCTTTACATCATACATAGTAATTAACTCAGAATGGATCATAAACCTAAATATAAGAGCTAAAACTATAAAACTCTTGGAAAAAACATAGGAATAAGTCCTCATGACCTTCAATTGGGCAGTGATTTCTTAGATATCACAACAAAAGCACAGCAACAAAAGAAAAATAGATAAATAGATTTAAAATATCCAAGCTAAACACTTTCATGCTACAAATGATTCCATCAAGAAAGTGAAAAGAAAATCAACAGAATGGGTGAAATATAGTCAAATAATAGATCTGACAAAGGATTTGTTCTTTAAAAATAAAAAAAGAAGGAACACTTACAAATCAATAAAAAGCCCAATTTTTAAAATAGCCAAAGGATCTGAAGAGACAGTTCTCCAAAGAAGATATATACAAATGGTTAACAAGCACATGAAAATGCAAATCAAAACCACAAAAATACCTGCCATAATGGCTACAGTCAAAAAGACCGACAATAATAAGTGTCAGTGAGAGTGTGGAGAAACTGGAATCTTCAATGCATTGTTGCTGGGAATGTAAAATGATGTAGCCACTTTGGAAAACAGTTTGGCAACTTTTCAAAAAGTTATTAAACAGAGAGAGTTACCACATGACATAGAAATCTCCTTATATACACTCCTAGCTCTATACCCAAGAGAATATACATCCTGTAGCATGGCTGGATTCAAGTGCTCCCACCATGTCATCAGGAATTTCAATAGATGGATATATGATTGATGATAGATAGAGAGATAGAGAGATAGGTAGATAGACAATAGATAGATATAGGTAGATAAATTGGATGTATCCCAGTTCTGCTTTCCTTTGTGTTGACCGTGCTCTCTGCCCCGTCAAGATGACCACCAGCCACTCTAGGCCTACAGTCTTACAGTTTACCCCTTTACCCACTCCAGTGGAAAGGGCACCTTTCTCAATACTTACAGACAAGGCCACCAGACTGCTTCTCAATGGCCTGCTTGGGACACTTGTCCATCACTCAGTCAGTAACAGTGGCATGGACACCAGACTGATTGATCTGACCTGGCTGTCATGTTCATCTCTAGGTGTGCGATGGGGAAACTCAGCTGAAACATGGACTGACATGCACTGTTGGTCCCCCTAAGGAACCATGAGATGCTGACAACAAAGTGGGTATGCGCGTTGGGATCCAACACAGTAGTAGAAAGTATAATTTAGAGCAAGTTGTTGTTAAACCTTCTGAGCTTAGGAAAGAAAAGGCCTATTACGATCACTGGAAATGCTTTTTAAACCTATCTGAAAAAAAAGATGTGCCCAAGTTTGAATAACAAACTTTAATTTAAATGCCCTACTGCACAGATGGTGCCTCTTGAAAGAAATTTTAAATGATAGCAAACTTTAGAAGCCCTTTATGGTTTCAGCAAATCTAATCTTCATGATTATATGGCTGGACTTGGTACAATTTTGACATATAGTATCTATTGGAAACTTTCCATTTCATCATACTATACACATAAGCTTGACTTCAATGGCAGAAAGGGAGAGGTGGAGCAGTCCAATCTCTTCCCTAAATAGAATGGGAGGTTGGGGGAGGGAGGAGGACTGCAAATACAAGAGTGTTTAAGGATATTGTGTTACAATGTTTCCTGGTGCATAAACCACAGAGCAAAGCAGGCTCATGTCTCTGTCTGCTTCACACTGAAAAGTTGCAGCTTGGGACCAGTCCCAGAGTCATTTTCTGGGTGGTTGAGTTTCAATCTGGCTTCTGTGATCTTAGCATCTGTAATCTTTGTCATCTTGGTGTAAGACTTCCAGGAAAGTTTTTTAATTAACATTTTATCAAAAACATACACATAGAGGACTTCCCTGATGGCACAGTTGTTACAAATCCGCCTGCGAATGCAGGGGACACGGGTTCAAGCCCTGGTCCAGGAAGGTCCCACATGCTGCAGAGCAACTAAGCCCGTGCTCCACAACAACTGAGCCTGCGCTCTAGAGCCCACGAACCATAACTACTGAAGCCCGTGCGACTAGAGCCCGTGCTCCGCAACAAGAGAAGCCGCCACAGTGAGAAGCCCGTGTACTGTAACAGAGTAGCTACTGCTCACTACAACTAGAGAAAGACCGTGCACAGCAACAAAAACCCAATTCGTCAAAAATAAATAAATTTATACATTAAAAAAAAACATACACATAGGTTCCTTAAGTAGCCTAGTACTGATCAACTGTTCGGGACTTTTCCATAGCTTAGTTTTTTTTTTTTTTTAACATCTTTATTGGAGTATAATTGCTTTACATTGTTGTGTTAGTTTCTGCTGTATAACAAAGTGAATCAGATATACGTATACTTGTATCCCCATATCCCCTCCCTCTTGCATCTCCCTCCCACCCTCCTTATCCCATCTTCTAGGTGGTCACAAAGCACGGAGCTGATCTCCCTGTGCTATGCGGCTGCTTCCCAATAGCTATCTATTTTACATTTGGTAGTGTATATATGTCCATGCCACTCTCTCACTTCGTCCCAGCTTACCCTTCCCCTCCCTGTGTCCTCAAGTCCATTCTCTACATCTGTGTCTTTATTCCTGTCCTGCCCCTAAGTTCATCAGAACCTTTTTTTTTTAAGATTCCATATATATGTGTTAGCATATAGTATTTGTTTTTCTCTTTCTGACTTACTTCACTCTGTATGACAGTCTCTAGGTCCATCCACCTCACTACAAAGAGCTCAGTTTCGTTTCTTTTTATGGCTGAGTAATATTCCATTGTATATATGTGCTACATCTTCTTTACCCGTTCATCTGTCAATGGACATTTAGGTTGCTTCCATTACCTGGCTATTGTAACTGCTACAATGAACATTGTGGTACATGACTCTTTTTGAATAATGGTTTTCTCAGGGTATATGCCCAGTAATGGGATTGCTGGGTCATATGGTAGTTCTATTTTTAGTTTTTTAAGTAAATTCCATATTGTTCTCCACAGTGGCTGTATCATTTAGATTCCCACCAACAGTGCAAGAGAGTTCCCTTTTCTCCACACCCTCTAAAGCATTTATTGTTTGTAGATTTTTTGATGATGGCCATTCTGACTGGTGTGAAGTGATACCTCATTGTAGTTTTGATTTACATTTCTCTAATGATTAGTGACGTTGAGCATCCTTTCATGTGTTTGTTGACAGTCTGTATATCTTCTTTGGAGAAATGCCTACTTAGGTCTTCTGCCCATTTTTGGATTGGGTTGTTTGTTTTTTTGATATTGAGCTGCATGAGCTGCTTGTATATTTTGGAGATTAATCCTTTGTCAGTTGCTTTGTTTGCAAATATTTTCTCCCATTCTGAGGATTGTCTTTTCATCTTGTTTATATATATATTTTTTCAGATAATATAACTTTTTTTTGAATTTTTGAGTTTTATTTTATTTTATTTTTATACAGCAGGTTCTTATTAGTCATCAATTTTAAACACATCAGTGTATATGTGTCAATCCCAATCGCCCAATTCATCACACCACCACCCGTTGTTTTTTTGATATTGAGCAGCAAGAGCTGTTTGTAAATTTTGGAGATTAATCCTTTGTCAGTTGCTTCATTTGCAAATATTTTCTCCTATTCTGAGGGTTGCCTTTTCGTCTTGTTTATGGTTTCCTTTGCTGTGCAAAAGCTTTGAAGTTTCATTAGGTCCCATTTGTTTATTTTTGTTTTTATTTCCATTTCTCTAGGGGGTGGGTCAAAAAGGATCTTGCTGTGATATATGTCATAGAGTGTTCTGCCTATGTTTTCCTCTAAGAGTTTTATAGTGTCTGGTCTTACATTTAGGTCTTTAATGCATTTTGAGTTTATTTTTGTGTATGGTGTTAGGGAGTGTTCTAATTTCATTCTTTTACATGTAGCTGTCTAGTTTTCCCAACACTGCTTGTTAAAGAGGCTGTCTTTTCTCCATTGTATATTCTTGCCTCCTTTATCAAAGATAAGGTGACCATATGTGCGTGGGTTTATCTCTGGGCTTTCTATCATGTTCCTTTGATCTACCTTTCTGTTTTTGTGCCAGTACCATACTGTCTTGATTACTGTAGCTTTGTAGTATAGTCTGAAGTCAGGGAGCCTGATTCCTCCAGCTCCATTTTTCGTTCTCAAGATTGCTTTGGCTATTCGGGGTCTTTTGTGTTTCCATACAAATTGTGAGATTTTTTTTGTTCTAGTTCTGTGAAAAATGCCATTGGTAGTTTGATAGGGATTGCATTGAATCTGTAGATTGCTTTGGGTAGTAGAGTCATTTTCACAGTGTTGATTCTTCCAATCCAAGAACATGGTATAGCTCTCCATCTGTTGGTATCATCTTTAATTTCTTTCATCAGTGTCTTATAGTTTTGTGAATACAGGTCTTTTGTCTCCTTAGGTAGGTTTATTCCTAGGTATTTTATTCTTTTTTTTGCAACGGTAAATGGGAGTGTTTCCTTAATTTCTCTTTCAGATTTTTCATCGTTAATGTATAGGAATGCAAGAGATTTCTGTGCATTAATTTTGTATCCTGCTACTCTACCAGATTCATTGATTAGCTCTACTAGCTTTCTGGTAGCATCTTTAGGATTCTCTATGTATAGTACCATGTCATCTGCAAACAGTGACAGATTTATTTCCTCTTTTCCAATTTGGACTCCTTTTATTTCTTTTTTCTTCTCTGATTGCCATAGCTAAAACTTCCAAAACTATGTTGAATAACAGTGGTGAGAGTGGGCAACCTTGTCTTGTTCCTGATCTTAGAGGAAATGGTTTCATTTTCTCACCATTGAGAATGATGTTGGCTGTGGGTTTGTCATATATGACCTTTACTATGTTGAGTTTGGTTCCCTCTGTGCCCACTTTCTGGAAAGTTTTTTTATCATAAATCGGTGTTGAATTTTGTCAAAAGCTTTTTCTGCATCTATTGAGATTTATCATATGGTGTTTATCCTTCAATTTGTTAATATGGTGTATCACATTGATTGATTTGCATATATTGAAGAATCCTTGCATTCCTGGGATAAACCCCACTTGATCATGGTGTATGATCCTTTCAATGTGCTGTTGGATTCTGTTTGGTAGTATTTTGTTGAGGATTTTTGCGTCTATGCTCATCAGTGATATTGGCCTATAGTTTTCTTTATTTGTGACATCTTTATCTGATTTTGGTAGTAGGGTGATGGTGGCCTCGTAGAATGAGTTTGAGAGTGTTCCTCCCTCTGCTATATTTTGGAAGAGTTTGAGAAGGATAAGTGTTCATCGCTTAGCATTTTATCCATATTAACTTTTCTTTGCAAATAGAGGTCAGATCCTGCCTTGCATTTTTTGTAGCTTCAATAGCAACTCTGCAGAGTAGATGTAAAAGAACATTTTTTAACTAATGCAAGTTCGATTATTGAGAACGTTACCTTGCATGGGAATATTACTACTGCTGCTACTACTAAGAATAATAATAACAGCACTTCTTATGTTATTAAATACAATCCATTTATTAACCACTTACATGAACTAATTTAATTTTCACAAGGCTTTCCGAGGATGGTACCATTTCAACAATGAGGAAACTCAGAGAAGTAAAGTAACTTACCCGACATCACACAGCTAGTAAGGGATGAAGCCAAAACTTAAACTCGTATTCTGATCAGTGCTCTGCACCACCTTGCTGGCATCTGAGGGGAGTCTCTAAGTTACTATATTTATCAGGAAACCTGGTGACTCTCTCATGAGGCCTAGTTACTGCAATGACTAGAAAGCACACATGTGGAACAATACACACACACACACACACACACACACACACACACACACACATCCCATGTGTGTCCACAATGCTCTCACACACATACGCTGCTTCTTCCCTGGCCAATCTTTCCTCTCTCTCTCTCACCTCTTCACTTCCTCAGAAAGACAGCCAATGATGTCAGATGTAGAGTCAGAACTCCATGCCATTTACTTCTCAGGAGACGGTTGGTAAATCACGCTAGCCCTAACTTCCAGTATTTGTGAAATATCCTGCCTCCTTCACAGGATCCTGTGAGCAACAAATAAGCTTATGTTGGGGCAGGAGTCTTGGATGTACAGTTGCAGAACTTGTATCTGAGGAAGATGTGACATTCTTTTGCCTTTCTTGGAGTGACTAAAGAAACCAGGCCCCTCAGCCCTGCTCATTGCCTTCAGGAGCCCTTGATACCCGGAGAGCTAGCCACATCATTCATTCATTCATCTTCCCCATCTCTGAGGAGAAGAATGTAAAGGGGCTAAAAAAATAAAGCCCAGAGCTAGGTCCCCATACTCCCCTCTACACCAGCCTAAAGGGGCACATCCCAGGCTATTTCTGCTCCTTGAGGGGTATTCTGGATCTAAAAATTCAAACAATCACTGAGACTCCACAGCAGCCAGCTTTCTGAAAGGAATATAGTCCCCTCTACCAAGCTAGTGTGAGGAACTGGCGGGGATCTTCTCCTGACCTTTGAGGTTATGGAAATGACAGTAGACACAGAGTAATCCCTGTTGAAAGAGAAGGTCCCACATTTCCCAGGGCTGGATTCAAAGAAAGCTCCAGTACTCAGGGGAGAACCACAGACCTGGCTACCAGGCCTTCATCAGGAAGAGATGAAAGACAAGGTGTGGGAACTCAGAGAGACTGTGAGTTAGAAGACAGAGGGTTTCCCTCTCAAGGCCGAGGAAGTGGATGCCCCCCAGTGATTCATTCATCACATTTTGGGGCATCTGCAAGAAAGGGAGGCTGGGATTTTGGTTGGTTGGTTTCTTAGCCCTTGGGCTTCCTGAGCTTCCCAGGTAGTAAGAACTGAGGACAAATGGCCAGACTGAGATTGCCAGTTTCCAGAAGAACTAAAGATGGACCTAGCTCTGCCTGCGGGCCCAGCAATGAGGCCATGGAGTGTAGAGACTAGGCTGCAGGCTTCCCTGACACCACTGAGGCACAGGTCAAACTGGAGAGACGTCAGCAGAAATGGTACCAGGCCACCAGCTGGTGGTGGGAGGGGAGAAATGTCTGAAAGATGTGGTGAATCTTGCAAAGCTCAGAAGCTGCTCAGGCCCCAGCCGAAGGCCTGGGGGCCTCTGGGGTTTCCACCCCTCCATGCCAAGGCCCAGATCAACAAGCTGCACCAACGTAATGACCTCCTGAAAGGAGGCAAACGAGCTCCCCGCTGGCAACCAGGCAGGAATAGCCTCCCCTCCCACGCCACCTCTCACCACAGAGGGAAGAACATGGGGAAGGGAGGGTGCACAGAAGGCAGGCCATGTCTTTACCTCCTCTCCAAGCCACTGGGGCCGTGAACACAACCAGTGCCAGGAGGAAGGCAAAGAGCTTTGGATGGAATCTGAGATTGAAGCGGAAATTGCAGAATGAATTAGAGTAAATTCCAATAACTAGAAAGAGACTGTTCTAATAAGCAGAAGTGGGTGAAAAATTATGGAATCCGACTGAGAGGTTGCTAAGGGAACCTGCCGCCCCAGCAGGAGGGGAGGAATCGTGGTCGACAGAGCACAGCTGGTAGGAGTTATTGGAAAACTACGCTGTTTCATGTTTATTCACCAATAGTGTGAGACCTCTCTATCTAACGTCTGATACACCAACGGTGAGTTTAAAGCACATCCATCGTCACCCATATGGGCCAAGGGTCAAGGCTGCAAGGGCAGTGATGAGGTGTATAGTGTCTGGAGTCAGTGAGAACTGGTGTGAGACCCAGCTCCACTGCTTGCTAGCTGTGTGATCTGGGATACGTTTAACTACTCTATGCTTCAGTTTCCTCATTCATAGATGGAGATGTTATAGAGTTCTTAGGAAGAGAGCTCATATAAAGCGTTTAGCCCAGTGTCTGGTAAATGGTGAGTCCTTAAATATTAATTATTGTCCTTATTATTTTTCTATTTTAAACAGCTTTATTGAAGTATAATTTACATACTATAAAATTCACCATCATAAGTGTACAGTTTGATAATTAAAGTAACTTTAAATGGTCATAGAATCACCACAATTTTCATAAAATCCAGTTTTAGAACATTTTCATTGCACCAAAAAGTTCCCTCCTTTCTTTTTTTTAAATTGAAGTATAGTTGGTTTACAATATTGTGTTAATTACTGCTGTACTGCAAAGTGGTTCAGTTATACATATATATACTTTTTTATATTCTTTTCCATTATGGTTTATCATAGGATATTGAATATAGTTCTTTGTACTGTACAGTAGGGCCTTATTGTTTATCCAAACTATAGCTAAAAGCTTACATCTGCTGACCCCAACCTCCCACTCCACCCCTCCCCCAAGCGCCTCCCCCTTGGCAACCACCGGTCCGTTCTCTATGTCTGTGATTCTGTTTCTGTTTCATAGATAGGTTCACTTGGGTCATATTTTAGATTCCACATGTAAGTGATATCATACGGCACTTGTCTTTCTCTTTCTGTATTGTCCTTATTATTGATCTCTGCTCAGAAACCCACAGAATGTTCCATATGCTGCAATCTTCCTCCTCGTTTAGCACTCCTTCTGCTCTTTGTTCTCTTGGCTTTCTTGCCACCATCCTCTCTGACCTCTCCTTCTTTTGTCTGGCTGCACCACAGGGGATATGGGATCTTGGTTCCCCGACCAGGAATCAAACCCACGCCCCCTGCAGTGGAAGCTTGGAGTCTTAACCACTGGACTGCCTAACCCTCTCATTCTTAATCTCCTTGTCAGCATCTCGGCATCTACCAACATCTTTGGGCTCAGTCCTGGCCCTCTCCCCTCTCCCCTCCACAGTCCACGTGTATTCTCACCACTTTAAATACCACCTACATGCCCCCAGCCCCCCAAATCACAGCTCAAACCCAGGTCATTTCCCTGAGCCTTGGGCTTCCATACCTACTGCTGACTTGACAGCTCCTCTAGACGTCTCATGGGCACCTCAAACTTAAAATATCCAAGTAGGGAGCTCTGGGTCTGCCCTCCCCACCACTCCCTACACCTTGTCTTCCCACCTGACGCCCCCTGCCCTTGAGCCCAGCTGCTTGCTCAAACCAGAAACCAAGGAGTAATCCTCTAAACCTCTCTCCATCACCCTTCACCACCAATCCATCACCAAGTACTCTTAGTTCTACATCCAAAATATATCCTTAATCCATTCACTTCTCTCCATGTCCACTCCCACCACCACAGTGCTTAGCTCTCACAAAGGCAACAGCAAGAGATTCCTAACTGGTCTCCTTGCTTTCACTTTTTTTTACTTTATTTTATGGTAAAATACATATGACAGAACATTTACCATGTTAACCATTGTAACATGTACAATTCAGCAGCATTTAGTACATTCACAACGCAACCATCACCACTATCGTTCCAAAACATTTTCATCACCCCAAAAGGAAACCTCATATCCATTAAGCAGTCACTCCCATCTTCCCCACCCCCAGCCCCAGGCAACCACTAAACTGCTTTCGGTCTCCACAGATTTATCTACTCCGGACACTTCGTGTAATTGGAATCACACAATAGGTGACATTTTGTGGCTGGCTCTTTTTGTTTGGCATCGTGTTTTCAAGGTTCGTCCATGTTGCAACATGTATCGATACTTCACTCCTTTTTATTCCTTGCTTTCTTTCGCTCTCATCCTCTATTTTCACAAAGATGCCAAAGTAATCTCATAAAAATATATTATTCTCTTGTTTAAAACTTTTCATCGGCTGTCCGTCGTACTTAGGTTAAAGCACAGATTTCTAACCTGACCTTCGAGGACCTGTGTCACCTGGCCTTTGCCTATCACTTTGCCATCATCTCCCCCCAGCTCCCTTTTTCTAGCTGCATTGATCTCGGCTCTTTTGAAGCTTTTCCCTGGGCACGTATTTCTTCCATCTGAGATGCTCTTCCCTCCCTTCTTTGCCTTCCTCAGAGAAATCTTCCCTGACCCCTTAATCTAAATTACTTTGCCCCACTTCTTCACAGAGTACCCTATCTTACTTTTATAGCACACACCACAATTTGTCGTTAAGCAGTTGAGTTGAACAGTCACCTGTTTAATAGTCTGTTTAATATTCACCTTCCCTCCTAGACTGTAAGCTCCATGAAGTCAGGAACCAAACCTCTCTTCCTTGCCAGTGTTATCTCACAGTCGAGAACTGTGCCTACCACATAGTAGCTGCTCAAAAAATATTGGTGACTGAGTAAATGAATGAACGGGTTTTCCAGAGCAGGAAGAATGGGAAACAGTAACTCGACCACTTCTGCTATTAGAGAGCCTCATCGAACATTGCTCAGATGGGCCTCAGCACTCACTTACCCTTATCATCACCACTATCATCAACAGCAACCTCCTGCCGACCTAGAGGTGGCTGCACTGTGACAGCCTCAGAAAAAAAGCACACTTTCTGGGTAATTCCAGGTCTCCTCCTACAATTTTCACTCCAGGCAGCTAGAAGCTAGAGGCCAGCAGCCAGCCCATGAAGAATGACTGCCAGGGAACAGAGAGGAACTGTGGGATGGTTTCCTGGCTTCTAGCCTTTGGTTGGCCATGTCAGTCTTAGAGCCACGGTCCTCAAACTTCCCTGCTCGCAGTACTCTTCCATGAGACCAAGACGCTTCTCTTGCAGCTCCTGCTTACCCTCTTGAAAGAAACAGAGAATTCAGGAGAAGAATGTCCTTGCTTTAACTGAGACACCAAATGAGGCCCGTCATAAAATAATCACTAATTTACACCAGCGACAAAACTTAACTTTAACGTTAACCCTGCAGGAGACCAGCTTAACAGACCCCCAGGGAACCTGGACCACACTTCGAGAACATCTCTCTAAAAGAATGTGGGAATTTCCTGCTAACCTCCCTGACTCTATTATTGTGGTCCCTGATGAACACTAACCCAGTTAAGCTAAAATCATTTTTAACAAAGAGCAAAGCCAGCCCTACTCTGGGCAGCTCACCACGCTCTTTTACTATCAGCCGAGCATCCCTGCCTTTAGTGCCTCTGTCAGCTGGCATCATCTTCCTCCTCTTTTGATGTGGTTCCCCATCTGCACATGTCCTGGCTGAGTACATCTGGAATTAACGAACTAGGTCCATTCCTTCTAATTCTCTGGGGCTTAAAAACAATCAGTGGCCACAAGTGGGCTTTAAAAACAATAAAAGACCACAGCATTTAGACCAGAGCTTTTAGCATTCTTCACCCTGGCTCACCCCTGCAAAGGAGCCCCAACTCCCATAGAACACTGGGTAATACATTCAGCTAGTCCATCAGCAAACATTTGCTGAGCCTTAGCAAGTGCCAGGCACTGGGTTGGAGACCAAGGATACAATGGTGAACATGACACGTACAGTCTTTGTCCTGACAGAGTTTACAGCCTAGTTGAGAATAAATAAGTAAATCACTATTCAACTTAGTAATTGCTATGATAGGGAGATAAAGGATCCTTGAGAGCTCATAGGAGGGACCAGTCATCAAGACTTGGGGAAGGAAGTCAGAGAAGGCTGCCTGGGAGAAGTGACATCTAAGCAGAAGGGTGAAGGATAAGTAGGAACAACAAATGAAGTGGATGAGGTAGGGTAAAACATGTGCAAGATTGGGCTTCCCTGGTGGCGCATTGGTTGAGAGTCCGCCTGCCGATGCAGGGGACGTGGGTTCGTGCCCCAGTCTGGGAAGATCCCACATGCTGCGGAGTGGCTGGGCCCGTGAGCCATGGCTGCTGAGCCTGCGCGTCCGGAGCCTGTGCTCTGCAACAGGAGAGGCCACAAAGTGAGAGGCCCGCGTGCCACGGGGGGAAAAAAAAATGTGCAAGATAGAGGGAACACACGTTCATGGGATCAGCAGTAAAAGAATTTAAGGAACTAAAATGGAGATTAGGCTGGATGGTGGGGAGAAGAGTTAGGAGAAACGATGCTGGAAAGATAAGAAGCAGACAGATCTTGCAGGGTCTTGTAAGTTACTTCAAAGAATCTGACATTTATTCTAAGGGTACTGAGGAGCCAGAACAGGATTTGAAATAAGGGAGGGGAAAATTCGCATTTTCCAAAGTTCTCTTTGACTGCAAGGTGACCAACGTGTTAGCGAGGAGCAATAATGGCGGTGGAGACCAGCTCAAGGCTCATTCCAAAGCCAGGTGGGTGATCATCGATAACTGCCTCTGCTAGGATAGTGAATGTCAGCTGGTATGGAGGAAAGAGGACAGAGTTATTTTGGAGCGAGAAGACTTGGCGACAGGATGGATGGGGGTGGGGGGTTGTTTGGAGGAAAGAGGAATCATGATGACACTCTGGCCCTAGCAAGTAAGTGAATGATCATGTAATTAACGGACACAGAGAACTCCAGAAGAGGAGCTGGTTTGGAAGGAAGAGAAGTTCAGTTTCGCACATGTTGGTTTGTAGGTGTCAGAAGGACATTCAGGTATGGTTGTCATGTAGGTAGTTGGGTCCAGAGCTCAAGAGAGAAATCGTTTGGCTCTATGGCCACATTTGGGAGCCAGGAGCATGAATGTGCTTTTTGAAGCCACGGTGGTTAACAAATCCCCTCAGGAAAACCACTTCCTAATGTTAGTTACAATGAAGCAGAACCTGAAGGGTAAGTGGGATGAACAAGTGCAGTAGAGGAGTAGGAAGCAAAAGTCTTCCAGACAAAGGGAGTAGCCCATGCAAATGACCAGAACTGAGAGAATTTGGGGAACTAAAATCAGTTTAGTCCTGTAAAAAGATAAGAGGGCCCCTAGGACAGAACTCCTAGGAGCACCAATGTTTAAAGACTGGGCAGAAGAAAAGTCTGAAAAGGAGACTAAAGACTAAGAAACAGGAGCAAAACATAAAAGTCAGGGAAATCAATAATTCAAGATAACAGTCAACAGGGTCGACAGGTGCCAGGAGGCTGCATCCCCAGTGCCTGGAACAGTATTCCATAAATAGTTGTTACATGAAAAAAATGTGCACTGAATTTAGCAACAGAACTCGTTGGTGACCTAGAAAAAGGACTTTCACTAGGGTGGGAACCAGGCATGGTGGAGTGAAGAGTGAATATGGGGTAAGGAAGTGAGTGTTGACAACCCCTCCAAGAGTTTCGGCTAAATCCCAAGTTCTCACCATGACCTAATAGGCCTCTGCCCACACCTCTAACTTCAAACACAAGCTGACCTTGTGCCATCACCTTCTTGCTCAGTAGGACTCAGCCACGTGGTCCTTCTTTCAGGTCCACTTCCAAACTCAGAGTCCTCACCCACACTGTTCCTTCTGCTGGAGTTCACTCTTCCCTCCACCTCATCCCAACCCACAGCCCAACCAACTTCTACTCATCCTTCAAGGCTCAGCTGTGCTCAGTGAAGGCTTCCCGACTCCCCATCTGCTCCCCCAATCCCATGATGCTAAGTTCCATCATTACACCATCCTGTTGCACACTGAGCTTCCCCTCTGTATCACTTAACCCGAGTGCAGTGAATTATTTGTGCAGATATTTAAGATTTATCTCCCCAACTAGACCATAAGCTCCCCATCTAGGCTAGTCCCTAAGGGCAGGGACTGTACCCCAGGCCTGAAACAGTGACTGACACATAGTAGGCACTCAATAAATATTGAACGAATAAGTTAATAAATGAGCAAGTGAAGGGATAAAATAGTAGTTTGAAGGAGCCGAGAGATCAAGGAAGGGCTTTTTTTTTAATGGGAGAGACTAAGGTTCATTGAAATGTCCATGTGAAGGGGCCAGGGGAGAGGGAGAGGAGATAACCAAGAAAGCAAAATACCTGAGGAGGCATAAGAGGATGACAGTGGGTGGAACAGGTGGAGGGATGCTCCTCAGATGGCAGGAGAACCACCTTTCTCACTGAAGCAGGAAAGGAAGGAGGATGGGTGAGGATACAGTCTTAGTGGCAGGAAGTGGAGGGGGTACCTACCTAAGGGCTTGTTCTTTCTGTGAAATCAAAGTTTGAACCTTGGCTTCTCTTGAGCCTAGTCACACGCTTATTTGAATAGTCCCTTCAAGCTTTACTTTGAAATAGACAAAAATTAACAGAGCCACATAAACAAAGGAGATGGAAGAAGAGGATGGATTTGAGGTACATTCTGGAGCTATCTGGTGGTGGATTGGATGAGAAGATAATAGTTTTTAATTTAGTTTTTGCCAAGGTTACATAGATACATAAAGACTCAAATCGTTCTATAAGACTTGTTGCTGCAAGTATCTGTCTCTGCCCCCTTTATCTTTTCCCCAGAGACAACTAATTTCAATCCTTTCTGTGAGTTCTTTTGGTATTTATATCAATAAATAACATGTTTGTTTTTCTAATTCCTGATTATCCTTCCCACTATGGAAGATGAGAATTTAGCTCTTTTTTGCCAAAGTTCTTCACCCCTGCCACACACATGCACTCCTTCTGCTCCCCAATTCTCTATCTCAGTTTTTAGATAGATTGATGGTCTGTGTTTATATCTATGACTAAGTAAATGCAGTTTACATTTACTTGAGCCATGGACTAACCTGTGATTACTTTCCTTTTCCTTGCCTGCACACATTTTTTATTTTGTCTGAAGTTAATAGTTATCTCATTTTCCTTTCTTGTTATTAACGTTGTTACCATTAATTCAGCTCCAAGCTCTCCTCTTCTCCATATGTATACAACAAAGAGACTCTTAATTTCACCTTATTGAATAAATCTCTCCTGGGTCCTCCTGACCTGCTCCAATCGCCCTCAACTTCTGGGTACATGGCTGTCACCATGGTCCTGGCGGTTCCCTTTTCCTCTCTCCTTTGTTGGATCTTCTGTTTCCTGTCTCCCATGTCTTCCTGTCTCTTGGTTTACACCCTCAGTTTGGTGGAGCATATCCTCCAGTAGCTTCCTGAGAAAGGGTGCATAGGAAGTAAAATGATTGAGACCCCGCCCGACTTAAAATGTCATTCACCAGCATAGAAGAAAATATATACACAGGATCATTTTAATAGATGCAGACAGGCATTTATAAAATTCAACATAAATTCATGATTTAAAAAGAAACACTTGGGACTTCCCTGGTGGCGCAATGGTTAAGAATCTGCCTGCCAATGCAGGGGACACAGGTTCTAGCCCTGGTCTGGGAAGATCCCACATGCCGCAGGGCAACTAAAACTGAGTGCCACAACTACTGAGCCTGTGCTCTAGAGCCCACGAGCCACAACTACTGAGCCTGTGTGCCACAACTGCTGAAGCCCACGAACCTAGAGCTTGTGCTCCACAACAAGAGAAGCCAATGCAATGAGAAGCCTGCGCACCGCAACCAAGAGTAGCCCCCACTCGCCGTAACTAGAGAAAGCCCGCACACAGCAATGAAGACCCAAAAATAAATAAATAAATAAATATAAAAAGTTACAAGAGCCTGGAGGAAAGGGGAGTGGGGTGTGGTTACAGAGTTTCTTTTGGGGGTGATGAAAAAGTTTTGGAAAAACATAGTCGTGATGATTACACAACAGTGTGAACATAATTAATGTCGCTGAATTGTACCCTTAAAATAGTTAAAATGACAAATTTTGTATTATGTATATTTTACCATTAAAAAATTCCAAAAAATGCCTAGCAAATTAAGAATAAAGAAAACTTCCTGATAAGAAGTACCTATAAAAGGAGTCTGACAAGGAGTACCTATAAAATAATAACATTAAAAGATCATCCTAAATAGGAAAACATTAGAATAATTCACTTTAAATAAGAAATGAGACAAGACAGTCAAGTCTTTCTATTTCTATTCAGCATAGTATTAAAGGCCCAGCCAGCACAAAAAGAGAAGAAAATGAAAGAAGGAATGGAAAGGAAAAAAATAGAACTGGCATTATTTTCAGATGATATAACTGTTTGCACAGACAGCAAAAAAGATCTATGAGCAAATTATTAGAAATAATAAGCAAGTTTAGCAAAAGTCAAATGCATACTCTTGTATTCTTGGAATAAACAAACAGAATACATAACTAAAGAAAAGACAAAATTCACAATAGTTTCAAAGGACACCAAGAACCTAGAAATAAGTCTAAAAATACATGTAATACTACAGAGAGAATTCTAAAACTTTATGAGTAGCCAGTAAGATGACCCAAATAAATGAAAGGATATATCACATTGTGAATAGGAAAACAATAGCATAATGTTGTCCGTCTCCCCAGTTCAACAAAGTTCCAATCAATATGTTAGCATGTATTTCTATAGAACTTGATAAGCTGATTATAAAATTTAAATAAAAGAGTCAAAGGGGGAAAATTGCCAAAACTTTTATGAAGAAGATGAGCATGGAGGGAAAAATTGAAGAATTGCCCCACTAGATATGATGCTTTTTTTTTTTTGGTGAAACTACAGTAATTAAGACAAGATGCTATAGGCACTGGAACAGACAAATATAGAGTATGGTATTGAATACAGAGCTCAGATATAGACCCATACATATATGAGTCTTTGGTATACAACAGGGGTGGCCTGCCAAATCAGTGAGAAAATAAATAGAGCGGGATAAAAAGAAAAAGGTCTTCCATATGGAAAAATATGAAATTAAATCCCTATTCCACATCATGTACTGAAATTAATTCCAGATGGATTGAGGCTTCACTATAAAAAAATTAAAACTCTTAACAAAATTCATAGGCAAATATCTTTTAGACTTTGAGGTAGCGAAGAATTTCTTAAATAATACTTAAAAAGCGCTAACAATTTAAAACTTTTTACAAATTCAGCCATACTAAAATTAAGAACTTCTTTTTGTCAAAAGAAAGTAAAAGCAAGCTACAAATGGGGAAACATGGGGGAATATATAATAATTATTCCTGGGCAGCAGGTATAAATGGTATTGTCCTGGGAAAATCAAGATGCAGGTCACCCTAACTCAGGCCCAGTAATTCTACTCCTGGTATAAAAGCTACAAGAAACTTTTATCTGTAAACACATGGAGGCATCTACAAGAAAGGAACGCTGTTCACGATAGCAAACCCTGGTGTTATGGACTAAATGTTTGTGTCCATGCAAAATTCATATGTTGAAGCCCCAATGTGATGGTATTTGGAGTTAATTGCGTTTATATGAGGTCATGAGGGTGGGATCCCCATGACGGGATTAGTGTCCTTACAAAAAGAAGAAAAGGAATCAGAGCTCTCTCTTTCTCTGCCTTGTGAGGATAAGGCGAGAAGGCAGCTGTCTGCATGCCAGGAGGAAGGACCTTACCAGGAACTGAACTGGCCAGCACCTTGATCTTGGACTTCTCAGTTTCTAGAACTGTGAGTAATAAATATATATTGTTTAAACCCCTCAATCAATGGTTATAGCAACAATTTTGTTATAGCAGCCTGAGCTAATTAAAACGCCTGGAAACAAAGCAAATACCCATCAACAAGAGAGTGGATGAGTAAAATATGGTATATTCACACAGTGGAATATAATAGAGCAGTCAACAGGAATGAGTTACAGCTATACACATCAGTATGAATAAATCCTAAAAATATAATGTTAAGTTTAAAAAGTAAGTCCTAAGGGGATACATACAGAATGATATGCTTTTTATCAAATTAAAAACAACTTAAAAAAAAAAACTTACTTTGCAGGAATACGATTGAATGAGTATGATTGGGTTTATGATATGTCAACTTAGCTAAACTGGAACTACATTTCCCAGAATTCTCTCTGGGTTAGCAAGGGTCTCAAATGAGAGTTAAACGACTTTTTGCAGGTAGACCTTCTTTATTTCAGAAGGTGGGAATGGGGGTACCACGACCTATTGTAGCTCATGAGCATCATCACTGACCTGCTGCCTCAACACATTGGCTTGGAGAACTGGTGGTTCCATGGTAACTCCACCTTCTCCTTCAGCTTCAGATTCTTTCAGTGAATCCTGGCCCAGTGAGTACAGCTGCATGCCTCCTCAGCTCCTGCTGGGTCTCCTCCTTCAGCTTCTCCAACTCCTGGGCTAGACCAATCACCAGATACAGAAACAAACATGCAACAATGGTTTAGCTCTGGCAACTACATGGAGTCAAATCTCTTTCATAAATTCCGTATTCTATATCATTTTTATGGCTCTGCTTCTATGATCTAAATCCTGACTGACACAATGAGATACACCAATCTAAAAAGGAAAGTAAAAGGAATGGTAAATATAGGATTCAGGACACTGGTTACTTGGGTTAGGAAGAAACAGGAGGTTAGACCAGGGAAGGACTGTAAATGTAACTTATTGTCATAATTCTAGTTTTTGTGTTGAATGGTGAGTTCATAATTGCCTATTACATAAAAAATAAATATAGTTACACAAATGAATGGATGGGTGGCCATGTATGGACAAATGAAGAATTATGAATATTCTAATTATATGAAACTATGGCAAGAGAAAGGGAGAGAGAGTAATAAGTAATTTCTTTTGAAAGAACATACACTTGAAATAACATCATCATTTTAACTTACCTCCCATTGATTCAAACTTGGTCCCCTGGCCACTTCTAGTTGAAAAGACAGCTGGGAAATGTCTTTAGTTGGGCAGACCATATTAACTGGATGAATTGCAAGGTGACTTATGTCTAAAGGGAAGAAAAAGACAAGGGCTACTGGGAGAAAATGAACAGTCTTTGCCCCAGGTGAGGACTATAGAAACAAAAGATTCATGAGGTATTTTGAAAAAAGAATTAGTCAGCTCTTTAATGAACACAGACGTCAAAAAGCACTCTGTGGAAGATGGTGGAAGAGTAAGACGCGGAGATCACCTTCCTCCCCACAGATACATCAGAAATACATCTACACGTGGAACAACTCCTACAGAACACCTACTGAACGCTGGCAGAAGACCTCAGACCTCCCAAAAGGCAAGAAACTCCCCACGTACCTGGGTAGGGCAAAAGTAAAAAGAAAAAACAGAGACAAAAAACAGGGATGGGACCTGCACTAGTGGGAGGGAGCTGTGAAGGAGGAAAGGTTTCCACACACTAGGAGCCCCTTCGCAGGTGGAGACTGCGGGTGGAGGAGAGGGGGAGCTTCGAGGCCGTGGAGGAGAGCACAGCAACAGGGGTGCGGAGGGCAAAGCGGAGAGATCCCCGCACAGAGGATTGGTGCCTACCGGCACTCACCAGCCCGAGAGGCTTGTCTGCTCACCCGCCAGGGCGGGCAGGGCTGGGAGCTGAGGCTCGGACTTCGGTCAGAGCGCAGGGAGAGGACTGGGGTTGGCAGCGTGAAAACAGCCTAAAGGGGCTAGTTTGCCACAGCTGGACGGGAGGGAGTCCGGGGGAAAGTCTGGAGCTGCCGAAGAGGCAAGAGACTTTTTCTTCTCTCTTTGTTTCCTGGTGCGCGAGGAGAGGGGATTAAGAGCGCTGCTTAAAGGAGCTCCAGAGACAGGCGCGAGCTGCGGCTAACAGCGCGGACCCCAGAGACGGGCATGAGACACTAAGGCTGCTGCTGCTGCCACCAAGAAGCCTGTGTGCAAGCACAGGTCACTATCCACACCCTGCTTCCGGGGAGCCTGTGCAGCTCGCCACTGCCAGGGTCCCGGGATCCAGGGACAACTTCCCCGGGAGAACGCACGGCGGCCTCAGGCTGGTGCAACGTCACGCCGGCCTCTGCCGCTGCAGGCTCGCCCCACATCCGTGCCCCTCCCTCCCCGCGGCCTGAGTGAGTCAGAGGTCCCAAATCAGCGGCTCCTTTAACCCTGACCTGTCTGAGCGAAGAACAGACGCCCTCCAGTGACAGACACGCAGAGGCGGGGCCAAATCCAAAGCTGAATCCCGGGAGCTGTGCGAACAAAGAAGAGAAAGGGAAATCTCTCCCAGCAGCCTCAGAAGTAGTGGATTAAAGCTCCACAATCAACTTGATGTACCGTGCATCTCTGGAATACATGAATAGACAACGAATCATCCCAAATTAAGGAGGTGGACTTTGAGAGCAAGATTTATTATTTTTTCCCCTTTTCCTCTTTTAGTGAGTGTGTATGTGTATGCTTCTGTGTGAGATTTTGTCTGTATAGTTTTGCTTTCACCATTTGTCTTAGGGTTCTATCCGTCCTTTTTTTTTTTTACTTTAAAAAAAATTTTTTTTCTTAATGATTATTTTTTATTTTAATAACTTTATTTTATCTTACTTTATTTTATTTTCTTTTATCTTCTTTCTTTCTTTCTTTCTTTCTTTCTTTCTTTCTTTCTTTCTTTCTTTCTTTCTTTCTTTCTCTCTTTCTTTCTTTCTTTCTACTTTTTCTCCCTTTTAATCTGAGCCGTGTGGATGAAAGGCTCTTGGTGCTGCAGCCAGGAGTCAGTGCTGCATCTCTGAGGTGGGAGAGCCAACTTCAGGACACTGTTCCACAAGAGACCTCCCAGCTCCACGTAATATCAAATGGCAAAGATCTCCCAGAGATCTCCATCTCAATACCAACACCCAGCTTCACTCAACGACCAGCAAGCTACAGTGCTGGACACCCTAAGCCAAACAACTAGCAAGACAGGAACACAACCCCACCCATTGGCAGAGAGGCTGCCTAAACTCATAATAAGTCCACAGACACCTCAAAACACACCACCAGACGTGGACCTGCCCACCAGAAAGAAAAGATCCAGCCTCAACCACCAGAACACAGACACTAGTCCCCTCCACCAGGAAGCCTACACAACCCACTGAACCAACCTTAGCCACTGGGGGCAGACACCAAAAAAAACGGGAACTACGAACCTTCAGCCTGCAAAAAGGAGACCCCAAACACAGTAAGATAAGCAAAATGAGAAGACAGAAAAACATACAGCAGATGAAGGAGCAAGATAAAAAACCACCAGACCTAATAAATGAAGAGGAAATAGGCAGTCTACCTGAAAAAGAATTCAGAATAATGATAGTAAACATGATCCAAAATCTTGGAAATAGAATAGAGAAAATGCAAGACACATTTAACAAGGACCTAGAAGAACTAAAGATGAAACAAGCAATGATGAACAACACAATAAATGAAATTAAAAATACCCTAGAAGGGATCAATAGCAGAATAACTGAAGCAGAAGAATGGATAAGTGACCTGGAAGATAAAATAGTGGAAATAACTACTGCAGAGTAGAATAAAGATAAAAGAATGAAGAGAACTGAGGACAGTCTCAGAGACCTCTGGGACAACATTAAACACACCAACATTCAAATTATAGGGGTTCCAGAAGAAGAAGAGAAAAAGAAAGGGACTGAGAAAATATTTGAAGAGATTACAGTTGAAAACTTCCCTAATATGGGAAAGGAAATAGTTAATCAAGTCCAGGAAGCACAGAGAGTCCCATACAGGATAAATCCAAGGAGAAACATGCTGAGACACATATTAATCAAACTATCAAAAATTAAATACAAAGAAAACCTATTTAAAGCAGCAAGGGAAAAACAACAAATAACACTCAAGGGAATCCCCATAAGGTTAACAGCTGATATTTCAGCAGAAACTCTGCAAGCCAGAAGGGACTGGCAGGACATATTTAAAGTGATGAAGGAGAAAAACCTACAACCAAGATTACTCTACCCAGCAAGGATCTCATTCCGATTTGATGGAGAAATTAAAACCTTTGCAGAGAAGCAAAAGCTGAGAGAGTTCAGCACCACCAAACCAGCTTTACAACAAAGGCTAAAGGATCTTCTCTAGGCAAGAAACATGAGAGAAGGAAAAGACCTACAATAACAAACCCAAAACAACTAAGAAAATGGGAATAGGAACATACATATCGATAACTACCTTAAATGTAAAAGGATTAAATGCTCCCACCAAAAGACACAGACTGGCTGAATGGATACAAAAACAAGACCCATATATATACTGTCTACAAGAGACCCACTTCAGACCTAGAGACACATACAGACTGAAAGTGAGGGGATGGAAAAAGATATACCATGCAAATGGAAACCAAAAGAAAACTGGAGTAGCAATTCTCATATCAGACAAAATAGACTTTAAAATAAAGACTATTAGAAGAGACAAAGAAGGACACTACATAATGATCAAGAGATTGATCCAAGAAGAAGATATAACAATTGTAAATATTTATGCACCCAACATAGGAGCACCTCAATACATAAGGCAAATACTAACAGCCATAAAAGGGGAAATTGACAGTAACACATTCATAGTAGGGGACTTTAACACCCCACTTTCACCAATGGACAGGTCATCCAAAATGAAAATAAATAAGGAAACACAAGCTTTAAATGATACATTAAACAAGATGGACTTAATTGATATTTATAGAACATTCCATTCAAAAACAACAGAATACACATTTTTCTCAAGTGCTCATGGAATATTCTCCAGGATAGATCATATCTTGGGTCACAAATCAAGCCTTGGTAAATTTAAGATAATTGAAATTGTATCAAGTATCTTTTCCGACCACAACGCTATGAGACTAGATATCAATTACAAGGAAAGATCTGTAAAAAATACAAACACATGGAGGCTAAACAATACACTACTTAATAACGAAGTGATCACTGAATAAATCAAAGAGGAAGTCAAAAAATACCTAGAAACAAATGACAATGGAGACACGACGACCCAAAACCTATAGGATGCAGCAAAAGCAGTTCTAAGAGGGAAGTTTATAGCAATACAATCCTACCTTAAGAAACAGAAAACATCTCGAATAAACAACCTAATCTTGCACCTAAAGCAATTAGAGAAAGAAGAACCAAAAAAACCCCAAAGTTAGCAGAAGGAAAGAAATCATAAAGATCAAGTCAGAAATAAATGAAAAAGAAATGAAGGAAACGATAGCAAAGATCAATAAAACTAAAAGCTGGTTCTTTGAGAAGATAAACAAAATTGATGAAGCATTAGCCAGACTCATCAAGAAAAAAAGGGAGAAGACTCAAATCAATAGAATTAGAAATGAAAAAGGAGAAGTAACAACTGACACTGCAGAAATACAAAAGATCATGAGAGATTACTACAAGCAATTATATGCCAACAAAATGGACAACCTGGAAGAAATGGACAAATTCTTAGAAATGCACAACATGCCATGGCTGAATCAGGAAGAAATAGAAAATATGAACAGACCAATCACAAGCACTGAAATTGAAACTGTGATTAAAAATCTTCCAACAAACAAAAGCCCAGGACCAGATGGCTTCACAGGCGAATTCTATCAAACATTTAGAGAAGAGCTAACACCTATCCTTCTCAAACTCTTCCAAAATATAGCAGAGGGAGGAACACTCTCAAACTCATTCTACGAGGCCACAATCACCCTGATACCCAAACCAGACAAGGATGTCACAAAGAAAACTACAGGCCAATATCACTGATGAACATAGATGCAAAAATCCTCAACAAGATACTAGCAAACAGAATCCAACAGCACATTAAGAGGATCATACACCATGATCAAGTGGGGTTTATTCCAGGAATGCAAGGACTCTTCAATATATGCAAATCAATCAATGTGATACACCATATTAACAAATTGAAGGAGAAAAACCATATGGTCATCTCAATAGATGCAGAGAAAGCTTTCCACAAATTGAACACCCATTCATGATAAAAACCCTGCAGAAAGTAGGCATAGAGGGAACTTTCCTCAACATAATAAAGGGCATATATGACAAATCCACAGCCAACATCGTCCTCAATGGTGAAAAACTGAAATCATTTCCACTACGATCAGGAACAAGACAAGGTTGCCCACTCTCACCACTATTATTCAACATAGTTTTGGAAGTTTTAGCCACAGCAATCAGAGAAGAAAAGGAAATAAAAGGAATCCAAATCGGAAAAGAAGAAGTAAAGCTGTCACTGTTTGCAGATGACATGATACTCTACATAGAGAATCCTAAAGATGTTACCAGAAAGCTACTAGAGCTAATCAATGAATTTGGTAAAGTAGCAGGATACAAAATTAATGCACAGAAATCTCTGGCATTCCTATACACTAATGATGAAAAATCTGAAAGTGAAATCAAGAAAACACTCCCATTTACCATTGCAACAAAAAGAATATATCTGGGAATAAACTTACCTAAGGAGACAAAAGACCTGTATGCAGAAAATTATGAGACACTGATGAAAGAAATTAAAGATGATACAAATAGATGGAGAGATATACCATGTTCTTGGATTGGAAGAATCAACATTGTGAAAATGACTGTACTACCCAAAATAATCTATAGATTCAATGCAATCCCTATCAAACTACCAGTGGCATTTTTCACAGAACTAGAACAAAAATTTTCACAATTTGTATGGAAATACAAAAGACCCCAAATAGCCAAAGCAATCTTGAGAATGAAAAACAGAGCTGGAGGAATCAGGCTCCCTGACTTCAGACTATACTACAAAGCTACAGTAATCAAGACAGTATGGTACTGGCACAAAAACAGAAATATAGATCAATGGAACAGGATAGAAAGCCCAGAGATAAACCCACGCACATATGGTCACCTTATCTTTGATAAAGGAGGCAAGAGTATACAATGGAGAAAAGACAGCCTCTTTAACAAGTGGTGCTGGGAAAACTGGACAGCTACATGTAAAAGAATGAAATTAGAACACTCCCTAACACCATACACAAAAATAAACTCAAAATGGATTAAAGACCTGAATGTAAGGCCAGACACTATAAAAATCTTAGAGAAAAACATAGGAGAACACTCTATGACATAAATCACAGCAAGATCCTTTTTGACCCACCTCCTAGAGAAATGGAAATAAAACAGAAATAAACAAATGGGACCTAATGAAACTTCAAAGCTTTTGCACAACAAAGGAAACCATAAACAAGACGAAAAGGCAACCCTCGGAATGGGAGAAAATAGTTGCAAATGAAGCAACTGACAAAGGATTAATTTCCAAAATTTACAAGCCACTCATGCAGCTCAATAACAAAAAAACAAACAACCCAATCCAAAAATGGGCAGAAGACCTAAATAGACTTTTCTCCAAAGAAGATATACAGACTGCCAACAAACTCATGAAAGAATGGTCAACAACATTAATCATTAGAGAAATGCAAATCAAAACTACAATGAGATATTATCTCACACCAGTCAGAATGGCCATCATCAAAAAATCTAGAAAGAATAAATGGAGAAGAGGGAACACTCTTGCACTGCTGGTGGGAATGTGAATTGGTACAGCCACTATGGAGAACAGTATGGAGGTTCCTTCAAAACCTACAAATAGAACTACCATATGACCCAGCAATCCTACTACTGGGCATATACCATGAGAAAACCATAATTCAAAAAGAGTCATGTACCAAAATATTCATTGCAGCTCTATTTACAATAGCCAGGAGTTGGAAACAACCTAAGTGTCCATCATCAGATGAATGGATAAAGAAGATGTGACACATATATACAATCGAATATTACTCAGCCATAAAAGAAACGAAATTGAGTTATTTGTAGTGAGGTGGATGGACCTAGAGTCTGTCATACAGAGTGAAGTAAGTCAGAAAGAGAAAGACAAATACCGTATGCTAACACATATATATGGAATCTAAGGAAAGAAAAAAAAAAGCACTCTGTGAACCAATATATGAAACCAAGTGGTTGGTGGGCTAGTGTTGCAGACATTTGTTTTGAAGTCCCCCCTAAGACATCTTCCTGAAGGCGAACAGAATCATTTTTTAGGAGAATCATTTCCTCCCCATTGGATACTGTCTCGTGGGACTATCATCATGTACCATGTTTTCCTCTAGCCAAGGTGCTAACAAGACACCTGTCTTAATTTAGATGTCACAAAAGTAGACCATAAAAGATTTAAGAGTAAGCATTTTATTTGAGAGGCAAACTCAGGAAACTACGTGAAGAAGAGGAAGTGAGAGAAGAAAGGAGGGAAGTGTAGGCTAATTAGCACATGACTGCTGTGGGCAACTGAGGCTCATACCCATGTGGACCCTCTGAGAGACTGTGTGGAACACTCCTCAGGTTGTCTCCCCAAGAAGAGCAGAGGCTGGGGTGTATATACATCATTGGTGAGGATGGCTCTTGGGAATGTGAGTTCCCAGCACTTCTGGCCTCACCAGCCATAGGCCGATCGTGCCTCTGTGGACAGAGTGCCCTCAAGCTGTCAGCACGTAAGGGAACTGTAATCAGGTGACCTCCAAGGAACATGGTCGGTGCATCGCAGCACCTGTTCCACAGCCAAGGTCAGCCCAGTGGATGCTCACTCCCAGGAAACTGAAAAGTCAGCAGAGTTACATGGAGACTGAAAAGTGGAGGTCCATCTTGCCTTAGCAGACTGCTCCTAATAGCGGACCCTCCTTAGGTGGCCCTCTTCCTAGCCTTTCAGACATGCCTTGTTTCTGATCCATTTCCAAATCTGATTCTCCAGGTTCTCTGCCATTTCTGGAAGCTTCCAATATCCTTTCAGAACTTCCAGTAAACTCTCAGAGTTGGTCTCTGTTGTTTGTAACCAGAAGACATAACTGGTATAACTGGAAACCCAATACACCTGGAGACTCCATACACCTAGATACCTGATACACCTGGAGATCACTGCCACTGATCTGAGTCTCTAAGAATGTAAGTCAACTCTCTGCACTTTTGTTACCTCATCTATAAAATAAAAAGATTGAAATTGATTATTTCCAAGTTTCCACTCAGTGGTAAGATTCTATGATTCAATTAAGCCAAATTGATGGTCAAACAAGGGAAACCCATAAAACTCATTACTACAGCCTGACTTCCAAACTCCACTCTGTGCCAGTGTTGCAGCCTCCTTCCTAGAAATAGTAAGGGCTCCAGAATCATTGCAGGTTGACTCTGTACAAAAATGAGAAAAACAGCAACAAAGTCCAACTCCTAATTTTATCCCAAACCTACCAGCAAACTGACCAAAAAGAGTGATTCAAGAAAAAGAAAAAGCGTTTTGCTTTTATCCAAAGGAATTCTGGACAGAAAATACTAGGCTGCCCACAGAATTCCTATCACGTCGAATTCCTAGTCTGTGCATAATTGGATTTCTCTTTCTCACTCCCATCACCACCACTTCTGGAAGGCATGTTTGAGGCATGGAGGGAGTTGACACATATAGCCCATTGTTCTCCTACATGCATTCAATAAACAAATGCCCAAGATGGAAAAAGGATGGAGCTGCAGTCTGTTATCGCCTGCCAGCTAATGATACAGTTGAACGAAGGCAGCAATGTTGTGGAAAAGGAACACATTTAGGACTCCGACTCTCTACCAAGCTATGATGATTCCCCAAGACATCCAAGGTGGAGCAGAGATGCGACTGATAAAATACGTGGCATGGATTGAACAGCACGAAGAGAGCAACTGACTGCAGCTGTCTGTGTGACTTGGCAGCCTCGACGATGCAGACAAATCTATACAAATCACCATCCCCGGCTTCCTGATGCCTCCAGGAAAGTCCTGTAATGACTTTTCTGTGCTGGCCTCCCAAGTAGGGGTGAGGAAAATATGCAGAATCCACAACTTTAGGGCTTTCCTAGGGCTTCTGCTCAATGTAACAGCTGCCAACCTTACGCGGATTTGGCTGTTCTCTGCAAAATTCAAGTTTTCATTAACTAATCATGTATTTGCAGCCCTTCCCACTGTGCCTACAGCTAGCATGGTGGACACCAAAGCCCCATTCCCCCCATAGCCCAGCCTTATGGAAACCCAGCAGGTAGCCCAGATTAGGAGAAGCTGAGATTTGTCCTCTGCCCACCTAGCCATGTCTTTCTAACTCCATTTCCAAAGCTTAAGTGGGAGCATTAGTAACTGGGCTTGTGCACACAGCCGTCACCTGGAGGCACATCTCCAACCCTGAGTCCTGGCAGCTGCCTTCCTCCCATCTCTCCTGAAACTGCCAGGATAGCTGCGGCTCTGCTTGGCAGCCATGGTCATCTAGTTAGACACGTTCACTTGGGGGGAAAGGGATGGATCTGCCCTGACCAGTCTGGACCATGATGTGGAATGGGTGGGTGGAAAAAAAGTCCTGCGCCTTGAAGTCCCCTCCCCTGGGGAAAAAAAAAAAAAAAAAAAAGAAGGGTTAGAAAAACTTGCTCTTTTTGTCCTAGCAGCACTTCAGTGAAGCAGTCCTGAAGAAGGCAGTGACAAAAAAAAGTCTGATCAGCCACTGACAGAGACTGCCGGGTCTCTACAGAGAGAGTTGTGGCCCTGTCAGAATGCCATGGCTTAGAAACCCTGGGGAGGGGAAGAGGAGGGCAAACACTGTCCCTCCACTCAGCATGCTTGGGGAAGGGCAGTGAAAGAGCTTCTGACTGCAGCCAGAACAGCCCAGGTGGCCTTGACAGCAGGATGGGAAGGTTCCTCCAGGAAGTCAGCATCCCTAGATGAAAAATGGGGAGGGAGGGAGAGAGTGGAAGAGGGAAAGAGAGAGAGAGAGATGGAGAGAGAGAGACAGCAGAGCTTCTCTCTATGGTGATTATAAGTCAACACAATCACAAAAGAAACACTTGAGTGCCTAGTTTGTTGCCATGTACACAGCAGGTGCTCAATAAAAACTTGCTGGTGATGGAGTTAAATGTGACTTCCTAGACAAAGCCTGCTTTACTGTAAGTGAAATAAGTATCTGTTGGATTGAATTGAATTGAAACAGGCAGCAGGTTAGTGTTGTAATTTGAGGAGAAATGGAAAAATGGTCCCCTGCCCCAAATCTCTCTCCAATTAGAGCTGTCAGAGTGTTGGAAATTTCCAGATTCCTCTTTTGGGTTAATGGAGTAATGAAAACTGTGTGTTGAAAGGCAAATATTGTCTGAGAGAGATAACCCATGAAGCTATTATGATCTATCATTCATCTAGGATGGCAAGTCCAATTCAATTCAAGAACCAGCACCAATAGATTGATGGGAGCTGCCCGGAGTTCTATCCTGAGAAGGCTCTGAGGCCCCACCTGGCTCAACAGAAAGCAGTACTCTGGGAAATCACTGATATCTGTGTGGCTATGGGAAGTGGTTTGGTATGAAGGGTGCCACATATATGGCATCTTGCCTCTTAGCCTGAATCCTTTGGTCATATCAGCTCCATCAGTGAGCAGGCTCCTAAGGGAATATAAGCTGAGATGGACATTCACAACTTAGAAAGGGTCCAGAGCATGAAGGTTTTGCCTGAAAAGCAGACCAGGGCACAGAATTCAGATGGACAGTATGAGCCATGCAAGTCTGGGGGTAAGGGACCAAAGAGAGGTCATCTAAAATCTAACCTTGCCTACTTCAGTCTTGCCTTGAGTGAGCACTTACTACAGACTCTACAGTCTAGAGGATGACCACAGCTTTTCCTCTCGCATTACATGAATTTGCCTAGTCCTTGGCAAACTTTTCCATCAAGTTCCCCCAACAGCAGAGGAGAACGAATGGCTCACTCTCACGGCACCCAGGGATAGTGTCAGCAGCCTGCTGTGAGCAAAATATGTCTTTGAAATCTCAGTTTTAACCTAAGAATTTATGTGAATTTACATGATATCATATTACTGTTTGCTTCCATGTAGAAATATTTACTTACCAGTTCTATTAGAGTAATGCTCTCTGCTGTATCAGATCAAGCCCAAACGCTCAGTGATTTAACACTTCAGAAATGTATTTTTCACTCACCTGAAATCCATGTGGATGTGGCTTGCGGGTGAACGGTCTGCCCCTTGGTCTTGCAACTCTACCCTCTTTCAGGGCCTCTGAGTCATCTCCATTTTGATGGGGAAAGAGACCACTTCTTAATTACTTGAGTTCAGAGTGGACACCCATTCTCCCCCACATTCCAGGAGCAAGAATTCATCATGTGGCCCCATTTAGATGAAAGAGGAGCTGGGAAATATAGTCCCTGATTACCCAGCAACAACTCTGGGTAGACTAGTAAGTCTTTACCTCAATAACTAATGTCTTGGCCTTCCCTGGTGGTGCAGTGGTTAAGAAACCGCCTGCTAATGAAGGGGACACAGAGTCGATCCCTGTTCCAGGAAGATCCCACATGCCACAGAGCAACTAAGCCCGTGCGCCACAACTACTGAGCCTGTGCTCTAGAGCCCACGAGCCACAACTACTGAAGCCCGCGCGCTTAGAACGCGTGCTCCACAACAAGAGAAGCCACCACAATGAGAAGAAGCCTGCGTGCAGCCTAAATAAATAAATAAATTTATTTATTTATTTTTAATTAATGCCTTAACTTCTCCATCTCTCCCAAAGTTGGAGAGAAAAGTTAACCTTCCAGAAAGATGTGCTGAGTTTTATCCCATGCTTTCTTCAGCCCAAGCACATTGCCACATATTCCCAAAAGGGTATCTACCCCCATTTAAGAAACACATAAGTAATCCGTTTTCAATAAGATTCCATTTGCAGCTCCAATGAAAACCAAATTGAATGGACTACCCCATTTCATCTCCTCTTCTCTCTGCTCGGTCTTTCCCTTCCTCTCAATCCAGTTAGGTACCATCAGGATTTTGAAAGTGGGCCCAAAGCCATGTTGAATATTACCAGGAAATGGCTGGCTGGCTATCTACCAAGAGCCCTTCCAAAGTGGTATTATCTTAATGAATTTTTCACAATCCAAAGTCTGGCCAGAAGACTTACAGGTCCAAAAATTCAATCTTGTTAGTGTTCCAGGATTTGCCTGACTTGAGAGGGCTGGCTTATGTGAACTAAATTCACAAAACACCAAAACTTCACACCAAAATGCCAAGACCTCTGTTGACAAGGGGATGTGCAGCTGTCAGAAAGATCAAATGTCACACTCTTCTCTCCAGCACTTTTTCTCCCTGGAGAAAATCTACCCAGAAAGTCAATGACAACCCGAAAGTTCCTTAGTGAGCAGGGAATCAGAGCAAGGGCAGTTTAGTTAGATGACTTGAAAGTTTAATAGTATCAGGCGACTGTGGCCTGATGAAGCCGTCACCACTGGAATATTCATACCAGCTTCTCAGAGATCCCTCTGGTCTGTCCTCTAAGTCCTATGATCACCAACTCCCTTTCCGATGGACACTGCTTTCTCTGGACACACCCATACTATCCGTAGGGTAATGGCCACATTCATCTTCTGCCTTCTGATTTGGCAGATGTTTTGTCTCTAAGGTACACTTATGTATGGCTGGCCTCATCCATTGTGTTAATTGTATAATCTAGTGCTCAGAGCTTAGAAGAGGAGAAAATGGGAAAGGACAGGAATTCACTCATCTCTGCCTACACCAGCCGATGTTTTTCTAAAATGGAATTTAAAAACTTATTTGAAACATGGAGAGACTGGATATTTGTAGATCTTTGACTGAAAAAAAAAAAAGCTTCTCTCCTCTTTTGCAGCAGTCTTCCCAGTCAAGGTTGTAACCCAGAGCTGCTGGCAGCAAATACACACTGAAAGATTAGTCCCAATCAAAGCCAAGAAAGGTGGCCAAGTTCAGTGCCAGGGAAGAGCATTGAGTTTCAGTTGCCCTGAGTGAGAACGAGACAGTGGATAGGAGATCAGGTAAAGATCACTAGCCATGGTGCAAGAAACAGGTCTGCAAACAAATGGCAGGGAGGGGTCAGGTGAAAGGGAGCAGGGTGGAAGCTTGAAAACCATAAGGCACAGGAGGCTCCTCCTTATTGGGCATAGACCTGTTTAAGGCACCAGACTGAGCCAGACACCAGGCAATCTGGGAAAACAATTCTTCTTTAACTGAGTCTGCAACATCAGCAGGCAATCACTAGGGTGGTAAAGAAAGGGACTCGAGCACAGAGAACCATGAAGGACAGTCCATAGCCAGATTGCCCTCGCATCTAACCAGAATGTACACAAGAGACAAGACCTGCTTTGCCATTTCAACTCTGACAATAATTGAACTTCTGCAACTCACTTTACTCTCTGAGCCTTTCTGCACCTCAGTTTACCTCCTCTATTAAACGAGGCATTTGAAATCAGTGCTCTCCTTCCCCAAGGTACAATGATACTGTGCCTACAAAGGTAATGCACCCCTCTAACCACACACCTATTTATATCCTATGCTGAAAAGATTACCTGCTGTTTCTTTCTTTTAACTTTTGAAGTTATAACATACCTACAGAAAAGGCTGCAAAACAGCCCTGTAACCAGCTCCGGATTAAGAAACAGAACAATTTATCAACGTCTCAAAAGCTTCCCTATGTCCCTTCCTTGTCACCACCTACCACCCCCCACCCTCAAGCAACCACCATCCTAAGCTTCAAACAGAATGATAGATTCGCTTTGCCTGTTTCATAGTTTTATGTAATTGAATCATGCAGTGTGTACTATTTTGTGTCTGGCTTTTTCACTCGATTATTTGTGAGACTCACCCATGGGGTTGCATGTGGCTAGGTTTGGTTCTTTTTTTGTCGCTTACAGTGGTCCACTCTCTGGACATACACAATGTACTTATCCATCTTATTGCCCATGGACTTTTTTTTTCCTTGTATTATTTATTTTTTTATAATTTATTATTATTATTTTGAGCAGAGAAATGTTTATTGCAGGGACAAGAAAGGAGAACAGGTGGCTCATGCTCAAAAAACCCAAACTCCCCATGGTTTTTGGGGAGAAGTTGTTTTTGTTTAAATAAATTTATTTATATATTTTATTTTATTTATTTGGCTACATTGGGTCTTCACTGCTGCATGCAGGCTTTCTCTAGTTGTGGTGAGCGGGGGCCACTCTTCGTTGTATTGTGCAGGCTTGTCATTGCGGTGTCTTCTCTTGTTGCGGAGCACAGGCTCTAGACGCACGGGCTTCAGTAGTTGTGGCACGTGGGTTCAGTAGTTGTGGCTCACGGGCTCTAGAGCACAGGCTCAGTAGTTGTGGCACACAGGCTTAGTTACTCTGCAGCATGTGGGATCTTCCCAGACCAGGGATCGAACCCATGTCCCCTGCATTGGCTGGTGGATTCTTAACCTCTGTGCCATCAGGGAAGTCCCTGGTGAGAAAATTTCAATAGGCAAAATTTGGGGTGAGGGATGCAGAGTGTGTTACTTTCTTCTGATTGGTTGGTGGTGAGGTAACAGGGCAGTGCTCCAGGGATCTTGTGCTCAGCCTGAAGTTCCTTGTATTATTTAAAGCATAATGTGTAGAATTTTCTGTTATTTGCGATTGAAACATATAAGCATTATAGCCCTCTTCACTATTCTCCCTTTATAATTTATATCTCATTGTTCTCACCCATTCCAATAGCTTCCATGATCACATCTATGTGGATGAGTCTTCTACACTCCTACCTAACACCTGTCTCCTCATCTCCAACTCCAGCACTACTAGCTTTTTGCTAGGTGGCTGTATGTGGTCTACGAAACTTTAATCTTGCCCGTGGAGCTTTGTGTTGTTTCCTACTTTGGTATTATGAAGAATGCTACTATGAAAACTCGTATGCATGTCCTTGGGGGCACATTTTTAAGCATTTCTGTATTTGTTATCTATTAATGTATAACTACTTACCAAAAAATTCAAACAACACACATTATCTTACAATTTCTGGGGTCAGGAGTCTGAAGAGCTTAGCTAGGTCCTCTGTTTCAGGGGTTTTCACAAGGCTGCAGTCAAGGTGTCAGCCAGGGCTGGGGTCTCATCTGAAGTCTCAACTGGGAAGGGATTTGCTTCCAAGCTCCCATTGTGGTTGGCAGAATTCAGTTTCTGGAAGAGTGCTGGACTCAGCTCCCAGCAGGCTATTGGCCAAAGGCTACATTTAGTTCCTTGCCATGGAGACCTCTCCAACATCAAAGCGTGCAAGCCAAGAAGGCAACAGAGTCTGCTAGCAAGACAGAAATTACAATTTTATGTATTATAATTATGGAAGTCATATCCCGTCACAGCTGTGGTATTCTATTGGTTAGAAGAAGGTCACAGGTCCCATCCCCCCTCAGGAAGAGGGGATTATACAAGGCAATGAATCCCAGGAGGTGGATCACCAGGGGCCATATTGGTGTCTGCTTACCATAATTTCTGTTGGGATTATAACTGAGAATGGAATTGTCTGGTCATAGGTCCAGCTTCAGTTATGGAAATCCACTAGCTTCCCAATGTTATACCAACTGACACCCTCACCAACATTTGCTCCACATCTGGGATTGGTTTTTACCCAGGTTTCCTTCTGGTGTGAGTTATCAAATTGTTTCTGACAAAAGAAAAAAATACCTTTCTGCACCATGGGCTGTGTTACATTTAGCAGTGTGCCTTACTCCCTACTTGAATTGAGAGACAGAATTCTGAAGTCCCTGCCTCAGACCTACTCACCCCTTTTCTCCACTGTCCTCCCTGTAAATGCAAAGTCAAAGAAGATACCAACTCCAGCAGCATCATTAGTGCTATATGATCACCAAGATGTGGGATGAGGGATCTGGAGAAAGAGTGCCACCACCTCATTTACTGGAGTCCCCTGGTAATTAGTCATCCTTCATCAAGCCTGGGATGAGCCACTAGGAGTGACACTGATTGGGTCCTGAGCTGCCAACCAATCTTAAAAGGGCATTGATTCCCAGTAGCATGAAATTTTCCTATTGTCATTCCTCTTTTCCACGGCAATGCAGACTGTGGACATTCAATAATTGATTGAAATACAGTAGGAGTAATTGTCATTCCTCTTTTCCACGGCAATGCAGACTGTGGACAGTCAATAATTGATTGAAATACAGTAGGAATAATAACATCCTACCCCAAGAAGTGCTCTCTAGATTTCTCTATTTCAAATGCAGCAAAGGCACCAGATATAAGAGACTTCTGGGGAAAATGCAATGGGCCAAACACATTTTTAGGGTGTACATGAATGTAATTAATATTTTTGCCCATGCATGTCTAGCAGGGTAGACTCCTGAAAGCCATGAAATAGTGGTGATATGGGCAGAAGACCTAAATAGACATTTCTCCGAAGAAGATATACAGATTGCCAACAAATTCATGAAAGGATGCTCAACATCTCTAATTGTTAGAGAAATGCAAATCAAAACTACAATGAGGTATCACCTCACACCACACAATGGCCATCATCAAAAAATCTACAAACAATAAATGCTGGAGAGGGTGTGGAGAAAAGGGAACCCTACTGCACTGTTGGTGGGAATGTAAATTGATACAGCCACTATGGAGAACAGTATGGAGGTTCCTTAGAAAACTAAAAATAGAACTACCCTATGACCCAGCAATCCCACTACTGGGCATATACCCTGAGAAAATCATAATTCAAAAAGACTCATGTACCACAATGTTCATTGCAGCACTATTTACAACAGCCAGAACGTGGAAGCACCTAAGTGTCTATAACAGATGAATGGATAAAGAAAATGTGGCACATATATACAGTGGAATATTACTCACCCATAAAAGGAAATGAAATTGAGTTATTTGTAGTGAGGTGGATGGACCTAGAGACTGTCATACATACTGAAGTTAAGTCGGAAAGAAAAACAAATACCATATGCTGACACGTATATATGGAATCTAAAAAAAAATGGTTCTGAAGAAGCTAGGGGCATGACAGGAATAAAGATGCAGGTGTAGAGAATGGATTTGAGGACACGGGGAGGGGGAAGGGTAAGCTGGGACGAAGTGAGAGAGTGGCATGGACACATATACACTACCAAATGTAAAATAGATAGCTAGTGGGAAGCAGCTGCATAGCACAGGGAGATCAGCTCAGTGCTGTGTGTCCACCTAGAGCGCTGAGATACGGAGGGTGGGAGGGAGACGCGAGAGGGAGGAGATATGGGGATATATGTATATGTATAGCTGATTCACTTTGTTGTACAGCAGAAAGTAACACAACATTGTAAAGCAATTATACTCCAATAAAGATGTTAAAAAAAAAAAGAAATAGTGGTAATAACAGTAGTGGGGTAGTAATATGAGTGAGCTACCTGAATTTGAAAAACTTCAAAATGTTTTCAAAGAACTTCTTAAGAGACAATTGACTCGAGTAGGCTCTGCATAAAAATACCCTCCTGTGGACACCTGTGAAATGTTGAGGCTAATTGAGGCTTCTGGTGCTGATTATGGACAAGTTTGCGGGTTGCTGTTTTTCCTCCACTGAATTCCATCTCGTTTTCTACTACTGCCTTTCAGTGGGGCTGTGAGTGTATCGGATGTAAAGAGTACTAAATGGAAGCGTGCTTTTGTGTGGAAGTCATTACAGTGAACACCTGTTCACTGTTGAGTTTAATTGGACCACAGCTGGTGCTGATTGTGTGCAAAAGGGGGCTGCTCCTCTCGCCCGCAGAGGAGCTTGCTGTCAGTCTAACAGTGGGGAAGTCGATGCTCTGAAGTTCAGCTTGCACATTGCAGTCAAGTACTCTCCGCCCTGTATGGCTAGTTGCCTCTGAGGTGACTGTGGTCAATTTAGCCAGGCAAGAAGAGAATGGTGCCTGCGTCTTTGGTCTATTTTATTAAATCAGCTCAGTTCCACATATGGAAATTCGGGGAAATATGGGGGAGATGGTTGGTACAAATTTAGCATAATTATTTACAAAGGAAACAAAGAAATGGAAGCTTCGCTCAGAGTGATATTCTTAGTAATATTAGCTGTTCACCTGTGTCCAGAGATGATAGGCATTGAATACATGTATAAGTAGGAAACCAATAATGTAGCTCAGTGATCATCAGATAGTGACAAATTAAGATTACATTCTTGTGATCACTTTGGCAGCACATATACTAAAATTGGAACGATACAGAGTTTAACATGGCCCCTGCACAAGGATGACACACAAATTCATGAAGTGTTCCATATTTTTGCACATGAAAGGATGCTCAACATCACTAATCATTAGAGAAATGCAAATCAAAACTACAATGAGGGCTTCCCTGGTGGCGCAGTGGTTGAGAGTCCGCCTGCCGATGCAGGGGACGCGGGTTCGTGCCCCGGTCCGGGAGGATCCCACATGCCGCAGAGAGGCTGGGCCCGTGAGCCATGGCCGCTGGGCCTGCACGTCCGGAGCCTGTGCTCCACAACGGGAGAGGTCACAGCAGTGAGAGGCCCGCGTACCGCAAAAAAAAAAAAAAAACAACAACAAAAAAAAAACTACAATGAGGTATCACCTCACACCAGTCAGAATGGCCATCATCAAAAAATCTACAAACAATCAATGCTGTAGAGGGTGTGGAGAAAAGGGAACACTCTTACACTGTTGGTGGGAATGTAAATAGATACAGCCACTATGGAGAACAGTATGGAGGTTCCTTAAAAAACTAAAAGTAGAACTACCATATGACCCAGCAATCCCACTACTGGGCATATAAAAAGAAATGAAATTGAATTATTTGTAGTGAGGTGGATGGACTTAGAGACTGTCATACAGAGTGAAGTAAGTCAGAAAGAGAAAAACAAATACCATATGCTAACACGTATATATGGAATCTAAGAAAAAAAATGGTTCTGAAGAACCTAGGGGCAGGACAGGAATAAAGATGCAGATGTAGAGAATGGACTTGAGGACATGGGAAGTGGGAAGTGTAAGCTGCAACGAAGTGAGAGAGAGGCATGGACACATATACACTACCAAATGTAAGATAGATAGCTAGTGGGAAGCAGCCGCATAGCACAGGGAGATCAGCTCGGTGCTTTGTGTCCACCTAGAGGGGTGGGATGGGGAGGGTGGGAGGGAGACGCAAGAGGGAGGGGATATGGGGATATATGTATATGTATAGCTGATTCACTTTGTTATATAGCAGAAACTAACACACCATTGTAAAGCAATTATACTCCAATAAAGATGTTAAAAAATATATTTAAAAAAAGATTACTTTCCTGATTGAAGAAATGGTTATGGAAAAAGACTGTCTGTAGCCTTTAATAATAATAGTATTAATAATAAGCTCGAGTTGTTGACTTAAAAAGAACAGATGCTGACTTGCATATTTCAGTCGTTTAGATGTAATTCACATTACTTATTCATTTAATATCAAAATGCATTGAAACAATGAAACATGGAGCCTACAAAGGCCCTTGCTTCATATTCATATTAATATTATTAACTTGCATGGTTCTGAGGATGACCTTGCGTCCCAGGGATGGCAACAATCGCCCAGAAACCAGGAAACATCCTTGCTGAAGCAAATCTGCTGATACTCGGTTTTGACTGTTCAGCGGGGGTCATCCCTCCTTGTGGGGGGCTAACAGGTGTTGTGGGCATGACCCACCTTTGGGGGAGGTGAAACTGACTTGCTTCTGAGAGTAAAGGGTCAGATGAGTTGTTGTAGCTAAAAACGATTCCATCGCTCCATTTTTTGTTCTTTTGATATTTGCACAGTCCGTTTGTACATAGGGTAAGAAAGCTCACTTTACCATTTTTGTCTGCTGAGATAGGTCTGGTTCACCACCCTCAGCCCAGGAGGGGAAATGAGGCTGAGAGTTTCCCCAGAGTCAAAGTGCAGGGCAAGATGTAAACTACGGGCCTCTCCTACGTCAAGTTCAACAGCCTCTCCGCTACCACGGCAGCCTTGGTCTTAGAGCTTCAGGTGCCACCCAAACTGAACAGGGACTCCTCTGAGGTGGAATCCAGCTCCACTGTGCCACTTTCTAGCTGTGCAGTCTTGGGTTAGCCACTCCTCCCCTGTGGGTAGGATCAAATGAGAAAACTTTGCAAAAATGCTTTGTCAACTGTGAAGAGCCTTACAAGTATAGAGACATTTATGACTCAAGGGGCAGCTTTTCAGTCCAGCTGGAAACAGATTTTTCTGCATGAGAAACTGTTCCTGTGAAAGGCAACAGTGAGAGATTCAAGGGTGGAAAGTGTACGCTCTCTCCTCTGTTCTCTTTTTGGCGACTTACAATTAATGATTCCTTTCAAGCAGATACCAAATGCAGCATCACTATTGATCAATAGATGTTCTTCCCCAATTGTCTGTGTTAGCTCTCTACTTTTCAACCGAAGACTACACTTGTGCTCTTTGAGGAAACACACACTTGCACACATACACACACGCTCTCTTTCCCAGCACAGGTGGAAAGCAGTCTGAGTTCACATGAGTGAGGTCACAGGTACTTCCTGTGTGCTGGCGTGGTCTTTCTATAGCTAGGCTCACCCTCACCACCACCCCAAGTGGATGGAAAACGTGAGCTGTCCCTGATGAGATGATGTGAGCAGATCTCAGTGTTTGGTAGAAAGGCCCTGGGGAATCGTATGTCTGGAGACCTTCCCCTCTGTGCCCCCAGAAGTCACTTTGACATCCAAAGACCATCCATGGCCTGTGCTGGGTTGACTAATTTGCTCTTACGTGATCAGACCAGAAAAAAATAACTGATGATCATTTTCCTGAATTAAGAAATAGAGGCACACATGGAGCATCTCCAAACTGGAACTCAAACTGTACCATGTGCAGTAACTCAGGCTTTAATGAAAACGGCTGCTGGACTAACTGCTAATCTGGGCAAAATCAGAAACGCAGCTTGCTGTGTGCAATCCATGCAAAAGGGATGCTGGTATCTATTGAGAGCAATGCAGTAAGGCCCTCGCCTCCTTTTGGTTTGGGGGCACAAACTTACACCTCCTCAAGGAGGCTGTTGCAAATAGGGAAATAAACAAAGCTGAGTCTACCACTGGCACCAGGGTCATCATTCAATGGCAGCGTCCCCCCAAAATGCCAAAAGAATCTTGGGAGTGTGTGTCTGGTCAATTCAGAAGCTGTGCACTATGGGAAACACCAACTCTCCAGGTTGGCCTGTCATTTAGGGGGTCAGCCCTATCTGGAGAAAGATAAGCACATCTCAATTTTGGCCACTGGCTGTCACAAGCCTGGGGCAGTTCCTGGGACCCCACACTAGACTGTTTCATGTTTATAACTCCTCTGTCCCAGAGCCACAGCTTGCATTAGCCCTGCCCATCCTGCTTGGTGGCATGCCCAAGCCACTCCCACACAGCTAGTCCAAGCCAGCCCCAGTTTACACGGTGAAGTCTGGACATTCCCCTGACCCGGCAGAGCAGCCTGATGATCCCTCAGCTGCGGCTGCCTCTCTCCATCTCTCCATCTCATCCATCCTGACCCGCGTAGCCATCCTCCTAGACAGGCTGGCTGGTCCACCACGCACAATGGTCAGGTTGCGCACAGAGAATTGGTGGGCACTCGCACCCCTCACGACTCCATCGCTGAGCAGAGCCACATGTTCCCTCTCCCCAGCGCTGCTTGGCTTCACTCCACTAATTTGAAACAGTGATCTGGACACCAGAAAATGCTCTAATCCTGCTCTGTGGGCCAGGCCATTTCACCCGTGGTAGGGACCTACCCCACTGCAGCATAAAATGATCTTCCCGGTTGGCTCATTCGTCACAGCCTGCCCTCGGTTCAGTGGCTTTGTCTGGGTCCTGCAGGAGGCGACATTCTGTCAAGAAGACCTGCACAGTTCTGTCATCTCCCTTCTCCAGCTGATCCATCAACCCAGACTCCCACAGTCCATCCTGGGCCCTTCTTGTTTCTTTCTGAGCAGAAGGGAACTTTTGCTCATTTCCATTAGATCAGCTGTGCTCACATGTAATGTGCATCGGGGAATTTTATCGGAAATGCAGATCTCTGTACCTAGGGATTCTGATTCAGTAGTGTAGGGGCTAGTCCCAGGAATCTGCATTTTTGTTAAGTACCCACCCCAGGGGATTCCAGTGTGGTGATCCTGGACCGTAGCTTGAGAAACCACTGCAGGGGGCAGGGCACAACAAGGCCAAGGACGAGGGCCTGCCTCTTGTTTGCCACCATTCCCCCAGCTTTGACGTGATGCTTGTTCACAGTAGTCGCTCAGCAAACACCTGTACTGGATGAATGATTGAACGATGACAGCCAGAGAGGTATCCTGGTTCCCCAAGGGCAGTGAGTAATGGGTTCATCCTTCTGGAATTATTTGGGAACCTCTAAATAGAGCGGCAGAGTTCATACGCTTTAACTTGGTAATTTCTTCTGGGAGGAATATACATAACGAGTATGATAAGAAAGGTTAGAAAATTGTTCTTTACATAAAAGGAAATTTGGGATCTCGTGGACATCAGGCAATAGAAGGATGACCAGGGTGCCTGTGATGTTTTCTCATGAAAGAATTCTACCTGGGCAGTTAGAGTGTAAGCCAGGTGTATGTGAAATGATGCAAACGAATGAAGAAGCACCCCGCACGGTCTGCTCCCACCGAGGAAGTGTGCGCACAGATGAAGCTCGAACATGCACGTGGCAGGTTACGAGTGGTTAGCAGTTAATGTCCGTTTGGTTCTTTTTATGTACAAAACAGCGCAAATCCATACAAACTAAATAAAAACAAATGAGGCTGCTGCCACGTGGCTGGCCTAGAGCTCCTGGTAAACATCTGAAGAAAATGATGGCAAGAGGCAGAGAGCTGGGCTCAGAGAAAAAACATCAGAGACGTACATTGGTTTTGACAGAGGAAATCACTCCCAGATGCTGGATGTGGTCTTTCCAGGTTCCTCTGTCTCGCTTCCCGAGTGGCAGGCTCAGGGCTGGTTCAGGGCCCTCGCTCTCCACCCTTCCTCTTGCCTGGATCCTCTGCCCAACCCAGGGTCCCCCTGGCCTGGTCCCAGCGGATCAACACAAGACCTGTGTCCTCAAGAGGTGCTCATGTGCCCCGCCCTTCCCAGCCTGGCCCTTCGCAGGGCCCCTCAGATGTGCAGCTAGAGACACAGTGCAGGTCTTAAAGGAACCAAAGAAGAGCATATTCCTGAGGGTGTGCCTGAACTGACCAGTCACACTCTTCACGTTCCAGGCCCTTCTCTCTCCTAGCACCCCCATTTTGGAGATTCTTCCCCAAGGGTTTGTGGGTTAAACAGGGAGGCATTGGCAGAGCCAAGCTGTCGTAGGCTGCCTTGCAGCTGACGGCAGAGAAAGGCTGGCCCAAAGGTGCCTTTGGGGAGGTGAAGCAGGGAAAGCAGAGAGAACACGGTTTCTAAAAGACTAGCCAGGCTGATCGGGCCAAACAGCATTAGCGGTAGCATCTTTCTCCACCGCCAAAGAAACAGTGTATTAATTGTCCTGGCTTTGGCGCTAGTGCTTTGGAAAACAAAAACAAAATGTCACAAGGTCCCAAAGCCACTGGCTCGCTAAGAGCATTAGGGTCGTCACCGTCACCGTGGGAACGAAGCACCAGCTCTCTCTTTTAAATGAGGAGAGGGTGTAAAGTGTTTAATGCTATCCCACAGCTCTCGCCGCCGCCGGGATTCCCTTTAGCCATTCCTGGAGCAGAACAGCCAGGTAGCACAGAGGCGCTGAACACAGGGACCTGGTAGGTGGGGGCATAGACTGTGGCAGCTGCTGGAAGGACGAAGACAGAGAACACCGTCACTCGCCCCTGGGCCACCGGCCTCAGCTGTACTTCCCCAAGGGCAGCGCATGCCGGAAACAGGCATGGAGACTCCAGACCTTCTGTAATGGACAGGGCTGTTCTGCTCAACAAATTCCTGCCCAACATTTGACTGTCCCACTAGACAATCCTGGAGGAGAAACATCTATTTATAATTTATCTGAGCCTGGACCCTAACTTGTGTTTAGATACAAAACCTCAAGCATTACTTGCATGGTTTTAATATTCACTGAACTCTGAAAATGCACTTAATGTGTAAATCAAGGGAAGATCGTGCTTTGTTTTTTATTGCAGTGAAATTCACATAAGAGAAATGAACAGTTCACGCTGTCTTAAAGTGTGTAATTCAATGCGCTAAAGGCATGAATATATGTTCGCACTGTTGTGCATTCACCACCCCTATCTCGTTCCAAAACCATTCATTTCCCCAGAAGAGAACCCCGTACCCATTAAGCAGTCCCTTCCTACCCGCCACCCACCCACCTCCAGCCCCTGCTTTGTGTCTGGATGGATTTACCTGTTCTGAATGTTTTATCTCATGTAAATGGAATCGTACAATATGTATGTAACCTTTTGTGTCTGGTTTCTGTTTTCAAGGTTCATCCATGCTGTAGCAAGCATCAGTACTTCATTCCTTTGCAAGGCTGAATAATATTCCGTTGTACATATATTCCACATTTTGCTTATCTGTTCATCCATTGATGGATATATGTGTTGTGTCCACCGATCGCTGTTGTAAATAGTGCTACCATGAACATTCCTGTACAGGGATTTGGTGGAGTAGCTGTTTTCCATCCTTTTGGATATATACCTAGGAGTGGGATTGCTGGGTCATACAGTAATTCTCTGTTTAACTTTTTGAGGAATCCGTAGTTTGTTTTGTATGAAACTCTAGCAAAAGTTGCTCATTAGTTCTGAAAATCACCCTGCTGATGACCATGCCTAGGTCAAGTCTACGTCTGTGGCTCTTGCACTCATGACGATCAACAAGCAGGAGCTATCACCTGACTATGTTAATTATTACAGCCAAGTACTTACACTCTGGAAAATATTATTTCCTTTTGTGCTATAGCCAGGTCATTATATCAATTATTATTAATGATTTGTGTAGGAAGGTTATCTTATCTATAAAAGATATAGGATAAGGAGCATTATAAGCATTTTTGAAAGGAGGAGTTACATCTGGTAGAGTTAAGAATCACTACAACAGTGTCTTAGTCTGTTTGAGTTGCTGTAACAGAATCCCACAGACTGGGTGCCTCATAAACAACAGAAATTGATTTCTCACAGTTTTGGAGTCTGGGAAGTCCAAGATCAAGGCACAAGAAGGTTCAGTGTCCAGTGAAGCCTCGCTTCCTGGCTCATAGACAGCTGTCTTCTCACTGGGTCCTCACGTGAGAGAGCTTTCTGGGGTCTCTTTTATAAGAGCACTAATCACATTCATGAGAGCTCCACCCTCATGACCTAATCACTTCCCAAAGTCCCTAACTCCAAATACCATCACATTGTGGGTTAGGTTTCAACATAGGAATTTGTGGGTGGGAGGGACACAAACATTCAGTCTATAGCACAGAGGGTGTTGAACTGCATGCCAGCACTTTGTATCTGTGGAAACAAGGTGACATTGATACTGGAATTGCCAGCCAGGCCAGTGTTGACACATATTGTCTGACAAAACGCTGTGGTTTCCATACCTATAGCCCAAAAGTTACAGGTGTGGCAGCCTCGAAACACATAACTACTGGAGTCCTGGATGATAACATTTGTGGTGAGGGTGTTGGACGATATACAATAGAATGAGCATAACATTGTTTCTGCTCAGACAGGGGGATATTTACAGAGCACCTCTTCCTAGAAGTAGTTCTATCCACCAAAGCCTGGATAATATCCCCTCACTTGCATGCTGTATAGAAAGGGAAGCTAGTCACTAATAAAGCAGTGGGGAATTTTGAGAGGGTCAGCCTCCTTAAATTTCAGCTGCACCTCTTCAGGGCAGTAAATTAGAAACAGGGAAAGATGGAGTTGTAAAATAGTTGACAAAAACACTATACTTAAAATATCATCCTACTTAGTAAATTCATGACTGGTTGCTTCTGGGACAGGGGGGAGGGAAATTTGATCAAAAGATACTTCAAATTTCTCTGTAATATTTTATTTCTTCTAGTAAAAAAAACCCTTTCAGAAAATAGATTAGCATGTTGATATTTGTAAATTCTTGGAAGTGAGACTATGATGTTGTTTATATATTCTCTGTAAACTTCTGAAATTTTTCCCTCAAAATCAGATAGATAGATAGATAGATAATCTTAGAGCACTTCTAGACAGAAACTGAGCATTCTCAGTAATTTATATAAAACCTCTAAATGTAGTTTATCTCAGAATATTGAGTAAAGTTCCCTGTGCTACACAGTAAGTCCCTGTTGGTTATCTATCTTATATATAGTATGTGTGTGTGTTCATCCCAAGCTCCTGATGAGAAAAGAATCTTAAAAAGAATGAATATGTGTATATGTATAACTGAATCACTTTGCTGTACACTGGAAACTAACACAACATTGTAAATCAACTATACTCCAATAAAATTAAAGAAAAACTGTAATGTGACAAATCTAATGCAAACTAATGAGGATCACAGAAAAGTAGCCAACATGGGAGCAGGATGTTGAAAGGAGAGGAGAACCAGAGAGGACCATTTCCCATGACCCTTTCTGCAGTCTGGAGAAATGTTCCAACAGTTCATCCTTCATACACGATGACGGGCATTAATACCAGAGCCACATGCAAGAGTAATTTTGTTTGTTGTGTTTATAGGCATTTAAATTACTGTTTTGTACTCTGTGTCTAGATGGGTTGGTCATCTCAATTAATCTTTTATGTTCTCCAAATGGCATCCCACACTAAAAGAACTTTTCCAGGCATTGCTTAAGGTAAACCTGAGGCCAGGTGGGACCCAACTGACATTTCAGATGACATTAAGCATCTCAAGTCTGATGCTTAAGAGAACCAACCAGTAAGATGCCTGTGGTGGATTAAAGATGACCACTAATTCTTTGTTTCTCCTCCCGTCAAAAAGCTGGAATGTATTTCCCATCCCCTGGAACTTGAGCTGGCCATGTCTTGCTTGACCAATAGAATTCAGAGGCAGTGATATTCTCGAACTTCTAAGGCTAAGTCATAGAAGCCTTGCAGCCTCTGCCATGATTCTTAGAACGCTCAATCTGGGAGAAGCCAATGACCATGCAAGTCTGACTACTCTGAGACTACCATCCTGTGAGGTAGCCTAAGCTAGGTGAGCAAAGATGCCACGTGGATACAGAACAATGACCCACCAGCCCAAGCTTCTCTGGCCATTCCAACCCAGGCACCAGACATGGAAGTGAAGAGGTCATCTTGGACATTTCAGGCCCACCAGACATGACATGGAGAAAAACCAAGAAACCCAACTGACAGCTGAGATCACAGCCTCAGATATATGGCCCCAGTTAAAACATCCCAATCATCTCTTGCCATTTGAGTCACTCAATCATCATGGAACAGTGATGAGCTATTCTCACTGAGCCTCATCCCAATTCCTGACACACAAAATCCTAAGCACAATAAATGTTGTTTAATGCCACTTAGTTTTAGGATTGTTTGTTCCTCAGAAATTGATCACTGGAATAGTTCCCTTACCTGAACAGTGCCTAAAGATTTGATTACTGCCTGGATGGGCAGGAATTCACATATACCTTAATTATCCAACCCACCTCCAACGTGAAGATAGATGTTTTCTTGACATGCAGATGATTATATACTTTTGCTGTTTATTTGTATCTTGTTTTCTTGTTTTTATCTTGTTATTTATATATCTGAGGACAAAGGCCAAGGTTTGTTCCAAGGACAGGTGGTCCTTGGGGATGGGAGGAGGGCAAGAAAACTCCATGGTTTAAAAAAAAAAAAAAAAAGGTGGGAAATGCTGGTAAAAAGTAAATAGGTTTCACTCTTGCAAGATTTCTCAAAGCTATGAGTATACAAATGTGAATCATCACAGAAGATGAAGCATTTCCCCAAGTCTATTAGATCATGAAAAAGGTATTTTGGTCCCAAGTACCATCTTGCAGGATTAGCACTTCACAGAGCATCCGAGCCACTTGCTCACGTTGGTGTTTCTGTCTTGGTTTACAACTGTTCAGTAGGCAGCTGTGTGCACATTGATCTGGAAGCACAGCACACAGCAGTGCACTCTGGGAGTTGCACACATGAAATGAGCCTTTGAAAGAAGCCAAAGAGCAACACAGAAATGACACTCAGAGGGTGCACTGAGTGTCATTAAACCTCGCATCTCTTCTGATTGGTTAGTGCAATCACCATATTGATGGTTAAATATTTTTACCAACATCCTTGGAATCATAAAGATTGGGAGAGGAAAGGAAACCAACGATGGTGGAAATGATCACATAGCCCCTCTTGTCATTGTTAAAAAAATCATTTTGCTTTTGATTCTGGGAAGCATGTGCCTGGGAATATTAGCTAGCCTTCTCACTTGACCCCAATAGAACTGTCCTTTTCATGTTACCAAATGAGCTTCGTGATCAGTCATGCCAATTTCAGCTGGCCAAGTGCCCAAGCAGAGCTCAAGGCTGGTCCAAGTGTTTCTTCCACCAATTTGAGCTATCAAATTCATTCATTCTCCTAGGTTAGAATGTCATCCCCAAAAGAAACATTTCCTGAAGGCCAAAGCTCATGTGTTTCTAGGAACACATCCAAGCTGGGCTCAGCGCTGCTCTGACATAGGCAGGAACCACACGATGAGGAATTCAGAGAAGCAAATACAGCCCCCCCACGCTCGGACCTTTCCCACTCTCAATGCTTATTCCCAGTCACCAGGGACTGGATGACCATGTTTTTCTAGGTTCCCCATGCCCAGGATTCAGATAAGCATGAGGACTCTTCCTGCCCTGGTCATTGACTCCATAGTTTGGGGGGTTTCCTATAAGTTTGGGGTGCTTTTCTTTCATGGTTCAAGCTAGTCTCGTATTTTACATCCCTCCCTCTCCCTATTATAGGACTCAGGATATTGGACTGTGATTATCCACCTATACGTTTATATGCGCCACTGAATGTTGTAAGGCTAGGAATCCTCGTTTACCCCGCATCCCCAGTGCCTATCAGAGTGCTACCTGTTAGCTGCCTCATCCTGGGTATCTCATCTGGTTCTCTGGCAGGAAGAAGGAGAAAGGAGAAAAGATGAAGAAAAAAAAAAAGTGTCAGCTAAATCCACCTCCTTTTATCAAGAAAAAAAATATCTATCCATTCTAAAAATCCACCCAGTAGGCTATCTTTACAGCTCATTGTCCAAGAATGAGTCACTTAGCCACCCCCTGAGTAAAGGAATCCATGCCAGGAATGGGGTGATTTCTAATAAGGCATTTGATTGCCCTAAACAAAATAGGGTTCCTTAGTAAGGAAGAAGGGCAGAATAGATGCTGAATCAGCAACCCGTGTCTGATGATCAAAATGAAAAGACCAGGCCTGTTTTTATTCATAAAAATAAATCAATAAAGTTTTTAGAAGGTGTGCTTGGCCATTTATTTCTATCTTCAGGTAAAGATGACGATTTTATTTACCTAAGAGTCCACTGAGAAATCCTTATACTCCTCTGGCCGGTGGAAGTATCAAATTGGGGCCGGGGTGGCGGGTGTCTTTTCTTTTTAAATAAATCACTGGGCTGTCAGAAATTGAGCACAGCCTCTCCCAGTTTGGGTTCCTTCGTGAATCACCAGACCACATCCTCTTCCACTTATTTGCCTGTGTTGTGTTGCAAATGACGTTTAAAAGACATTTTTTTCCCAAAGAAAATGTAAAGAATAGAGTTCCTCCACAGCTACCACCCAGGATAATGAACTATAGCTGCTGTCATGCCAGGAGGGCTTAATGACAGTGTTGGATGTGTGTGTGGACAGCCGAGTCTCCTTTCAAAGTTGTCTCTCTGAATGGGCTTCAAGATGTTTTGACAATTATCTGTTACAAAGAAACTCACTATTAATTGCATATTGTCATAGCTCTTAATCCAACGTAACTGTTAGGCCAACAAAGCATTCTATCCTCAGGAGAAGGGGACGCAGACACGGCCCAATCTTTTCCCACTGGGTAAGTGGTTTCTCTAAGTCCCTCTCAGCTCCCTGCCTTCAGTTTTCATGGATAAAATCAAGGGAAAAAGCTCCACTCTCTGTGCATGACTTCAGCACTTTGCCAGCCAGGAGTTAGAATGACTCATCCCAGGATCTGTCAGGAAAATGCAACCACAGGAGCAGCGTTTCTCATTAAGGTTCATGGAGGACACTAGGGACCCAGAGGCATTAAGGCTGCAGAAGCCCCGAGAAGCTCAGACAGTGCTAATTATGCTCCCTGGCATGTTCCCTTATGCCTTCCACCCCTCTGTGTGATTTGATGCTGGAGAAAATGTGCTTTGGTGGGAGGCTGCTGGGTAAGGCGGTCAAGGAGAGGAGAAGCAAAAGTAGGATGGACATGTCAAAAAGTCTTAATTGGAGGAGTATTCATTGTTCCTTAAATCTGAGATAAAGAACCATATCATTATTGTACTAGGTTCAGGAACCTTACTTCACCTCGGACAAAGTCAGGGAGTTGAATCACCTGGAACCCTAATCTGCTCCCTACATCCCTATGGAGTGATTTTCTGAAAACACAGATTCAGTCACATCCTTCCCCTTCTTATTCACCTCCAGAGACTCCCACTGCCTGCTAGATAAAGCCCGTACCTCTCAGCCTGGCCTGAGAGTTCTTACACGGATGCGTCCAGCCTACTCTTCCAGGCTTGTCTCCTACCACCCTCCCCCAGCCTCACGGGGACCACAAAAGACTACTCACTGTTCCCACAGTCAGGGCACTTTCATGCTTTCGGACCTTGGTTCACGCTGTTCCCTCTTCCTAGAACACTTCCTCTTCCTTCTTGCCTAAGAAATCTTGTTATCCTTCAGACCCAATTTAGATGTCACCTCCTATGTAATGCCTGTCCCAAGCCCTCTGGCAGAATTTAACTTACCTCCTCTGGACTCTCTGCACTCTGCTTCTACTCAACTATGCCACTTATCGTACTGTAACATCATCATGTTTCTGTCTCCTGTTTAGTTGGAAGGTGATTTTCTTCTCAGCAGGAGTTGTATCAAATTGGCTGGTATAGTTCAAGCAACGAGTATAGGTAAAAGGAAATGTAGAGTATGTTAGAAGATGGGAAGAAAATGGAAGGGTGGATGGATAGATGGATAGTTAATTTGTATTATATTAGGTATCTTGGGCAGTTAAAGAGGATCTCCCAAGCCTGTGAACTGAAAGAAATCTGTAAATAAAGAGTCATTAAGCTGAGACTCAGATGATCCAGCCCTATTAGCTTTATAGGTCCCAATGTCCCTATCTAATAAATCAGGAAGGCATTTCCTGTTCTAATATTGCATGAGTCAGTAATAGTCTAAACCATTGCCATCCAGTTGCACTTTCTATGGGAATGGAAGTGTTCTAAAATTTGTTCTGCCCAATAGAGTAGCCATTAGTCACATGTCACTATTGTATACTTGAAATGTGACTAGTGCAACTGAAGAACTGATTTGTAACTTTAATTGATTTTAATTTTATATTTAAATAGCTACATATGGCTAGTGGCTACCATATTGGACAATACAGGTGTAATCCGTTACTCACAATGTTATACCTCAGTATACTGCTACTTAATACCATCAAAGGCATTGCTAGGCAGGCTCAAACTGCACAGCTCCTTCTTGTGCAGGCAATAAAGACACCTATGTTGGCTGAAATGAGTGGTGTTCTACCGTCTCTCATTTCTCAGCTAAACATAACTCCTCCACTGACCTTGCCCTAACCTATCACGCCTACCTGGCCTGAATTCACTCCGAAGGATAAGGAGAAGCCCAAAGATGCCCAATCAAGAGGTCCAAATCTACTGATGAATCTCAAAGTTTGAACGGATACATCTCCAATCCCCTTGCCCTGGTGCTCAAAGTTGTCACCCCCGTGAGGGCAGGAATAATGTCTTGTTCATCACCGTATCTCTCAGGACATCTAGAATCCTGCCTGGCACTTAGCAAATGCTCATTCACATTAACTTAATTAATTTACCAGAATTGCCAATAGGGAAGAGTATTCTAATTATAGACTTGAACTCTCAAGACCAACAATTTCACTCCCAAAAGCCTATCTGCCCATCCAAGGTGGTCAATCATAAAACCTCACTCAACGTGCAGCAACAGACAGGTCTTAAACACCTGCTGTGTGTCTAATCCTAGGCCTTTGGCCACTTACTCAGGACCCTGTACACAGGGTCCTGTATATTCTGTATACAGAATACCTAAGACAAAGTCCCTCCCCTCCAAGAGTTCACAGTTTAGTAGGAAACAGAGAAACACAATCAATTCTAATTCTAGAAGCCAGTTAATTCCAATAGAAGTGCATGTAAGAAGGCATACAATAGTTCTTCATTTTTAAAGTTTAAGAATCTCTGTTCTGGGCTTCCCTGGTGGCGCAGTGGTTGGGAGTCCGCCTGCCGATGCGTATCCGGAGCCTGTGCTCCGCAACGGGAGAGGCCGCAGCAGTGAGAGGCCCGCGTACGGCAAAAAAAAAAAAAAAAAAAACTCTGTTCTCATCACAAGAAAAATATTTTTGTAACTATGATGGTGACGGATGTCAACTAAACTTGTTGTGGTGATCATTTCACAGTGTATACAAATATCAGATCATTATGTTATGTACCTAAAACTAATATAATATGTCAATTATACTTCAATTTAGAAAAAGAATCTCAGGATTGGACATCATGGTGGACATTGGGTTGCATCACCCAGATAGTCCTTCAGTGAAGGAACTGTTGTCCCAGCACTTCTAAGTGCTGTTGGCAGACAGTCTCCAAACACAAGTTTCTTCTGATAGCCCTCATCCAATGCCTGGACAGTGCAGGAGTATAAAGGCCCAGTTATCTTGCACCACTTCTAGATAAATCTGAAAAGCCTTTTAGCTCCAGATATCACAAGAATTCAGCTGAGACTGTTCTTAGACCTGCATCCAAGCTTGATTTCTTCCTCTGAACACTTCTGCTTCCTTTCTTTCCTTTCCCAACAGCCTTCCTTAATAAACCTCTTACATGCTAAACTCCATCTCAGAGTCTGCTTCCCAGAGAGCCCAACCTACAACAATTAGTAGCAGAGGAATAGATAGGGGTTTTGGAACTTCATCACTTCCCATCTGTCTGGCAGAGACCCCATCACACTGATGGAAGCTGGAGCACTTCTAGCCCATGGCACAACGTAGCAGTCAAGTCCAGTCAAAAAACAGCCACTGGTGTTGTATTGTGATGAATACCAGTGGAAGGGGATATATTAGCTATTGCAGTGTATCAGGTGTTTGAGAAATATGGCCGCCGTAGTAATTACAAGACCAATATTGGCTATTATTAAGCTTCACTGATACTATGAAAAAATATAAGAAAAAGCTCAGAGGATTAATCCCAACTGAAAGTTAGGTGTGAAAGCCAGAAGACCTTCTTGGTAGCATACAAAGAAGCTCTCATTTCCTGCAGTGTGAGGGCAGGGAAAGCTGAAGACCAGGACCAAGATATAATTGTCAGAATAGCTGAGTCCAAAGTTTGGTTAGGATAAAATAGGACCCTGACACAAGAAATGGGAACAGCTGGGTTAACCCCCGTTCCCAAATTTTGAATCCACAGACTCCCCTGAGCTTTCTGAGACTGCTGAAGAGGCCCGCCCTCCCTATTAAGAAGTTGCATTCCACCACTGACTGGAGATTATGAGAGCCTTCTCCGCTGCAAGGCCACAAGTGCCCCACACAAGATCTTCCCTCATGTCCCTTCCTGGTCACTTATAACTAGGTTTAGTTAAGTCACAACATAACCCAACTGGGGACAAGCTGACAAGGGGGAAAAAAAGGAACTATACCCTTAAGGAGTTTCAAGCCCTAGCCAGCATATACCAGCAAGAGCTGGGAGGGTATACTCAGAATTGTCTTCTGGAGGTGTTTAATCAAGGAGGTTGGAATATAAGGTTGGATAAGTAAGAGTTTGTCGATTTGAGACCCCTCTCCCAGGATAAAAGATTTAACACCTTGGCAAGACCGCTAGAACAGGGGTTCCCAGCCCCTGGGCCACAGATGAGTACCGGTCCGTGGCCTGTTAGGAACTAGGCCACACAGCAGGAGGTGAGCAGCAGGCGAGCCAGCAAACTTCTTCTGTATTTACAGCCGCTCCCCATCGCTCGCATTACTGCCTGAGCTCCGCCACCTGTCAGCATTATGGTGAGTTGTATAACTCTTACATTATATGTTACAATGTAATCATAATAGAAACAAAGTGCACAGTAAATGTAATGCACTTGAATCATCCCCAAACCACCCCCCCACCCCAGTCCGTGAAAAAATTGTCTTCCATGAAACCGGTCCCTGGTGCCAAAGAGGTTGGGGATTGGTGCCCTAGAAGCTGGTATAAGCCTACAACCAGATGGCTGCTGCAAAAATGGGAAAAGCAATGCTCATGCTGAGTGAGGTTGAAATGCCAGAACTGCCATGGTTGATGGTGGAAGAAGGGATTAAAAGTTTCAGAAAAGTGGAGATGCTAGAGTGGATATAGTAAGAAAGACCAGAATGTCTACATGGTGATTTTGTTCCAAGGGAGGACTCTAAAGAATGGCTAGTGAGAGGGGCACCAGCATCACTGAAAAATGTAGTGGTGGGTCTCTTCTCTAGGCCAAGGCTGACAGCAGGAAAGGCCATTCCAGGCTCACTGATAGTAATGGGTTGAAAGGACTCTGAAATATAGAGGCAAGTTGGCAAAGCATAACCATTAGGAGCTAGGTGGATTCAGTTACCGTAATGAGTGGCAAGATTGGAGGGAGGCAGCGAGAAGGTGTTGACCTGCATAGAGTTTATGCAGTTGGTTCATAAAACATGAAGCACCTAAAGGCAAAACAGGTGGGCCGCCAACAAGGGTACTACTCAGTTTGTACCAGCTAAGGAAATGACACATGGGCGGTCAGGAGATTAGGGGTGGTTATTCCAATATTATAATCCCTTGCCTGTTTTTATGACCCAGAGCCCATTGGATGAAGAAGAGGCCAGATCCCCAGGGAAAAGGACCCTACAAAACCACAGAAGGTATTCACACTTCTGATTCCCACAGTTCTTCTCCAAAAGGATCCTCGAACATTTATCCAGGTAACCAAATTGAGGAGAGGGGCTACCCAAAGATTTTGAGGGCTGTTGGACACAGGATCCAGGTTGACATTGTGAGGAGGGGTCAATGGGAGCTAGATAATGAATGGAATCTTAGCCAAAGTCTAATTCACAATGGGTCCACTGAGTCTGCTGACCCACCTGGTGGTCATTTCCTCAACCCCTGAATGTATATCAGAACAGACATACTCAGTGGTTAGCACAACCCCTACATGGCATCTTTGGACTGCAGAGTAAGAGCTATAAAAGTGTGGAAACTTCTACCTGCCACATCCCTGACAGCATCATAAAAAATAAAATCATACCAAGGGAGTGTACCAGAAAACAGGGCCTCTTTCAAAGATCTAAAAGTGCACTGTCCAATTGGTAACCCTAACCACATGCTGTTATTGAGGACTTGAAATGTTATTGGTGTAACTGAGGGAATTAATTTTTTTATTTTAATTAATAAAATTTTTAAACATACGCAAGTTAGTTATTTGAAAACTTTTCAATATGTTTGGAACAACTTGAGTATGTGAGTCTAATTTTTCAATTGTAAATGTTATGAAACTTACATATAGATCAGGTATTTTCGATGAAATTTTGACATCTGAGTTAGAATGTACTGTAAGTATAAAATATACTTAGTACCCCCAAAAAAGAGTGTAAAAAATCTCATTAATAGTGTTTTATGTTCATTACATATGAAAATATTGTTAATAGATTGAGTTAAATAAAATATATTGCTAAACTCAATTTCACTGCTTTTTTACTTTTTTTTTTTTTTTTTTTTTTTTTGCGGTACGCGGGCCTCTCACTGCTGTGGCCTCTCCCGTTGCGGAGCACAGGCTCCGGACGTGCAGGCTCAGCGGCCATGGCTCACGGGCCCAGCAGCTCCGCGGCATGTGGGATCTTCCTGGACCGGGGCACGAACCTGTGTCCCCGGCATCGGCAGGCGGACTCTCAACCACTGCACCACCAGGGAAGCCCCTTTTTTACTTTTTTAATGTGGCTATTAAACATTTTTAAATTACATGTGGCTCATATTATATATACAGTGGAAAGCACTGGTCTAAAGGATGCAGAAGCTGTGCTTCCAATCATATCTCCATTTAATTCAGCAGTCTGACCCCTGCAAAAGCCAGGCAGATCCTAGAGAATAACCCCTGACTACCACAAACTCAGCAGGTGGAGACCCCAAGTGCAATCATCATGTCAGGTGTGATTTCTTTCCTAGAGTTGATTAATGGTGTCCTAGGTTCGTGTTATGTGGCACTTGATATAACAAATGTGTTCTTTCCCGTCCCTGTCAGAAAAGAGGCTCAGAGACAGATTGCTTTCACATGGAATGGACAACGGTACACTTTTACAGTTTTGCTTCAATGGACTCAGACCTGGGTTCAAATTCCACATCTCTCCCCGCTTTCCCACTCCACGACTTTAGCGTTACCAAGCCTTGAATTTTTTTCCAAGCATAAAGTTAAATTAATTATATCCACCTCATAGGATTGCTATGAAGACCAACATGACCTAATATGTACATGGTGCCTGGCATAGAGTAAGCAATCGGAAAATATAGGTCTCGGGGCTTCCCTGGTGGCGCAGTGGTTGAGAGTCCGCCTGCCGATGCAGGGGACGCGGGTTCGTGCCCTGGTCCGGGAAGATCCCACGTGCCGCGGAGCGGCTGGGCCTGTGAGCCATGGCCGCTGAGCCTGCGCGTCTGGAGCCTGTGCTCTGCAACGGGAGAGGCCACAACAGTGAGAGGCCCGCGTACCGCAAAAAAAAAAAAAGGAAAAAAAGAAAATATAGGTCTCTCTCTTCTCCTTAGTGGCCAGAGAGAAAAACCTTAAATGGTAAGTCTTCTAGGGCACTTAAGCTAGGGTACATTGGATATTACCTTCATTTTGTTGTGATACATACTGGTAAGTGCAGGGAGGGCTGGTGCTCAGGCCACCTGCAGGATGTGTATATTAGTGGCTCTCAACCCTGGCTGCAACCGAGGTTACATAATAGAATTAATTTGGAGAGTTTTTGAAAAATATGGATGATCAAGCCCCAATTCCAGGGATTCTGGATTAATTTAAATTTTAAAAATTATATTTAATTCAGTTATTGGAAAACTTTTGAATATGTTCAAGAATAACTGGTGTGGGGTAATACCCAGGTATGTTTTAAAAGTTCTCCCAGGAGATTCTACTATGCTACCAGGGCTTAGAGCCCCTTTCCTACCTGGCCACCTTGTCCTCAGTCTTGGATACATGTTCTCCCCTCCTGGCAGCTCTTCTCAATGAAAACTCAACGCTCATCAGCCACAGAGAAAGATCAATAAGACAATGGCATCTGGTATGTTTGAGATCCTTCCTAGGGGAGAGGGGTCATTGCCATTATTAGCACTTCAAGTTGAAAGTAAGGAACTAGAAGAGGAAGGCAGGTCCCTTCTCTCCCTGCTCTGCCTCCCCCACTTCTGGATTTATCATTCTGAATGTGTTGTGGAGTCCAGGGCCCGAGGAAGGTCCTGGAGCATCTTAACATGGAGGCCAGCCCGGCCAAGCCCAGGTGTGAACTAGCAGCTAAGGCTGTTTGCTATGAAACACAAGAACCCAAGTGTCTGCGTATTTGCGACACATTTCAAGATTGGGTCAGGGGGCCAGGAGTTGATGATGAATTTTTTATTTATTTATATACTTATTTCGCTTACTGGCAAATTTGAGATGGGCAGGGTTCTCAAGCAGCTGCCGGAAGATCGTCAGGTTACAGAGAACAGGCCCCAATGGAGAGGGAAGAAGATAGATTCTGGTTGTGACATTCTGTGTGGTCAGCTCATCCCCTCCGATTCCCTGTCCCTTGGTGGAGTGAGGCACCACGGGACGAGGGACGAGGTGTTTGTCATTGGCCTGCTGACTGGGACACTGGCAAGGGGCCACCTCGGCACGGAGCAGCAAATCAACTTTCCATTTTGTGTTCATTGTACAGCTGAGTTATCACAGCTGCCTGGCACCCCAGATGGGTGTGGTCACTTACTCCCCGGGCCTGGATGACAGAGTGCATTCTACCTCATTGCCAAGTCCCCTCATGAAGCCCACTGGGAGGGCTCAGGAAGGGAGCAAGTTCTTCAAGGGCGGGAACCAACTTCACACTGTTGACTTATGGTTAACATATGTTGCCCCCCACTTTGGGGAAATGTGTAAGTCACGTTACTTCTAATTTATACATGTTTTCAGTGAAAATAGAAAACGCTACTAATTCTCACTAGAACCAGAAAACCTCAGCTTTGGAAGGACCTGAGAGGTAAACTAGTCCAACATCCCATTTAATGCCCTTCAAGCCACCCTTTCCCCAGTGAGCCATCTACCTGTCTCTGCTCGATGGTCTTATGTGATGGGGAGCTCACCTGGGGCCAGATATCACTTGATTATCCAATGCCCATCCCCAAACCAACTTAAATGAGTCTTTATTTTGACTTCAGAAGACAGTGCACCAAAAATCATTCGTGCTCCTGAGGGAGTAAAGGCATACGTTGAGTTACCTGGCTCCATGCAGGGGGAGCACTGTGGCAAACAGATCCAGTTATATCAGCCACAGGGCACTGGACACCTGGAGCCATTCATCACGCTCACACTTACTTCCCAGCAGCCTGGGAAGTTGCCCTGAGCACAGTAGCTTGGCATTTCTTTTTTTTCCTTTTCTTCTTAACATTTTCAAATCCTTTTTTCTCCTCCCACTCATCTGGCAGCCACTGTCAGTCCAAAGGCATTAAAGCCTTTGAGGACTCCCGGAACTCCCCATCCATCCGGCAGAAGCATCTCCTCCGAGCCCTAAAATGACACTACTTGCCCTTCACTAAAGGGCATGTACTTCATTTGCTGAGTTATAAAGAGCATGAGGTTTAGGGTGTCTCGGGCTCGACCCAAAATCTAAACCTACCACTCACAGCTCTGTGCCTGGGGGAAATGACTTAACCTCTGCATGTCAATTTTCTCATCTGCAAAATGAGCTTAATACCAATCTTCAAAAAGATGGGAAAATGAAAGAAAATGTATGTATAGAAAACAATGCAACACAGTAACATTAACAAATCCAAGCGGAAAAAGCTTATAACCACCTAAATAATGACAGAAGTTTTTTTAATAACATTTAACACACATTCATGATTAAAAAAAAAAATAGAGGCAAACTAGGAATACAGATGGACTTCTTTAACTGACAAAATGTATCCACAAAACATCTACAGTAAACTTCATGCCCAAGGGTGAAATGGTGAAATATTGCCATGGTTATCCAACATTGTACTGGAAGTCCTAGCCCGAACACCAAGTCAAGAAAAAGAATAAACAATACTACGGTGGGAAAGGAAGAAATTCAACTGTCCCTATTCAGAGTTGACATCATGGTCTAAGTGAAAACTCTAAAAGATTTTACCAATAAATTATTAAAACTTATTTAGTAAAATAATTTATTAAAATTATTAAAACAAGAAAATCTAGCAAGATTCCTGGAGGCACAAATCAAAATGCAAAAATCATTGTATTTCTATTGATAAATACCAAAAACAAAAAGAATTTTTAACTTTAAATACCATTTAAAAATAGAATCAGGGCTTCCCTGGTGGCGCAGTGGTTGAGAATCTGCCTGCCAATGCAGGGGACACGGGTTCGAGCCCTGGTCTGGGAAGATCCCACATGCCGCGGAGCAACTAGGCCCGTGAGCCACAACTACTGAGCCTGCGCGTCTGGAGCCTGTGCTCCGCAACGAGAGGCCCGCGCACCGCGATGAAGAGTGGCCCCCTGCTCACCGCAACTAGAGAAAGCCCTCGCACAGAAACGAAGACCCAACACACCCAAAAATAAATAAATAAATTTATATTTTAAAAAAATAGAATCAAATCTATAAAGTATTTAGAAAAACATGTAAGTGTTCTGAATCCTCATCCTGGGCTTGTTCATCGCCCCACCCACCTTATCCTGCAGCAGCAAGTCACAAAAAGCTCTTCCCGACCCTAGCTACACACACACAGACACACACTCTACTTTGCTAATCATGGCCAAGGGCTATGCCTGAGAAGGTACAAAAAACTAACATATTCACCACTTGTTGTTTTCTGCTGCCTGGCTCCATTCCCCTGTCATTCAGCTCTCTCCCCACTCAGGCTGATGTTATTTGAACCCAACACAAGGCACAGGACTCTCAGGCTGGGTGAGCTCTATGAGACAGGCAGGCAGGCAAGAGGGCGAAGAATAAGAATCAAACACCCAAGGAAATTGGGTGCAGGTTGAAAAAATAAAAAAGAATATGAGTCAGGACTTTAGCATCAGACAAGTGTGGGTTCAATTTTCAGATTTGTCTTTTACTACCTCTGTAACGTAGGGCAATTTGTATAAGGACTGCTATAAGGAATAACCTAAGCAATACATGCGAGTGTTTGATACAAAGTAAAGTTCAATAAATATTAGCAATGAGGATGGTGGGGGCTAGGGGTTGAAGACGGTGTGGAGATTACTTAGAAATAGATGCAATTTTATAATCTAAAAATCAAAACTGAACCAACGAGATGCTATTTTTTGCCTAACTGCTACTGACAAATACTAATAAATGTCTAATTCCTAGTATTGGTGAGAATGTGGGGAAAGGGGCTCTTTCATGCAATGATAAGGAGTTGATGCAAATTTTCTGGAGCAAATTATGGCAACACTTACCAATTCCCTTAAAAGTGTACAAACCCTTTTACTTACACGAATTTACCTAATGAAATAATTATGGATATGTACCAAGACCTACACCCAAGTATGTTAACTGCAACGTTGTAACTCATTAGCGAAAATCAAGGAGAGGGGACATCTAAATATCCAACAGTGGGAATTAAAGAAATGATGATCGAATACCTGCAGTCATTGGCAGTTGTATTAGAAGGACATATTTAACGCCATGAGAAAATGCTCACAACGTATTCTAAAGTTTAAGAAGCTGGTTTCAGAACAGAGGGATATTTTTAATATTCTATATGAAAAAGATGTTACAGATTCACTAATATATTATGAGCAGGCATCTCTGGGCAGTGGGAATTATGGCTACGATAAGCCCTTGGTTAATCACTTTGATTTACATATTTTGAAAGGTGCCTTGAAAGAACTTATGTCATTTTTCACAACTGCTGAGCAACTTTTAGGACCAATGAAGAGGATAGGAAGCCCTCACTTAGCACCTTGTGGCCAGCCTGCTCCCCTGGGGCCGCCCCCCTCCAGGCTGTTCCCTACCCCAGCACCCAGCACAGCATCACACCCACCCTTCCTTCTCTGCCTGGATCCCAGGCCCCCCAGGAGTAAGGTCGTCTTTTCGTGAAGACAGATTAGGGGAATGCCTACGCAACAACTCGTGAAAATGCCTATAAAAAGAGATTTTTTAAAAAAATTTGGATGTGATTGTCCTTTACCAAGTACAGCAAAGCAGGAAGACATTATTTTTGTAAACAAACGGAATATAACAAAACAAAAATGCTGAGTGTGGTGGTGGATCCAGTGATGTTTCCATCTTTGTGCCCCTGTGCTGCTCTCTCCCCAACCACAGCGTTTGCCAATATGGGAATCATTTTTCGAATCTCAGAAAATGTCATTGGTGGGGCAAAAACGATGGCTCTACAGGGCAGGCCTGAGTGAGAGACTCAGCTCCAAGCACCAGGTCTGCACTATCTCCAGAGTTAGAGAGCAGGGGCTAGGGGTGGTTTTGTTATGCTAATAGCCCTTGTAGCTAATTGCCTTCTTGCTGTTCTCTCTGTTTTGGAAAAACCGGAAGGTGTTAAGCTGAAAAGAGTTGTCATTTATTTCCTTCGTGCTCTTCTGTGTTTTCCAAATTTTCTAGGATGGATATGAATTGCTTGTGGAACCAAGTTGTTATTATTGTTATTCTTATTATTAATAAAGAGAATTGTGACGTGACAGCTACAGCTCCCTCCCATGGCATCATTTCAAGTGCCCTGGAAAGATCTCCCTTGCCTCCTGCCACTGCCAAAAATACTTTGAACTGAGAACGAGGAATTTCACTTCAATGAGCTAAAGCTTAAAGTTCAAAGGGCTTGACCAGAGGTGGGGGAGGACTTGTCTCTACATCACACCATGGTGTAAACGGCTAACATCTTGCTGGGCTGCACCCTGGGAAGGGGCCTTTGGGTCTAGGGGTCCACTGCTTTGTAGCTTAGGCCTCCTCTCTTAATTCTTGCCCCATGGACCACCCTCTGGGCCATGTGGGTTGATTCCCCTCTCCCATTTCCCTGACAGAAAGCCAGCACCCGGCGATTGGTCACGGAATGGCAGGGGCAGTGCAATTGTAGAAAATGCTGTCTTGACTCCAACGAAGGCATGAATCTGGACTCTCTCCACAGCCTTAGAAAGGAAGGGCAGTCTCACACTCACCTGGGTGAGGAAACTTAATGGCCCAGAGGGGTCACCGCACGTCTCCTTTGGGAAGCTGCGCGTTACAGCGTCCTAGCCCTCTCTGATGCACACAGGACATCCAATCACACCCCCAGCCCTGGGAAGGGAGAAGGAGGCATGGCTGGGTCAGCAGCTGGACTTAAGGCCAAGTCGGAGTCAGGAAATCAGGATTCCCCGGCTGTGCAAACTACTTCAGAGCCAGCCTTTATCTTTACATTGCTCCAGTCGGCAGGGCGCTCCCAGGCCTCCCAGCATAGCCTCCTGGGTTGTTACTGGAGCAGCTGAAGGACAGAGCTGGAAGCCACCGAATCCTGGCACCAGACTCCAGCTGCACCTTCCTCATCATCCAGGCTGCCTTAGCCACGTCCTCATACCCCGGGAGCCTCCTCAGGCTCCTTCCTGGCACTGTGAGGGCCACATACTTCGCTGGTTGCATCATAGCCATGACCTGTGAATTATTTTGCTGCCTTATTTCCACCCCACATGCAGATTTGTTCACATCCCTGAACATAAAGCACTCAAAGATCAAGAACCTAAATGACTATTAGGTGTATGTCTCATTGATTTTCTCCTCAGAGCCACTGAGCTGCAAAAAAATAAATACAGAAATAGCAAGCAACAGGGGCCTCACGCCAGGGAGGAAAACCTTAATCTGGGTTTTGTGGGTTTCTGTTTATATAGGAAAATTAATAAAGGAACACCAAAAGATCAACTTTTCTACTTTTTAAGTTTTAGAAGTGTACCTAAAACCTTAAACACACAGGAATAAATATAGATCCCTCTTTATTACAGCTGGTTAAGGATGAGATGGGAAAAAATCCACAGGAAGGAGAGACACCTGGAATGATGAGAAGGAACAGGCCGGGGCTGACTGTGGGGCATCCAAAAGATACCCAAGGAGAAGCTGGGAGGGGTGGTGGGATAGTCAGTGAGAGAAAGAAGAGGCTCTGAGAACGACAGGAAAGACAATGGCCCCCTCTGACCGTTTCCCTGCCCTACGTCTGGGCTCCCCTCCCTGGCCGGTAACTCAGGAGCCCCGCCGCAGGCCCTTTGCGACGGAGCAACACTGCCATCTTGTGGGAAGTTTAGTTATTGGCGCTGCAGATCTTTTGAATCCCGTTGCCTTTTCACTACAGTGGACACACTTTTCAGCAATTAAGAAAGAGAAGAGTGAAGCATCTTCGTTTTAGAAAACTTAGTGAGGTTCAAACACAATGAAAGGAAGGCCTGGCGATTTCCCTCAACATCATTCACCTCCTGCAAGTATCTGACTCTGTTTCTCTTCCAAATGTCCGACTTCAGGGGCGCGCTCTCCAACAGGGAGGGTTCTCTGCATCCAGCCCAGCCGCGCGCCCCTCAGAGGACACGGTGGCAGGGGCAGGGGGCTGCCGGCGTGAAAGGGCAGCCGGGGGTTGGGGGTGGGGGGCAGGGGGGAGGAACGCCACAGAGATGGGAAGCGACTTGACTTGGCTTTGGATTAAAAGTATTCAAACTTGGGCAGGAAGCAGTTGGGGCAGCAGCTGGATTCAGGCCCCAGAAGATGTGTTCTTTCTAAGGATAGTGGGGAATTCAGACCTATGGATTCCTTCCATGGTTTCTGGCGTTGCTGAAAATAGTCCTAGACATGTTTCTTTGTTGCTATTTTATTGATAATACTGAACATTTGGTAACAGACTGAAGAGCCACATTGCCAATCAGTGGACCGGTCTGAAGCCATTAAAAACAATACTGGGGACTTCCCTGGTGGCACAGTGGTTAAGAATCCACCTGCCAATGCAGGTGACACGGGTTTGAGCTCTGCTCCGGGAAGATCCCACATGCCGCGGAGCAGCTAAGCCCGTGCATCACAACTACTGAGCCTGCGCTCTAGAGCCCACGAGCCACAACTACTGAGCTTACGTGCCACAACTACTGAAGCCCACAAGCCTAGAGCCCGTGCCTCGCAACAAGGGAAGCCACTGCAGTGAGAAGCCCACGCACCGCAACTAAGAGCAGCCCCGGCTCGTGGCAACTAGAGAAAGCCCACATGCAGCAACGAAGATCCAACGCAGCCAAAAATAAATAAATAATTTTTTTTTTTTTAAATGCTGTATGGAGTCATTGGCTTCTAATCTGTGCACTTTTCTGTGTTCGTGTGTTTTACTTCCATAAAAAGGATTACATTGAAAAATGATGCTGTGGAATATTTAATGGCATGGGTGAATACTCTCAATGCAATGTTAGATTTTAAAAATTCCAGTATGCCCTGTGTTATGTACTTGAATGTTGCTGAGAAAGCAAATCTTAAATTTTCTCACCACAAAAAATAAATGGTGATTATGTGACGGGGATGGAAATGTTAGCTAATGCTATGTTGGTAATCATTTCGCAATATATAAAAGGATCGAATCAACATGTTGTATACAATCTTATATGTCAATTATAGTTCCATAAAGCTGGGAAAAAATCCGAATGTCATTATGGTTTGGATTTTTCTTTCTTACCCTCACTTTTCGTTTGTGCTATCATATCATATTTTCTGTGTCCTTGTAAACCATGTGAAATTCATTCTGGAATAAAATAGAGAATTAATGAGTAAGGAAAATAATGTTTATAATAGATGCCCCACTCCAAATTTATACATGCATGTGGAGAGAGAGAGAGAGGAAAAAGGAACAAGGGCATACAACAATCATCGACATCGCGGCCGTCTCTAGTTAGGGATTGCTGGTCATTTTAATTTTATTTATTTAATTTTGTTTACATTTCCTGGGTTTTCTACACTGAATAGGTATTACTTCTTAAATCAGAAAAATAGTCAATGTTTTCAAGGAAATGAATTTCTGCACTAGCCCTGCCATCCCGCATCCCATCACTTGTCTCACAGGCCAGGTGGGCCAGGCCGACCCTCTTCAATCAAATCAGAGACATCGTGGGACATTCAGCTGTTGCAGAAAGTATCCCTCGCTTCCAGTGGCCTCCAGTACCAGCGTTAGAGCAACTGCCTAATGAACCAGCTGGGTCCAGCAGAGAAGGTAACCTCTGAAGCCGTTATGATCGCTTATCGACTAATACAAGTGGGTTTATGGGTGCAATGTGACGCTTCTGAGCTGAGCCTGCAGGCAGGACCCCCGACATACATCCTCACTCTGTCTTTGACTAACTCTCGACTTGGAGCGAGTGACCTAACTTCTCAATTCCCTCATCTGAAAAGTAGAGCTCTAATCATCAGACTTCTCAAGATGGCTGAGGAAGGAAACGTGTTAGACTGCACCGTCTGAAATTGCTGTTTTTACAGGTCAGTTTCTTGTGGTTCATTCTCCACATGGCCAGGGCTTAGCACAGTGCCGGCTCGTGGCCAGAGCCCCTCATCTTTGGGGTGATCCTACCCCCATTTCACAGATTGGATTGTACTGGTGGAAAGTGGGAAGAAAGGGGGGCTGCAGGGGGGTATTGGGGAGGAACGACGTGAATGGGGGGTGAAAGCTCTGGAAACGCAGCATTGCCAAAAGCCGGTCCCAGCCTCCCGCTTGCCATCTCAAGGCCACCTCCCAACGCCCCCACACACACCCCTTACCCTCCTGACCTCGTTAAAGTTACTTCCACATGGCAGAACTCCCCCATCCAATCTGAGCCCCAAGGGACCCAGCTCTTGACCCCAGAGGGCTGGCGTCAGGGCAGGAACCCTGAGCCCTCCACCCCCATTTCCCTTTGGACACAGGGGGCCAAGGTGGCGGTATATGCTTCTTCGCACAGGGGAGAAGATGCAGGGGCTGTAATTTAAGCAACCTGGGTGTGATGCTCCCCTCGGCCCTAATTAACTCAGTTGCTGTGAGTTCCGTTGCACTGGGCGCTGAGAGACCAAGTCCGATGAGTGGAGAGCCACTGGAAGCATTGTTGGGGTGCAGGGAAGGAGGAAGCCACCACTAGACAACCAGTTCGGGCCATTTGTTGCCAGGGGGTAATACAAAGTTGGGTGTTTCCTTTAGATATCAAATTCTGAATCAACGTTCTTTTCTAACAAAAGGTCTGCAGGCTCCAGCCAGAGCTGCCGATGCCCCCGCCCCTCTGATAAGGACTTTGGGTTTCTCAGTGCCATCCTTCAAACTCCCATCTAAATAGGAGTACAGGGGCTTCCCTGGTGGCGCAGTGGTTGAGAGTCTGCCTGCCGATGCAGGGGACGCGGGTTCGTGCCCCGGTCCGGGAAGATCCCACATCCCGCGGAGCGGCTGGGCCCGTGAGCCATGGCCGCTGGGCCTGCATGCCCGGAGCCTGTGCTCTGCAATGGGAGGGGGCGCAACAGTGAGAGGCCTGCGTACAGCAAATAAATAAATAAATAAACAGGAGCACACAGCAGGTGCACTGGGCGTTACAGGAGAAGGAAGATGGGGGTCAGGAGAAGCAGTGAGGGTGTCAGAGGCTCTTTCCTCCTTGGGTTAGTTCCTCCAAGAATAGCACCTTCAATTCACATTAAAAAGAAGATCTACGTGGCTTGTTTCATTTAATGCTCCAAACAGTGCTGTATGTAAGAGTGGTAAGTGAACATATGGGGTCAGAAGAGCTGAGGGCCATTCCCAAGTCCAAGGAAATAGGTGAGAGAGCCAGGACCCAAACCCACATCCACTGTTGCAAAAATCCATTCTCAAAAAAAATGGTTCTGAAGAACCTAGGGGCAGGACAGGAATAAAGATGCAGATGTAGAGAATGGACTTGAGGACACGGGGAGGGGGAAGGGTAAGCTGGGACGAAGTGAGAGAGTGGCATGGACATATGTACACTACCAAATGTAAAATAGACAGCTAGTGGGAAGCAGCCGCATAGCACAGGGAGATCAGCTCGGTGCTTTGTGACCTAGAGGGTGGGATAGGGAGGGTGGGAGGGAGACACAAGAGAGAGGAGATATGGGGATATATGTATACGTATAGCTGATTCACTTTGTTATACAGCAGAAACTAACACACCATAGTAAAGCAATTATACTCCAATAAAGATGTTAAAAAAAAATCCATTCTCTTTCCAAATTGCCACAAATCTGAAGGAGAATAATTGTTCTAGATTGGAGATTCCCAAACTAGGGTGTCAGAGACCAAATGATGGCAAGGACTACTTCCAAGTTATGGCAAGGAATCTGCTCATTCAGAGGGGACATCAAATGTGGGCCATTAACTTGAAAAGACAGAAGTATGACTGATGTCCCTAATCAACCATTCATTCATCAATCCAACTGTTATGTCCCACTATTTCTCAAACATCTGTGGATGTTATGATGATTAAGATACAATTTGTTGTATTGTTTCTTGCTATTGTCACCTGGTTACTGTGGTAACAAGCAAGCCCCGAATTTCAGTGGCTTACAACAGCCAACATTTATTTCTCGCCCAGATTACATGCAGGCTGCAGGTTGGTTGAAGCTGGGTTCTGCTCTGCTCTGTGTGTCTCCCCGTTCTGGGACTCATCCTGAAGGAGCAGCCCCTACTGTGACGTGCTGCAGGAGACCTGGCCACACCAGGCAGTTGTATCTGAAGCTGCTGCCCATGTTGTGTCCCCACCATGGAGTGTCACCACATCACCTACAGGGGACACAGGAAGCCTCTTAGGAGAGGGAACAAAGAATCATGAACAATAATGCAACCTACAACTTTGTAGATTTTCCCAATCGGCAAATACTAAAGGTAGAACTACGATGAGGAAGACTTCCTAGTCAAAAAATTGGAAGGCTCCCTCTGGAGGGGATAATTTCAAGTCTACTTCTAAATATATCAACTGCCCAGCTGCCCAAGTTCTATCAGTAATTTGCTTTTTGTTTGTTTGTTTGCTTTTTATAAATTTATTTATTTTATTTTTTTATTTTCGGCTGCATTGGGTCTTCATTGCTGTACTCGGGCTTTCTCTAGTTTCAGCAGGGGCTACTCTTCGTTGCGGTGCACGGGCTACTCATTGCGGTGGTTTCTCTTGTTGCGGAGCACAGGCTCTAGGCGCACAGGCTTCAGTAGCTGTGGCACACGGGCTTCAGCAGTTGTGGCTTGCAGGCTCTAGAGCGCAGCCTCAGTAGTTGTGGTGCACGGGCTTAAGTGCTCTGTGGCATGTGGGATCTTCCTGGACCAGGGCTCAAACCCATGTCCCCTGCATTGGCAGGCGGATTCTTAACCACTGAGCTACCAGGGAAGACCTCTATCAGTAATTTGTTACATGAACCAGGAAGGAAGGCAGAGTTTCCAAGATGGAATTCAATATTTAAATACTGGTTTTAAGGTTCTAAGGTCAACCTTAAGCTGTCCCCACGTGTATATGCCCTGAGGAACCTCTGAAGCAGCTTCAGGTGATGTAGTCCATGGGAAATGCCATTCATTGGCCTCCCTAAAAGGATGCTACAAAATGACTTCTGTTGATCAAATCTAGGCCAAGAGTCTTACAAAATGGGACAGAATCTGAAGAAGACAGCCATTCAAGAAATATTTATATCATGCAATGCGAGACACGAAGATGAATAAGAAACAGTGCTCATCTCCAGAGACCTTGCAGGAGAGCAGAGTCCACCACCCAGCCTCAGCTGATGAACCACACAAGGCCCCAAGGTCCAGGAGTTGGCCAAAGTTGTGCACACCAAGTCAGTGACCACAAAGGACTAGCCATCTTGACTCCCAATCTCTTTCTCTTACCATATGCATCCTTGATTAATGGACCTTCCATTCTAATTCCTTCATTTCATTCTGCATTACCTTTTCCTTCCCTACCACAAGGCAATGTGGTCCCTCTCCTTGGAAACAAAAGAGAAGTTGTGAGAAGAAACAACATGTACCCAGAAAGCAGGTGTCAGCTGTACATAGCCCAGAGGCATCAAACAAGGAAAGAGAATCCAGGAATTTTTAAAAAATTATGTAAATGATGAAAGCTGCCTTTTGCTACATCCTTTCCATCAGAACTCTAGGAGCATTTGTGGCTTTGATTAATGAGGCTATATCCAAGAGTGATATTCACGTTACCCAATAAAGACACCACGGGGTTGTTCCCGGCTCAATTTTGGCAACTTGCTCAATATTCAAACTGAGCTTTTTTTTTCCTTCTATCTTATCGGCCAGGTACAAAAGGATGTTGTTTAAATGAGAAAATCTCTTCATTCCTGTACGGTTCTAAACTCAGTGGGTTCTCTTTTCATCCAGGTGAGAAAAAGTTGCAATTTCAATGCAGAGAGCCCATCTGAATGCCCGCAGCCTGGGAGGTATAATGAACAAGCTTCAGTCTTGGATTGGTTCCCAGACCCGCAAGGCGAGAATGCTGTGGTGTCTAAACAGAAGTCCCTGGCTTTCTTTCAGTCCCTAGTCTTATTAGGTTTGACGCTCCTTTATTATGTTTTGTTCTGCATTTCTAAATCCCCTTTCTGAAGCATAATGCTGCAAACATGGGGTCTGCACGCCCAAGACCATTGTCCCTCAGTCGCCATGGTAACCCAAGCGCATCCACCAAGCACTCTCCTCCGATTGAAATAGCCAGCTGGGGCTCTGAGCTCGCACCTTGCACGCACCCACCCCAGTCAGTGACTGTCCCCACGGGGGTTTCGGTTTATGAGTCAGCGTTGGCAACAGCCAAAGGGGCCAGCACAACTCTGTTTTATCGACTTTATTAAAATACCTGGGATACACGTTCAATTGCTATTTATTGTTGTTTCACCTGTGACGAGAGGGGGACAGCCAGCACTTGACAAACAGGCTGAGAGGCTGTCAAGTTTCCCTCGGGTGTTGGTGGGTAACAGATGCCGAAATGTGGTTTCATAATAGTGTAATAAGACTTTGTACTTTTACAGCGCCTTTCATCAGGGCATCTCCGAGTCCCTCATTAGTCCCCGCAGCGCCCTGGGAAGGAGGTAGGTGGTGAACACGTCCTCCCGACATGGCAAGCACAAGGCAAGGGGAGGCCTCCTGCTAGCTGCCTACACATAAACAGGACACGGATCCACAAATAGGCCATTGGAGCCCCTGTCTGATGGAGCTGCTCTGATCATGTAATTATCCCACCATCGTGCCCATCATTTGCATTTTTAATTCCACTGATTAAACTTACGGCTTCTGTTTAGGGAGACTTGTCTCCACACATCTCAACCATCTGAATGCCTGTGGCTGGCCCTCTTATGCATCAACCAGGCATCCTGATAGAAAGATTGAGGGAAACATTCGCTTGGTCCCTCTGTAAAACAGCACATGACCTATCCAAGCAGAATGGCATGGGAAATGGCAACGTCTATGGAAACACAAAACAAGACGTTCTGAACACCCCTGCTCCACGAGAGAGAAACCTTCGGTAATCTCTCAGTCATCTAAAAACTTCCTCCCAGGGAACACTGTCTCCCTTCTACACTGTTGGTGGGAATGTAAATTGGTACAGCCACTATGGAGAACAGTATGGAGGTTCCTTAAAAAACTAAAATTAGAGTTACCATATGATCCAGCAATCCCACCCCTGGGCATACATCCAGAGAAAACCATAATTGAAAAAGATACACGCAGCCCAATGTTCACTGCAGCATTATTTACAACAGCCAAGACATGGAAGCAACTTAAGTGCCTATCAACGGAAGAATGGATAAAGAAGATGTGGAACATGCATATAATAGAATATTTCTCACCATAAAAAAGAATGAAATAATGCCATCGGCAGCAACATGGATGGACCTAGAGATTGTCATACTGAGTGAAGTAATTCACACAGAGAAAGAGGAATATCATATGATATCACTTATGTGGAATCTAAAAAAATGGTACAAATGAACCTATTTACAAAACCGAAATAGAGTCACAGATGTAGAAAACAAACTTATGGTTACCAAGGGGGAAGGGGGGGAATCAATAAATTGGGAGATTGGGGTTGACATATACACACTAGTATATATAAAATAGATAACTAATAAGAAGTTACTGTATAGCACAGGGAACTCTACTCAGTACTCTGTAATGACCTATATGGGAATAGAATCTAAAAAAGAGGGGATGGGACTTCCCTGGTGGCGCAGTGGTTGAGAATCTGCCTGCCGATGCAGGGGACACGGGTTTGTGCCCTGGTCTGGGAAGATCCCACATGCCGCGGAGCGGCTGGGCCCGTGAGCCATGGCCGCTGAGCCTGCGCGTCCGGAGCCTGTGCCCCGCAATGGGAGAGGCCACAGCAGTGAGAGGCCCGCGTACCGCAAAAATAAATAAATAAGAGGGAATGTATGTATATGTATAACTGAATCACTTTGCTGTGCAGCAGAGACTAACACAACATTGTAAATCAACTACACTCCAATAAAAATTAATAAAAAAAAAATAAAAATAAAAACTTCCTCCCCACCCCAAATCACATGTCATTCTCTATTAAGAGTGGGTGGACCTTAGATGGTGTCTAACTCCAACACCTCCACCTTCAGATGTGGCAACTGAACCCCAGAGGGAATTCCCAATTAACTCCAAGCCCCACAGCTAGTCAGTGGCAGAGGGGAGCTCAGAGATCAAATGTTCCACCCAACTGGTTCACAACCCCCATCGATGTTAACTGGACGATCCTAAAAAAACTCATGTGGGAAGATTCGTACAGAGTGTGTTGCCTTTGAATAATAGCATATAAGCACCATGCTAACAGGGATTTTGTCTGTTTTGTTCCCAGCTGTATCCCAGAGAAGAGAGCCTAGTATATAATGAACTCTCCATAAATTTTTACTGATGATCAAACATCTGCCTTCATGCTACAGTGGGCAAGGAATCAGGAAATCCATCTGAGCCTCCGTCTCTCCTTCTGTGAGATGACGTCACCATCTACTTCCTGCTTGGTTCGTGGGGCTCTGGATCTTGCCATACCCTTTGCCTGGACAGATTTTTCCCATTTAGAATTCAGCTCAGATGTCACCTCCTCAGAGAGGCCTTTCTCGGCCTGCATGTTTATAGTTGACCACTTTCATCCCAGCCATTCCTTTTCACTTTATTCCTTTTTATTCCCGTTTTATTTTCGTTGTGGTCATTATGAATATTGCTCGTTCTACCACTCCCTCCCCCACTATGATAAGCTCCATGGGGTCAAGGGTTTTTGTCTGTCTGGTTCATTACACTATTCCCAGGACATAGACCAGTGCCTGACATGTGGGAGATGCTCAATACATATTTGTTGAAGTAATCAGTATAGAATGAAAAAATACTGAAAGAGAAAGTGCTAGACATCATAGAAACAGAAGTATTTGTTTCAAAACTAAAGATGTTTACTATTATTGTATTACCCATATTTATCAACATTAGCAGCAAACTGGAGCTTCTTACGCCCTCTTTGGACTTAAACAAATTTCCAGAGTTGATATGTGTGTACAAAACACATCCCTACAATATCTTCCTTGTTCCAAGTGATCTCGTAGTTGGTGTTCTCGGTGTTTGTCTTGGCCTCCGGGCTTTACTAATGTAATTATAGACTCAAGTCACCAGTTGGGTGTATAATTGGGTGGATGGGATTATCTATATAGAACTAATTGCTGAAAAGTAGGGCAGGGTCAGAGATGCCCAAGAAATCAGCTGGCCCAACTGGTCCATTTTATAGATGTGGAAACTGAGGCCCTGGCAAGTTAAGGCATCTGCCCTAAGCCACCACATGTCTGATCTGGGGAGATATCGGAGGACTTCAAAGGAACAAGTCTGCCCCTTTGATATAGATGGAATTTAAGTTCAATGAATGTCAATTAAACTGACTTCAGTTATACATGTTGTCAAGGAGAGCTCCTCTCCCTTCAAACTATAAGAATCGGCACCCACAGCAAAACCATCCTCAAGGGGGACCTGTCACTCAGTGTCATCCAAAAGGAACACAGGTACAGTAGAAAACGTGGCACTAAGCATCCCATGCATACTCTCAGAATCCTTCCCACTGACTCTCAGAATCCTTCCCACTCTTTCACACAGGAAGTACTATCCTACAATAGTCCTTCACCAATATGCTCCTCTTATTGTAAACAAACAAACAATAACAGTTCTCCCAGTGCTAAGAACATAGTCGCTAAGCAGATGCACTGAGCCCTTTGCTGGACACTGGGAATAAATAGATGAAAAGACGTGCCCATTGCCTGTGAGGGCTTAAAGGCCAGAGAAGAGATGCGTGCCTATTCTAATTCCCCATGCTGCAAGGCAAACTTCACAAGGGCAGGGACATGTGTCAGGTTTTCCACTACTGTATCCTCAGTACTTTAGACAGTGCCTGGCACATGGTATGCATTGTTAAAATATTTGTTGAAATAAATGCTGGAGAGGGTGTGGAGAAAAGGGAACCCTCCTTCACTGTTGGTGGGAATGTAAATTGATACAGCCACTATGGAGAACAGTATGGAGGTTCCTTAAAAAACTAAAAATAGAACTACCATAGGACCCAGCAATCCCACTCCTGGGCATATACCCTGAGAAAACCGTAATTCAAAAAGAGACATGTACCACAATGTTCATTGCAGCAATATTTACAATAACCAGGACATGGAAGCAACCTAAGTGTCCATCGACAGATGAATGGATAAAGAAGATGTGGCACATATATACGATGGAATATTACTCAGCCATAAAAAGGAACAAAATTGAGTTGTTTGTAATGAGGTGGATGGACCTAGAGTCTGTCATACAGAGTGAAGTAAGTCAGAAAGAGAAAGACAAATACCGTATGCTAACACATATATATGGAATCCAAAAAAAAAAAAGGTTCTGCTGAACCTAGTGGCAGGGCAGGAATAAAGATGCAGGTGTAGAGAATGGACTTGAGGACACAGAGGGGGAAGGGGAAGCTGGGACAAAGTGAGAGAGTAGCATTGACATATATACACTACCAGATGTAGAATGGATGGCTAGTGGGAAGCTGTTGCATAGCACAGGGAGATCAGCTTAATGCTTTGTGACCACCTAGAGGGGTGGGATAGGGAGTGTGGGAGGGAGGCTCAAGCGGGAGGGGATATGGGGATATATGTATACTTATAGCAGATTCACTTTGTTGTGCAATAGAAACTAACACAGCATCGTAAAGCAATTATACTCCAATAAAGATATAAAATAAATAAGTAAATAAATAAAATATTTGTTGAATGAATAAATAATGAAAATCTTGCGAGGAAGTTGGAGACAGCTTTACAGAAGACATTAGATTGAGCTGAGTCTTAAAGAAATTCTTTCTTGCAGGAAGAGTCCAAACATCCCAGTGGTAGAAGAGAGCCTTCTGGAATGCTCGGGGCCCACGCAGGTGGTGTGATTGGATGCTGGGAGAGAAGGACACGTAGGTCGAGGCTGGGTGGTGAAGGAACTTGTACCCCATCTTAAGGAATCTAGAGTTTGAATTTTTATCTTATAGGTGAAAAATTTTGAGCAAAACGTTTGCATTTTGGAAAAGCCCAGATAAGCAGCACTTAGCAAAGCTCACCAGCCCCACCACTCCCCAGGCCTTTAATCCTGAAGCCTTTAATCACGTGGTATCTACAGCAAACACCTCCCATTCCGATCCAGTCTTCCCATCGTCTCTGCTGAGAAGCTCTCCTGAACCATGTCCCGCTCATGGGGAAGAGAGACCTGTAAGAGCCCACCTGTGGGATTAGCCTTTGGCTGGCTTTTAAGCTTTGTGCATCAGTTGCTAGTCTGGATTCTCCTGGAAGCAGGCACTGGGACAAGGACTTGAGAATAAACGGGCTGCTGGGAATGAGACCGGGAAGAATAAGCCAGCCGCTGCGGAGAGCGAGACACAGAAGGGAAAAACAAACAACAATGGGTGACCTGCGCGTGAGCTACCACGGTGAGGCGCTGCAGCTCAGCTCCACGAGAACCTTGTAGACTGAATCTCGGAATCGTCCCCGGGAAGGCCAAGAAAGTCCATCAACTCCTAACCCTCTGGCAAAGAATTACTGGGGAGTGGGCATTAAATTCCAGGCACCTGGGGTCTGCGCTGTGCTCTGACTGACAGAGCCCTCAGACAGAGAAGCAGAGAGACGTGGGCATCTGCAGGAGGGAGCTGTCCACGTGCACAGGGGCCGCCTCTGTGGCTGCAGGGGAGCTAAGAGGTGGCAAGGGGATGAGGGCATCAGCAGCGTCCTCTGTACCTCCTGCACCACCAGGCGTTTGTGTCCTTTTAAAAAGACGGTGGCAGGGACAATACAGTACTATGCGTTCACAATTCTATTTCTTCTTGGGCGCCCAGGAAGCCCACATGTCACAGGCTCCCTTGTAGTTAAGCCGCCTCATCTGCCCCGTATAAGATGGACAGAAGTGATATAAGGTCACTTCCAGGTCTGGCCCTTAAGAACATCCCCTGTGAACCTCCGGTCTGCTTTCCCTTCTGTGACTAACTGGAAGGCCATGTGTTTAAAATGGTATGTTATGACTTTGTTAAATGAACGTGTGTTAAGCAGAGCACGGGGCACCGGATGGTGAGCCAATGTTCAACAACAGACCACAAGAGAAATTGAAATAGACAAGTTCATCACTCACCAGTCCCAAGGGACCACACAGAGCACAGACAGGCAGAGCGCAGAGAGCACCTGCGGCAGGACCTGGGGCACATGCCTTTACTAGGGTGCATGGGTGGAATGGGTTGAGGCTCCCAGGTTAGGGCTGGATTCATCAATTCAACCTAAAAGACTGCGGGCTTGGTAAGCATGAGGCACACAGATGTTGGGAGGGGAGGGAGACTGTTGATCGCAAGGGCTATGGGAGAAGACATACCAAGAAACTTACATTTGCCTGTGACTCTGCAGGCTGCCATCTAAGGCATGTGCTTGCATGAAGGGGCTGGTATCAGTTTAAGGTCCTTGCAGGCTGACGGAGGCAGAGGCAGGAATAACATGGAGTGAAATTAGCTAAACTCTCGGTATGGTAGGAACACAAGTCAGAAGGAGTATTTATCCCTGAGTCCCCACGTGGAGGAGCCCACCAAGGAAAGCCACTCACATCACACCAGACCATGGTGTGAATGAGAAATAGACAGTTGAACCGAGCCCCTCAGATGTGCAGGCTTATTTGTTCCCGCAGTAGAGCCCAGCCTATCCTGACTAATACGGCACATACTTGGGCTCTGCGGAGAATCTCTGCATGTCCCACCAACATGTTCCTTTTCCCCTCTTCCCTTCATAACTTGAAAAGTATAGTTGAAGGCGATATTAGGACTTGGAACGGTGTGCTTAAGTTTCAAGGAATAAATATGCTTTGCTGAGTGATGTTCTTGCAGTTTGCAATGAATTCATGAAGCCCAGATGGTGTAATAGCCTTGATAGCATCTCCCAAGGGCCCCTGCCCACTTTAAGACATCAGTTTGGGCGGTAGGGCTCAGCTGCCCACCCCCTCCACGTAACAGATCTAGAGAAACTACCAATTACTGCTCAACTGCCTTGCACGCAGAAGCCCTCAGGGTCAGAGGATGACATCCTGAAGGACCATTTGCAATGATTATGTAATTAATATTATCATGATGTATAACTGCATGTAATGGTTTTCATAGACAGAGACCTTTTCGTCCCAGGCTATTCGTCAAAGCAAGGTGGTTTCTGGCTCTTCCTGAGTGACATTCGGGGGCATCCTTTGGCAACATTGTTTCTAGTTTTTATTGCGCATCTTTAAGTCTTTTCTTTGAAATCCATGGGCCCTGGGAGTTCCTGAACTAGGTTTTGTGGCTCTATGTCCCCTTCGTAGTCTTTAAAACCATCAGTTTACACAAATGCTTGATCATGGGCGTTGACTCCTCCCAAAGTCAACTCAGATTTATTGACTGAGAAGGACATAACTGACCGAAACTTCACCCAGCTCAATATTCGCCCAGAGACAATAAATCTCCACACGGGCCCAAACCGAAAGTCGATGGATATGTATTGTTACGTACTTTCTCTTGACAAGAGTAATCAATTGGGTATGGATTTTGAAATAATTTTATTTTGATTGGAGTGTGGGACTGGCTTGACGGTGCCGGCTGACAATAAAGGCTGGAAGGTATGATAGGAACAGTTTGCTCCTTGTCATCCCATAGTTAAATGCGGTACTGTGAACAGCACTTAAAAAAGAAAAAAGACCCTGTCATCTGTCAGGCATCCAGAAGGGCTGCTTTATGTGAGATGATGTCATCGTAATGGCAGAGTGTGTTAAGCCCTCTGCGAATCCCCACCGGGTATTTGTCCTGCATGAGAATCAATTACAGAAAAGATAAATGGTGCATTAGAAGTGTCTTTGGGCATAGCTTTCACTTCTGATATATGTCGTTCTGCTGAGCAACAAACGATTTAGATAAACCTCAGGGTCATGTTTGGACCAGAGAGATGTTTTTCATCAGCCAGAGAGTGGCCATCCTGATAAGAGAAACAGCAGCTTGTGGAAAATTGTGAAGCAGCCGCGTCCCCGGGGCAGCCTGAGCGGGCTACCTGGGCCCCCTGGACTAGGCCGAAAGCCCTGTGGATATTACAGGAAGCCACGCCAGCATCCAGGCCGAGGGCGGGCGATGTCTCTGCCATCATCTCCCAACTACAGCCCCTCGGAGTCCACTGGGCCGTTATGGCTATGAACTGTAGTTACACCTCAAGGAGGGACCCTGGAGAGTGCATCTCCCCAGCACAAATATGGCAACCAGCTGAGTTGTGATATTTCCCCCCTGGGTCTGTGTTACCAGCTGATGTCCTGTCCTGGCCACACCTCTTGTTTTCCCTGAGACGTCTTCACAATGTCACTTGTGACAAGGGAGAGCGTGTCCATTCATGCCTCCTTCGGGTCACCTCGGCATCCACTTATGTGTCACTGGGTCCTCAGACCCGTTGCACTGGGACTGTCACCACCCCAGGGGGTGCAGCGCAGCCGGGCCTGCGTGTACTGCAGCAACGTCATCTTTCTGTCATGCAACCAATGTCATCCTTCTGTCATTCAATCCAGTGCCTGCAGTGGGCTCTCATTTAGGGCCTTGTCCTTTTAGGACCTCACCGCAGCCTCAGAGACCTGTGACATTCATGTTTTTATTCCAGAATCTTCACTGTATTTAGGGGACTCGATTGCCTTCCTTGGAAAAGGCTGTCCTGCATATTTTCATAAAGAGAAATTCAAGTTATCGCCTCTTTACACTAGGAAGCTTTCCCAGCACTCCAACCCGGGGCGTCTTCTCCATTCTTACATAGATGCTGTAGATACAGAGAGTCACATCATAATCACCCAGTGACTTGTCACCTCTGTAGCCTGAAACAGTAAACGCTATGAGAGATGATTTTCACCTTATTACCAATTGTAAGCATGACTCTTACTACCAGTTATAGGTATACACTCAACAAGTGCTTTAGGAATAAATGAAAAGGTCTTAGGATATTACATGTCTATGCCCATACTTTTCTACCAGGGTCTATTACGGTTGGATTAAGAACTTCAGAGATTAGCTTCTGTTTTGCCCCATTTCTCAGAGTATGAGCCACAGAGTGGCAAAATGTAAGAACCACTTCAGGGGCCCAGAGTCTCAGGCCTGGTTGCCATCTCTGGAGTATGTAGGGTATGAGTGTGGACCAACCAGACAGAAGGGAATGGACCATAAGGGTGACGGATTCCAGGCCAATAAACACTGCTTTTTTGCTTGTGAATTTTTCCCTTCTTTCCAGAAGGTGGACCTGACCAACAGCAATGAAGTCAGCAAGAAGGGGAGACCACTGTAGATCAGAGGCACTGGCAAGCGTATTCTGGCCCCGCATCCCCACCAAACTGCATCCAAGTCCCCTCTCTGCTCGCAGTTGCTCTGTCCCAGCGCTGCCCTCACTGCATTAGGACACCTGATTATTCCCCTGCATGTGCATTTACCCATGTTTAACCAGCTGATGTTCTAAAGCTAAAGTTGGGGTTTTTTTTAATAGCTTTATTGAGTTACAATAGACATATAATATTGCACGTATTTTAAGTGTACAATTTGGTAAGTTTTATATATGTGTGCATGTGTATGTTCATAAAACCACTACCACAATCAATATAGTGAACATACTGATCACCTCCCAAGGTTTCCCCATGTCCCTTTGTTACCCCACCCTCTTCCCAGCTTCTCTATTCTCAGGCATCCACTGATCTGCTCTGTTATGATCGATTGGTTTGCATTTTCTTGAGTTATATATAAATAGAATGATACAGTATGTGATCTTGTTGACTGTCTTCTTTCACTCCGCATAATTATTTTGAGCTCCATCCATGTTGTTGCACGTATTAATAGTTTATTTTTAAATAAGGTTTTTATAAAACTAACCTGAAAGTTTAGGGGCCTCCTAAAAATTGGAAAAGATTGGGTTCCTCAGATATTTTATATCATAAACTGCCTGGATTTGTTCCAGAAGTGGCAATCCTGACATCAGCAGGAAGCCAACAAAAAGGAAAGACTCAGAACAGGAAAGGGGCAAATTACAAATGGAGATGAACAGTTAAGAGAGCAGAGAGAAGGAGCTGGAAACATCTCCTGAATTTCCTTCTGTCTGTAACTCTCTCCCCCGCAGTACTCCCCCGCGATCCACTGTCACCGATTCATCCTAATCTTTCACTGAAAGTATCTCCACTTCCCTCTTCTTCCAAATATCCCACCTTCGCTATAAATAAAGCCTTTTGTTTTTATCACCCACCTTTAGCCGAGCAAGAGAAAAAGTGAAATTCCCTCCTACTCCATCTCACTGGAAACCCCACTGATGCTGTGTTTAGAGTTTCGAATCCACGGTGACTTGAGACAAATCTTTCCTTTTCAAATCCCCATGTAATGATGCCAGAGTCTGGCTTCATCTGCCTTCCCAGCCACATCTCGGAGACCTCAGCCCAAGTCGGGAACATTACGCATTGGTTAGAAAGCACACTAATCCCAATATGTCATCCAGGGAGCCAAGGATAGATGCCGTGTCAAGTGGAGGCTTCTTTTGAGTTTTACTCTCTGTAAGGAAATACTGGGCTGGCCAAATAGTTCATTCGGGTTTTATAACATCTTATGGAAAAACCCAAATGAACTTTCTGGCCAGCCCAATACCTGTAAAAGTATACTTCCCTTCGTCATAACAACCCAGCTCTGGGCACCATATCCACTCATAGGCTGCTACTCTTCCAGCCTCAGTCCTATCAGCCTTGAAGAGTTGTTTCTTGTGCCCCAATTGCCTTTTGAAACCCTTCAGTGTTACACATTGAAGCCCTCCCTTCTTGGCTTCTGCTGTACAGGCCCCTAAATCCCAGAAGACTGACTGCAGTGAGAATTCCAACTTTCAGCAAGCTATGCGAGAGACACTGGGTTTGCTATTTGTTTTGTGAAAAGTCCATTTATCCTCCGTGTTTGTTCCAGGCCGGCTAGCATAACTCACCTATTTAATGGGCATACTTTAATGCACTAAATAGCTCAGATTCCAAAACTATGGCGGAAGGCAGAGCAAAATGCTTCCCTTGTAGATAAAGAAGGCGCCACTCCAATTACTGTAAAACCTGGACATGAATTGCCAGGCCTAAAGCAATCCTTCATCCCGACTAGCGGTGAGAGTCCGGCCATTCCTTCACCCCTTTCCTCGCAAGTGGAGGGCTCTTTTTCCCTCCCACTCCCCTAAGCGTCCTGTGTCAAGAGTTACTCAGGCTCCTAGCAGGAGGTCTAATTACCTGTGACTTAACTGGTCATGCTGTAGCTGTGCAGAGCGGCAAATATTCTGACGAGTCTTCAAGAACCCTTCTCTACCAGGTCCTGCCCTGTCTTACCTAACTTATCTTCTGCATCCCTCAAGCCCTCCTTCCGGACCATGAAAACCCCATGGGCTTTTCTTCCCTTGGTTCCTTTTTGACACTGTCTCCTTCACCCGGATCACCTCCTTGGTCTTCACCTCACCATCTTTGCCTACTGAAAACCCGTGCATCCTCGAAGTCCTAGACCTGAGTGCTTCCTGGTCCCCGAGGCTCTCATAAATCTCCCAGCCCCAAGTGATTTCTTTCCCTTTTCTTCTTAAAGCACTTAGTTCACTCCATAAATATGGAAGTTGTCAGATTCTGCCTTGATTGTAGCCAGAGCAGCCTAGATGTCCATCACCTTGGGGCTGACGTGTCAGAGGACCTCTGGGCAGGCACCATGCTTTCACATGGATTAGTGCACTTAATCCTCAGAGAACTGTCTACGTTCCAAAAACGTTATTTAACTTGTCTAAAGTCATAGAGCTAATAAGCCATAGATTTGAACCTAAGGCAGTTTGACTCTTGCACTTCACCAAGGGACTAGACTGTAAGCTCTTAAGAAGAACAGCTCTGCAGACCTTACAATGTGCCCTCCCTGTGTGTAACAGTCACATACACAACACACCACACACACACAAAATCCAACTTTTATAAATATTTATTTTATATTTACATGTAACTAGATATAGACATATCTCACAGAAATAAAATTAATGAGTAGAATATGTATTAGTTTCCTGTGGCCGCCACAACAAATCACCGAAAGCTCGGTGCTTAAACAACAGAAATTCTCTCTTGCAGTTCTGGAGAACAGAAACCTGACCTAGCTCTCACCGAGCCAAAATCCAGGGGTTGGCAAGGCCACGCTCCCTCTGGAGGCTCCGGAGAAGAATCCATGCTTTGCCTCTACAGGCCGCTTAGCATTGCCTTGTGTGTGACCACATCACTCCCATCTCTGCCACACGGCCTTCATTTCTGTTTGCTTCACTCATGTAAGGACACTCGTGACTGCACTTAGGGTCCGCCCAGATAACCCAGGGTAATGTCATCATCTCGAGATCCTTCACTTAATCGCATCTACAAAGATCCTTTTTTCCAAAAAAGGCGGCGTTTATAGGTTCCAGAGAGCAGAACACGCTAACTTTGGGAGCCATTGTTCATCCAAGTATAATACCCAACCTTGGTTCTTATTCCTAAGTCACAGGTGTCCATTAGCAGCTGATCTTACAGATTAACCTGCTCCAAACTGAAATTAGACTTTGTAGGAACCACCTCCTCTGTCCCTGAAGTACGGAGAAGCCCTAAAAACAACCAGAATTTCACAAAGGACTTTAGGAGAAGCTGGATTTCAATCATGAAAACTATAGTCTTCGATAGAAAACAGAAACAGAGCTCATTCCCCTCAACAAACATATTGTAGGTCACATTTTTATGGCTGAATCAACAAAATACTCTCATAAACTACACTTATGTGCAACACAAACTGTTTCAGAAACACTCCTGCTGCCAAGATGAGAAGTAAACATGGCCCGTTCCTTACCCTAGCGTCTCAGAAAATTCTTTCCCATGTAGCTCAAGGTTGCCTGTGCTAACAGCAGGGATAGCATATCATCCTCCAGTGACCAGCCGGCTCCACCTCTGTTAGGGGCCCAGAGAATCTCAGAGCAGAGTGCATGAAACACTTCAGGGCTCCGTGGAAGAAACCCCAGACAGCTGTTGTCGGAGGGGGTTCTAGAAGCATCTTAACGAGGGCCAATCTGAAATCGCACGCTTATGTGGAGCCCACCGGCCTCCGACAACCTCATTGCCTGAGTCTTTGCTAACAAACCCTCCTTTTGGGAAACAACTTCACTAGGAGATGTTCAGACATGGACAATGTCCAATAGGCCTTTGGTCAATATGATTTTACGGTTTATTTAGAAACGGCTAAATAGCTGTTAAGCTTCCCTCTCTCTGGCCAGCATCCCTGCCTTCCCTCCTTCATATAAGTCAGGCATGCATTCGCTCCCTCCTTCTAAAACTCTCAGACACATAAACTTACACACGCTCTCTGTGGTTTCATTGCTCCATGATGGAGAGGAAACATCATGATGTTTCCACCTCTGCTGAGCGTTAAGAATTCAGTCGCAACCACGAATGTGAGCTGACCGGCCCCCAGTGACAAGACTCCAGCCCTTATGAGCCAAATGAGCTCTCTCTGCACTGAGATGCAGCCAGGGGCGTGGGGGAGGGGCGTGGAGGGGGTCCTTTCTGATCCATTCTCTGTTTCAAACAGCTCGATAAAATTGAGACAATTAGAAAGCTTTCTTTGCTTGGTGACAGTTCAACCAACTTGTATTTCTGCTGGGTTGGCACTAACTGGCCAGCCAGGCTCTTAACCACGTTTTCTACTCTCAGTCCAGGAAGTCTAAGTAAACACAGCCAGAGCTGCCGTACATGCTCCCTGCGGACCCTCTGGGTGAGGCAGGAAGTTCCCGCCAGGAGCAGATTTCAGTGGTTGCGGGCTGGATGGCCATTTTGATCAGGAGCCAGCCCTGGCTTCTCTTCCAATGTCACGCTTGGAGGAAGCTCGGCAGCCGTGACACCTCTCCTGGGACACTGTCATCCAACTGTTACACAGAACATGGATTTGCCTGACAAGCCTGAAACAGCAAAAGGTTTTTCTCCCAAATCCTTTATCTATGCATCCCAAGAAGGTTTCCGTTAGTATAGAGCTATATTTTATACCACTTGGCATGTTGGCAATTCTCTCCTTCTCTAACCTGTGATTTAGAATAACCGTATGTAAGGATGTGAAGTTAACACAATAACCAAATTCCGTCTTCGTATGAACAAGAGAGAAAGCAGAGATTTTCACAGCCCACTCCATTAAAACTCACAAACTCAAGGATGGTCACTTTTTACCTTTTGAGTCACAGAACAAATCTCTATTAGCTAAAAGAACAAAGATGATGTTCTCAGCAGTTTAAAAGTATGATCTGAAATTCAGAATCCAATTCATTAATTTCTTCACTCACTGGAATAGAGGAAATGGAGGGTTTCTTCCGTCTCTTAGAGAACATGAAACTCTTTAGTTCCTTCTTGGTCACATCTATTTATCATGCAAATGAAGGAGTCTTCCATTTCACCAAAAGCGCAAAATGTCAGTGCTTACCCTGCATGCTGTATTCCTGCAGGGACTCACGGGAAAGAAGAGAGGGGAGAGAGAGATGGGAAGTGGCAGAAGGCGTGGGGAGAAGAAAAGATCCAAAGTCTCAAGGAAGCTGCTGACTAAATACATTGGCCTTTGTTAGATAATTCTTCTCATTCCAAATATTTGCACATTGATACAGAGAACACACCCTATTAAGTCCAGCAGACAGGATGGTCTTCTATAAACAACCTAATGGCTTTTTTTTTTTTTTTTTTTTTTTTTTTTGCGGTACGCGGGCCTCTCACTGCTGTGGCCTCTCCCGTTGCGGAGCACAGGCTCCGGACGCGCAGGCTCAGCGGCCATGGCTCACGGGCCCAGCCGCTCCGCGGCATGTGGGATCTTCCCGGACCGGGGAACGAACCCGCATCTCCTGCGTCGGCAGGCGAACTCTCAACCACTGCACCACCAGGGAAGCCCTTTAAATATATTTTTATCATAATCTTGTAGCTAAAGGTTTAGCTCCAATTTGTGGAAAAATGTCTCCCACGTAACCTATTTGGAAAATAAAGTTTGAAAAAAGAACAAACCTTATTATCGAAACAGTTACCAAATCAAACTTACTTGCAGTCAGAAAAGGTCTAATTTTATCTCAAACAAATGTATTAATAAAAGCGCTCATGAAAATTCCCTTTGTTCTGTATTCTAATTCTAAAATGGATGACTGGAAGGATAGATGGACAGACAGATGGACGGATGGATGGATCAGAGTCCCATCATGAGCTTGTCACCTGGATGACATAAGTTGTCATCTCCTTCAAAAATTTTTTAAATTGTGGCTAGAAACAATGAACTGTACAAATAAAATTTACCATTTAACATTTCTATGTGTACAGTTCAGTAGCGTTAACTACATTCAATATTATCCAGTCCCTAAGAATGTATAACATATATACCTACACTCTCATTCCACATCCCCCCCAAAAAAGATAAGTAAAGAGATTAGCATATGATCTGGTAACAGGTGTAATGAAAAATTAAAATATACCAAGATGAAGGAATGAAATTTTTAACACCCCCCAGCAGGGCAGGGGTTCATTCCCTGCCCCTTGCATGCCTTATTAATGATAATGACCATTTAACCATGTCCCCCGGTAGCGGGGGAAACATCTTGTTCCCATTCATTAGGTCACAATAACTTTTTTGTTCGCCCAAAGTGCTTGGGATAAGGTTCAGTGCATAGTGTCACTGACAACCTTGCTAATTGAAATCCCATCTGAAGCCCTGCACCTACATAATGGAGACCAGCCGAACAATCTCATGCCTTTCCTAACATCTACTTCCTGCTCCCATCCTGAGCTCTTGTACGTAATCCAGCAGCAAGCCCATGTTCTGAAGGGCTTAGATAACTCAGCAATTGAGTGCCACTGTGACCCAAGATTTGCAGAAGAAAATTAAATGTTTGTTGAATGAACGCATACAGGCATGCAGGAATGAATAGAGCAGGGAACAACTGGAAAAAGAACGGAAGGCCACAAAAAGAGTTTGGGTCCCCTGGTGCCAAAGAAAGTCAGAATGACACTCAAGTGTTTTCATCTTTCTTGTTAAGCACAGCCATGACTTGGTCAACGCTAATTAAGTACTCAACAATAGCTAATGAAGTGTTCAATACAACTAACTAACCTTACATCCTGACCTCAGAAAAGATCAAACCATTCAATGACCCAACTCCATAGCCAGGTAGAAAGTCTCAAGAACTTTTCCTCAGATATCCTTCAACAGAATGGGCACCCAGCGCCCCCTACACTTCAGACTCAGAAATTGTTTGGATTTGTGTTTTCCTGCCCGGTGGATGGACATGCGCATCCGTCCTCTAACCAAATGCTTCATGCCGTACCCAGTGAGTCTGCTCTGCCCAGCCTTCACCGAGGGGCTTCCGCTCACCCAGCCTCCCCCTCTGCTCAAAGAAACACCCAATCACCCCACACTCTGACCTACTTGCAACACTACGATTCACTGATTTGGACAATTAATCACATCCTTAAAAATGAAGAGGCGCTAAGCAGATGCCAGGGAGAAATGAACATGACAAAACGTTCCACAAATTGTGGGGAATCCTCTTAGAAAGAAGATTTTGTCTGTGCCACCTCTGTCCCTGCATCATTTCATACCTGTATCTCAGGTTACAACCTAAGTAAGTCAGTTGTGTTGCCGTCAACCAAATTTCAGCAGACTTTGAAGTGTTGATTGCGTCTGGAGGTTGCCTGAGATAAGTTAGTTTTTAGCACCTTGGCCTATCATAAAAACACCCTCTCAAATCCCAGTATTTTTCCTCTCCTCACATAATGACTTCAGAATGTATTATTGTTAAGAAACTCCATTCTCTCTGCCAACAAGTCCCCAGAGGGAAGCTCGAACAGAAGAAGTTTTTACAGTCACTTCGTGAGACACTCACTCATCCACTGGACCTAATCAAGTGTTCCAAGACATGGCCCATAGCTGACACCCTGAGCTATCCTATTTGTATGTATGCTTTTGCTCTTCCTTCCCTTTAAAAAGATATGGCAAAAACCTATGCTTTTTCTTTCACGGCAGAACAAAATGGGCAAGAAGAAGGGACTATTTTTGTGGGAGTGCTAATAGAGATTCTGGCCTGTAAGTAGCAAGACTTTACGGGGACCAGGGGACTAATTAACAGGTCAGCCAGATAATGCACTAATGCAGGAGGCTGTGTATTTAAAAACCAGGGCTGAGCATGTACTGCAGGCTGCTGCCGATTTTACAGCTGCTCTCTTGGCCCCATGGAAGGGCATTCGCATGGGGTGGGGAGTGGAGATGACCTCAGTCCCAGCCCCAATTAATGCTTCCCCTTCTCCTCCATAAATCACGAGATATATATTGAAGTGAAGACCTTTCAGAGGCCTGCATTTGGAAGCCGTGATCTTCTTGATAGTTTGGTAAACAGTTCAAGGAGCATATCGGCCACTTAGCACAGCCTGAGAGACACACAAGATGATGGTCTTGCCTTCTCAGACTTTACATTCCACGGAAAGGGGCCCAATGTCCACTTTCTCTGTGTGTCAGTATCTCTCGGGTGGAAGGTTGAGTCTGCGTGCGCATGTGCATCTGGCCTCCCTTCAAACAGAAACTTCTGTGAGCTGGCAGGCTTGCCCACTGGCTATCAACGTCCCTGATGGGGATCCAGGGACATCTACGGTCCGCCAATGCCTCCCAAATGAGCAAAGAAATATTACCTGTGGGGTTGTTTTCAGGTTATGTGTTTCATGAAAGCTTAAAACATCTGAGCATCAGCCCCATTTTTCAATGAAAGCAGTGAAGACTTTACAAAAGCGTATATGTAAATAACTGATGTCAGCATTCTCAGGGACGGCCCTGCGCAAAATGGTGAGCTCCCCAAAAATGTGTGTAACAAGTTACCACAAATACAGCGCTTTAAATCAATACAAATTTAGCATCTTACAGCTCTGGAGATCGGAAGTCTGAAATGGGTCTCACTGGACTAAAATTAAGGTCATCAGGAAGGGCTGCATGTCTTCCCAGAGGCTCTAGGAGAGAATCCATTTCCTCGCCTTTTTCAGCTTCGAGAGGCTTCCTGCATTCCTTGGCCCATGGCCCCATCCTCCACCTTCAAAGCCAGCAGCATAGCAATCTCTCTCTCACTCTGATCTTCATCCTCTCTCTTCTACACTGAAAAGACCTCTGTGATTACCTGGGGCCCATCTGGATGATCGAGGATAATCTCCCAATTTTAAGGCCAGCTGATTACAACTTTAATTCCCCATCGGTTCCAGGAATTAGGACTTGGACATCTCTGAGGGGCCATTATTCTGCCAACCACAGAGGGTCTGCAATGCCCCCTTTCTTCACTCTAGTCCCTCCTCAGGAGTATTTCCTCCTGCACTCAACAGTACTAGTTATTCTCATTTGGAGAGAACAATAGTTTACTTTACTCGATGGTTACACAGGGCTCCTGGCTTCGCCAGCATTTCCTCTTTGTCTTTAACGGAGATTCAATTTATCATAATTGTTTGCCTTTTCATTGTACCATCCATTTCCATCAATTTTATCAGCTGAACTGTTCCTTAGTCTCTTTTCTACTCCTAACTCCATGACTTCTTTCATGGAATCCATGGAGCACTAAACTGAACTGTACTTAGAGAAAGGACCCTCTACACAATATCCAAAATATATAAAGAACTCATACAATTCAACTTCAAAAAACCAACGTGATTAAAAATGGGCAGAGGATCTGAATAGACATTTTTCAAAAAAAGACATACAGATGTCCAGCAGGCTCATGAAAAGACGTTCAAAATTACTAATTATTGGGCTTCCCTGGTGGCGCAGTGGTTGAGAGTCCGCCTGCCGATGCAGGGGACGCGGGTTCGTGCCCCGGTCTGGGAAGATCCCACATGCCGCGGAGCGGCTGGGCCCGTGAGCCATGGCCGCTGAGCCTGCGCGTCCGGAGCCTGTGCTCCGCAGCAGGAGAGACCACAACAGTGAGAGGCCCGCGTACCGCAAAAAAAAAGACTAATTATTAAGGAAAGGCAAATCAGAACTTTGATGAGATATTACCTCACACCCATTAGAATGGCTGTTATCAAAACGACAGTAAATTTCAAGTGTTGGTAAGGATATGGAGAAAAGGTAACCCTCACACATTGCTGGTAGAAATGTAAATTGATGCAGCCACTATGAAAACAGTGTGGAGTTTCCTCAAAAAATTAAAAGTAGAACTACCATATGACCCAGGAATTTCACTTCTGGGTATTGATCTGAAGAATATGAAAACACTAATTCAAAAAGATATTTGCACCCTTATGTTCATGACAGCATTATTTACAACAGCCAAGAGAAGTGCCCATCAGTGAATGAATGAATAAAGAAAATGTGATACACACACACACACACACACACACACACACACACACACTGGAATATTAGCCATAAAAAAGATGAAATCTTGTTATTTGTGACAACATGGATGGACTTTGGGAGTATTATGCTAAGTGAAGTAAGTCAGATGGAAAGAGAAAAACATGATATGATTTCACTCATATGTGGAATAGTTTTAAAATAAATAAAATAAACAATTCACACAAAACAAAAACAAACCTATAGATACAGAGAACAGAGTAGTGATTACCAGAGGGGAAGGGGTATGGAGGGAGAACAAAATGGTTAAAGAGGGTCAACTATATGGTGACCAATGGAAATTAAACTTTTGGTGGTGAGCTATAGGGTATACAGAAGTTGAAATATAAGTTTGTACACATGAAACTTATATAATGTTATAAACCAATGCTACCTCAATGAAATAAAGAGAAAGGACCCTCAAAAGAAAGGTCCCAGGAGGTGGGTGAAACAGGAGAAGAAAGTCAAAAGGTACAAGCTTCCAGTTATAAAATAAATAAGTCACAAGGATGTAACATACAGCATTGGTGATGTTAGTTAATAATACTGTACTGCATATTTCAAAGTTGCTAAGAGAATAGATCTTAGAAGTTCTCATCACAAGAAAAAACATTTTTGTAAAGGGGTGTATGGTGACAGATGTTAAACTAAACTTATTGTGATGATCATTTCACAATATAGACAAATACCGAATCATTATGTTGTACACCTGAAACTAATATAATGTTATAGGTCAACTATGCCTCAATTTTTATTTTTTTTTACCATTTTTAAAAGTTAATTTATTTTTATATTTATTTTTGGCTGTGTTGGGTCTTCGTTTCTGTGCCAGGGCTTTCTCTAGTTGTGGCGAGCGGGGGCCACTCTTCAACGCGGTGCGCGGGCCTCTTACCGTCACGGCGTCTCTTGCTGCGGAGCACAGGCTCCAGTCGCGCAGGCTCAGTAGTTGCGGCTCACGGGCCCAGTTGCTCTGCGGCATGTGGGATCTTCCCAGACCAGGTCTCGAACCCGTGTCCCCTGCATTGGCAGGCAGATTCTCAACCACTGTGCTACCAGGGAAACCCTATGCCTCAATTTTTAAAATAAATAAATAAGTTGGGAGGGAGAGGGAAGGAAAAAGAGGAGAGCAGTCCCCTCGCACCCTAAGCTGTGCTCCTCGGCCTAGTGGGAAGGGCTCACCTGCCTGAAATCGTGGGTTAGGACGTTTCACTGATTCTACCTGCAGAGGGAATCTGCTCATTCCCAGCGCAGATTCACATCTATTTCTAATTTATCTCTTTACTGTCTCCAAAAAGCCTGTCCTGGATTCATGAAATACTGATACTTATCATTGCCAAGCATTTTGTTGAAGCTTGAATAGTGAAATGCATTGTATGTCTACAGGAATTGCTGGTGTGATGTTAGGATCGCTTCACTGGCTGAAATAATACCCCTCCACTGGATAGAGTCTACGATTCACTTATCAGTGAGTCATTCCTCTAACTTGAGGCTTCCTGCAGATGTGAAAATGAAAATTCCTGTGGAAGGGCTGATGCATTTAACATGGTCAGTTGTTCGTGACCTCCATCGGAACAAGTCTGGTCTTTCGTCAGCCAAGTTGGAGAGGTGGCGGAGATAAAGAGCACGAACGTAGAGACTTTCCTTTCTGACTTCTACCCAGATGAACCCACTTCCGCAGGGAGTTCAAGTCACAGGTTCACATTTCACCAGGACTCAGCCAGTTTACGTAAGCCAAGCATCTTCCGCAGAAAACGGTGGTACCATCTAGAGCATCTTCTTCAGACCTTCTTCCCCACACCTGCCTTCAAAATGCTTATAACTCTCAAGGTTCATCTGCCAAAATCCAGTAGTTGGGGTGTCTTGGAATCATGGGACACGGTGGAGATGACCCTCGGGCTGTTACTGCATACGAGTCAAGGGTGCTTTCCTCATCTCCCCCCCTCCCAGGATGGTGGTGAAGACTAATGTGATGTGCTGCTGTCGTTCAGCCTCTTTCCGGGAGAAAAAGAGGAAGTGAAGAGAGTTAAGAGAAGGAACAGACACCTGATTTCACAGCTTTTCCTTAGTGGTTGAAATGGAGAGCCCACGAAGTACCAAGCACAGAATCACCTGTTCCTACAGACGTTGCCTCTTGAATCCCTACAACCACCATTTGCTAGGTGAGGAAACAGGCTGAGGATGTGATGTAAGTTGCCAAGAGGGGGAGAGAGGTAAGGGACAGAGCTGGGGCTCCTGACTCTTCCTTCAGAGACTCTCTCCCCTTAAATAATAGCAACCCAATCCCAGAATGGTCAGTAGACACCTCTATAGGCCTATTGTTACTGTTTTTATATTAAGTAGATATCTAATTAAGTAGATGTGTGCCAACCTCTCTGCTAAGCATGTGACCTGCAATTAAAACTGTCACATTAAAACTCACAACCACCCAGTGAAATAATATTGACCCCACATTGCGCCCTCCATTCACAAGGTGAAGAGCCTGATACGCCGGGAAGCTAAGTAAGTGTCTCAAGCTCACAAGACCCGTAAAAAGGAAGAGTTCTCGGATTCCAACCTAGGTCAGTCTGATTTCAAGTAATTTCAAGTTAGATTGACTGGGGTAGAGATAAAAGGAACACCCCATAGGTTTGCTTTTACTAGATTCACCATAATGCACCATGGAAAAGAGGACAGCACTTTTTGAAAGAGACCTAAAATTGCAGAAGACCCTGAGTTTAGAGGAAAATCAAGACAAGAGACTTGAAAGGGCTACTTAGGAAGGAGTCAGCTATTGCTCACGGCAATTCAATTTACTTAATTTTTGAAATGAGAAAAAAAGAGAGAGGAAGTTAAGGTCTTTTATTCTTTTCTTTTTTTTATTTTGGTACATGGGCCTCTCACTGTTGTGGCCTCTCCCGTTGTGGAGCACAGGCTCCGGATGCGCAGGCTCAGCGGCCATGGCTCACGGGCTCAGCCGCTCCGCGGCATGTGGGATCTTCCCGGACCGGGGCACGAACCCATGTCCCCTGCATAGGCAGGCGGACTCTCAACCACTGCGCCACCAGGGAAGCCCTTTTTCTTTTTTTTTGAAGGGTAAAATACCCAACCAGGTAATGCTCTCCGCCCCACACAGCATCCATCATACGATGCTGCAGCCTTTCTGAAACCATCAACCGTGTATGTGTGTGGAATTATTCCTGCAAGGAAAGTGGCCGAAACTCTGGGGCATAAGACTCGTATAACTGCGGAACAGAGAGGAGGAAACACACTCTGGGGAATTCTCTGCCTGGTGGGAGGGGAGACCAGATGACCCAAGAGCGCTGAGCCCTCCAGGCACACAGCAGTACAGAGGAGAAACATCTCACACCCAGCAGGTGCACGGAGAAGGCCGAGCTACCGTGGGCCGTGGGGACCGGGCATCATTATGATAACCATCCCTAGCTGCTCCCCAGCCCGACGGGCCCTGCTGCCCGAGGCCTGCGAGGCGACACAGGCTGCTGCCGGGCACGGCCAAGCCCACCCTGGCCCCCATGACGCTCAGAACTCGCCCCTCGGCAGGCTACCCAAGCTGATGGATTGTATCCTGTCAGGATATTGATCCTAGTGAACTAGGGAACCCTTGGCTGTGATTAAAAGAATCTGAGCATAAAGAAAAGTCTTGAACTATAGATGATACCAAGCCACTTGGGAGACATTGTCAGAAAATCAACTCCAAACAGTTTTAATGGAACGTGATCCAGACGTTAAGCATCTACCGGGTGGGGCGAGAGGATGTTCCCCGCAGCCAGCAGATGCCTCCCACCGGCAGGAGGAGCCACGAAGCTGTCCTACAAACGTTGAGTTCTTGGGCCTCGTGTGGACGTCATTCAGCCACCAACCCTTTTGCAAGAGGACCCTGCATCACATCCCTTTCATGAGAACGACCCGGCCCCCATATAGCAAAGGCCCAAGAGGGCAATAAGCCTGTGGCCACCATGTAGCCCCCACACCCAGACTCCCAGCACCACTTCCCTCCTGAGTCCACGGTGAATAGAAAAGGCCCTGCAGGTCCAGGTCTCTCCACATCTCCCCCATCCCCAGCTTCAAAGTCTCCCAGGAGTTAATGATCCTTCTTCCCCCTCCTGTGCTCCCTTCTCCTGCCGAAGTCATCTGCCCGCCGCACTTGGTGTCCTTGAGCAAAGCAATCGGGCCATTTCAGGTAAGTGAGGCGCTCGTGTCCTTTGAGACCCAGGCTGATCCCTGAGAAACAGAGGGCCCCTTGGTGGCTCCCGGGCATGAAAACGACTTGAGCAGAGGTAAATGGGGAAGCAGGTAACATGACATGGCTCTTCAATGGGATCTGAAAACCTGAGTAAGAGCCGCGTCAACGGTTCATTGCATTCTGTGATGCTTTTCAAAATGCGTTTCCACGGAGGCCAGTTCCGTGTCTAATTCATCTTTCTCTCTCCCACCTCAGGTGCTCCACGTAACAACAACACGCTTCCATTTACACTTCATTTTCACCGTCGGCTGGGTCCCTCCCCATCAGTCGTTCGTCCCCAACACCCTCTGAACACCTAGTGTGTGCCAGGCACTGTGCTGGGTCACAGGAATGAAGGCCATTGGTGCCCCTGCCCCACAGAGCTCCGTGCTGGGAGGAGGAAACTTAGAACACAGCACGACAGGCACCTGACAGAGAAGCCCCCGTGCACGCCCAGACCGGCAGGGGGTCAGCTGAGGAAGCTTTGTGGTGGTGACCCTGAGCCCAGTCCTGGGGCCGGTTGTGATTCCAAGGAGAGGGAGCACAGAGCAGTGAGGGGCCGGCTAAGCGGAGGCTGCGAGCATCACTCTCACAGCCCTGAGGAGGGGGCAGGTGGAAGGACAAGGCCAGCAGGGGTTTGAGTTCATGGGGCTTGTGCCCCGGGGCAAAACGTCTGGCTTTTGTCACAAAAATCATGGCATAGCACAAGGAGATCATCTCAGTGCTTTGTGACCACCTAGAGGGGTGGGATAGGGAGGGTGGGAGGAGGGAGACGCAAGAAGGAGGAGATATGGGAACATATGTATATGTATAACTGATTCACTTTGTTATAAACCAGAAACTAATATACCATTGTGAAGCAATTATACTCCAATAAAGATGTAAAAAAAAAGAAATCATGGCAGGATTCGAAGCAAAGGTATGACTCCACCGCATCCACATTTGGGAAAGGTCTTTCTGGCTGCAGGTGGGAAGGGATGAAGTGCGGCTGGGTGTGAGGAAGCCGGAGGTGGGGAAGCAGGTCGGAGAGCAGGGGAGCCACTCCCTGGGTGGCTGTAGGGAGAAGGGACACAGATGGAGAAATGGTTCAGAAAAGTAACGACTCTCTGTGACCCCTGGACCAGGGTGAGTGCAGGAGGTCAGGCTGATTCCCAGGGTCTGCCTTAGAAGCCTGATAGAAACTGGGGTCATTTGTGAGGCCAGGAATTCGGGAGCAGGGAGGGGGTCAGAGAAGGAAGTGGCCATCAAGTTAGGTAGGGGCTTGCATAACACCCTGGGGAGGGGAAGGTCTATGTGGAAACTCCTCCGTGGGCGCTGAGCTTGGCTCTGGAGCCCTGGACAAGGGCTGGACGTGGAGCTGTGGACCCAGGACACCGCAGGGCGAGCCGAATCCTGGTGTGTAATGTTGCCCAGGGAAAGTACACAGGATTACTTAAACAACAACCACAGCAAAAGAATCCAGGGTGTGGAGAGAACCCAGGAGACACATACATTTAAGAAACTATACAAAAGGGGGGAAATCCACAAACAAGGCTTCTTAAAAACCTGAAAAAGAAAAAAAAAAAAAGCAGGAGAATGGTGCCATGAAAGCAGTGAAGGGAGGGAGGGGGTCTCAAGTACTCTGATTCGTTCTCATAGTAGCATCATTGTTCCCATTTCACAGAGAAGAAAACTGAGGTTCAGAGAGTCAGGGAGGTAAGCAACCTGTCCAAGGCTCTTCATTTAGAGAATAGGCTCCAACCCAAGTCTTCAGTGTCAGCCCAGCTCAGGCCTCATTCCCCAGGGCCACCTCCTACAGAGCAGATCTTAGGTTCCTTCCTTCCTTCATTCATTCATTCACTTATTTATTCATGAAAACCGTAACTACTTCTTATGGTCAGAATAAGTCACTGCAGGAGGAGGGAGTACTCCACACGAATGGGCTGGTGAACCAACTGAACTGAAGAGGGGTTCTGCAGGTGTGGAGGCCAGACCCACGTTTGTTAAAACGCTCCCCACCTGCTCCAGCTCGTGCCCTCCACAATCCCGGAGGGTCCCTGCCAGGTTCACACAAGTCAGAGTCTGAGCCACAGCGGTGGCGGCCCCTGAGGCTCTCAGACAGTGAGAGCCAGGCCGGCTGCGCAGGTGTCGGGTCGGAGCTGGGCGCCTTTCCTGGACCCGGGCACCGCCGCCGCCTCCTGTCCTTGCGCGAGCCTGCAGCGCCCCCTGGTGCTCGGCGCCGGCACCAACACATCCCGGCGAGGGCAGCTGGCGCCCAGAGGCTATGGATTTCTGCCCGCCAGACGCGGGAGCATTCTCAGACCCTTGTTTCTCTCAAATCTTCAGTCCCACGTGGCCAGTTCCGATGATCTGAAAGATTTTCCAAAGGGGTCTTCGGTGGCCTGAACACGTTCACCGGGAATGAGGACGACAAAGAACAAAATGACTGCAAGAGTTATCAAAACCCTTAAGAGGCAGAGACAGATGGACAGCCCTCGGAGAGAAACCCAACGTTTCAGGAAGAGATAGGCAAAGGAGGTAAAGAGAGAAAAACATAAACCTTGGAATTCAGCTGCCCAGAGCACACCATTAAAACTAGCCACTGGGCTTCCCTGGTGGCGCAGTGGTTGAGAGTCCGCCTGCCGATGCAGGGGACACGAGTTCGTACCCCGGTCCAGGAAGATCCCACATGCCGCGGAGCAGCTGGGCCCGTGAGCCATGGCCGTTGAGCCTGCGCGTCCGGAGCCTGTGCTTCGCAACGGGAGAGGCCACACAGTGAGAGGCCTGCGTACCGCAAAAAAAAAAAAAAAAAAAAAACTAGCCACTGCTGAATGATAGATCCAATGAACAAAATTATTTTCCCATGGAAATAAAAAAAGAAGGGAGAGGAGAGGAAAGAAAAAAAGATACATATGTGCCCAGGAGAGATTTTTTTTTTAATGGTAATAACAATATGGGAAAGAGAAAAATGAAGGGTCCTTTGTAGAAATGGGGAGGAGGCCACTTGATTTGGGGTTCACTTGAGGTGGGAATGATGGAATTTCCCTCTGGACCCAGCTTAAGAGTAAATCAGTCTTGAAATGTACCAGAGAAACCAACAAACAAAATACTCCCTTCTCCCACATCTCTCAGGCAAAGTGTCCCAAAGAGGCTCTGCAGAATGGAATTGAGCCGGGCCCTGCAATGCGAAAGCATATACGCTATGAAGGAGCATTCAGTATAGAAGCAGTCAATCCAAGGTGATTCGTGCACTCAGTCACTCAGAGGTGTAAATCCCTGGGGACGCACGAGGTAGGCGGTTGGTCTGGATGCCTATTTTCTGGGGGCAATGAATGAATGGATTTCTCCCTCCTTTCCAGGCTCCAATGCTTTTAGCAATTGGCCCTGTGGCAGGATTTATACCACGGTTCTTGTAAATCGTACCTTCTCTCTCTCCTTTCCAAAGGTTTCTTTCAATAAAATGCAGATGGAATTGAGAGTTGCTTCTCATGTGTTTATAGGTTACTTCTGCTGGGCTGCTTATGCAGGTGCACGTCTCTAGGCCTCCTTGTTTTTTATTTTCTCTGCCTATTAGGGAAATGGAAACATATGGATTCCTTGTCTGGGCCCAGCGGACCTTATAGAATGGTATCCCTGTCGCCTTCCTCACACATCTTCCTGTATCACATGGCTCTGAATTAGCCTCTTAATCTCCAATGGAAAAGCCATAATATGGGGAAATTCAATAAAGTGTCTATGCAGTCTGAATGCCAAAGCACTTACAAAAATAGATGGGAACGTGGTCATTTATACAACTGTGAAAGGAGAGCCTTAGCTGGCATTGGTGATGAGTCACCATTGCATAAAGAAACAGACATTCAACATGGCAAGGCCGAGCCTGGTGTTCAGGCAAACTAAGATTTTTAAAGTCTAATTGGGAAAAAAGTAGTACTTGAGTGTAAAGAAATTGCAGGCTTGAATTTGCATCTGCACCACCAATGCAAACATTTCCAGGTTACGTGAGCAGTTTGATGCAGAGATTCCTTGACAATTCTTTGCCTGGAAGTTGAAGTCTAGAGACATATGCAGAGCGTTCCCAGAAACGAATGGCAAAACCCTGCTATAGGTAATATTCCCATGTTATAATTTTCATTGTAAATAAATAACTCATCTACTGAAGGCTGCATATGTTTTATTCAAATACCCTACTACATTCCTTTAGGAAGAGGAAATAAGTGAATGTTCACCCAGGAGGCTGTCCACCATGCCCAGCAGAGTGCTCAGTAAGACTAATAGGAACACATAGTGTCTACGTTGCTCCAGTTTTCAGAAAAAGAACATTCCTCAGGTGAAGATGATCATTTTGCTTTTCCTCCATGCCAGTCCAGGGACAACCTAGGAAGGAGGTGAAACATACAGACATCCGTCCCCAGCTACATCTGGACGAAAAGACGAATGCATCCTGTGAGGTATCAAGCTTGCAACGTTCTGCAGCTGGGGGCCTCAAAATGATTTGCAGAGGTTCAGACTAAAATGGGGCGGGATTCCATGTGCTTCCCTGAGCCTTTTGGGAACTTTGCCAAAGTTGCAGTCTAGAGGGAGTCACACTGTTGAGCCTTGACAGCCAGGGCCCCTGACCATCTCCGTGACACAATGAGTGGGAAACCTGCTCCTCTGTCTGGATAGATTCCACTTGGATGGGGTGGAGGCTCAAACCTTCACAAGGTCTTCCCTGGACCCACTAAGGTGCCCAAGGAAGGCTAAGGCTCCAGGCGCCCCCTGGTGGAGAATCATTGTATGTATGAATGATATTAGTGATGGACACTTGCTTCGGGAACATAGTGAAAGCAGAAAAAGGAATCACTGATAAGGGTCTGCTTGGAAAACTCTTACAATGACCCTCATGACTTGAACTTGGTTTTTCCCTTCCCAAATTCATGAGTCCAGTTCTATACCAGCTCCTTCTCCAAAGAAAGTAGAACAAGGGCTAGCAGTGGAATCCCTGACCTGGGGATTGACACACCCCTGTTGTGGTCCCAGTTTTGCCTTGAACGTATAACCTCAGGCAGATTGTGTCACATCTGGAGGCTCAGTTTCCAAATCTGCAAAAAAAAGTTTTGACGCGATGATGTCTAAAGTGGTTTCCAGCATTAACTTCTAGGACTCTACGTTTCAAATGTTAAAAATGAACTATAGGGCTTCCCTGGTGGCGCAGTGGTTGAGAGTCCGCCTGCCGATGCAGGGGACACGGGTTCGTGCCCCGGTCCGGGAGGATCCCACATGCCGCGGAGCGGCTGGGCCCGTGAGCCATGGACGCTGGGCCTGCGCGTCCGGAGCCTGTGCTCCGCAACGGGAGAGGCCACAACAGTGAGAGGCCCACGTACGGCAAAAAAAAAAAAAAAAAAAAAAGAACTATAAAGATGTGCTGCTCATACCATGCAAACACAATGCTCATGGCTCAGGTAAGCCCAGAAGAGGTTTCCCAACAGGGCAAGATTGGTCCCTCCCCCCTTGTGTGGACTCCACTTCTGACGTCATCCAAGAGAAAGCTGGTGAGAAAAAAAAGGATTGCCCGTGTTTTGTCATGGAAGCATTTTCTCACTTGGTTTCTTATCGCCGGTAGGAAGACGTAATAAATACTAATTAAAATAACCTGATGCAGCATCTTTCATCTTGACAAATAGCTCGTCCCCCCATCTTTACATAAACAAATTAGAAAAACCAAATGAGGATATATGGATCTAGGGAGAGCAAAAGAACAGGAGTTACACCCCGTACGGAGGAGACAGCCACCTGTGATCATGATCACAGCTATTTCAAATGTAATTACCTCAGTCACCTCCCACTGGGCAGGGACTCTTAAGGTCTGCTCAGCTTCTAGTGCATGACTTGTGCTCAATAAACGACAAATGCAATTATAATAATTAATAATTCATATATTAATAATGCAGTCCCTTTCCCCACGCTCAGTAATTGCCCGCCAATATGCCATGCATACACAGGAACAGCGGCTGCCAGGCGCCCCGGAATTTCTCTACACTTCCATAAAGCTGTGTCCAAAGGTCACCTTGAAGAGGTGATCACAGCCTCCCATTCGTCTAACAAAGATGGCTGGCTGACGTGCTTCATTTTCTCTCTCTCTCCTTCCCATGGCAAATATTGGAACTGTCTTTGAGAACGAGCCCCGAGAAATAAATGTCATGAAGACACAGCTGACATCTGTCTGGAGCCCTCACTGTGCTTCTCAGAGGCCCAGCAGTCAGGATACCTCACTCGTCCCTGGCACCTCCTTCCTTATCCAAAACCTGCAAAGAGCTTAAGCAACTGAAATGTCCATCCGGACCCTCCCCCGGCAGGGCCCAGCCTGGCAGCAGAGAGCCTTTGAGGCTTGTGGAGCAGCTTATCTGGGGTGAATTGGTGAAGACGGTTTGGGAAATCCTCATCCCACAGTGAACAGATTGTTCATTTCGGAGGCAGTCATGAAAATCAAAAGCTCAACCAGGTTATTAATATCCTAGCAGGCCTCCCCAGAAGAGGGCTAATGTTGATCTCTTTATCTCATCTGTGTTTTCTTTTTTCCTGGCATTCTTTGATTTTCGCAATGCAGGTAATTCTACTCTGTTTGATCAGAGCTCACTCAAGTGGTCTAATGAATTTCAATTGCCAGTTTATTTAGGTTTCCAACTGGCCTCTCCTCCCCGGACATTCCAAGCGATTTCCAAACTGGGATTAAAACTCAGTGCTTCAACCTCCCCCGCCCAACCCCCCCCCCCCGCCCCCGTCTCCCACCCCCTCTGCCGGCTGTTCCCCACCTCAACCACCACCGTCCCATTTGCTGTAATATTAAGGCCGTGGTCAGCAGGAAACACAGAGACTGATGTCATCAGACAACTCTCTAATCCTTCTGGAGTCCAGAAATGACTGACCTTTTGTTATACATAAAATCCACTCCTAGACAAAGCCAAATACCGTATGCTAACACATATATATGGAATTTAAGGGGGAAAAAATGTCATGAAGAACCTAGGGGTAAGACAGGAATAAAGACAGACCTACTAGAGAATGGACTTGAGGATATGGGGAGGGGGAAGAGTAAGCTGTGACAAAGGGAGGGAGAGGCATGGACATATATACACTACCAAACGTAAGGTAGATAGCTAGTGGGAAGCAGCCGCATAGCCCAGGGAGATCAGCTCGGTGCTTTGTGACCGCCTGGAGGGGTGGGATAGGGAAGGTGGGAGGGAGGGAGACACAAGAGGGAAGAGATATGGGGACATATGTATATGTATAACTGATTCACTTTGTTATAAAGCAGAAACTAACACACCATTGTAAAGCAATTATACTCCAATAAAGATGTAAAAAAAAAAAAAAATCTACTCCTACACCCTAACTCTGAGGAACCAGAAGGCAAAAGAGTCCTTTAAACTGATCATCTTGCTTCTTACAAATTGCTTTCTCACAGTTTTTTTTAGCTTTACTTTTTTTCAGGCTCCAAGTAAAACCAGCTAAAATAAAGTTTTTGGTTTCACCTTCAGAGGATAAAGTATACACAGAACTAACTTTCAGAATTAATTTTCTGTGTGTTGATTAGATCACTTTCATCAAGATAATGTTTGATTGGAGAGCTCTGCCAAGCATACCATTGGCACTGCACCACCCTAAATAACTACTTCAAATAAGACCACGATCCCAGTTTCCACATCGCGGGAATGTCTCCCTTCTGTCTCCAGTCCTCCTGGCGGAAGTGCTGTGTGTATGTGTTTGGTACACTTTATGCCTCATAGGGGGCTGAGAATGAAACCCTTGAAAGATCAGGTTTTTTCTCTCTCATGCTTCTGGTTCAGAACCAGTGTCAAAAGTATCTGTATTCATGTTAACACCCTCCCTCCAGGCTGTTAAAAAAAAAAAATCTTTGCCTTCAGTTCAGTTCTTTGTTTTTCTGAATTCCAGATTTCTCATTAAATAAAAACATTGCTCATCTGTAGATATACCTGTAAAAGAAGCCCAATATCACAAACCCATTATCTTTAGCTATAAATGTGGTCTTCCTCTCATAATCTTTATACTAACTCAAAGACACCGTCATTGCCTAGTCCAAGGGTTAGGAAACTCTGTAAAGGGCCAGACAATAAATATTTTAGGCTTTGGAGCCATATGGTCTCTGTCACAACTACTCAATTCCACTGTTGCAGTGTGAAAGCAGCCACAGATAATACATCAGTGAATGGTGTGGCAGTGTTCCAATTAAACTTTATTTACAAAAACAGGTAGTGGTCCAGGTGGGGCCCTAGGGTCATAATTTGTCCACCCTTTTGTCCAGAAACTTGGGAATCACCATCTTTGCTTCTCTCTTTAACCCCATACACCCAATCAATAGATGAGTCTGCCGAGTTTACCTCTTAAATATTTCTGAAATCCCCTCTTCTTCACCATCTTTAAGTTCTTACTCCACTTTAAAGATATTGCAACTGAAAATTATAGACGATGCAAGAAAGACAATGGAGTACACTGATGTTCAAAGAAAATTGCCCACGTATCAAGATTGGAGGATAAATTTATGCTTACTGTGTTTCATCAAATCCAAGATCCCATTGACTGTAAGATGTACAGTATTTTATGCATGCCGCTAAGAAAGAAAAAATGCAGCATAATCAAAACTTTCTTATCGCTCAGAATTTTTGTATTACACTTCTTGAAAAAATCATTTTAGACATAGAAGACATTGTTCTTCATCAGTTTTGTGCGTGCATTAAATATACATATATATGCAAAATAAATTGGTTAACGCATTCCTAAAACCTGATATGAAGAGCCTGATTTATACATCATTTTCCTTCTAGAGTCATGAAAGTCTGTGTCTTTTACCTCAATAGATCATCAGGGTGATGGTAACGCAGCATTTCTTAAAAGAGTGCTCCGTAATTGTTTCCAAGAATTCTCCCCATCCCCTGACACACATTCAACAAATTTTCATGCTGTCCCTTTTTTGATCTTACTAAAAGGTGTCATGGGAATGCTTGCCAGTAACAGCCAGTTCTCATGTTCCCTCCTTAAGGAGTCCCTTAGATGCTTTGTGGCTTAAAGCATGGAGGATCTGCAGTTGTCTAGTTGTGACATCAGGAGTAGCAAACTAATATGCTCATGCTAGCAATGACAGCTACATCTTGAATTTTGCCTGGCAGACGGTGATTAGAAAACAATCCCAATTTCAGAGATGTTAACGTAAAAAAAAAAAGTGCATCCATGAAATATGGTATACGTTTTAAGTTAGAACAAATGTTTATGGCATGTATGTAACATTTTTTATGATTCTCCCACTTGAACCAGTTTTTTTGATTAACTAGCCAACTACCAGTCATTGTTACCTATAAAATAATTAGGGTGCTTCTGCTGTACATGCCAAACAGGAATTCGACAAGCTCAGTCTTTGTCGGAGGTGAGATTTGGAGCTTAAAACGCCTCTTTTTAGATGAGTATATGTCACAAGCAGCTAGACTGTCTCACTGGCACTACCTTTGACAATTAGAAAAAAAAAGAAACTAGTTTTTTCCCAAAAATTTCTCCCAGAGGACTTGAATGGTGCTTATTCCCCCTACTGACTTGGCTTGAAAAGACTCAACCGTAGTGGCAGAAGGAGCACTGAGAGTTTTAGAACCAGTTCTTCTAGTCCAAGGATCATACCATGACCTCAAATAAGCGAAGTCTTGTGGGACCCACAAGATACAAAAAGAAAGAGTTGAATTTCACAAGGAAAGCCTTCTGAACCTGAGAGGTTAGAACATTCTTCCAAATTTACCCTAGGAGGGCACATGGGCCCACAGAGGAAAAGCCTCTGGGATCCTCAAGCTTCTATAGGCTAGCTCGGCATCAGACACTGGGGTTGGCTCCATCTTCCTCCTAGAATGAGTTGCTAGTTCAGCTACTGTTTACAGAAAGAGTGCCACTTATATAACGTTAGAGCAGGGGAGACCTCAGAAAGCCAACCTCATAAAACACCAGCTGGGAAGACTGGAGAAAGTGGGCTGGCCCACGGGACCACTCCAGGTCAAGGGCAGAGTGTCTAGATCCTTAAGCCAGTGTTTTGCTCCCCACAGCTTGGGGCCCTTGGTAGCAAAATCCCTATACTCTTCAGAGAAGCTACCCTGTGAGACCATTCTTTTAGTCATTAAAATAAAATGCTACCCTCTTCAAACTCTAGAATAGGAAATCATCTTTCCCCCACCCTCCTTGAAATGTGGCTGAGAACGGTGCTGGCTAAAATTCCATAAGACCTCTTCTTTTAAGCTTTAAATGGAGCTCATTAAAGCACTCGGGGAAAAAGACTACTGTTTATTTTCTTGTGTTTCTAAAATACATTGCTGGGACTTCCCTGGTGGCGCAGTGGTTAAGAATCCGCCTGCCAATGCAGGCGACAGGGGTTCGAGCCCTGGTCCGGGAAGATCCCACATGCCGCGGAGCAACTGAGCCGGTGCACCACAACTACTGAGCCTGCGCTCTAGAGCCCGAGAGCCACAACCACTGAGCCTTCATGCCTAGGTCCCGTGCTCCGCAACAAGAGAAGCCACCACAATGAGAAGCCTGCGCACCGCAACAAAGACTAGCCCCTGTTTGCCGCAACTAGAGAAAGCCCGCGTGCAGCAACGAAGACCCAGCACAGCCAAAAATAAATAAATAAATAAACTTAAAAAATAAAATAAAACAAAATACATTGCTGAGGTTTTCAAGAGAAAGACAGACAGCATTGCTGGGAGAAGGAGGCCAGGAGATGGCTGGATAAAGCCACGGAGCTTCCAACTCATCCCTCAGCGTCAGATGACTCCTGAGAAAACAAAGTGAAGCCTGAGCCTATATGACCCTTTTCCTATGTGCCTATGTAATCCTGAGCTGACCCACTGTTGTGTGCCCAGGAGAACCCAGAGGCGGAAAGTGATGGGGAAGCCGTAGGCGGGTCACTTTGCTCTGTCTCACTTCAGCTGTAAATTTTCTGGGCTATACGAGCATGACAATTGATTTATTTTTCATTTAATACAGATTTATCCTGTGACGCTTTGAACACTCACTGACTCAGAATGGAGAATTTTCAGTTTAGTAAAGCAAACGCCCAGTAAATATTATTGGATATGAAATTTGTTAATCCGCACTTCCCTTGTTTGGAGATAACCATATTTTCTGCTACCCCATTGGACAGATCTCCAACTTCCAGCATTTCAACGTTAATCTGAAATGACAAGTTATGAAGGCTCAGAACCTATTTTCTTTTCAGACAAGACTGACATTATTTTTTCTTTAAATCACATTCTTAAAATCGCCCCAAAGAACAAGTCAGGAATCCCCAGGGAATCTAATCAGATCTATTAGGCTAACTATAAAGACACTACTGCCCCAAGCCCTCAAGAAAAGATCTTAAGGAAGAAAAAATTAAATTGCCACGTCTAATGGATTCCCTGTGTGACTAAATCATTGTATTATTTCTCATGTTTGAGGAGATACACAAATTTCACGGACAGGCCCACTCCCAGCTTCGATACCCCTGCTTTAACAGCTGTTGCCTTGTCCCTGTGTCTAAGGTCAGGTTCATCGGTGATGGAGCCCAGCGGTTCTTACTCAAGTGGGCTGAATGCATGAAAGAGTTTTCTGTTGACATTATTCCAATGCTTTCAGGAGACCCCTCCCCATCGGGTCCCAGGGAAGATTCCGCCTGGCCTCTTCGTGATGGGAGGTGGAGACGATTAAAGCCATGGGGATAGATGAAAGCTTTTTCATCTGAGAGTCTGAATAGCATAGGATGGTTCGGGTCATCCAGCTGAATTAAATAGGCTCTCCCCCCTCACAGCGTCCAACCTTCACCTTTATTTTCAACTATTTGCTTCTTCTGGTTCCCCATTTCTCATGCAAACTCCAGAGAGAAAACTAAATTAACCAGCTGAAATCCTTTTGGGGAAAGGGTGGCATAAACACAGTCCATAAAGTATCATAACAAAATAGTGACCTTCCCCTTTTCTTTCCTTGAACTCTCACATTGATCATCCCTGTCTTCCAACTGCAACCTTAGCAGCATAATCTAACATAGCCCCAAGGCTATGGGTATAATGTTTAGTTCTTTACTCTCAACTCTACTTACTACCTTTTAATATGGTTTATGTGTGTATACATATATTCTTGTTTAGAAATAATTATTTAAAATATATTGAATTATGAAACAAATATAATCATCATACAGTTGCATAATAGTACATATGTTCATATGCATAATCTGAATAGTACAGTGCAGAATTCCATTTTTTTTTCAAGTGGGTTATAAATAGGGTTAATATATTTTTTAGCTCTATAGTGGGCCTCTTTATCTGAACTCAGACAGGGACCATTTCCTCTCCTTCTTTTTATGAATTCTTTGCCTAGTGAACACTGAAAATAATGCGATGCCTAAAGTTTAAAGTTAGCCCGTCAGGGAGTCCTTTGCTCTGATCATTTTAATCAGTTGCTAACAACTTATTTCCATCTCCAACATCAGTTTTAGTTACGGGTTTTGTGTTTTTTTTGACTTTTTAAGGATTCAGGTTTTTTAAACTTTTTATTGGCGTAGAGTTGATTTACAATGTTGTGTTAGTTTCCAGTGTAAAGCAAAGTGAATCAGTTGCACATAGACATATATCCACTCTTTTTTAGATTCTTTTCCCACATAGGTCTTTACAGAATATTGAGTAGAGTTCCTGTGCTATACAGTAGGTCCTTATTAGTTACCTATTTTATACACAGTAGTGTGTATGTGTCAATCCCAATCTCTCAATTTATCCCTCCCCCACCTTTCCCCTCTGGTAGTCATAAGTTTGTTTTCTACATCTGTGACTCTATTTCTGTTTTGTAAATAAGTTCATTGGTACCATTTTTTTTAGTTTCTACATATAAGCGATATCGTATATTTGTCTTTCTTTTTCTGACTTACCTCACTCAGTATGACAATCTCTAGGTCCATCTAGGTATGTTGAAATAGGAGCTTCCCCCCAAAACTGTATCTACCTGCTAGAGAAAGAAATCAGAAAACACTACGATTATATTTCAAACTCTTTTTCTATCAAGTTGTCATTTGAAATGAGCAAAGAAAAAAAAAAAAGGATGGTTCTGAGTTGAAAGTAAGGTGTGCGGTAGCTTGGGAGGGAGGGCTGGTTACACCTGGCAATGAGAGTGATGTTCAGAAGTCAGGAAGCCCCTCCTCAGCAGAGCAGGGAGGTCTGGCCCGTGTACAGATGCCCGGCTGGTGTGCACGGGCCCTGACCTCAGCCCAGAGCCCACGAACAAGGAGCGGGCACTAAATGCAGAATTTGGAAGGAGAAGGGAAGAGAGAACTTCCAAACTCTCACACATGCACGCGCTCATAAAAAGGAGTCTTAAATAAGATACAAATGAACTTATTTACAAAACAGAAACAGACTCACAAACATAGAAAACAAACTTACGGTTACCAAAGGGGAAAGGGGATGGGGGAGGGATAAATTAGGAGTTTGGGATTAGCAGACACAGACTACTGTGTATAAAATAGATGAACAATAAGGTCTTACTGTATAGTACAGGGAACTATATTCAATATCCTGTAATAAACCATAATGGAAAAGAATATGAAAAAGAATATATATATAAATATATATATATATATAACTGAATCACTGCTGTACACCAGAAATAACACAACATTGTAAATCAACTATATTTCAATTTAAAAAAAAAAAAAGGATTAGAGGGTGGGTAGAAAGAGCTACAGATTCACGTAAGTTAATGAGGACCCAGGCCTCACTCTGCCACTGCATGAGCGCTCTGTTCCTACCTGTCTCAGTCCGCTCCAGCTGCTGTAACAAAACACCCCAGGCTGGGTAGCTTAAACAACAGACATTTATTTCTTCCCAGTTCTGGAGGCTGGAAGTCCAGGATCAGAGTGTGAGCCTGGCCAGCTGCTGGTGAGAACTGTCTTCCTGGCTTGTAGATGGCCGCCTTCTCCCTGTGTCCTCGCATGGTCTTTCCTCGGTGTGTGTGGGGGAGGGAGAGAGGCTCTCTGGTATCTCTTCTATAAGGGCACAAATCCCACCAGACCAGGGCACCACTCTGAAGGCCTCATCTAACCCTAAGCACCTCCCAAATGCCATTAATATGTGCTATATTTAGCTGTTTAATACATGTAATTAAATAAATACCATCACATTGGGGAGTTATGGCTTCGACATGTGAATCATGGTGGAGGACACAAACATTCAGTCCAGTCCATTATACAATGACACACCATAAAACAACAAGCCACAGAGCCTCAGTGCCATTCAATAACAGCTGATTTCTCAAAATCTATGTGGTTCATTGATTTCATCTGGACTCTTTATGCATTTGGGACCCGACTGGGGGTCAGCTGACCTGGACTGGATTCCCTGGGGCAGCTCTCTGACCCACACCTCTCTCCTCCATCAGGCTGGCCCGGCCGCATGCTCATGGGGTTGGCAGAGGGGTGAGTGAGAGAGCAAGCCTTTTCCATCGTCTGGTTGTGTCACATTTGTTACCATCCCATTGACCAAAGCCAGTTCACATGTCTGAGCCACGGCAGCTTGGAGGGCACCATAAAGTTACATCCTCCGTGGGGCGCAGAAGGGGAAGCCCTGGGGCCAGCCTTTAATCCCCACACAATAGTTGTGCAGATATCTTACCTCTCTGAGGGGCATCAGAAAATGTATGTAAGACCCTTTCCAGCATTATGATTCTGTGACAACCACCTTAATATAATATTGCATGTATAACTTCATTCTACTGATGAAATAGTTAAGGAGTATATTAACCCTAGTTAAATGGTATTTTAAGCAGTATTTTGACATATTGGGGGGCAGGGGTGATTTGAAGTTTATAGTGTTCAATTAAACCAAGACTTCTTGAAAGATTTATCCACAGAGTGAGACTGCTCGGGTTCTGTCCCTCTGCTCTGCCATCCCCTGCTAGTTTTTTTCTCTGAAGGGAACTGGGGCTGGTTTAGGTAAAGTGAAGTATCCAATGGGGCCTATTTGTAGCAAATTCCGGTTTATGTGAGAAAGATAACACCCCATCCTGAAAAGTTACAAGGTGCAGAGGAAAGAAAAAGACAAAAAAGCTATTATCCAGACATCCTGACGAATTTTTTTAAAAAAAGAAAGAAAAAGAAAACCTAGATGGAGATTTAACCAGAAAATCTAGGGCTATGAGCTTGTGAGCTGTCAGGATAACTGAGGACAGGCAATCTCCTAAGTGGTAACGAACTAATGTGGAAGAATCGTGTTTTTTCAGCACTGGAAACAGGGTGTGGCGAGATATCAGATTTAGGAAGCTTCAGTGGGACAGCGTGAGACGCGTGTTCTGGGAGTGATGATAGCACACCCACCCGACAAAGCCAAGCGCGCTCCTGCCTCCACGTGGCTGCGGAGAGTGGAAGCCTGCAGCAGATTCCAGCTGTGTCACCAGCCCTCCCTTTCTGCAGGGGGGCAGAGTCAGCCCAGAAGGGGCCGCGGTGGCGTAAAGCAGGCAAACTCTTGCCCGAGAGTAGCCAAGGGTGTGGAGCTTTGTCTCTGGGGAAGATGTACTTCCCTGCTCCTTCCTGAGTCCCCTGAGGTGACTCTGCTAGACCCTAGGACCTCCACTTCTCCGTCTGCGGGACAGAGAGCCATTCAACTCAGGCCGGCTGAGGGCAGGCTGTTTGGACCAGAAATCACTGCCTGGACATGTCCCCCAGCACCACCCCCCCGTGTCGGGCTCCATGCTAGCCCCTCCACACCCGCCAGCTGTCAGGATCACACGTCACGTTCTGTGAGCACCGGCTCCCTAAGTGCAGACAAACCAGCCCTGCAGGACTCACAGGGCAGAAGCTGAGCCACAGCAAAGAAGATGAAATGTGATCAGCAGACACAGTGTTGGGTGCCTTGTGGGAGCAACTGGCGTCCTGCTGAGTCCTGGTTGCCCCGTCCCCTCCCAACCCTCCTCTGTCGGGACAAGGCGCACAGCCCTGTCATTGACGTGTGTGGATGTGGCACTCCACGCTCAGCCCGCAGAGTGACTCAGAGACGCCCATGAGCAGAAGCTGTCACACTAGCCACCAGCACTCAGTGATCTGGTGAGACGCCTCCCAGCGCTTGTGGTGACCGTGGCTATGCCCACAGTGTAAAGTGCTTAAAAAGAGGGCAGTGAGAGACTGGGGAAAGTCTGGGGCGAGGAGGTAAAGCAACTGCTGGAAAATCTCTTTCCACTGAGCTAGGACGTGAAAAACTTGATCAGCTGACGCATATTCACAATTTGATTCCACACCTGGATTTCTGAGGAAAACTATGAGGAAATGAATGTTTTATCCAAAAGGAACCAGACAAACTGCTTTGATGGTATGTCCCTTCTGTGCCTTTTTTTTTTTTTGTCATTTATTTGATTAATAAACAGAGGTGATTCAAAACAATTTTTTGAGTGAAACTTAGAAGGCACCCTTAAGCCATGTCAGAAAATCACCCAACCCTATAGAAAAACACAAGCACAGAAAGGAAACAAAATGGAAAAAGAGAGATGCAGGAGTGGCCCTGGCCCAGAAGGTAGCGATGTCTCTGTCTCCCCCAGGGCTGCATCCTCTCCCTTATCTGCCTTCCTCCTCTCAGCTCTCACTCAGTCTATCTGCAGACAGACGTGGGACTGGATACTACAAAATAGGCTACTTTTATACTAAAAGGAATTCAATAAAAGTGAAATACGTAAAAGCTGGGGCATATATATTTTTATTATGATTCTTTTCAGCCAGGCTTTTAAAAATCCTCTATGTTGGGAGAAGTGTAGCCAGTGTATCTTGCAGGAAGAGACAGAAGAAAACAAAGCTGGTGTGTGTACACGAAGACAATCCCCACCCAAAATAAAAACCTCACCTTTCACGGGAACCCAAGTTCAAGCTCCACCCTCCTCATCCCCGCGTGCTTTGAGACAACTTGCTTTATGCCAGTCCTCGTGATGGTTTTAGGTGCCAAGAAGGTGGTCCCCACAAACTGCATCTTTCTATGAATCTTTCATAAAAGCACTTTTTTCCCCTTAAGCAGTGGTAATCTGATGTTCATAGAGATTGATGAGAGCCCTGGGTGTCAGCAGAGAATCGGACAGATGGCAATTGTGACAATAAATAATCGTAATGCTTTTCACTCTCTTGACCTCAACAATTCAAGGGTCTCAAAACACAGCAGAGACTTAGAATTATAGGGCAGGAAGGGACCTTGGGAAAGGGCACCTCATTCATCCTTCCAGCTTCTCACCCAGAGCTCAGACTAAACGAGACGCTCTCATTGGCACTTGGCCTCTGACTGCAGTCGGGTGGCTGTGTTCCTGGTGAGAACACCGGTGCAGCCCATGAGTTATGGGACATGCCTCCTCCTTGCCCCAGGGGGAATCGAAGCTTCCAGACTCAAGGGCAGAGAATGCAATAGCTCCAGAGCCCTCCCAGTGAGACAGGGAAGCTGAAGAGAAGCTGGTGCCCAGGGCTGGCCCAGAGCACCAACCTGGCACAAAATGGCCGCTCTGGCCACCAGGAAGGAGCAGATGCTGGGGAACTTGGCTATGCCACAAACGATGTTAACACAGACCTACCACACCATGGACGCACATTCTAAATGACTCGCCTCTCGGAGCCCAGGCCAGGACTTCTTATGTGTGGATTTCTCTTCATTTGCTGTTAATCAGAGGCTAAGAGGGACTTTGGCATGAGTTGATAAATAGTCATTCACCTCACCTCTCAACTCCCAGCCGCCATGACAGGGCGCTTAGTGAATGGCAGTGTGCTTGTATTTCCAGATGGGGGTGGAGACAGACAGAGGACTGCCGTTCCCAAATCTTGGTTCCAGGCAGAAAGGATGGAGGGCAAGTGAGGAGAGGAAATGAAACTTTGCTTTCAATTACCCTTGTCCTCCCATTTCCCATCTTCAAGAACCAGTTTGTGGTGAATGTCTGGCAAATTGGTTGTAAATATCCTTATAGTTAATTTTTCCTCATGTCATAGGATTCAAGGCCACTTGAGAACTCCGTCCCCCTTCATGGGTTCCATAATCATGCGTATTCCAGCCAAACCACTCGGAGTTCTCTTGTTTTCTGTCCCGGGATCTCTTCCTTTCCTCAGCGGCCCCATCTCTCCTGAATCTTATGTGTTTCAATTCTCATCTCCCTTGAAAAAGATCATCTTTGACTAGAAAAGCAGAAACTCTCCTGTATCCATGAAGATCTTTAATCACACCCTTGTTCTTGAGATGCAAATAAAAGAAGTAGTGGTGTTTTCAAGCCCTTCAGGCCTTCTTTGCCGTGTCTAAAAGGAGCAACCTGAATTGAAGGAATTTTAAAATTTGACAAATTTCTTAATTTTTCCAGTTAAAAAAATACAGTTGTTATGTTATCAGAAAACTCATCTTGAAGAAACAAATGCCCACAAGTAAATAGTGCAGGTAACAAATCATTAAGAAAAAATGAAGCCCTTTTTGTGAGTCCTATTTATGGCTCAGTTATCCTGTCCTAAGTACCCACATAGAAATAAATTCAAGCATCACTAAAACAACATAGAATCTAATGTTCAAAATGTTCTAGAAATAAACTCTTCCTCAAAGGCACACACACAGCTACTCTTCTCCCAGCCAGAAGCACAGACCTTCCCGAGAAAATCCAAGCATCATAGCACGACAGTGCTCTGCCATCTAGTGGCCAAAAGTGAAATGACCCTCAATACTCAACCCAAAGACTGCAGATAGTCATGTGAATTCATAGAAATCATGAACACAGTTTTCTCAAGTCCTCTACCAATGAGCAGAGAAATGGCATTCTGAAAAAACAAACCCAATTTTGAAGAATCTTCTTTAAGCCGCACAAGCTCTTACGTTGCTTGCTTGGATGAGCCTGACTGGTTACCACACATGTACAGAAAAACTGCAGTTATTTAAGTCTGCAAACCTCTTTGCTCAAATGTCTACAATGACCAACCATTGTGCCACGCACATGTCTATTGGTAGCCAAGTGGAGGAAACAAGTAGCTCATTCTGATAATACAATTACAAGACGGGGACCTGGTACATTCTGAGAGCCACTCGTGAATGTATTTACAGAGTTCTGGTCCGCAGGAGCATTTCCCAGAGTCTGGTCTATGAAACACCGGTTCCGGAGATAACTTACAAAACCGCTCAGAGGGCTTCCCTGATGGTGCAGTGGTTAAGAATCCGCCTGCCAATGCGGGGGACACAGGTTCGAGCCCTGGTCGGGGAAGATCCCACATGCCGTGGAGCAACTAAGCCCGTGCGCCACAACTACTGAGCCCGCGTGCCACAACTACTGAAGCCCGCGTGCCTAGAGCCCGTGCTCTGCAACAAGAGAAGCCACCACAATGAGAAGCCCACGCAGTGCAACAAAGAGTAGCCTCCGCTTGCCGCAAACAGAGAAAGCCCGTGTGCAGAAACAAAGACCCAACACAGCAAAAAAAAAAAAAAAGTAATCAATAAATATCTGATGAATAAGTAAATGAATAAATTATTTAAAAAGGAAGGGGGATGAAATCAATGTAAGGAACAAAATAAAACTTCAAAGAGGTATTAATTAGTATTCTCAGAGAGGAGTATAGTGTCCTCCCAACAAGAGTTGGAAGCTATTAGGATAGTGGGGCTGACAAAAATAACCAGGGAGTAAGAAAGAGCTTTACAAAGTAAATATGTGGTAGCTGAAATTTAAAAAATTCAATAGAAGGCTTTTTAGATTAAGCTGACAAAACCTTCTAAAAAGCTAAACCAAAAGAAAATAAGATGGAAAATGGCAGGGGAGAGTGGGGGCAAAGGAGTGGGCAGGGAGAAAATTAGGGGATAGATCAAGGCAATCTCACATCTAATACAAGTTCCAAAAAATAAGAACAGAGAAAATGGAACACAGCTGAGCAATAAAGGGAAATCACAGGAAGTCATGTGTGCACCAAGCCAGAGAACCCCAACCAACTGGAGCAGACCACAGAGGGCGGGGACTCAAGGAGACACAGGACTGATGGCTTGTGTGATTTGTCTGAGCATTTGGAGAAAGCATTATAAAGTACTTTGTTGGAAAGGTCTGTTGAAGTATTTAGGGAAAAAGTTTGTGTAGTGGTAGATCCGCAGAAAACTACAAAACTGAAAAATTAAGATAATGATTGACTCCAGGAAAAGCAAAACATTATACAGTGTGTCAACGAAAAATTAATCAGTCAACGCAAGAAAGAAATGGAAAAATTTGTTTCGAATTTTATTTTATTTTTTATACAGCATGTTCTTATTAGTTATCCATTTTATACATATTAGTGTATATATGTCAATCTATGTCAATCCCCATCTCCCAATTCATCACACCACCACCACCCCCGCTCTGCCACTTTCCCCCCTTGGTGTCCATACATTTGTTCTCTACATCTGTGTCTCATTCTGCCCTGCAAACCGGTTCATCTGTACCATTTTTCTAGGTTCCACATATATGCATTAATATACGATATTTGTTTTTCTCTTTCTGACTTACTTCACTCTGTATGACAGTCTCTAGATCCATCAACGTCTCTACAAATGACCCAATTTCATTCCTTTTATGGCTGAGTAATATTCCATTGCATATATGGACCACATCTTCTCTATCCATTCGTCTCTTTTTTTTTTAAACATCTTTATTGGAGTATAATTGCTTTACAATGGTGTGTTAGTTTCTGCTTTATAACAAAGTGAATCAGTTATACATATACATATGTTCCCATATCTCTTGCCTCTTGCGTCTCCCTCCCACGCTCCCTATCCCACCCCTCTAGGTGGTCACAAAGCACCGAGCTGATCTCCCTGTGCTATGCGGCTGCTTCCCACTAGCTATCTATTTTACATTTGGTAGTGTATGTATGTCCATGCCACTCTCTCACTTTGTCACAGCTTCCCCTTCCCCCTCCCCATATCCTCAAGTCCATTCTCTACTAGGTCTATGTCTTTATTCCTGTCTTGCCCCTAGGTTCTTCATGACCTTTTTCTTTTTTCCTTAGATTCCATACATATGTGTTAGCATATGGTATTTATTTTTCTCTTTCTGACTTACTTCACTCTGTATGACAGACTCTAGGTCCATCCACCTCACTACAAATAACTCAATTTCGTTTCCTTTTATGGCTGAGTAATGTTCCATTGTATATATGTGCCACATCTTCTTTATCCATTCATCTGTTGATGGACACTTAGGTTGCTTCCATGTCCTGGCTATTGTAAATAGAGCTGCAATGAACATTTTGGTACATGACTCTTTTTGAATTATGGTTTTCTCAGGGTATTTGCTCAGTAGTGGGATTGCTGGGTCATATGGTAATTCTATTTTTAGTTTTTTAAGGAACCTCCATACTGTTCTCCGTAGTGTCTATATCAATTTACATTCCTATCAACAGCGCAAGAGGGTTCCCTTTTCTCCACACCCTCCCCAGCATTTGTTGTTTGTACATTTTCTGGTGACGCCCATTCTAACTGGTGTGAGGTGGTGATACCTCATTGTAGTTTTGATGTGCATTTCTCTAATAATTAGTGATTTTGAGAAGCTTTTCAGGTGCTTCTTGGCCATCTGTATGTCTTCTTTGGAGAAATGTCTATTTAGGTCTTCTGCCCATTTTTGAATTGGGTTGTTTGCTTTTTTAATATTGAGCTGCATGAGCTGTTTATATATTTTGGAGATTAATCCTTTGTCCATTGATTTGTTTGCAAACATTTCCTCCCATTCTGAGGGTTGCCTTTTCATCTTGTTTGTAGTTTCCTTTGCTTTGCAAAAGCTTTTAAGTTTCATTAGGACCCATTTATTTATTTTTGTTTTTATTTCCATTACTCTAGGAGGTGGATCAAAAAAATCTTGCTGTGATTTATGTCAAAGAGTGTTCTTCCTATGTTTTCCTGTAAGAGTTTTATAGTGCCCGGTCTTACATTTAGGTCTCTAATCCATTTTGAGTTTATTTTTGTGTATGGTGTTAGGGAGTGTTCTAATTTCATTCTTTTACATGTAGCTGTCCAGTTTTCCCAGCACCACTTATTGAAGAGACTGTCTTTTCTCCATTGTATATCCTTGCCTCCTTTGTCATAGATGAGTTGACCATAGGTGCGTGGGTTTATCTCTGGGCTTTCTATGCTGTTCCATTGATCTATATTTCTGTTTTTGTGCCAGTACCATACTGTCTTGATTACTGTAGCTTTGTAGTAAGTCTGAAGTCAGGGAGTCTGATTCCTCCAGCTCCGTTTTTGTCCCTCAAGACTGCTTTGGGGGCTTCCCTGGTGGCGCAGTGGTTAAGAATCCACCTGCCAATGCAGGGGACATGGGTTCGAGCCCTGGTCTGGGAAGATCCCATATGCCATGGAGCAACTAAGCCCCTGCACCACAACTACTGAGCCCACGTGCTGCAACTACTGAAGCCCACACGCCTAGAGCCTGTGCTCCACAACAAGAGAAGCCACCGCAATGAGAAGCCCGTGCACCGCAGCGAAGAATAGCCCCCACTCACCACAACTAGAGAAAGCCCACGCACAGCAAAGAAGACCCAACGCAGCCAAAAATTAATTAATTAATTAGTTTTTTTAAAAAAGACTGCTTTGGCTATTCGGGGTCTTTTGTGTCGCCATACAAATTTTAAGATTTTTTTTTCTAGTTCTGTAAAACATGTCATTGGTAATTTGATAGGGATTGCATTGAATCTGGAGATTGCTTTGAGTAGTATAGTCATTTTCACAATATTGATTCTTCCAATCCAAGAACATGGTATATCTCTCCATCTGTTTGTATCATCTTTAATTTCTTTCATCAGTGTCTTATAGTTTTCTGCATGCAGGTCTTTTATCTCCCTAGGTAGGTTTATTCCTAGGTATTTTATTCATTTTGTTGCAGTGGTAAATAGGAGTGTTTCCTTAATTTCTCTTTCAGATTTTTCATCATTAGTGTATAGGTATGCAAGAGATTCCTGTGCATTAATTTTGTGTCCTTCAACTTTACCAAATTCATTGATTAGCTCTAGTAGTTTTCTGGTGGCATCTTTAGGATTCTCTATGTATAGTATCATGTCATCTGCAAACAGTGACAGTTTTACTTCTTCTTTTCCAATTTGTATTCCTTTTATTTCTTCTTCTTCTCTGATTGCCGTGGCTAGGACTTCCAAAACTTCCAAAATGTTGAATAATAGTGGTGAGAGTGGACATCCTTGTCTTGTTCCTGATGTTAGAGGAAATGCTTTCTGTTTTTCACCATTGAGAATGATGTTGGCTGTGGGTTTGTTTTATATGGCCTTTATTATGTTGAGGTAGTTTCCCTCTATGCCCACCTTCTGGAGAGTTTTTATCATAAATAGGTGTTGAATTTTGTCCAATGCCTTTTCTGCATCTATTGAGATGATCATATGGTTTTTCTTCTTCAGTTTGTTAATATGGTTTATCACATTCATTGATTTGCGTCTATTGAAGAATCCTTGCATCCCTGGGATAAATCCCACTTGATCATGGTGTCTGATCCTTTTAATATGCTGTTGGATTCTGTTTGCTAGTATTTTGTTGAGGATTTTTGCATCTATATTCATCAGTGATATTGGTCTGTAATTTTCTTTTTTTGTAGTATCTTTGTCTGGTTTTGGTAGTAGGGTGATTGTGGCCTCATAGAATGAGTTTGTAAATGTTCCTTTCTCTGCAATTTTTTTGAAGAGTTTGAGAAGGATGGATGCTAGCTCTTCTCTAAATGTTTGATAACATTCACCTGTGAAGCCATCTTGTCCTGGACTTCTGTTTGTTGGAAGATTTTTAATCACAGTTTCAAATTCATTACTTGTGATTGTTCTGTTCATATTTTCTACTTCTTCCTGGTTCAGTCTTGGAAGGTTATACCTTCCTAAGAATTTGTCCATTTCTTCCAGGTTGCCCATTTTATTGGCATAGAGTTGCCTATAGTAGTCTCTTAGGATGCTTTGTATTTCTGCAGTGTCTGTTGTAACTTCTCCTTTTTCACTTCTAATTTTATTGATTTGAGTCCTCTCCTTCTTTTTCTTGATGAGTCTGGCTAATGGTTTATCAATTTTGTTTACCTTCTCAAAGAACCAGCTTTTAGTTTTATTGATGTTTGCTATTGTTTTCTTTGTTCTATTTCATTTATTTCTGCTCTGATCTTTATGATTTCTTTCCTTCTGCTAACTTTGGGTTTTGTTTGTTCTTCTTTCTCTAGTTCCTTTAGGTATAATGTTGGATTGTTTACTTGAGATCTTTATTGTTTCTTGAGGTAGGCTTTTATTGCTATAAACTTCCCTCTTAGAACTGCTTTTGCTGCATCCCATAGGTTTTGGATCGTCATGTTTTCATTGTCATTGGTCTCTAGGTATTTTTTGCTTTCCTCTTTGATTTCTCCAGTGATCTCTTGGTTATTTAGTAATGTATTGTTTAGCCTCCATGTGTTTGTGTTTTTAATGTTTTTTCCCTGTAATTGATTTCGAATCTCATGGTGTTGTGGTCAGAAAAGATGCTTGATATGATTTCAATTTTCTTAAATTTACTGAAGCTTTATTTGTGACCCCAGATGTGATCTATCCTGGACAATGTTCTGTGCGCACTTGAGAAGAAAGTGTAATCTGCTGTTTTTGGATGGAATGTCCTATAAATATCAATTAAATTTATCTGGTCTATTGTGTCATTTAAAGCTTGTGTTTCCTTATTAATTTTCTGTTTGGATGATCTGTCCATTGGTGTAACTGAGGTGTTAAAGTCCCTCACTATTATCGTGTTACTGTCAGTTTCCTCTTTTAGAGCTGTTAGCAGTTGCTTTATGTATTGAGGTGCTCCTATGTTGGTGCATATATATTTATAATTGTTATATCTTCTTCTTGGATTGGTCCCTTGATCATTATGTAGTGTCCTTCCTTGTCTCTTGTAACATTCTTTATTTTAAAGTCTATCTTATCTGATATGAGTATTGCTACTCCAGATTACTTTTGATTTCCATTTGTATGGAATATCTTTTTCCGTCCCCTCACTTTCAGTCTGTATGTGTCCATAGGTCTGAAGTGGGTCTCTTGTAGACAGCATATATATGGGTCTTGTTTTTGTATCCATTCAGTGAGCCTGTGTCTTTTGGTTGGAGCATTTAATCCATTCATGTTTAAGGTAAATATCAAGATGTATGTTCCTATTACCTATTTTCTTAATTGTTATGAGTTTGTTTTTGTAGGTCCTTTTCTTCTCTTTGTTTCCCACTTAGAGAAGTTCCTTTAACATTTGTTGTAGAGCTGGTTTGGTTGTTCTGAGTTCTTTTAGCGTTTGCTTGTCTGTAAAGCTTTTGATTTCTCTGTCAGATCTGAATAAGATCCTTGCCAGATAGAGTAATCTTGGTTGTAGGTTCTTCCCTTTCATCACTTTAAATATGTCATGCTACTCCCTTCTGGCTTGTAGAGTTTCTGCTGAGAAATCTGTGTTAGCCTTATGGGAGTTCCCTTGTATGTTATTTGTCATTTTTCCCTTGTTGCTTTCAATAATTTTTCTTTATTTTTAATTTTTGTCAATTTGATTACTATGTGTCTCGGCATGTTTCTCCTTGGGTTTATCCTGCCTGGGGCTCTCTGCACTTCCTGGACTTGGGTAGCTATTTTCTTTCCCATGTTAGGGAAGTTTTTTGACTATAATCTCTTCAAATATTTTCTCGGGTCCTTTCTGTCTCTCTTCTCCTTCTGGGACCTCTATAATGAGAATATTGTTGCATTCAGCATTGTCCCAAAGGTCTCTTAGGCTGCCTTCATTTCTTTTCATTCTTTTTTCTTTATTCTGTTCTGCCACAGTGAATTCCACCATTCTGTCTTCCAGGTCACTTATCCATTCTTCTACTTCAGTTATTCTGCTATTGATTCCTTCTAGTGTATTTTTCATTTTAGTTATTGTACTGTTCATCTCTGTTTGTTCTTTAATTCTTCTAGGTGTTTGTTCTTTAATTCTTCTAGGGCTTTGTTAAACATTTCTTGCATATTTCGGTCTTTGACTCCATTCTTTTTCTGAGGTCCTGGATCATCTTCACTCTCATTATTCTGAATTCTTTTTCTGTAAGGTTGCCTATCTCCACTTCATTTAGTTGTTTTTCTGGGGTTTTTTCTTTTTCCTTCATGTGGTACATAGCCCTCTGCCTTTTCATCTTGTCTATCTTTCTCTGAATGTGGTTTTTGTTCCACAGGCTGCAGGATTGTAGTTCTTCTTGCTTCTGCTGTCTGCCCTCTGGAGGATGAGACTATCTAAGAGGCTTGTCAAGAAATGGAAAATTTTATCCAAGCCAAATTATAACCCAGGAAGAGCATCTCAATAAACTCTGAGAACTGTTCCACCCGTTAGAAGTCAAGGCACAGTTATATAAGTTTTTTGAGACAGAGAGCTGTGCATCAAATGATGTATTATTGACAGTTTACACAATCCAGATCTAAGCATCATTGTGGTCCCTTACAAGGTCAAGAAGGAATGTTATCTCTTAAGGAGTTGTCTTGTTGATGCTGGAAGAATGTTGCTCTTTTTGGCTGAGGATGTATTTCTGCCAGTGTAGGAGGTTTGGTCGACGCATAATGCAGAAACACAATGCACAGTGCGGGGAGAGCTGGGAGGTCGAAGGGCAGAGAAAAAATGTTTTATGTTTAAATTTTTCCTGTTTTGCCATAAACTATGAATTTTATTTCACACATGTAACCTAGCAGTAAAGAGACAGGACTGTTAATTTATCCCCCAATGCTGATATCACCATTTTGGGAGAATGGGGGAGAGAAAGGCAGAGTGGAGGGAAAAGTGTATAAGGAGGAACTCCTCAACTACCAGGAAGCCAAGAGATGTGTCCAAAATGGATAAGTACTACACAGTAACATGAGCATATTATTTATCAATATGGAGTAAATACAATGGGGGCCTAAGGAGAGTAGAGAGAAATGGAGCAGTAAATGAATGTTTTTCTTTATAAGACTTTTGATACACATTGACTTTTCAGCTATGTGTACGTATGTCTTTGACTAAATAAAAGAAAAGGAAATAGACTAGAGTGAAGGAGATGCATGGGAAGGTATGGCAGATAGTGAGATCTGGGGCCCGGTGTTGCCTTCCTTCTCCTTTCGGATATTTCCAAATTTTCTGTAATAAAAGTGTAATGTGCTTATAATTGAAACATTTAAACAAACACTTTTTAAAAAACATACTTACAAATATTTATGCCGAAGTCATAGTCCCAAAATGTTGATAGGCATAGACATTACCTGTGGAGTTACTTAAAATGCAGAAGCCCAGGTTTTACCCTCTGAGATTCTGGACCATTATGGATGCCCTAAATAGACCAGAAGTGCCACATATTGTTCAAAATATAAAGCAATACCAAGCCAGGAAACTTTTCCTCAATTTCCTAAATTACCCAATCCATAATACATATAGAATGGATAGGAAGTTTAAATAGTGTTTTTCTAGACTGGACGATTTTCTAATCTGTGTGTGTTCCTGCAAAAGCCTCTGCTTTGCTAGTACTCTCAGCAGCTGCCAGCTGGGGTACAGAAATTTGCATTGCAGCACTCTCCCCGGTTACGTAAGAAACACTGCTCCGGGACCCCATTCCACACGGGGGCGCTCTCCCAGTTTGGTCCCTGTACCTCAGAGTCCATACGAGATCCAGTTCTTCCTTCCACTCCCAACATCTGGGACCACTCCGTAACCACAGGGGCAAGAGACACACTTGGAGCTTTCCTGGAAAGTACAATTTGTTTGACAGCAGCAACAGCAGCTAGTAAATTCAACTGAAAAAAAAAAATTAGCATAGTGAAGCAAGTTCCCTCAGGCAATGGGAGTCCCAGCCTCCACTGGAAGTGTTCAAGCATTATTCATTCTGCTCTACCACCCCCAACCCCTCATCAGGGGATGACATAGAGAGCTTCCCACAGCCAGGAAATGGCTGGATTTCAAGGTCCCTCATAACCCAAGAGTGGTAGTCACCTACAGCAATTTTGCCTTTCCCCATACCACCCCCACAATCCCCCACCCCCACCCACCCCCAGGGACATTTAACAATGTTTAGAGACATTTTTCTTTGTTACAACTGGGGACTGGGGTGGGGTGCCACTGGCTTCTACTAGGTAGAAGCCAGGACTGCTGCTAAAAATTCTACAAGGCACAGGATAGCTCCCTCCACACACTCCAATAAAGTATTATCTGACCCAATATGTAAGCAGAGCCTAGAATGACAAACCATGTGCTAGAAACTGTGATACAATTATTCAAATGAGGTTAAAAGATAAGCTGTCCTCTTCTTTTACCACAATAAAGCTCTATTATCTATTAATACTTGGCTTGATAAAATGTGTTCTATGTGCAGAAATTAAAACCATTTACAGACAGGTGCATCAGTCACCCTTTCCCAAATAGGATCCAAACACACACTATCGCCACCTCTCCTTAGCAGGCACAGCTGTAATCTCATAAAAGATGCTTTGCCTGATATGCTTTTCTTTAAGTCTTACTTCACAACAGAAGCTGGAGATGGTAAAAAATAAAATCTGTATACAAAGCTAGTGAGAAAAACAATTTGACAAGTGATGTCCAATGCTAAAAATAAAGTAAGAGGTGTTAGTTTACTAGTATTGAGGAGAATATAAGATGCTATAAAGCAAGTTCGAGATGCTATAAAGCAAGTTCAAGAATATAAGATGCTATAAAGCATGACATTTGTTGGAATGGATGGTACAATTGCGACATCATACCAGAAATTAAAGATCTGGCAATGTGCTAAGGTAAGGTGGTCTGTTATGTTTTATTATCACGTAGATGTGGTGAGGCCAACAGATTAGGAGACGACTGATTGCCACTGAAAAGGATGTTTGTAACTCATACTTCTCAAGAGGAGAGGGAATGGTGTGCCGCACAGGGCCACACGAGGAAGCGCCAGGGTCAGTTAGGAGGCAGAAGAGGGAAGCAACAGCAAGAGTATTGCAGTTTTCAATGGGAAGGAATGGGTGAAACAGGGTAAGCAGGCTAGTTTGAATAATTTCATCAGGCTGGACACAAAGGCGTCTCTAGCTGTCTGGTACCTGGCCCCAGGTGAATAGGGCAGGTGGATAGTGGTCCAGAGTGTGACAGCCCCATTGAAGGAGGTGATTGGGGTGTGGGCTCTGGATCAGTTTCCTTCCTTCTGACAAGCACACTGGAGGGCAAGCTGTTTACTATCTCTAGGAATTGGCTAACCCTGGGAGGGGCAGTCCCTTCAGGGTCATCAAGGCCCCAAATAACAAAGCATCAGAATACAGAAAATAAAAGACATGGTTAATACACAAAGGGAATGTCAGAATGAATAACGAAATATCAAAACAGTAAGCTTATTCTTGTTGAGTGTGCATGGGTCCATGGGAAGGAGATATATGTCCAAGAAAGGTGAATAAAGCATGAGAGAGAGGTTTCTCTCTCCTCTGTACATCAGGTTTAATTCAAATGGCTGGGTCATATAATGGGTGAGCAAAACCAGACATACACCCAAGCGCACATCAACTGATGAGTGTATAAATAAATTGTGGCATATTCATACAGTGGAATATTATTCACCAATAAAAAGGAATGAAGTACTGATACATGCTACATCACAGATGAACCTTGAAAATCTCATGCTCCGTCAAAGAAGCCAGACACAGAGGGTCACATATTGTATGACTCTATGTACATGAAATGTTCAGAACAGCCGTTGTATGTAGATTAGTGGTTGCCAGTGCCTGAGGGGAAGGGGGAATGAGAAATGATTGCTAACAGGTACAAAGTTTCTTTTGAGGGTGATGAAAATGTTCTTAAATTAGATAGCAATAACGGTTGTATGTCTATGAATATACTAAAAAAATTAAACCGTACACTTTAAAAGGGTGAAATTTATGGTATATTAATTATATCCAAATAAAATTGTTATTAAAATAAATAAATAAACAGACTGTGCAAGTTTCCTCCTAAGACACAGTGATGAATTTATAGTGACTGAATAAGAAGGTAGGGCTCTGGGCTGGCTGTCAGCCCAGGGGAAGGGCCTGCCCCCCAATCCCTTCCCGACTGCCTGGTGTGGGTAATTGTATTCCACCCGTAGTTATTTATAACTTTGAGACTTGAAGGCTTTTGATAGTCGAGAGCCTCCTATTAACATGCAAATAATCCTGGGAGAGTTGTAAAATAGCAATCACTCCCCAAAGTGGAATGCAGTCTTGCAAAAGAAGCTGCTGGCCACCTGCATTCAAATGTGTTAGTGTAGGTATTGCAAAAACTGCCGTGAGCCTCAGCTCAGCAGGTGACAGCAGGTAAAAGGACGGAGGGTGTCTCAATCTGGGACAGAGAGCGAAGGAGGTGGAGCCTGGGAACATCCCGGGCTTCACAGGGAGGCATGGAGGTGAAGGCAGAGAGTGGCAGAGACAAGCCCGCACTCCCCACGCCGAGAAGACTCTCTTCATTCTCCCTGAGTTGACAGTACGGCCACCCACATCAGGATGGGACTAGGGTACAGACTGGAAAAGACCTCAAGTAGGCTCGGGGGCAAATGGAGCAGGACAGGAAGTTAAAGAAATCAGCAGGCACAGCATCACAGGCCAAGAGGCAGGGCAGGGCTCAGCTGGCCTCAGCCAGGGAGGAGAGGATAGAGGATGCTGAGTTCCAGGGACGGGACCTTAAGGCAGCAGCACCAGGACAAGCACAATGAGCCTGAATCTCTCCCCATATCAGGTTCTGACCGTGGTTCGGTTCTGTACAAAGTGAACGCCAATGACAGAAGTACCAGGCCAGCCCTCACCAGCCTCAGTAGAAGGATGTGCTCTAAGAAATACGTTGGTGATCGATAGATTGCCGTGACCTCCCTGTGTCAGTAAACATTACTGAAGTTCTACCTGACACAGGCCCTGCAGCATGTGGAGAGATTGACACTTGGTCCCAAAACGGAGCGGGGAGCTAGTTACACCCAGAGTTGGAAAGAAGGCAGAAGGTGTGCCTCCTGTGGTCCCTGGCAGAGAAAGGCATCCTCCTTTTAGACTCTGCAGCAGCGTCGCTTCAGACAAGAGGGCTGGGGGCGGTGGCGTAAACCGTGTCACTGCCTCCTATTTTGTGAGCAGATATTATCTGACAGCCTGGAGAAAAGGTACTTAAGAAGGGGGAGGGGGAAGGCACACACGGAGATGCTGCTGTACCCAGAAGCGGGAAAGCCATCCTGCATCTTGGTCTCAGACTTGAGTGAGCACCGCAATCACCTGGAACAGAAAGGCACGTGGCTTCGTTAAGTCCGGGGTGGAGCCTACCAATCCCTAGACGATACTGATGCAGCTGCTGCCCAACCCGCAGCCGGAAATTACGAACCAGCCCTGGGTAAACTCTCTCACCTGTTTTCTCAGGTCATCTGAGCAGACGGGTCCTGAGAAGAAACACACACAAGTCTACAAGGAAAGGTCCAGCGCCACACAAGCTGGCTAGGGAGAAACAGAGGGAGAGATTCCACTGAAAAACACAAGTAGTGGAATAATAATAACAGCAGCTAACGTGGATTGATTGTGCCCTTAGCCTGTGGGGAGGACACTCTAAGTGCTCTATGATTTATCTCACTTAAACCACAGGACAAGCCCACAACGGTGGTGCTATTCATATCCCCGTATCCCCTGTTTAGTTGGAAAGGGAAACCCAAGAACAAGGGTGAAAAGCAGCTGGCTGGTGCCAAGATTCAGGTCCAAATCGAGTGGACCCACATCCTTAACCACTGTGCCCTGCTGTTGGCAGAGGAAACAGAAATGACACTGGAAACAGAGATGCTAGCATCTTCTTTCCCTCATGAATCCTCCTGCTAGGCCTTCAGGAAGGCACCTCAACTTTGCAAGCTAGTCTCTTTTGGGAGAGAAGGAGGTGAAAAGGGAAGTGTGTTCATTTGGTAGGGATGCCCAGCCGAAATACCACAAACTGAGTGCCTTAAACGACAGAAACGTACTGTTTCCCAGTTCTGGAGGCTGACAGTCCAAGAGAGAGGTGCCGGCAGGTTTCCATCCCTCTGCTGGCTGCAGGGGAGAATCTGGTCCACGCCTCTTGCTTAGTTTCTGGTGGCTTGCCGGCCATCTTTGGCGTTCCTCGGTGGATGGACATATCACCCCATCTTTGCCTTCATGTTCTCACGATGTGTGCGTCTGTCTCCAAATTTCCCCTTTTTGTAAGGACACATTCATACAGGATTAGGGGCCTCATCACACCTGCAATGACCTAAATTCCAAATAAGGCCATACTCTGAGGTGCTAAGGGTTAGGACTTCAACATATAATTTGAGGGGGACATAATTCAACCCATAAGAGGAAGCAAAAATCTTCCTGGTATGAACTCCAAATGCCTAGATCCTAAAGATATCAAAAATACTTTGGGAATTCCCTGGCAGTCCAGTGGTTAGGGCTCTGTGCTTTCACTGCCGAGGGCCCGGGTTCAATCCCTGGTCAGGGAACTAAGATCCCACAAGCCACAGAGCACGGCCAAAACAAAAATACTTCCCTGGGCAGGGCCAACCCACCATATGTATAAACTAAATAAGAAGCCCCACTTTTATCCAAGACTTTAGAAATAGGAAAAAAAGTAGGAAAAAAAGAGGAGTACCTTAAGGGAATTTTATAATGAGAATTCTTTTTTTCCTAACACTTTTCTTCAACTTTAATGCTTCTCTTTCAGGTATATCTACCATCCAATTATAAAGTAGGAATGCAGCAAGTCAGGTGAAAATGGTCTTTTGGTACCTGCCACTAACCACTGTGTGAACCTCTCCTCTTTGAACAGCATTTGAATAAAAGCTGTGCTCATTTGAGGAGAGCAAGGTTGAATCAGAGAAGATGGATGTGAAGATTTCTCGGAACAAAGGTCTAAGAAGTAAAGCAAAGAGAACTGATGTTCTGTATCAAAACGCCTGGGAAAGACAGCAATCTAGTGATTTCATTATTTGACATTTTCCCACTCCCACGACTCAGGGTGGGGTGTGCCAAAGGTAGAAAAACGCAGTGTCTGAATCTCACAAGAAGTTCCTGTGACGGGGGACGGGCAGAACAACTTTTCTTTGGGGACAGAATGCAGCATCCTAATTAATTGGAGAGAGTACAGCAAGGGCATTCTTGAGAATGCCAATTTACATCCAACACAGAATTCAATTTGCCTTCATGTATGTCATGATTGTTTAGAGAGGGGTTGATGAAGAGACTTGGGGTCCAGCCTTTGCTATAAATACCTCATTCACTCTCTCCTTTATTCACTGTTGGACTCCGATGATGTGCCAGGTGTTGTGAAAACAGTGAGTTAGAAAGTGAGATTGAACCAGCGCCTCCTCTTGTGGGGCTCTTCGACCTTCAACAGTACTTTTCTTCATGTGTTAGCTCCTCAATCCGAAATTTGAAAATTGAATTTCCCTAAAGGATTCAACTCGGGCTTCGCTGGTGGCGCAGTGGTTGAGAGTCCGTCTGCAGGGGATGCGGGTTCGTGCCCCGGTCCAGGAAGATCCCACATGCCGCGGAGCGGCTGGGCCCGTGAGCCATGGCCGCTGAGCCTGGGCGTCCGGAGCCTGTGCTCCGCAACGGGAGAGGCCGCAACAGTGAGAGGCCCGGGTACCACAAAAAAAAAATTAAATAAATAAATAATAATAATAAAAAAATATTGTAATAGCATCCTCCAGGCATATTAAAGACCACAGAAGTGAGCTCTGCCCTACAGGGTGCCACAGGTGAACATTTGCCTATGTCAGGGTAAAGAGCATTACCACCAGCCTTCCCTGTTCTCCAGAGACAACCCTGGGGCCTCGCAAGTATTGGCAGAATTTCAGCAGACGGTGAAATGACACACACATGTACACTCCCCCTGCATGTGTGTGTATGGTGAATGTGTGTGTGTGTGTACACGTGAACACAGATATCTATGATCTGTTGGGCTGATGATGCTGGCAGTGAAGCAAGGTGGGGGGGAGAGAAAAAAAAAGTGTTGAGAGAGAGGAAAATGGAGAGATATTTAATCTCAATGTAACCTTTCGGTGACATTTCTTTCTGCAGTAGCCGTCTAGCTAGCGAATGATGCCGCTATTCTTGGGTTAACACCTTAAGAGAATTTTTTGATTGAAAATGTGGATTCTTTTCAAGAAAATAGGGAAAGCTACATATTTAGATGCAAGCCATTCAGGCCGAAGGCACAGCAGGCTAGGCCTTATCGGGTATGAATGTGCCAATGACAGCCTTGTCCTGTCAAGCCTCTGCTGTAATTAATTACACACGCCCTTCGAGATTTCAACAGAAATGAAGGTCTGAGGGTCTCCTGGGGACGATCCACGAAAGCCACAAAGCAGATCTCTTGGACACAGACTGAAAACATCAGGTAGGAAGGGGTTCCCTCGGCTGGATTCATGGGAAATAAAAGGAAAAATAACTTAATATTGGTATTTGTGACAGGCCAGGCCTACAAATCTGCAAAGCCTCCACAGGCAACAATCTGGTTTCCTCCTTTTCCATGAATGATGCGCTGGGAAGGCCGAGCCGGAAGAAATAAAAAAACAACAGCCCTTCATTCAAAGTAGTTCCTTGGAGGAGCAAGGTCAGAGGGGTGAGAAGGATGGGAACATGTGACCCAGAGGACACACAAAAGCCAGGGAGGGGGCAGGGTGGGAGGGCTGTCACTGCCACCCCCCCCCCAGCTCTCCCCACCAAAGCCAGGGTCACAGTGTCAAGTTCTCTCCTAAGATCTCCTTTTGCTCTCAGGAAAAAAATTTTTTTCTACTTGACATCCATTTTTAAAGATTTTTTTCCCCCTATAGTGTACATGCTCAGGTCAGAAAGTTCACTCAGGGACTTCCCTGGTGGTCCAGTGGTTGAGATTTCACCTTCCAATGCAGGGGGTGCAGGTTCAATCCCTGGTCAGGGAGCTAAGATCCCACATGGCTCGGGGCCAAAAATCCAAAATATAAAACAGAAGCAATATTGTAACAAATTCAATGAACACTTTAAAAATGGTCTACATCAAAAAAAAAATCTTAAAAAAATAAAAGTTCACTCAGTCCACTTTCAAAATGCCTCTGTGGTGCCCCTGTCTGAGCAGCTGACACAGGCGCTGAGGGCCAGGGCTTCGAACCTGCCCAAACTTACTTTGCAACAGTACAGAGTAAGAAAGGGCCAAGCAAGGGATGGGGCCGGGGAGGGAAAAGCACTGACTCCTGGGCAGAGAGAGGCGAGAGTGTCTGAGGCCAGCTGCTACCTCAAGCATTTCAGCATCAAAAGCTGATCCAGCTGGAGTTACGGGAGCTCCATGTAACTAACTAGCATTTTTTCTTTTCTTCCTGGCTAATGGCGCGCGCGCGCGCGTGTGTGTGTGTGTGTGTGTGTGTGAGAGAGAGAGAGAGAGAGAGAGAGAGAGAGAGAGAGAGAGGAGATCCACTCAAAGTCCTGTCAAGAAACAACCGAGGGGCTTCCCTAGCAGTCCAGTGGTTAGGACTCCATGCTTCCACTACAGGGGGCACAGACAGGTTAACTGAGGGGTGAAACAAGATGTTTTCTAGCCAAGAGGAGAATACACATAGATGTGTGTGTGTGTGTGTGTGTGTGTGTGAGAGAGAGAGAGAGAGAGAGAGAGAGAGAGAGAGAGGAGATCCACTCAAAGTCCTGTCAAGAAACAACCGAGGGGCTTCCCTAGCAGTCCAGTGGTTAGGACTCCATGCTTCCACTACAGGGGGCACAGACAGGTTAACTGAGGGGTGAAACAAGATGTTTTCTAGCCAAGAGGAGAATACACATAGATGTGTGTGTGTGTGTGTGTGTATGAAATGGGTATTTGTATCCCTCAAACATATATTTCTCAATTATTTTGTGAAGAAATTGAGAGTAGGAGATATAACAGAGCATTAATATTCACTTCTCGTTTTCAGCCCGAGGAGCTCATTGAGCCTGAGCAGGCCTGAGTCTATTACTTAGATTGGGCTTGTTATTCGTTTCTCCATTTATATCCATTTATTGCATGTATATTTATTTTCTTTATGAAAATCATCGTTTCTATGTACAGCAGAATATCCATGTTTAGCTCTCCCTCAGTTCTCCTCATTCTTTTTTCTGAATATTGAAAAATCTCCTTTTCAGAAAAATGTTGATTAGACTTGTTTACTGGGTGAAAAAAATCCATTCTCCAAGTGTAAAATGAATTAGTAGGAAAGGAGCTTTTTGGAAAAAATAGAATTATTGAATCTAGATTGGCGTAACATATATTATACTGCAGTTTACTCTGAAGAGAGAGATGAGATATGGATGACATCATTCTAACAGAAAATCTCTCTGGAAAAATACTTTCCTGCTTTGAAAGAATTTTAACAAACAGTATTTTAGATGTAAGATTGAATCACATTGTAGGTCAAAAACAATTAAACATCCACAATTTCAATGACTGATTCAAATACAAGAGGACTGAGAAAAGCGTCATTATTTTTTTACTTAAATACAATAAAAGTTCCGCTTGAATTGTACATTTAAAATGGGTGAATCTTATGGCATATAAATTACATCTCAATGTTGTAAATTAAATGTTTGTGTACCCTCCAAAATTCATGTCGAAACCCTATGCTTCAGTGTGGCCTTTGGGAGATAATTAGGGTTAGACGAGGCCATGAGGATGAAGTCTTCACGAGTGGGATTAGTGCCCTAATAAGAGTGGTGAGAGAGCTTGCTTCCCTCTCTGCTCCCTGCCATGTGAAAATACGAGAAGGTAGCTATCACAACCTGGAAGAATTCAACCATGCTGGCACCCTGATCTCGGACTTTCAACCAGGGAGAAATAAATTTCTATGGTTTACAGGCCATCCAGTTTATGATACTTTGTTATATAGCAGCCCAAATGGACTAAGACATGCGATAAAGCTGTTACAAATACTATTGAGTTATTTATTCATAACTATTTGCAAAGCACTAACCCATTATTTATAGGTAGGAGATCTACTGAGGGTCCATGAAGCTCTATGAGTTATCTAACTTATCCAGAGAAGGGGAGAAAAACAAGCCACAATGAAAAGCCCAGACCTTGCTCCTCTTGGCTCAGTCCCCTACCTCACAAGACTTGAGTGTAAAAGGGCCCAATCTATTGCCAGCATTTGCAGTTCTCCAGGACAGGAGGATAATTAAGCCAAGGCCACAGAAGTTTGTAGAAAAAGAACCAGAAACTAAAGTCCACCATCTCAACTGCTTCTTTCTCCATGGTAAGTTAACCATTAACTTGAGACCAAACAGGGACTTCGTCTTTTTCTCTGAGGCTTCCCTCTTCTACTGTGACACACCTACTTCTCCCTACCCCACCTCCTAGCCCACCCTGGAAAGTGTTATCAGACAACAGCCTCCCTGTGGAAGTTCACCTCAACCCAAAGGGTCCATGCTGGGAGACAGGAAAAAAAACAGAATTGGCAGTAACACTCTGAAAGTCTCTTGGGTGCTGTTCAGCGTGCCACCACGCTAGCATGCTTTCCTGGTAGCAGATGGATCCACTAAATCTACAGGAAGCCCTCTGAGAGGTGCTTCTCAAACTTGAATCCGCAGCGGATCTAAAACGCAGATTCTGATTCTTTAGGTCTGGGCTGAGCTCTGAGAGTCTGTATTTCTCCCAAGATCTCGGGAAATGCTGATGCTGCTTGAGCAGGTACCACACTAAGCAGTGAGGTTTTGAACAGCACTCTTCAGAAGAAATGTAAGGCAAGGCAAAAACGTGAGCCCCGCAGACAATTTTAAATTTTCTGGTAGCTACATTAAAAAAGTAAAAAGAGGGACTTCCCTGGCAGTCCAGTGGTTAAGACTCCATGATTCCACTGCAGGGGACCCGGGTTCGATCCCTGGTTGGGGAACTAAGATCTCACATGCCAGCGTGGTGCGACCAAAAGAAAAAAAAAGTAAAAAGAAGCCGATGAAATTAATTTTAATACTACATTTTTAATACATTTAATAAAAATGAACTTATTTACAAAACAGAAACAGACTTAGAGAACGAACATATGGTTACTGGGGGAAGGGTTGGGGGGATAGTTAGGGAGTGTGGGATCGACATGTACACACTGCTGTATTTAAAATGGATAACCAACAAGGACCTACTGCATAGCACAGGGATCTCTGCTCAGCGAAACGACCTAAATGGGCAACATTTAGGTTTCCCACTGAAACAACCTAAATGGGAAACAACCTAAATGGGAAAAGAATTTGAAAAAGAATCGGTACATGAATATGTATAACTGAATCGCTTTGCTGTACACCTGAAACTAACACAACATTGTTAATCAACTGTACTCCAATATAAAATAAAAAGTTTTAAAAAAATTTAATACTACCTTTTTATTTAACCCAATAGTTCAGAATGTCATCATAACTAATGTAAGAATTTATTTTTGAGGTGTTTTACATTCTTTTTTTCATATTAAGTACTTGAAATCTGGTATGTATTTTACACTTATCTCTATTCCAACAAGCTGTTTTAAGGGCTCGGTAGCCCCATATGACCAGTGGCCACTGTTACAGGACAGCTCTAGGGACCTCCTTACACGGCCCTGTAATGCCTGGCCAGGCACCCCACAAGCAGCAAATGCTAAGGGGAATTATTCCCATTCTACTCTATTCTTTCCTGGTGAGAGGTCTGCTAAGAGTTCCTGGAGACTCAGAAAAGGAGACAAGAAATGTCTTGTCTTTTAGGGAGGGGCATGATTCCAAGAGAGGAAGGAGGGCATTTGCATTTGGGAGCCTAGCAAGGACACAGGAAGTTCAGGGTGGCCAAGTGTGGTGGGTGAGAGGCAAGGAAGAGGCCCCAGAGCTCCTGAGCTGCTCTCCGGTCCCTGACTCTTCGCCACCCATCACTGACCTGGTGCTGCTTGGGTCCCTGCCCCAGACTCGGAGGTCATGGCCAAACTCACCAACCCTATGACTTGAATTTAGTGCCAAAATCAAAGAGGGCAAGAAAGAAATTAAAGAAGTATAAAATAAAGAGAAAAAGGAAAGTGAGAAAAGTGGGAGATAAAAGAACCCCAAGGAAAAGAAAAACTCCTCTAAATACTTAACCTCTATTTACTTTCTCACTTCCTTACTCTTAGTTCCCAGACTACACACAAAAAGATGAATTTTGGAGACTTTTTTTCCTGCCTTAGCCTAGAAACAGGAGGAGGCTTGAAGCTACAGCATTTAGCTTTTACAAACCAGCATGAGAGTATCCCTCATGATTCTTCTACAGAATTGGCTTCTAGAAGTCATAGAACTGGAGGACCATCGACTTCAAACTCCCTTCAAGGCAGGAATTCTTTCAGAAACAAGGACAGCCAGCCAGCCCTTCCATGAGAACTTCCAGAAAGGGTTCACTACCTCCATAAGACATCCTTTTCCATTTTCAAGAAATGTTACAAAATTGTTTCTATCAAGTGGAAATTTACCTCCATTTAATGTTCATCCACTCATCCAAGTCCTATTTTCTGGAACTACACAAAATATATGTCATCCTTATCCTTTAAATAATTGAAGACAGATGTTCTGGCGTGCTTGTCCTAGATCTCTTCCTGTTCAAGTCTGCCAACACTTTTATATCAATCTGAGACCAATATATATAATATTATAATTGTCCAGAAAGAGAATTAGTTAAGTAAATTGTAGTCCTTCCATACAATGGATTACTATGCAGCCATTTAAAAATGATGATGGAGATGCAGATTTATTGACATTGAAAGATTTTTACCATATGTTAAATGATTAAAAGGCAGGCTAGAAGACCATATGTATCGTAGGATCCCATTTTTAAAATACATATGTAAGTATAAATAAACAGAAAAGTCTAGGAGAATACACACTAAAATATCACAGAGGTTATTTATGGGTGAAGGCGTTATAGATATTTTCATCTTTTTGCTTAACAGCATTTTCTCATTCTTTTACAGGAACATGTGGTCCTTGTATAGTACAGTTAAATAATGTTTTCTGTAAATAAATTGTAACCAGTCTTCATAGCAGGTAAGGATCAGTGACAAATCATTCATCATTCATTTATTCATTCAATGAATGAATGTCTACTATATGTCAGACACTGTTCTAGGTGCTGGGAGACAACAGTGAACAAGACAGTCAGAAATCCCTGCACTTCTGGAACCTACATTCTAATGAAGAAGACAGATATCAAAAAAGAAATAAGAAAAATATATAGCATATTAGTAGTAACAAGTGATCTGGAATAAAAATAAAACAGGCAAAGGGTGGCAAGTGTACGGGAGGTTGAAATTTTAGATAAGATTGTCAGGGAAAGCCTCACAGAGAAGGTGCTAATTGAGTGAAGACCAGAAGTAGGTACAAGGACGTGCCACAGTTTAGGTGTGTGTGGAAAGAGTCAAGGGAGAGTAAGTACAAAGACCCTGAGGCAGGAGCATGGCCCACATTCAGAAACTATCAAAGAGCCCAGCAGGGCTGGAGTGGAGGGAGCTGGGGAGAAGGAGACAAGGTCAGAGAGGAAACAAAGGCCAGATCAGCGGGGCTTCGCATCCCTCTAAGATGGGCAGCCCACGGAGGTTTCTGGGCAGAGGGCTCACGTGATCTGACTTGTGTTTTAACAGAGTCACTCTGGCTGCTGCTGTTGAGAATAGACTGAAGTGGGTAAGACCAAAAGCAGGGTGACCAGGTGGCCTCTGGAATCATCCAAGCAAGAGATGACAGCGGCTTGGACCACTATGGTAACCAGGTGTTTAATCAGATTAACCAATTGTTAGTGACCAGAGTATATTTTGAGAGTAGAAGCCTCAGGATTAGCTGACGGGCTAGACGTGGGGTATAAAAGACAGAAAGGAACGCAGAGGTTTTGAGGAGGAACGATTGCAGTGATTGTATTCGAGATGGGGAAGATTGGGGAAGGGGCAGACAGGGTTAGAAGTCAGGAGCTCAGCTTTGAACATTCAATCTGAAAACCTCTTGGTGGTTTTCACCAAGTGGAGGTATCAAGAAGATAAATGTTTCTGGAGACAAAAGAAAGGCGCTGGATAGAGATATGTTAACGAAACAAAATTCAACTGAGAGACAAAAAACATTCAACTGAGGACATTTGAAAGATCTTACTGGCTTCAGGCACTGATTCATGAATCAGGCAGCATCTAGTCTAGCAGATAGAAAGGAACCCCAAGGAGCTGTACAAAATGAAAAGTTTTATAGGCAGAAGGGTGCAAGAACAAGAAAGTTAGGCAAAAATCGGATCGATTATCACAAGGTTACTTTCCCTTTTGGCAGGGGCCTATCGGGTAGATTATCTAACTGGTGTTGATCAGGGGATTCCCGACTGACTGGTTCAAGGTTCCATTTCTGGGAAAATCAAAACCTTAATTAAGCTAAATCTCGGTTTTGGTGACATGGGGCTTCGCATAAGCAACTCCCTTTGGGGTCCGTTGTTCTTAATAGACATAAATCAGGAGGTGTCAACAGATGGGACTTAAAGGTATGAGACTGCAGGAGATGACAAGACTGTCAGTGTAAGGAGAAGAGCTGCAGGTCTGAGCCCTGGTGCACCCGACGTTATAAGTTCAGGGAGAAGAGGAAGATCCAGAGGGAGACTGAGAAGCAGCTGAGTGGAGAAGGAAAAAAGACGGAGAAACTCTAGCATCCTAAAAGCTAACTGAAAAAAGAGATTGAAGATGGAGGGAGTGGTCAACTGTGTCAAGGGCTGCTGCTAGGATAAGTGAAGGGAGGAACGAGGGTGACCTTGGGATTCAGCGACACAGAGTTGTGAGTGACCTTGGTCAGAGCAGTTCTGGTGGGGCAGTCAGGGCTGGAAGCAGTGGTGAAAATCTCCTAGGAGTAGGATCAAGAGAGGCTGGGAGGAGAGAAACTGGAGACAGCTTTCTGGGAGCTTTGCTCTAAAGTGAAGAAAAATAGAATCATAACTAGAGAGGAGGAATCCAGAGAGGGTTTTTTGTTTTGTTTTTTCTGAGATGTGAAACATAACAGCATGCTTGTCTGTAAGTGGAAATGATCCAGTAGAAACAATAGGGAAGAGAAGGGAAAATTACCGGCGCAGTGTTTTGGGTAGATGAATAGGTATGGGATCCAAGCACCAGTGGGAAGTGAAGCCCTTGCTAGAGGCACAGGATCATCCTCCACGGTACCAAGACAAAAGGAGGAAATGGGAACAGATGCATCTACCAATAAGTAGATATATTGTAGGAGCGTGTAGGGTTGGTCTCTGATTGCTTTAATTCTCTTAGTGAAACAGGAGGCAAAGGATATCTGCTCAAGGTGAGGATGAGGTGTGAGGTGAGGTTGGAGGAAAGAGGAGAAAGTGTGAACCTATCATCTAGGAGAGGGAGAAGAGTGAAGGGATTACGGTACTTGTTTGCTAAGCAGCATTAAAGGTAGGCACACTTGAATTCAGTGACCATAACATCATGTTTGAGGCCTCCGATTTATAATTCCTTTTTTTTTTTTTTTTTTTTTTTTTTTGCAGTACGCGGGCCTCTCACTGTTGTGGCCTCTCCCGTTGCGGACCACAGGCTCTGGACGCGCAGGCTCAGCGGCCATGGCTCACGGGCCCAGTCACTCCGCAGCATGTGGGATCTTCCCGGACCGGGGCACGAACCCGTGTCCCCTGCATCGGCAGGCGGACTCTCAACCACTGCGCCACCAGGGAAGCCCCTATAATTCCTTTTTAAAGAATAACTAGGGGGCTTCCCTGGTGGCGCAGTGGTTGAGAGTCTGCCTGCCGATGTAGGGGACGCGTGTTCGTGCCCCGATCCGGGAGGATCCCACGTGCCGCGGAGCAGCTGGGCCCGTGAGCCATGGCTGCTGAGCCTCCATGTCTGGACCTCAACAGGAGAGGCCACAACAGCGAGAGGCCCGCGTACCGCAAAAAAAAAAAAAAAAAAAAAAAAAAGAATAACTAGGAATCAGTCAATGGAAATATTGACTTCACTACTAAAATCACAGAGCCCTAGACCTTTTGAATTGGAGGATACTTGAAATACTATCATTCAGCTTCTTTCTTTCAAAGAGAAAAACATAGGAGACCAGGGAAGTTAAGATGTTTACTAAACGAGGTCCCTAAACAAGTTAGTGGCAGAACTCAGATCCTTATGGAGGGGAAGAGAATAAATAATTGAGTGGTGTGTCCCCCAGATACAGACTATACATTAATAGCTGGAATGTATATAACACTTCCTTGCTAGAGATGTACAATAATGGCATGGGCTACCTGAGAGGGAGTGAAGGTTAAAAGACATCTTTTAAGTGTTGTGAAGGATGGCTCATGCATTACAGAGTTAGTCTAAATTACCCTTCCAATTCCAATGTTCTACCTTTCAGATGAAATGTTCAAGAATACCGTGCATGAGAAAAAGCGTACCAGGGCAGCGTTAGGACTACTAGGGTAACTAAGGCCCGCAGCTCACGTAACAAGCCTCCTCCCCTAAAGTCTTCAACTACAACTTTTGAAATGGCAGAACTGACTGAAGTTCCTTATTTCCCCTGCCTGTGCTACGGTACCTGTGCTTATCCAGCAGGAAATGTCTATAAAACAAGTAGCCAGAGGAAGAGGTAGGAGACTTAAGATGCTTGAATATTAACAGGACAGATAATTAGTCCTTGAATAATTGATGCACTTAGGCTCCCAGGCTATTATTGTGACAAACATTCCTAATGGTGCTAAAACTAATCCAAAGATTTCCCAGTGCCAATCAATGAATGGACCACAAGTTTGCTCCAAAGGAAGTGCACAGAAATGATGATTATGTTGCTATTCTAATAAATAGGAATTGCCACAGGAGAGACGTTGCCTTTAAACAAAATCTGGGGAAGTTTCCTTCAATCTAGTTTGTTTCATAGCATGTTCGTAGTTTTTAAATTTTTCTACAGCATATTGGAAAAGAATTGGGGGAATGATAAGGACAGATATAACACGTCCACTGATAATTGCCGTGTGTCAGGTGGGGCTGGCAGATTCGGCCAGAGCCCTGTTAGATTCAGTTTATTATTTACATAGCAAAAGAGCAAGGAGCAAAGGTGCCAGCTCCTGTGTCCTCTGTCCCACAGAGGGGGCCAGGTGACAACAACATGGACAATAGGAAGCTCTATTGCAGAGGAGCTATCACCAAGCTCAGCTAAAGAGTTTAAAGCCTGCAGTTGTGTGCTCAGAGTAGGGACAAGGCCTCAAACCTCATCAGAGGCTGGGAAGCAGTGAGGAACTGTCTCATGTTGGCTTCCTAGGGAGACTGGGAGGCAAGTGGGAAATGCCTGATAGCATCTTCTCACAAGTCTCTCATGTTCTGAGACAATCACAGGGCCTGAGTGGAGACATGCACAGATCGCCATGGCGCCAGGGCGGAGCCGTCCCCTATACCATGGTGGGCTTAGAGTCTCTTGGGAAGGATGGTGAAAGAGAGGGAGGAATGACATGCAGAAATCAGTAAAAATAGTCAAAAGAGCTCTGATTAGGAAGCTGAGTCACTGACTAGTCGGCAAGAGAAAGAGGACCTACAGGCAGCATTGGCTCATTGAGGGGGGACCCACTAGGGGCAAGGAGCTGACAAACAGCCCATTGGACACAACATAACGGGAGAGTCCAGGGCATCCCCAGCACATGGATCTGAAAACACTACTTCACATCAACAAAATCAAAAGCTATTCAGAACAAAGAATTTTTTTTTTTTCTTTTCTTTTTTGCCGTACGCAGGCCTCTCACTGCTGTGGCCTCTCCCGTTGCGGAGCACAGGCTCTGGACGCGCAGGCTCAGCGGCCATGGCTCACGGGCCCAGCCGCTCCGCGGCATGTGGGATCTTCCCGGACCGGGGCACGAACCCGTGTCCCCTGTATCCGCAGGCAGACTCCCAACCACTGCGCCACCAGGGAAGCCCAGAACAAAGAATTTTTAAAGGCTAACGAACTGTTCTGAGAAACATATTATGTTATGTCATATAAATATGCAATTGAAGAGTTTCTGTCATAGATGGTGCTCCCTCATTATTGTCAGCAGACTTTGTTAGAATCTGGATCTTCCTAATCCTTCAGATCCTACACAGCTACAACCTGGTGGAATAAGCAGGGAAAAGTATCATTTAAAAAGAGAGAGAGAGCTTCCCTGGTGGCGCAGTAGTTGAGAGTCCGCCTGCCAATGCAGGGGACGTGGGTTCGAGCCCTGGTCCGGGAAGATCCCACATGCCGCAGAGCAACTAAGCCCATGCACCACAACTACTGAGCCTGCGCTCTAGAGTCCGTGAGCCACAACTACTGATCCCACATGCCACAGCTACTGAAACCCACGTGCCTAGAGCCCATGCTCCACAAGAGAAGCTACCGCAATGAGAAAGAGTAGCCCCCGCCTGCCGCAACTAGAGAAAGTCCACGTGCAGCAACAAAGAACCAGTGCAGCCAAAAATAAATAAATTAAATAAATTTTTTAAAAAATAAAATAAAATTACCTTTAAAAAAAAAATCACTTTTGTTCCCCTACTGGACTAGTTCCATGGCATCAAAAATAGCTTCCAGGGCTTCCCTGGTGGTGCAGTGGTTGGGAGTCTGCCTGCTGATGCAGGGGATGCAGGTTCGTGGCCCGGTCCGGGAGGATCCCACGTGCCGCGGAGCAGCTGGGCCCGTGAGCCATGGCCGCTGGGCCTGGGCGTCCGGTGCCTGTGCTCCGCAGAGGGAGAGGCCACAGCAGTGAGAGGCCTGCGTACCGCCAAAAAAAAAAAAAAAAAAAGCTTCCATTCTTAGTAATTTAAGCATTATTTTATCAGAACTTTAAGAATATGTGACTTTAATGTTTCATTGCATTATCTACCAATATTTTAATTTAGTCTTAGACCCAAAACACTTTCCAAAGGAGAGCATCTCCAATCTGGTAATTTATGTCAACAAGAAAATATGATGAATTAATATAAATCAGATTTACTGCCAACTTTTCATGAATAAATTTATTTTGTTAAGTAGCTTATTAATTAAATAGGAGTATGATAAGATAAATGATAATAATACAAATAAATTATAGCCCCAAGTTGCTTGTTATTTTCAGAGAGAAATGTTGTAGGTAATAGCCATGAACAGGAAAACATGTTATACTTTCAATACCAAAATTCAAAAATAATTTTGGCATAGCTGCTCCATCAGTATATGAAAATTAAATAAATTAAAAAGAAACTGGGGGCTTCCCTGGTGGCGCAGTGGTTGAGAGTCTGCCTGCCAATGCAGAGGACATGGGTTCGTGCCCCGGTACGGGAAGATCCCACATGCCGTGGAGCAGCTGGGCCCGTGAGCCATGGCTGCTAAGCCTGCGCGTCTGGAGCCTGTGCTCCGCAACGGGAGAGGCCACAACAGTGAGAGGCCCGCATAACGCAAAAAAAAAAAAAAAAAAAAAGAAACTGGAACACATTCTTGTTTTTTTTAATTTGTTTATCTTATTTATTTATTTTTGGCTGCATTGGTTCTTTGTCGCTGCACACGGGCTTTCTCAAATTGCGGCGAGCAGGGGCTACTCTTCGTTGTGGAGCACGGGCTCTAGGCACACAGGCTTCAGTAGTTGTGGCACACAGGCTCAGATATCCTTGATTGTGGTGCATGGGCTTAGTTGCTCCACAGCATGTGGGATCTTCCTGGACCAGGGCTCGAACCAGTGTCCCCTGCATTGGCAGGAGGATTCTTAACCACTGCACCACCAGGGAAGCCCCTGGCACACATTCTTAATGATTAATATTCCACACATATTTTGAGCGAGACATGAATAAATGAATGCTGACAATCTAGCATATGCTGTGACAAATGAGTGTCATAGACAAGATCAGCAACATTGAATATCAAGATATATTTGAAGATTCCTCGTCTTCTCCCTACCCAAAGAAATCAGATGTATTATTTGGCTTCTGCTAAGCATCACAATGAACAACAGTTTATTGAGGATCTGCTGTAGGCACTGGGCCACCATCCCAACACAAGGATTTTTAGAAGACAGCTATCCTAATGTAGCTTGTTCTTCTTGAGCAGACATAGGACATAGAAGGATAAATATATAAGTCAAGGAAACATATTTTGCATCAAATTATCACTACAGGTAATGAGTGTTGCCGAGGGAAAGTAACTAAGGATTTCTCTGGAGGAGGAAGTCTTCTTGAGGGTAGGATGGCTTGAAGGAAGGTAGCTCTTAGATAAGCAAAGGGAAGGTCTTCACAGTATGCACTATCACAGGTCTAGACAGGACTATGGGTATATGCACTCAAGTGTGTATAGATAAGTTTGGCTGGAAGAGAGGAGCTGTGAAGGGAAGCACATTTGTTGTTGATGATCATGCAATGAAATGTGGTTCATACAGGTTAGAAGAGACAACATGTGGAGCCTTGAAAACCAAACTATGTTGGGGACTTCCAACAGGGGAATGGAAGGAGATTGAATGAAGGACGTTCCCACTGGAAATCATAAATTGCTCTTGGCCAATTTGGGAGTGTCGTGGGAAGGTCAGTCTGGCAGGAGCATATGTAAAGGATGGGTTTGAGGAAGGAGAGATTAGAAGCAGGGATACCAGTCAGAAAACTAATGTGCTGGTTCAGTCACCAAGTGATGAAAAGCTGGGAGGCTGGGAGAGATCAAGATGACTGAAGATTCTAGTGTGGGTGACTAGGAGTCTTTATACTTGCTGAATGAATGATTGAACAAGGGAGCAAGGGCAGAAATTCAGAGTGAAAGCTGGTTTAAAAGGGATAGATGGTAAGTTTGGATTTAGACAAACCAAATTTATTGTGATGACTGAATACGGAGGTGGAGGTCCTCAGGAAGCAGCAGGAGATGTGAGACTAATCAGAGCAGTCAGAGCTGTAGACATATGTTTGGAATTAATCCCCAGGGAGGTCAACGTTTAAGCCATGGCAGTAGAAGGATCCTACACTGGGAGCTCATGTACAGAGAAGAACAACAGAGAAGGCTGAAGAATGAGGTTGAGACATGTTCAAACTTAGGGAGAAGAAAGAGGAGTTGGAACTAACAAAGAACCCAGAAAAGACATAATGTGAGAATTAAATGGAGAAACAGGACAATGAAACGTCGTCAGTGCTGACTGGATCAGAGCAGTTCAGGAGAATGACAGCAAAGATCATAGATAGCCTTGGAAAGAATGGCTTCAGGAAAATAACAAGGTGAAAGCTAAACTGCAATGGATTAAGGAGTAAAGGTGGCAAAAGCAAGTGTAATGCTTAGCAGTAGAAAGAAATGACAGCAGTTGAAGGGAAAAGAAAGTAAGGGAAAGATCTTAAAGAAATATCTGTGGTACAGAGCGTAAGTACTGCAGGGCACCATGCTTGACCTCTATGGACTGTGGAGGTGATATATGGTTTGACTCTTTAAATTTGATTTCTACTTTTTAGTTTAGCAGTTGACATGCACATCTTTTGATAAAGGACCCTCTACTAATTCTTTATACTTGTATTTTATTTTCTTAAATACTTTTTAACCCAATGTATATTCTACAAGTAAGGATACAATGATATATTTTGTTCCATTACATGATGCTTTGTACTATATAAGGTTAAATGTAGAATTTATAAAAGTTATAAAGCAAAAGACAAATATATTTTAGTTTATAGGGTTTCAGTAACTGAATACATCCTAGAATATTTTGGAACTTGAGTAAGAGTAACCCTATTTGTTGGTTACCCATGTCTTCTTGTATTACAAAAATCAGCACTCCTTTATCAGACCCTTTATCTTCAGACACTTCTTACCCAATCTTCGTGCCTATCCTCATCCTCCTTCTCCACAGCTAACTTTTGTTCTTTTGCTCATTTTCTTTCCACTTTCCCCTAGACACCTATGTTGTTTGTATCTTCAGTCTTTTCCTCTAGTCATAAAATGAGCATAACTAAAATAACAAAGTGCTTACTTAGTATGTGCCAGGGACTACTGTACATGCTCTCCATGGGTTGTATCATGTAATCCTCCCAATGCATTTTATGGATGACGAAACTGAAGCAGGGAGAGGTTAAATGACTTACCCAAGATCACATAGTTTGTAAAAACAATGAAGCCAAGATTAGAAAACAAAGGAAGTCTTACTCCAAAGTCCATAGCCTTAACCAATTGCTACATTGCCTCTCACCAGATCCTGTAAGTCTCTTCAAATCTGCATTCCTTCCAGTCATGAACTTCTTCAGAGTACTAACTTCATTCAGTAATATTTTCCTGTGATTATGGGCAACCCACATCGTGCCAGGGGGCTGGGGGTTCAGGCGCTAAGAGTATGGACACTGGAGCGCCCTGTCCAGGTGAGGCGAACAAGAAGTCATTAGAATGGAGTGTGAGGGGTGAATGCACGTTCACAGGCCCTCACAGGCCAGCGGCAGGGGAGGGGCTGACTTTCCTCAACACCATCACCCCTAGGCAAGTCAGCCTGCTAGCCTTTACTAGATAAGAGACTGGAGAAATTATTGAAGCTCTTTTCAGGTCTGTAAGTAAAATATAACAGATTATGTAGTGTTCTCCAAAATCTGTCCTTATCTTTCTTCTCCATCACTTATAGCTGGCTTCAACAATCAACTGTATGTCCATAGCTTCTGCATCTGCAACGTCAGCTTGGTCCTCTCTTCTGAGCCCTAACTACAATCAGTTGTCCATGCCAATGGGATGCCCCTGCTTCCAACTCAAACCTTAAGTATTTAAAACCCATTGAGAACCAAACCAAACCAACCCACTGACTCTCTGAAACCGTTGTGTGTAGAGAGTGGTGCTGTCCACACCTGCCACCAGCACCTCCATTCTTCCAGAAATCCAGGGAAGAAGCCTCTTTTTATTCTTCCTTCTCCTCCCTTGGTCCTGACATCTAGTCAGTATGTTTCCCAGTTTTTTTTTAAATTCCTCCTTCCTTTCCATTTTTTTTTTACTGCCACACCAGTTTCAACTTCCTTAGCAAGCCTAACCATTGCAGTAGCAGCATCCTAACTCACCTCTCTGCCATGAACCCCTGTCTCTTAAATGAGGCCAGATTAGTCTTCCTGAATCACAGCTGACCATCTCTCCCTGTCCCACTGCCTAGTCTATCCTTCCATGCTCGTTATGCTCTCACCCCCATTACCTTCTCCTCACCACTCTCCTTCATACATCTTATACATGTCAAGTTAAACCGCTCCCTATTTTCAAACCAACCATGAGGCATCCTGTGTATGCAGCTTCCTGCATCTGGAATACTTTATTTTTGGATGTCCAAATACTGCTCATCCTTGAATGCTCTGATCAGATGCAAAATTTTCTCTCCCCCTTGGTTGGAAATGATCTCTTTCTGACATGAACTTACACAGCATTCTATTGCACTTCTAAGCACTTGACGATTTATACCTTGTTTGTGTAGTCGTGCATCTTCTCTCTTCTACGTGGCCGTCTTGGAGTGCACAATCCCGTTGTGATTCTTTCTTATATGAATAGATACTGTCCTTAACACAAAGTGCTCAAAAATATAAACAAGTGAATAAAAAGAAAAAGAATGGAAGGGCAAAAAAGACAAAAGATGGAATGACAGAAGATTGGAAAGATGGAAGAATAGAGGCAGTAATATAGCATATTACCATGGGCTAGAATGACATTTCAGAATTCTAAGCAGTAGGCATCTTTCCATCACAGGGATTTAAAGTAGGAAAAATAACTGACTATAGTGACATGTTAGAGAAGAATTTTCCAAGAAGCCAGTTATGTGAAAGAAACAAAGTAATACCACCGTAATGTTCAGATGCACACATTGCTGAAAGCTAGAAATTAATGCAAATAAGTAGGCTTTTAAACAATACAGGTTTTTTTTTTTTAAGAATTGTTGTTTTGGAGGTTTTTTTAAAATTAATTTTTATTGGAGTATAGTTGCTTTACAATGTTGTGCTAGTTTCTGCTGTACAGCAAAGTAAATCAGCTATACTTATACATGTATCCCCTCTTTTTTGGATTTCCTTCCCATTAGGTCACCAAAGAGCACTGAGTACCCCGTGCTATACAGTAGGTTCTCATTAGTTATCTATTTTATACATATTAGTGTATATATGTCAATCCCAATCTCCCAATTCATCCCACCCCCTCCTCCCCACCTTGGTATCCTTGTTTGTTCTCTACGTCTGTGTATCTATTTCTGCTTTGCAAATAAGTTCATCTGTATCGTTTTTCTAGATTCCACATATAAGCAATATTATACGATATTTGTTTTTCTGACTTACTTCACTCTATGACAGTCTTTAGGTCCATCCACATCTCTGCAGACGGCACAATTTCGTTCCTTTTTATGGCTGAGTAATATTCCATTGTATATATGTTCATCTTCTTTATCCATTCCTCTGTTGATGGACATTTAGCTTGCTTCCACGTCCTGGCTATTGTAAATAGTGCTGCAATGAACATAGAGGTGCATGTATCTTTTTGAATTATGGTTTTCTCCAGGTATATGCCCAGCAGTGGGATTGCTGGGTCATATGGTAGTTCTATTTTTAGTTTTTTAGGGAACCTCCATACTGTTCTCCACAGTGGCTGTATCAATTTACATTCCCACCAACAGTGCAGGAGGGTTCCCTTTTCTCCACACCCTCTCCCGCATAGACTGTTTGTAGATTTTTTGATGATGGCCATTCTGACTGGTGTGAAGTGATACCTCATTGTAGTTAATAAGGGAGATGAAAGAGCAAGGAGCTAGAGATACGCTAATGAAGGAGTTAAGAAAACATATTCTCTTCTAAACTTGAATTTTTGCTTGTACCTGGCAATCCACAGGCTCTCAGCACCACCCCATTAAACACTGCCTAACTCAAACATTTCACTAATAAGCTTATCTCCTTAAGGCTATTTTTTAAAAAATCAAATCAAGAACTCAGCACAATCTCAAAAGTTTCTGCATTTACACAGATATCTAGAAAATTATCCTTAAGTAGAAAAGGAGTTTAAAATCAACTAGTATATAACTGAAGAAATGGACAGATCAATTTCAAGCATTATTCTTCATACCCTGTCAATTTCAAATGCAGAGAAACGGATGAATGAAGCTGTCAGTGCTGGCCATTTCACTAGCGCTGTAGTCATCTGCTTCTAGCTGCAGAACGTTAATTTCTTTTAGAGAAGCAAAGTACAATTTTGGAATGTATCTTAAACATGCCTGGATTAGACAGAAATCAAGGAAAAAGTACAAATGTCCCACAAAAATTAAAAATCATAAATCTCTACACGAGGAATGTGTGATTAGATTACTAATTTTTCTTTGTGAATTTTTTCCTAGCCTCTATTTGTACCACAAAATCCCTCAGTACAGGAAATGAAAAGTTCCAATCCACATATTAAAAAAAAAAAAAATTCAATTCCAAGGAGATACAAGGCACTTGGCAATGCCTTAAAGCAGCGGTCCCCAACCTTTTTGGCACCAGGGACCGGTACCCATCTGTGGCCCAGGGGTTGGGGACCCTTGCCTTAAAGGAAGAGTGTTTCTTCCAGTTTTTTGTTTGTTCTTATACTTATGAAACTATGAAAATGAATAGAGAAAGGGCTCCTGATTAAATGAAATAGAAATTGGCTTGTAAAACCTCCATTATAGCATATAACAATTTCCAATGCAACTTCCAGTTGGATTTCAAGGTTGGATACCACATTAAAGTCATCTTGAGTAGCATTTAATTGATCCACGGTTATTACACAAATATTAATCATTGTTAGTCTAACCATAAAGTACCATGAATATAGCATCCTGGGGTTCTTGACAAAATATAAGGTATAAATATACACACACACACACACACACATACTCTATTTAAATAACAAAGGGGAAAAAATACCTACCCTGGATTAGCAGCTTCCATCAATATCCAGGCAAAAGAAATTAAACCAAAAGCAAGGCTACTTCACAGCAAGATTTATTAATACATCCAAAAGAAAGAAAGAAAAATCATTTTGTCACACTATATACAGATAATACATACAGTGTTTTATACACATATTACATCAGTTTTTACACAAGAAAAATATACATAAAAATGTAAACCTTTGTATACAAAAACCCTTAAACAAATTAAACAAGGACCAGATAACAAAAGGAGACCAATCCATTATTATTTCATCAAATTTTTAAAACGGTGATACAGTACATTCATTGAGATATATATGGAAAACGTGAGCCATCTCTTCTTGTTTAAAGGGAAATTACAAACCGAAAGCCCATCATCTCCCAAAATGTGGTCTCCCCCAGCAACTGCACACCCAATGCTATAGATATGCCTTTCCTCAGAACTGGGGCCTCTTCCCAAAATCTGCCAGTCTCCTCATCTAGCTCCTACAGTCTGTGCAGAAACAAGTGGCTCCTAGCTTTTGTGCATATAACTAAGCTTCCAGCCACTCTTTACACAAATACAGAGAAGATTCTCAGTTTGTAAGTTCCCTTTAAGCAGCTTTTTTTTTTTGTATATATTTTTCATGTATGGCCTTAAAACATACTTGTGTGCCAAGGTGAAGGAGAACACTGAAAAAGAAGGGCTTTGAGAACGGCTAGTCCTTGCTACCGTGCAGTTACTTCGTTAGAAGAGATTTCGAAACTGTGCAACCTGTCATTTTACTGGTTTCCAATAAGCTACCTCACCTTTGATTTCCCACTGCAACTTGGTTTCAATCTGTACTTCAGTACTCTGGTTAGTACCATACAATTGCCAAGAGGCTTGTTAAAGGCTGCTTCTGATATCAAGTTTCAGCTAAGCTACTGTGTGAAATCCCTCAAACCCCAACCTCTAGAGTCTTCAGGGGTACTCTTACTCCACCTGTTTTCTGTTAACATCTTAAGATTCAGGATTGTCCATTTACACACTCCTCTCTCTATAAGGTCTTGAAATGGAATCTGCTGCCAACTCATCACAAAATAAAATATGTAACAGTTTTCTCATAATATTCTTTCATTCAGTGTATCAAATTGATATACTAATGAAAAATACCTGAAGCTGTGGGGAGTAAGAATTAAATCTAGGTCAAGTGCGTGCAGACTTGGAGTTCTTAAAAAAAAAAAAAGTCTGGGAAGACCTCTAACTAAACAAATGCAAAACCTACTTAAGACAACTGCATGAGAGAGCTGCCTTCTCTCAAAGCTGAATTTTGAACAAGGCTGAATAACAATTAGGTGATATATTTCCCTGCAGCTAGAGAGTAGTTAACTTCCCCCAGGCAAAATGATCTTAATGATCATTATTTATTAATGAAAGGAAGAGGCAAGTTGGTGAATTAAGTTGGTCTAGGAGATGGTGGATGACATACAGTAATGGAAATGTTAGGATTGCTTTATAACTGAAATAAACAGGTTAGTTTGTGGTACATCTCCATTTCAGAGAGAGGAAAATGCACAAGGTTCCCCAAGTGAGTCTCCAGCTCTCTTCCTCTCATGGGACAGATGGCATTTTTAAAATGACAGTCTCCCTTTCAGTTAAAAAAAATAAAAATAACAATAAAAGGAAAAGGAAGATAAATAAATAATGTGTGGACGTCTTTAGATGAGACTTTTAAATGTTCTTTAAATAACTTTTGATAGTGTATTTTAAATCATTACATACAACTGCCATTGCAGTGACAATATTCCAGTAGGGGCAGCATTTTGCTAAATGTAAAAGATTGCCATTTAAAACTCATACATATACATATGTATATACAGTATATCAACACTATTTATATACATATATATCTAGAGAGCAACATTTCATTGCCTTTGAACATCTATATATCCACTCCCACAATATATACTAGAGACATACTGTGTGAGTATATATGAAAGTATATGTACACATGCTCCGACATGTATATATACACTTTTGTCTGTGTGTGCATAAAAGCTTTAAAGGCACAATATATAGGGATGCAAGTTTTCTAGAGAGCTGCAGCAAAGTTAAGACAGGATGTCACCAATGTGAGAAAAGTCAAAAGGAAATATAGCAGAACTCATTACACACGAATTCACTAAAGCAGTTTCATCATGAATAAAATGAATTATAGAATTTAAGAGGCTTAGGTTATAGAAGTCAAGAGGCTTTCCATTAAAATGAAAATGGTAAATTTATGATTAAATCACAAAGCAAACCAAACTTTTGAAAGGACAAATTAATGACAATAAATGACAAAATAAACCTAACACTAATGTCAATCATAAAATCATAATTATGTTCTTTTTCAATTTAAGTAAAACGTCCCAAAATTATCTAGGTAAAACTTTCGAAGCAGTCTTGTTTGAACGTGGTTTTTTGGGTTTATTGGTTGTTTGTTTTGAGACAAAGATGATGCCCAATTCTCAAAATTACTATAAAAAGTATTATAGGGCTTCTCTGGTGGCGCAGTGGTTGAGAGTCCGCCTGCCGATGCAGGGGACGCGGGTTCGTGCCCCGGTCCGGGAAGATCCCACATGCCGTGGAGCGGCTGGGCCCGTGAGCCATGGCCGCTGAGCCCGCGCGTCCGGAGCCTGTGCTCCGCAACGGGAGAGGCCACAGCAGTGAGAGGCCCGCATACCGCAAAAAAGAAAAAAAAAAAAAAAAAGTATTATATACAAAATTTGTATCTTCTGGGAAATTTCAGAGACAAAGATATTTAAAAGAAATGAGTGAAATATTAATGAAATATGGCTAAGCCAAATGATTCTGGCGAGAAAGGACATAATAAAGGGAAAAAACACAACGAAGTGTGATTTTTAAATGTTGAGAGATTGACTTAGAAGGTAATGAAGATGAAGAATAGTGAGACTGGCAAGTAAGTACAGTTCTAAGAGGAACTCATAAACAAGACTATAATCCTAAGGACTTCCATCTTTGTATGCTCTGACGATTACCCTAGACTGTCACCTCTTCTTGTTTATAGAATAATCCAGAATTTTCCATAGACGTATAATCTTGCTTAACAAAGGCTGTTTATCTATTATACACACACTTTTTTTAGGGAAATATATGTATATATATATTTATCTATACACACACATATACATACGTGTATATATAGATTTATACAAATGTATAAATAAACATAATACTTCTCAATCTTTCCACTGACAAGGCAAGTTCACATTCAGCAAAGTGCCACCACATCCCATATACACATCTCTGTACAGATATACACAAAAGGGTCTATTTTCACCCTTCAATCAGGGGGAATTTATTCTAGCAAATCCCATAGTAACTGAAGGGAGAAATGGCACCAATACAACCTCCCTTCTTTCATTTGCATGCATATGTACAAGAAATACGCAGATTTTAAAAACCTATAAAGCAAAGAGTGAATGAAACTGGGAGATGCTGCAAAAAATACAACTGTAAAAAGAACAACGTACAAAGCTTTCCCAGGTCTTGAGTTATCTAAGATGAATGAGGCTTCAAAGGTAACTACAAACTCAGATGGATTATTAGAAGTTGTTTTGACATGTTTCAAAGTATATGATTTTTTAATATTAAAAATAAATGTGATTGGAGCATTTAATAACAACTCTAGCTTTGACTATTTTAGACCACCAGATACTTCAGTAATGAATGTATAGCAAAAAGACAAAACTCAAAATATAGGAATGTATTTTTTTTTAAATTCCAGATAAATCAGGTAAATAGTCAAGGGTAGCATAACTTTTCGTATAGCCAAAATATGGGGGTTGGGGGGCATGCTAACTTCATAAATAACAACACAACTGAGTAACTTTTTTTTTTTTTTTAAATTTTGGAAATAACTGAAATCAACCCAGCTTTGAAATGTTCATGGTGAAATGATCCCACCAACTCTTTAAACAAAGCAGCCCCTTAAAAAACGGCATTCTTTATAAAAGGCCTATACTTTTCTTAAAATTTCACCAAGAAAAGGTGATCAATAATATCTTATAACTCAGAAGATGAAGAAATCTATTATTAACATAAAAAAGGTTCAGCTGATCTCTGGTCCCATCACCCCAATAGATAAACACAGCTCATGTCCAGGTCTGTTTCTCTTATTTTTACTCTCAAAAGTGAGAGGCTGGTCTTTAGAACCTGCTGTTTCTTGAGTCATTTTAAAAACACAGCATAAGTTAATCAGAAGGTTAAAATAAAATGCACATGATATCAGAGCTAGCCTTTTAACATAACATAATCAAGAATTTGGTGTATTTATACAACAGAGACGATGAGAAAGTAACTCCAATACCCTCAACTAAATAAATCATATTTCTACTATACATTGTTACCTTTTTCTCTTTTGACCTAAGCACACATTCATCTCTCTCACACATGTGCCCCCAATGTATATTTTTGCATGTGTGTGAAAGCACAGACATATACATGCACACAAGTACTTTAATTCTATTTTTAAGTCACAGTGGGAATTCCTTAGTGAGGAGGGATAAAAAGTTCCTGAATAAGACACTGAGAACATCTAGATTTATTATTTTCTCTATTTTACTTCCCAACTTAACTGTAATTAAAGAATAAATCCATAGGAAATAAAAGAGGTTTTAAAAACTTAGTTTACAAATTCCAGCTACAGTAGTTGGGAGCTTTACTTGATCTATGTATTTCTATTTACCCTGTAACTAAGCTTCTAGCCATCGTAAGTGTAAACCACAGATCATTTACTAAAGAGACATCATTCTCAACAGTTCTATGAGCAGTAATAAATGGTCTAAAGGTGTTCTATGTTTTGAGGCCCCAGGATATCCTTTTATTTTATATATCTGCAAGGTAGCAAAGGATAGCTATACACCTTGACACGGCAGAGATCCAGTGTAAAAAGGTGCTTCACTAGTTTGTTTTGTAAAAAAAAAAAAAAAAAAAAAAAAAAAGCTCATATATAATTTTTTAGCTATTAAACACATAGGCAACATAATTCATTACACTCAATACAGCTTTAGTATAAAACTTATAATTTATGAGGTGATGTTAATAGTATAAATTAATATACCTTTTCTCTTAAAATCTACAATAAGTATTCTGAAAGCTCATTGGGGAAGGAAATTTTTTAAATAAAAGTTTTAAAGCTGTGCGTGGTGGGAAAGGATTCTGTATGCTGAGGCTGAGATGAGAGCCTGAAGGAGAAGGAAAAGCGTCCCATGCAAGACACCGTGGGCTACGAAACCAAATGTTTTCTCTTTCTTGCGCTCTCTTCAATGATGAGTCACCTTTAGCTTCTTTTAAAACTATTTTCTTATTTTAAAAACTGCCCTAATTTCCACAAGGAATCCCTGAGACATACTCAACACTATACAGTGAAAAGAACTATCACTGTTGAGAGGAACTGATTCAACCCTTCAGAGCAGATGAAGACACCGTCACAAGCACCAAACCTCCCATCCCTTCCACACTCCTCGGCTGGAGCCAACTGTACCTCAACAACGCAGGGTGGAGTCCTTTCAGGGCAAATCAGTCTATTCCCCAAGTAAAAGCAAGGGTGGCATTTAGCTGCATTAGAGCCTTCTGCACGGCATGTTGAAATTTTTTCCAAGGGTAACTTTGGGTGCATATAGAGCTTACTTCAGTGGTCCCCAGCTTAAAAAAACAAACAAAAACCAAGTGAAAGAAGAAGATTCTATTACTCTTAGGCAAGGAGCAGTACAGATTGTGTGTGTGTGTGTGTGTGTGTGTGTGTGTGTGTGCGCGCGTGCGTGTGCGCGCACGCGCTTCAGTGCCGGGTCTCTAATAAGACTGTTTTTGGACTGAACTTCAGATCACCAAAACCCTGCCACTCAAAAGTAGCCAAACAGCCCCAAGATTTGGGAACCTGGGGTAAAAAAAGTCATTCCAAGTTTGCTCTCTTTTTTCTCTCTGAAATGCCATGTTTCTTTTTATTTGCTCTGTATCACAGTGCAGAGAGGAAAGCTAACAACAAATAAGAGCTGGAGTGAAAAGAGAATTTTTGCTATTTAGAAATAAGGCTAAGTTTGACCCACAATTTTCGCATTAATGACACCGGTCATTAGGAGAGACATAATTATTCATTTATGTTTTATGTTTTCTTTCCTAACTCACTGGTTAGGAAAGAAGAAAATGCTTAACGCATATCCAGCTATGTCCTTCACTGGTATCTTATTACACATCTTTTGAAAGGTGGCATTTAAACAATGCTACTTCATTCTATTGAACATGGATTTCGGGTCCCTCCAGAATATGATATTGGAAAGCTTTATAAAGTTCAGAATATTAAGAAGTCATTACATTGTTTTACTTTTCTATAGAATGCCCATGAAAATTCAGTTGTTTTCAATGTATTGAGAGGAAAAAAAAAAATCTACGTTCTATCACACATATATTCCCACCACCCCCCTCCACCCCATCCTCAAGAAATACATTTCTTGTCAGGAAAAAATCCTTGGAGCGATGTAGGTGTCTGTGATGAAAGATCTGGTATGACTACATTTTCTTCCAGGGAATCCTTTAAATTGCCTCATTAAACTGCAGAGTTCTGTTGACCATTTAAAAGACCACTGTGTTATTCTATATATACCAGATTAAAAACAGAATTTAACAGAATGTTAAAAGAAGGCTAAAAAGAAAAAGGATGAAGCAACTGGAAACGAGACACCTAAACAAAATTTAAAGGAATTTCTAACCCTATAAAACTTGAACTGGTTCACCTGGTGGTGTTAACATCCTCGTCTCCTTGCGATACCATCCACAGCAATCTTTTGAACTAACGGGAGGAAAAGGCAACGTGCCCCACACAAGCACTGCCGACGAAGCTACCACCCGTCACCACCACCCCCCCCATGCAGGGGCACAGGAAGGACTGCAGGCAGGTATCAGTGAACTCACAGGATGGGTGTGACCTACATAGGCTCAAATTCTAGTGCCCAATGATAAAAGCCCAACGGTAAAGGTCAACAGAAATATAAATTTCTTCATGTAAGAAGCAAATTGTACAGCTAGGGCATCTGCATGTATCACGGACACTGTTTCCTTCCAAATCAAAGAACTGTCTTTGCCTCTGTGGATCATGATCACTGACTGAGAACGAGCTCTGATAAGGAAAAGCTTTAGTGTTAGTCGCAGAAAGTGATGATTCTTAACTTGCGGTTGAGAGGTTGGGCTTATTTAAGAAATAAATCTTATAAATAACTATTTGGCAAAGATAAAGTATTAGCTTTCGTTAGCCTTAAACCGCTCAAGACAATAAACTACAATTTTAAGGAAAAGAAAAAAATTTTTTTCCAACTTTATCTCCATACCTACTATTTGCTTCTCATTAAATTATACTCTTTTCATGGAAGGACACTAGACACGCCGTACTGCCTGCCAACATGAAATTGCTCAGGAAGTCATTTATGAAGCAGTTCTATCTCACATGGTAGGTTACTAGAGAAAATAATCCTTTGCCATATAAGCTATGCGACGATAATTAGAAAATTTTTCCATTGCATAGTCTGTCACTTGGTGGGTTAAATGTAATTGCTATTTACTATTGCGAATTGTTAACTAACTACATAACCTACCCAGATGTGCAAATTGCTAAGCCATTTGTACAGAAGAAAAACAATGTCTTAAGTACTTTAATTAAAATAATACTAACAATTATGCAGAGGGTGCAAAGGAGAAAAACACATCTTTCCTTCGGATGCTACAGATCACAGCCAGTGAATATTATACGTTAGAATGGAATTCAGATTCTCAGAGCACAGAATGTATCCATTAACTGCAGCAACTTTGTAAATTAAATCACATTAACACAATCTAACTGGCCTTTATAAATGGTCCCAAAGTACTGCAGAAACAGAGTGAACCTTCTTTGCCACTATTTCTCATGAGTTTAACACTAGAGTGAAAGCTAGTATCCACCTAATTAGATAGAACCTTATATAAAATTTGTTTTTGATTCCAGTATTGCCTTATTATAGAATAAGTGCTATTTTAAAAGACACTGATTTTCATATTTCTGGAGTAAAAGACACTTCATTCCTTTCTTTACACATTAATAGCCAACCTACTACTAATAGACTAGAATTGCTCCATTAGCTGAAAGAACAACATAACAGATATCTCTGGGTTCACAGATGTTCTTCTCTCTTCCAAAAAGGGACTCACAAGAAACAGCAAGAACAAACAAATCGCAAGCTCGGATATTTGTTTTGAAGTAGACGAAACGAGAAGAAAAATTTGTTTTTTTGCTAACTCCTCAAACCTACACTGGTACTTTCTACAGGTGCCCTTCCTTCAGCTATCATCGTGGGCATCTACACAAAAATGAATTTACTCAAAGTTTTTGGTGTGAAGCTGTAACTGGCAACATTCCTGATCATTTCATGCCTCCTTAGCAGAAAGCAGAAAAGGGCTTAAAAATGCACAGAAAACAGAAAATTGCAAACAATAAAATGTGCAACTTACTGCAAACTCAGTTTTGATAACTGAAGAATTTTAAGCAGCTACCACAAGGGACAAATAGCCAGAAAAATTCAGATCAACGTCCCATGACTTGCCCTTCACTGTCAAAGAAAGGCTGATGAGAAAGTCAATGTGTATGTACCACTTTTACCTCCATAAAAAAGAAAGTCAATGGGCTGCTCTGCTACAACCTTTAATTAGTACACAATGGAGACGGAATCAAATCACTGGGAATGGACAGTTATCTCGTGATGATTATAACGGGATGTGAAGAGTTTAGCAAACTAAATGACACTTTTGAGCAGAGGTAACTACTCGTAATCATTTCATTACAGTACATTAAAATAAAAAAGCTTACTAACATAGGTTCACAGGTGAAAAATATTCAGATGATCTCTTCTCACCCTTCAGAATAGAAATTTACGGTGCTACCAAATATAATTTTGCTTTGTGACATAATTTTATAATTTAGACATTTCTCAATCTGCAAAAAAGGCAAAGCTATTAAAAAATAAATCTTCCAATCAATTATCATGATTAAAAAAAAAAACTAAATATATTACAAACATATTTTTGGCCCACAAAAAGAAACTTCAATAAATACAAAATAGGGCATATAATGATTTCATACAGTCATGTGACATTTCCCCTCCATAATCTCAGGCACGTTTTATCTGCATAATGCCTGCTGATTACCATCATTCCTTTAAAAAGCAGAGAAAGGAAAGCTTTCAAAAGAAGGGACTGGTTAGAATTAGCACGGCATAAAGAGCACACATATAGGAAGTAGGAAAATACATCCAAATCTTTACCTATTGAAAAGGAATTAAGATCAAATATTCCCTGACAAATGAATTATTATATCCCATCATCAATAGATATGTTCTCTCTACTCATCTTAAAATATATATATGTAAATTAGACTAGACTCAGGTATAAATAGCCAATGGTATCTCAAGGGACAGTGAAACCTCTCAGCAAAAGCAGAGTACAGATGCCTTTAAAATCTAGTTCCACCCTTGGGCGGGGGGATCGGGGGTCGGGGAGAAGGCAGGTAAAAAGAAACCTCACATATTCATTTCATAGTCACCAACTTACTAAACTATCCAATGGGATTTTTAACCCTAAAGTTCTGGTACTTAAAAAAAAAAAAAATTCCCCAAACTTAAACCTAAATACTTAAATTATTTTAAAAGTACCAAAGGGTGGGTAAAATTTGTCTAATTTCCATATTCCGCTTTGAAAGAAACTTTAAAATGTGTATCCTTCAGATATTACACATCACTTCACAACCGGCACATTGATTCTACAAGTGTCGTCAACATTTTACAAATCTTACCAAAGAATCACTACTGTAAACATGAAAAATTCAAAAGCAAAAGATGGATCAAGGAGTTCACAGATCCCATCTTTCCAAACCTATCTGACCTATCCTGCTTTTCACATCAAAATATTTTAATTACATCTTGCGAATATATTCCATGGAAGAGGGATTTAGAAACAAATGCATGTCTAAAAAGGCAAGATAACCAACCACCAGACCTCAGAATCGCAGCAACCCTGCAGTCCCTCCAGGCAAGCTTTTCACGACATCTGCAGGGCACTGACATGAATTCAGCTTTTTGTGTTCTGGGCTAACTTAGCAGAAAAGGGTTGTGCTATTCACGCCACCAGACCACCACCCTTCTCCATTCAGGAAAGTCAGTTAACTCAGTGGGAAAGAATGACCAACCTTATCAGGGCTGTGAGATGTGGGAAAGGAGAAGAGCCTTCTACTCGTTAGGAAAGAAAAAACAAAACAAAACAATGGGACAGCTGCTTCCTGCCCTGCACAAAAACACACGCGTGGGTGCACACATACACACAGGCAGTTAAAAGACTAATTTTTTTCTTTTTAATTAAACATGATCACAATTAGGAATGGAATCCTGGCCTCATGTGATGTTTAGCAGTCGGTGCTAAGTCAGAGCCTTGATCTGCCTCTACACACCACTTGCCATCTCTTACACAGGAACTCAATGAATAGGCTCATTCCATTTAGAACCACCTATGTAAAGACCTGGTATTAGAATGGAAAGCATTGATCTGAATACTAGGAAATAGTAAAGGGCACTGGTAATCTGAGGTATCTTTCACTTCTAGGACTTGCTGCTAAAAGTCGATTCTATCCAGTCACTGTGCTGAGCCACTAAGGAAACCACTGGGGGAGAGTGGACCTGCCAGGAGGGAATGAGCACCAGTGCGAAGGAGCACATGTGAACACTGAAGCGAGGTCCACTGTGGGGTAACCTGCTTAACTGGAAAAGGGAGTTCTCCTCTAGTCCCCATCTGTTATTTTTAAAATCTTCTTTAGGAAAAGGGGAGAGGGGTGATAAAGAGGAAAACAAGATAGAAAACACCAGGTTCCCCACCTGCCTGCAAGCACACAGATACGCTCAGTTAGGGGAGGTAAAGGGAGAAGACGCATTATTGGTACTTGTAGCTGTGGCACCTGTCACTGTGAAGCCTGTGGGAGGCGCTATTGAGCTGTGGCTGGGCTGCAGGTCCTTGGGGATGCCACTGTGAGAACTCAGCTGGTGGCCGAAGGCTGCGCTGAACTGAGGGAGTTGCTGCTTGGGAGAGGTGGAGGCCAGCAGTTCAGCAGAAGGCCCCATGCCACTGAAGCTGGTCTGCGGTAACCCCGGAAGCACACTGGAGCTGCTGGGGGTCACGGTGGCGAAGGCAGGCTGTGTGGTCTCTGAGTTCGAAGTGGTGGGTGGTGTGGATAGGGAAGTGGAAAGAAGATGTCCATCTGCGCCGAGAAGGTTGCTAAATGGAGAGGGATCTCCGAGGCTGACAGGGAGATTGCCCCAGTGAGTTCTGGGGTTTACGACTCCTCCAAGTGGCACCTCAAGTTGGGCTGGGAGCAAGTGCTGCGCCATGATGGGCATCTCTGCTGAAAAGGTAGCTGCCATGTTATCACCAGAGTAAGATGTTGTGTGGGGAGAGGTGATATGGTCGCTGTAGGGAGACGGCACGTGCTCACTGTCATAATGGCTTCCGTGGGGCGAGGAGTGTGAATGGTCACTGCTGTATTGCTGTCGTGAGGTGATTAGGTCATCTGCCTTGCTCAGCAGCTGGGCAGGATGCGGCCTCTGCGAGGCATGGCTGCCATCGTGAAGTCCATGAAACTGTCCTGGGAAGGCTCTCTCCCCAAGGGCACTCTGGCTGATCAGAGTGGCAGAAGTAAGGCCAACGTTGGCTGGGGCAGAGAACTGCCCCTGGATCTGCCCTGCCAGGGGTGTAGGTGGGTTAGACAAGGTAGCAGAACGGAGCAGGCTCTCATCCAGCTCTAGACTAGAAAAGTTGTCGTGGACTATACGCCCATTCAGCAGCTCCCCCAGGTCCGTGTTTACCTCTCGGCTCAAGGACTGAATTCCTGAAGCTCCAGTCCCTGTGGAGAACACCCCTATTCCTCTGTCTGACAACTCCTGGACGGGCACACCATCTGACTGGGTGAGCACCCCAATGGTACTCAGGCACTCAAGAGACGTCACGGCCTGCAAGGCCCGCTCAAGCTCCTCGGCCTCTTCGGTGGTGGGGAGGAGGTCCCCGTTCTTGCCTGAGTAAACGAGAGCCATCAACAGTCAGCAGAGCTTTCACCGCCCCAGACCACAAAAATCATACAGCGGAATTATGTGTAACAATATTCTAGTAAGGATCGGATGGAAAGGAAAAAAGTGAAACATTCAGCTGCAGGACAGGTGTGAGGGGTCAAGCTGTCCCGGAACCTGAATCACATCTTCAGTTCGTTTACAGCACTATCAAAATCCGTCTGAGCCAAGTGTTCAGTGCTTAGGAGTCTAAGCACTACCAATTTAAAACACGTGGTGACTATCTGATTTCACGTATGTTTTTACCCGAAGCTATATTAACGTCATTAAAACGGAAAACATGTCAGTCAGTTCAGATCTGAGACAAAAGGCTGTGTGGGAGGAGCCGCCTTTGCTCCTCTACTCTTGGGCTCTTCCAGCTGGAAGGGCAGCTGTGAAGCCTACGATACAGAACTCACGTGCATATCTCAGCGCAACACCAAGCACTCAGCTCACTTCATAGGTTACCTTTTGAAATGCTTTTGCGTTACTCTCTACCCTTCCCCTCTCATCCTTCTCCCATTTCTAAGTGATTTTCACAAAATGGAAGTCACAGGCCTCACTGATTTCATTTCCAATATAAAAAACACATTGTTAGGAACTTGACTAATCACCCCCAAAATATCCAGTTTTTAATGGTGAAAGAAACCTTCTAAGAGTAGAAAAGATTTCCCCTGAAAGCACTAGAGAATTGGCAGTATTAAGTCAACTTTGTTCTGGAAAAGTGCACTTCAATTGAAGTACATGGTGGGGTATTAAAATGAGGACAAGTTCTGAAAGGTTTCAATAAACTCAAATTTAAAATGTCTTTGTTCAAAAATAAACGAAGGGTGTATATGTATAACTGATTCACTTTGTTATAAAGCAGAAACTAACACACCATTGTGAAGCAATTATACTCCAATAAAGATGTAAAAAAAATAAAATAAAATAAACGAAGGTAGGTGCCTTCCCTGGCGGTCCAGTGGTTAGGACTTAGGGCTTTCACTGCCACGGGCCCACATTCAATCCCTGGTCGGGGAACTAAGGTCCCGCGTGCTGCGCGGTGAGGCCAAAGATAATAAATAAGTAAAGGAACAAAGTTATAAACGTAGCTCTCAAACCTACCGATCCACTAAGGCTAGGATATCAGTCTAAAAACCGTACATGCCTCACCTTTTAAAGAGAGTAAAACAGCTTCAGTGCTTTACCTTTCCTGTCTCTGGTGAAAGACGTTACACGTGAGGAGGGATACTCCAAACATATCTCAAAAAAGCTACCTCCCCCTTTAAAAAACTCATTTTAAAAACCAGTTTTCTCCAATCAAAACATTGACCATACCTTCAAAAAAATCAAAATCTTGTAAGTCATCAGGTAGCCGCGGCAGGACGTCTGAAAAGTCCTCCTGGTTCAATTCCAAGTCATGTGGAATGTCAGTGATCTCATTGGCAATGTCATCCGGCAGCTCATCAGCACTCAGCTCTGGCGTGGACGGGCTCCTGGGGAAGACGACACGATTGGCCCCGCCCCCCCCCACTTGACCTCCACATCAGTGTCCCCAAGACAAGTCTGTCGATGCAAAAACGGAAAATCCTAACTCAAAATGTCTCCCTTCCTACTCTAAGAGAAGAAATTCGGAAACCAAAACGACAGAACTCGCCATATGCAGTTACACACTTTTGCAACGCTTACCCATGTATTAAGAGAAGACAACCATTTGGAGATACTATTTTTACTGCAAATTAGAATGAATGACAATTTGGTGCACTAGTAAAATGAATTACAATTTGGTATGTCAAGTGTGTCTTAGTACTTTATAGTAGAATTTAAAATCTGGTCAAAATAATAATTAAAAAAAAAAAAAAGAAACAGGGCTTCCCTGGTGGCGCGCTGGTTAAGAACCCGCCTGTGCCAATGCAGGGAACACGCGTTCGAGCCCTGGTCCGGGAAGATGCCACATGCCACGAGGCAACTAAGCCTGGGCGCCACAGCTACTGAGCCTGCGCTCTAGAGCCCGTGCTTCGCGACAAGAGAAGCCACCGCAATGAGAAGCTCACGCACCGCGACAAAGAGTAGCCCCCACTCGCCGCAACTAGACAAAGCCCGTGTGAAGCAACGAAGACCCAATGCAGCCAAAATAAATAAATGATGAATGAATGAATAAATAAATAAATTTAAAAAATGAAACAGATAAAACTGGGATGTTTAGCTGAAACAGAAGCCTCATTCATCTGGTCAAAATGCTTATTACCCCTGACAAAATTAATAATGCATCAGATTTCTGATGGAATATTTCTGTTGGAACATATATGGAATTTCTGTTGAAACAGAAAAATCTGAGAGTAGTCAATTAAATTCCCAATATCAGCATTTGCTCTCTTGGTTATCAAAAGCTTTACTTCAGATCTAACCCCATCAGATATTTTGTTAAAAAAGCATACTGAAAACTACAAGGTCTAGGCTTATATACCAAATGGTTCCTTTAGCCTACTTCCAACACTAGAAAAGTAAACGAAGCCAGATGTTCTGAGAACAATCAGAACACGTAAAGCAGACGTAAACTCTGGCACCACCACTGACCGGATGTGAGAGGCCTCCACTGGCAGTGAGACGCTGGTGGGCATGCTGAGGTTCCCCTGAGGAACTGCAGGGGGAATGGGCTTTTGGGGTCGACGAGGTCCACGCCTTCTCTTCTTCTTGTGTTTTTTGGTAAGTGCAGGAGGCTTGGTTTTTTTCCTGGGTTTCCTCTGCTGCTGGTGCTGAACTTTACGGGAGCTATCTCCTCTCAAGAAATTATCCTTTGGAATGAATAAATGGGTATTTTTAAACTGAGATTATTTGGGAAAAACCAAACAGCTATCTGAAAAAAATACTTATATCTCTTAAAATTCTATATAGTGCCTAAAACTATGTATAACGATAATTAAATGAATAAGAAATTCATTTTAAAATTTAATTCAAATCAATTCAATATATACATATAGCTCATCCCACATTTACAGGCATTGTCATAGGTGCTGTAGTATAAAAAATTGAATAAAATTTGATTTGTGCTCTCAAAGAACTTAGTCTCCCATGGGAAAAACATGACTACAAGGATACATAAATACAGTAGAAAAAATTGGGCAATAATGATATAAACACCTTCTAAGGGTACACAAAAGGAAAATCCTGTATTTGTAGTTAGGACAAACAGGATTTTAAGTTGTTGGGATAAGGGGGAAGATCATTCTAGGCTAAAGGAAATGGCACAAACAGACAAAAAGGACAGCAAATAATTGGGTATGACTATTGCTCGCGGTATAATGGAGGACAAAATATAAAAGTAACCTGTAAAGAAGTCTGGAACCAGATCCTATATGACTTTGAATACTCTGTTAAGGATTTTAAACTTTATTTTATAGGCAATGGGGAATGAGTTTTGATGACAGGAGTACATGTTTTAAAAGGATTAACTATCCTGCTAGTAACGTAAAGGGATAAAGAGAAGAGGCAAGTGAGTGGAGGAAGAAGTTCCAATCAGAGGGCTATTTCAACAAGTATTACGAGACTGATAAATAGCTGAGGGCCAAGTGAGCAGGAATAGAAAAGCGCCGGCCTGTTGAGAGAGAATTCTCAAGATGTGACAGATCCTTGGGTGTGGTGAGGACGTGGGGAATATAAAATTCTCAAATGTGTCCAGGATTTCTAGCTGAGGTGATTGTTAGGGGATAATGCCATTAGTTGGGATACAGAACACAGCAGAATAAACAGAATCAGGAAAAAAGTTAAGGAATTCAGTTGGCCTCAGATAGAGTTTGAGACGTGAAGACGTCCAGGGAGGCAGGAGAAAACCGTATCTGGTGCACAGGAAGGAAGACAGGGATGGAGATGGAGACCTGGAAATCTTGACACAGTAAAAGTCCTTCAAATAATTTATAGGGACCAGGGAGACATGGTAAAGAGAGAAGACAATGGGCACACAGCTTTATAAAACTGTTGCAGTTAAGTGAGGAGGCAAAGGAAGAAGAACCAGGAAGGAATAGAAACCTGCACTACAACTAGCTTTCGTCAGCTAAGTACCCTTAAATCTGAAGACCCAGATGCACATTTTACTCTCTCTACAATCGGAAAGCATTTTACAATGACGGCATATTATTCCTGCCGTCAGCCAGGTGATGGTCATTACAGTTGGTGCTGCCTACATGTTCAAAGTTGGTCATAGCTCTTTGTCCTGTCATTGTTTGAATGAAGGTATATGCATCGTTGGTTTTACATGCAGAGGAAAAACTGCTGAGTATGCAGAAAGGCACAAAAAGTGGCAGTGTGTAAAACTGTTACTGGTGAAGCAAATATTCATTATTGAAGAACTGACCACAATACCCCCCACCCACCTTTTTATTGCAAAGCCACAACCAAAGGAAAAAGGAAAATAATCCACAAAGTGGACAAAGCTGTGTTATAGTAGATGTATGTAGAAAATACTGCCTTTCACACACCAAGAATTAGCTGAAACCAGGAGTGCTATAGAAGATAAAAATATCTACGTCTATCTATCTAAGACTAAAAAAGCTATTTTGGTAAGTATAAAATAAAAATTTTAAGTGATAAGAAATGCACTGTGCCACGTTTTTTCCTTCTTGGTGGTATATAAAACAAACGTGGTTTTTACGATTGATGTCACCTCTGAGTTGATGAACTCAGTAATAACTCTTATAATCAAATACATAAAAAGACCTGAAGACTAATAATTATCACTAACATCAAACAAATTCAAAGCAAGAATAAAATTAAGCATAAATTCAGGAAATCTAAAAGATGTTTAATCCCAGACAAATACTTGAATCCAAACACAATTACAGACTCAAAATTCACAAATTTAGAAAACAACAAAAAAGAGGCTGCTTCCCAGCCTCTGTAATTCCTTTTGGTTCAACACGTGACGTCTACTTCTTTTATGCCCACTATGTAACTGAATAAATAGTGAATAAGCAGCTACCAGTACCCACCAGGTGCTGGCATCCATTCCAGGATTTCCCTCTAGGACCAGTGTGAATCTTGAGCAGGAGGGAGGAAGAGAGCTCTAGCCAAGAATATACTAATCCTACTGGCTCTGCTTCTGGGCTTCTGTCTTCCTCTCAGGCTTATGCTGTGGAGCCACGCAACGTGTTTGGTAAGGTGCCAGCTCCTCCACACAGAAGTGCCCACGTCTGAGACCCTGCCTGGCCCTTGGTGTTCCCTTACTTAGCTCCTCCAAAGAACACCTGTGTCCTAGAGGCTTTCCTAAAGCCAACTGCTCATGTACCTACACTACCTACAAACACTGTTCACTCCCAGCATTCTCACTGTCCCATTCCACTTCTACGCAGGACAACCCATTTAGTAACTTACCATCTGTTGTATGGTCTCATACCTGTTGAATACCATGTTCTGTCTGCCAGCCTGGACCTCGGGCAGCTCTAGCCTCTTCTACCAATGGCTGTCCTATCAAGTGGCTGAGTCTAGCTCAGAATCTCACCCCTATCCCCCACAAGCCATGTGCCTAACCGATAATTTATTCAACCATTACTTACGGAGCATCTTTGTTCCAAGCACTGGGGATATAGTAGCATTGAACAAAAAGATGTTCCTGCCTTTGTGAAGTTTACATTCTAGTAGGGGGATTCAGACAATAAACAAACTAATGAATACATAATGTTAGGCAAATATAAATGTTAGGAAGAAAAATAAGGTAGCGTACAAGGATAAAAAGTAGCAGGGTAGAGGGGAGGCAGAAATGAACTGACACTTGATCAGAAACCTGAATGAAATGAAGGAGTGAGACATGGAGAATCTGGGGAAAGAACACTCCAGGAAAAGAGAAAAACAAGCAGAAAGTCCCTGAGGTGGGAGCATACTTAGAGTGTTTAAGAAAGAGCAAGAAGGCCAATGTTGCTGGAGCTGTGGAAGTGAGGAGAGGGTATAAGACGAAGCTGGAGCGGTTGCCAGGGCCAGATCAGGAAGTGCCTCATAGGCATGGTAAGAATGGATTCTAGATGCGATGGGAAGCCACTGGAAAGTTTTGATCAGGGAACTAAAATGATCAGATGTATATTCTAAAAGGCCTGCTCTAAAGGCTACATACTGAATGATTCCATTTAGAAGACATTCTGGAAAATGTAAAATTATACGGACAGAAACAGATCAGTGGGGATAGAAAAGGGCTGACTACAAAGGGCAACACTAGAGACTTTTGGGGGGTGATGGAATGATTCTGTATCTTGATTATGTATCTGTATGCATGTCAAAATTCATAGTACTGTACACTAAAAAGAGTGAACTTTACTATAGGTAAATTCAAAGACAGTGGGACCCACATGCATAGTCTACCCTGACTGATCTGTGAGCAACACATCCGGGCACAGGAGGCGTGGCAGGAAGAAGGGAGACTAATTAGGAGGCTATTACAATAATGCAGGCAAAGATGATGGTAGCCAAGGCTAAAATGGTAGCAGCGAAGTTGGTAAAATGTGTGTGAATTCAAGATATAGTCTGAAAGTAGAGCCATGAGATTTGCACAGTTTTTATCACCCAGTGTTAGTCTCTCACTGGGGGACGGATGGAATACAAGTGTTTGCTGTACTCTTATGTAATTTTAAACTTAAAAATAGCTCAAACTAGGGCTTCCCTGGTGGCACAGTGGTTGGGAGTCCGCCTGCCGATGCAGGGGACACAGGTTCGTGTCCCGGTCCGGGAAGATCCCACATGCAGCGGAGTGGCTAGGCCCGTGAGCCATGGCCGCTGAGCCTGCGCGCCCGGAGCCTGCGCATCCGGAGCCTGTGCTCCGCAACGGGAGAGGCCACAACAGTGAGAGGCCCGCGTACCGCAAAAAAAACCCAACAACAATAACAAAAAAAAAATATGGAAGTCATTCTTTAACCGTGATAACACCTCGATAAGCTAACAAAAATGTCTATGTTTTAAATGTTTTAAACTTAAAATGGGAAAGTAATTATTCAATATTTGTATACATAGTTCAGTATACAACTTTTCAAAATATATGGTCCATAAAGGAAATCTAGAAAACGAAACAGGTTCTTAGAGAAGAAGCCGGTAAACTTCATACACGGCTACTGAGGTCCAGAAAGGATGACTCATTAGTCCATGTTATACATATAGCTAGTGGCAAAGCCAGGACCACAGTGTTACACTACTAAGTCCTGTGCAATGGCCACTTGGTTACCCTGATGCATCCCTGCAAACTAAAATATGCTCATAGCAGGTAAGAGTTGTCTTATTCAATTTTTTAATACATAGGTACCTAACACAATACCTTGCAAATAGCAGAACAACTCAGTAAGTGTCTGATGGGTGAAATGCATTTATTTTAAGTGATTATATAATTCAGGTAGTTCACTAATTCAGACTTTTCTCTCCAAATTATTCTGAATTAATTAGGGCTTACGCTACCAGCATTAACTAAAGCAATAATTAAGTCCAATGGAATTATAATAAGGGTTGGCTTTTGGCTGAAATTTCATCAAATATCCAAGACATTTGCAGAATTATATATAAGAAAAGCAAAATCCTAGAGAAATGGAGCAAAGAAAGATCTTGGGAAATCTGCCTATGTATAAAAAAATGTATCTTGAGAAGTATAGACTAGCTATAGATAATAAACAAAATGACCACATCTAACTAACTACTAAATACTTTCTAGAACAGTGTTTTCTTTCAGTGAGGGTATAAAATTAATTCGATCAGTTATGACCAGCATTTCTTTTTCTTTTTTTTAGTGAAATAGAAGAGACTACAAAATATGAGGTACTAAAAGAGTACTGTTTCACAAAACTCGTTTCAGTGATTTACATACACATATAGTTTGTACTAAGTCATAAAATATTTCCTACTCTGGACAGCTATCAAAACTTTGAAAGCCTCAAGCTATTATATATAGGATGGATAAACAAGTTCCTACTGTACAGCACAGGGACCTGCATTCAATATCCTGTGAAAACCATAATGAAAAAGAATATGAAAAAGAGCATGTATATACATATATGTATAACTGAGTCACTTTGCTCTACAGAAGAAATTAACACAACATAGTAAATCAACTATACTTCAATACAATTTAAAAAATATATATATGAACTTTGAAATCCTCTGTTGCAGAAAATAAAATTTGAACTTACCATTTTTTTGGCATGTTCTTCACACAGAGGTGTCTGGTGTGTAATGTCAAAAACGGGCACAGAGCACTGCTGTCCATCTGCAAACTTGGCCGTGCAACTTGAGAAGAGTTGCTGAGAGCGGTTCAAGAGGATATCTGGGTTTTTTTTAAGTTAGGAATAAAATACACTCAAACCATTTAATTTTTCGAGCTCTACATAAAATTTGTTTCTTCCCTAACTTGTGCTTAGTAAGTATAAATTTTATTATCTATAAAAGCTAAAGAACCAACCCAACTACTAAGAATAGAAAAATGATAATAGTTATCATCTTTATTTCTCAGAATATACTTCTGAAGGAGTCTATTTTGCTAATGAGCTTCTAACATGAGTCTCCCATTGTGATTTATGGCCATTGTGATTTCTGTTATTTAGACAAGCAGGGTCATTTCCTTCCTAACACATTGACTCCTAAAAGTTCCACTATGATGATTAAAAACAAACAAACAAAAAACTTTCTTTTAAGGAAAATTTCTGCCTAAGATACTCATCAAGAATAAATATTTAAAGATATAATTACAAAAAACTTGACTATCCAAATTTGAATTTTTCATTTCACACTTCCAACACCAAACTCAAACTTATAACTTATGAAAAATTACTTTTAAATCAAAATTGCACTGTTAAAATTGGAACATCAGCTTTTTATCATCATCATTTTTAAGCATCTATACTTTTAGCCAGCCACTAACTACATTTCCGTAGATTTACTTTTTATCTATTAAGGAAATACCTTTCCTTTTTCCTTTATGCTTTTACGGTTAAGGCTATTTATAAAGCCTGTACCGCATAGAAACTACTGCTGAAAAAGCTGTGAAAATACAACACCAAGAACAGAAAGGAAAGCAAAAATCAGACAGATAGCAAAGAAAAGTAATTGCAACTATATAAATTTTTAAAATGCCACTCAACTTCGAATGTTTAATAAAAGTGAAAGTAATAAGATTTCATAACCAGTCTGAAGCTCCTTAACATAGGTTTTCCTCAAGCATATCCTGTCTTAAGATATATTCTTTCCTAGTCAGTGATGTTTGTTATCTTTCATCTCAAATCAGCACCATATTCTATAAAAATAGCAAATTAATCCCATACCAAAAAGTGTACTGTAAAACTGCATAACTTTCTTGGAAGACTAAAAACAGTTTTTGAATAATGGGATTTGACTTTCCCATCAATGAGTGTCATGGTTGCCTCATACAAACTACCTAGAACCACTGGAAGGACCAGAATCCTATTAACAAAATTTATTTAAGTGACAGCCACTGGAAAAACCTACTACTTGCTGTCAGCTTTGCTCATTTTGATATGATTCTTGAATACAGAGTCACAATGATATAAGCAGAAAAAAACTATTCAGAGGACACCAAGAAAATCAGAAGTAATATAAAAATTATTTTCAATTATTACAGTTATGATTTCAAAAGCCATTCATCACTTGGCCTGAGAATGAAATATATCACCCCAATGAATTAGTACTTTTCAACGCACACTTGATTTAGTTAAGAGGATACGTTGGAAACAATGTCTGGTGAATGGAAGGGCTTTGTTGGTGCACTGTTCACCCTTCACGGTCCCACTGCATGCTGCTGGCTCCACCTCCTTCAACTTGGTCCGGCTTATGCTAAGGAACAAAAGCCACAAAACTGATTTTTAAAAATGGTTTAAAAATCCAGGGCAATTATTTAAATAATGTTACTACTCTGTAACACCCACATTTTTAACTACCTACGTTCATTATTTAAATGCAAATATGGGGGCTTCCCTGGTGGCGCAGTGGTTAAGAATCCGCCTGCCAATGCAGGGGACACGGGTTCGAGCCCTGGACTGGGAAGATCCCACGTGCCGCAGAGCAACTAAGCCCGTGCACCACAACTACTGAGCCTGTGAGCCACACTACTGAGCCCCTGTGCCACAACTACTGAAGCCCGTGCGCCTAGAGCCCGTGCCCCACAACAAGAGAAGCCACCGCAGTGAGAAGCCCGCGCACCGCAACAAAGAGTTGACGCAACTAGAGAAAGCCCACATGCAGCAACGAAGACCCAACACAGCCATAAATAAATAAATAAATAAATATTTTAAAAATGCAAATATGAATTACAATGACCAGTTCCAATACTTTTCCAACCTACTGACAAAACAAATATTACATTATAATTGGTCTCAGCTATGTCTGTTTTTGTTTTTTTGCTTTTTTAAGTGATATTTTGGTTCCTTTTACTTTACAAAGAGGCAGTAGAGAATAGTGATGAAGACCATCGACTAGATCAGAAAGACCTGGTTCTGAATCTCCGCTCTACCTCTTATTAGCTCTGTGACCTTGGGCAAGTTACTTAGCCTTGCTTAAGCCTCAATTTCCTCACCTGTCAAGTGGAGATAAGAGTACTTCTAGTCGACAGGCAAGCACCAAAAGACATAACACACCTAAAACACTTACCACATACAGTATATAGTATGGTAAATAGATAATAAAGAGTCAATGGTTGTTAGCCACCACTATCATCATCATCATCATTTTTTTTTCAGTTTATTTTTTTTAACATCTTTATTGGAGTATAATTGCTTTATAATGGTGTGTTAGTTTCTGCTGTATAACAAAGTGAATCAGCTATATGTATATATATCTCCATATCCCCTCCCTCTTGCGTCTCCCTCCACCCCTCTAGGTGGTCACAAAGCACTGAGCTGATCTCCCTGTGCTATGCACCTGCTTTCCACTAGCCATCTATTTTACATTTGGTAGCGTATATATGTCAATGCTACTCTCTCACTTCATCCCAGTTTACCCTTCCCCCTCCCCGTGTCCTCAAGTCCATTCTTTACGTCTTCGTCTTTATTCCTGTCCTGCCTCGTCAAGCTGCTAAACAATACAGCTGCAGAAAACTTAACCTAATACATGAGGAATGGGATACAGAACAGAAAGCTACGCAGTGAAGAATCTCCTTTCCACCCTCGTCTTGATTTGCTAGTTCCCACTCGCTCTATAATAAGTATTCTTTTTTTAAAGGAACTCCTTTATTTATTTACTTATTTATTTTTGGCTGTGTTGGGTCTTCGTTTCTGTGCGAGGGCTTTCTCTAGTTGCGGCGAGCGGGGGCCACTCTTCATCGCGGTGCGCGCGCCTCTCACTATCACGGCCACTCTTGTTGTGGAGCACAGGCTCCAGACGCGCAGGCTCAGTAATTGTGGCTCACGGGCCTAGTTGTTCCGCGGCATGTGGGATCCTCCCAGACCAGGGCTCGAACCCGTGTCCCCTGCATTGGCAGCAGATTCTCAACCACTACGCCACCAGGGAAGCCCAGTATTCATTTTATTAGTTTGTGATCCTTCCATAGTTTTATACAAACATAAAAAAAATTTAAAAATAAACAATATTTAAATTCTTGAAAGTATCAATATAAAAACTATGCTATCTATGTAACTCTATAAAGCGTCACAAACTATTAGGCCTTTACACATGCCTGAGCATGGAAAAAGAATCTACTTAATGCACTGAGTCACAAGTCAGGCATCAAAAATAAAGAAATATTTTGAATTGTTTGTTTCTAATATCTTTCTAAGGATTTAAGTGGAATGATTTACACTAATTAGAGAAGGTCATATAGAATAAGTTACATATGAACTTATTACATAAAATCTAAATAAAAGAATATTTTCATTGTAATTGTAACTTTCATATAAACAGTAAATGCAAATAGATGCTTCCAGGTGCTGCCATAGAAGTTGCTTCAATTAAGAATTCTGCAAGGGCTTCCCTGGTGGCGCAGTGGTTGAGAGTCCGCCTGCCCATGCAGAGGATGCGGGTTCGTGCCCTGGTCCAGGAAGATCCCACATGCTGCAGAGCGGCTGGGCCCGTAAGCCACGGCCGCTGAGCCTCCGCGTCCAGAGCCTGTGCTCCGCAACGGGAGAGGCCACAGCAGTGAGAAGCCCGCATATCGCAAAAAAAAAAAAAAAAAAAAAAAAAGAGTTCTGCAAGATTTGTCAGATCACAAGAGTGAGGAACTAGGTCATTAAGGCCTGTAAAAAGAATACACACTTTCAAAAAAAACGAAGCTTTACTAATTTGGCAGCTAAGCCTAATTTCTCTTGGTCTAGATTTAAATAGAAGGTACCTCTCTATTTTGAATGGATAATTTTCATTGAACAGTTTAATAATTTGCTCAGCCAGCTACCAGGCCTAGTGTTACAACACGACCCTCACTTTCTTTACCCTAAACTTCAAAGTAAACCATTGGTTTCATTTTTTTAAAATCACCATTATGTTCCAACTCACCAATCTTTCTCTTAAAATAAACCCAAAGTCAGAATATCAATATCCCCATGGATAATTAAGGTAAAAATGCCTGCTGTGATGTTAGATATATTTTATTATCCAAATAATCCCAACAAAACAAAGGTTTTGATGTTGTTAATATGAAAATATCTACGACGGGCTTCCCATTTGTATGCTCTACTGGATACCCCATTAAAAAGGAAGTTTTCACACAACCAACACTATCTCTCTGCAGGATTGTGGGTTACAAGATACTGAGATTTGGGTTTACATACTTTAAGCTATTTCAATGACTTGTTCCACATATTCACCGATAAATATGACAAAGTTACTATATAAAGAACATTTTAATGTTGTTCAGTTTATATCTAAACTATATTTAAAGAATACCTATTAGAAGGTAGTCACTATAGTTTTAATTTCTAAAATATTTAGTGACTTCCCTGGTGGCGCAGTGGTTAAGAATCTGCCTGCCAATGCAGGGGACTTGGGTCCGATCCCTGGTCTGGGAAGATCCCACATGCTGCAGAACAACTAAGCCCGTGCGCCACAACTACTGAGCCTGTGCTCTAGAGCCCACAGCCACAACTACTGAGCCGGCGTGCTGCAACTACTGAAGCCTGCATGCCTAGAGCCCGTGCTCCGCAACAAGAGAAGCCACAGCAATAAGAAGCCCACACACCACAACGAAGAGTAGCCCCCGCTCCCTGCAACTAGAGAAAGCCCGCGCACAGCAACAGAGCCAAAAATCAATAAATTTATAAGTAAATAAATAAATGAAATATTTAACAGCGGGACTTCCTTGGCAGTCCAGTGGTTAAGACTCCGTGCTTCCACTGCAGGGGGCGTGGGTTCGATACCAGGGAACTAAGATCCTGCATGCCGTGCAGCACAGCCAAAAAATTTTTAAAGAAATAAAATTTTAAAAATTTAAAAATAAAATAAAATAAAAATGAAATATTTAACAGCAACCTTTTAAATGTCTTTTGTGGAACTAGGTCTTTGAGAACAAAAAATATTAAACACAGAGGACATTATTCAACTGACAGCTGATTTCTGCAAACCTAAAATATATGTAATGTAAAGCAGTTAGTTTTAATCACCAAGGAATGATTACGGCACACTGGCATATGATTATCAGTGATGCACTGAGCAATAAACTTTTTACTAATCATGGGAGACATAACCAAATGACATCACATAAATCTGAGAACTATAATCAAGTTCATCTTGGTGTTTGTTTTGTAATACTTAGTTATCATGAAATTTTCTTAAAAACATCACTAAGGGTGGTTTGGGAGATGTTCTGAAAAGGAAGCAGTCGATTCTGCCAGTTAAAAATCATAGGCAAATACAGTTTCCACACAAACAGCAAATTGTCCCAAGCTCACAGTATATTCTCTTTCATCTCTGACAGGGTCATTATAATATACAAGACCCGATACATACAATGGTCTACATCTAGATTGTTTTATGTTGGACAAAACTCAAATTTCTACTGAAATTATACTCTTGAAAGCATTATATAATATAAATGTTAGATACCATTATTTTAAAACCTATGTCAAACTGAGTGAGTTCTTTCAATAAACAGAGAATAGAGCTTCACTTGTTCAATTCTATTCATTCATTCATCAACACTGGAGATTAAAAACAAAATATACATTGTTCCTGCCCTCATAGAAACCACTGTCTAGCATGACAGACAGACATCAATGTAAGTATAAATTCAACAGTGAAGCAGAGTACAGAGCACAACAGCATATATATCAGGGGGACCCAGCACAGTCAGTGGAATCTGGGAATGCTTCTCTGAGAAAGGCAAGTGTCTGAGTAAGAAGTATGCTAAGATGTTCTAAGATGATCTAAGATGTTCTATGATGTAAGCTAAGATGTTCTATGACAGACACTACCTCCACTACGGGGGACTGGGAGCTCTTAAGAGTGAGGGGAGCTTTTTTCGTCTCGGCCGCCGACATGCCATCCCGACTAAGGAAGACCCGGAAACTTAGGGGCCACGTGAGCCACGGCCATGGCCGCATCGGCAAACACCGGAAGCACCCGGGAGGCCGCGGTAATGCTGGTGGCATGCATCACCACAGGATCAACCTCGACAAACATCACCCAGGATACTCTGGGAAAGTTGGTATGAGGCATTACCACTTAAAGGGGAACCAGAGCTTCTGCCCAACTGTCAACCTTGATAAATTGTGGACCGTGGTCAGTGAGCAGACACGGGTAGATGCCGCCAAGAGCAGGAATGGAGCTGCTCCTGTCATTGACGTGGTGCGATCGGGTTACTACAAAGTTCTGGGGAAGGGAAAGCTCCCAAAGCAGCCTGTCATCGTGAAGGCCAAATTCTGCAGCAGAAGAGCTGAGGAGAAGATTAAGGGTGTCGGTGGGGCTTGTGTCCTGGTAGCTTGAAGCCACATAGCGGGAGATTCATTAAATGATAGCAAGTGCTTTTCCAAAAAAAAAACAGTGAGGGGAAATACTGCAGGCTGCAACCACTATGGAGGTATATTAGATATACATACACAGTTTCAAACAACTTAAATATGCCAAGAAGCAGAAAAATCTTAAGGGCATAGTATTTTTTGAGATACCCAACTGAAAAGTAGGTTATTTTTTTACAGCAAATATAATGAAAACCAAATTACACAAAATGAAATTTCAAAAATTATATAGCTATGTAAGGAATATGATCAATAGCTACAAAGCAAAGGTTAATTTTTAGTTTTCTGCTTTTTTCCTCAAATGACTCATGCATGATCACTACAGAAAAATTAAAATACACAGACTACAAATTTTTTTTAACTTTATCAATAATCCCACCATCTAGAGATAAACACTGGTAATATTTAGGTATATAAACCCCAAAATGTTTTATCTATATAATGTTTATTTGCGCATGTGCGCACACGCGCACACACAGAAAAAGACTAGAAGGAGACAGAATCAAAATGTTCACAGTGCTTGGCCTGTTTTGTGAATGTTGACACTATGGTGATTTCCTGCCTTTTTCTATATTTTTCAGATTTTCACAATAAGCAAGTATCTTCATTATAAACAGAAGGGATTCTCCCCCCAAAGAAATCCAATGTAATAAAACATTTTGAATACATGATATATGGGATTATGTAGATATTAACAGAAAATACAATGGAAAGAAAATTTTAAAATAATATAAGTAAAAAACATACAATACCACTTTTGTGGCTTAAAAAAACCTAAATATTACTTTTAAATAACACAAAATTTCTAAGCATTGTATTTTTTTAAAGACAGGTAACATTCTCAAATCCTCTACTGAATAAATTCTAATCAAACTCCAGCAAAATTATAGTAATACTTTAATTTTACTGTCACCTCATGGCAGGATTATTCTGCCATCATAGAACTTTGAGCAACAAAACCAAAATACAATGCTTAAATATTTCAAGATAATATGCCCACCACTCACTGTGTCTCGACTATCCTCTCAAAAATTAGAGAAAACAGACTGAGGTGAGTTCTCAGAAAGAGGTGGTAGTGTGCGGCTCTGACCTGGTCCGACGGCATGCAGCTCTCTGTAGCTCCTGGATCAACTGGCCAGTACATTCTGGCTCTCTACTGGCCGCCTGCAGCAAAGCTTTCCTAAACGTGTGCCGGCATTTCTTTTGACGAGATTCTGCCCGCTCCAGGCGGCAGAGGTGCTTATATTTCTGCTGAAAGTAAGTGCAAAGTTGGGTCACCCTGGAGCTCCTACTCTCTGTATCATCATCATCCGACCTAGAGAGTGCAGGGAGAGAAGGAGAAAACTTGATTACACGTTAGGCTCATTTTAAAAAGGGGAAAAGCAGATGAAGAAGGGGGGCTGGATGCACAGGCCTGAAACTTGTGGCATGTGAGCACACATTTAACAAAATTAGAGGAAGAGAATTTCAGTAGAGCCGCTGAAAATAAGTACAGTGTTTTTACAATAAGTGAGCAGTAGAGACAATCCAATGCTCTAAGAAGCTTAACCTTCTTATTCTTAGTGTGTCATGATTAGACACTCAACGCATCAGTGTCTTCCAAGTTTTAAGTGACTAGGGATTTTGGGGAAGAAAATAATTTCTTTACCTCTACTTATTAAAAAGTCTGAGTAAATGACACGACGGTTTTGAGGAAACAGCATAATTTCATAAACGATAGGTCATACCAGAAATAGAGCAGTGAATTCCAATGGACCATGAATACTATCTAAGAGCTGCTCTTTCAGATGTACTGGTTTTTAACTACCCTTTTTTTGCTAAGCACTTAAAAGAATTTTGATTCTAGGGATCACAATCATTCTACAGTATTTTTTTAAACTACAGGAGATATCCTAAACAACATTTCATATAACAGGGAATTACACAGAGGCTTTTCTATCATTAACGCTAATGTTGATTGATTGGTGGCCCCTGCTGGAGCACTACACTGAAAAGGATGCTGAGGGCACATTCAGGCTCAACAAGAAAGAGAGCTGTGGTTCGTTAGCAATGTCTACCACCAGGGAGGTTAAAAAGGTCACCTTTCTATAGAATAAATGTGACCTCATTTTTTTTTACTGTTAGGAATAATGCACACAAGACTTGAAAACTGACCTGTGTTATTTTACCTTCCTTCTCTTATAACATAAACAAACAGCACACATATGACACTACAGACGACATATTTATTATCTTACTAATATTCTGTAAATCCTTTCCTGGTTTCTCTTCTTGAGTGGTAGTACCTGTTTTTTCTTCAGAATAGCCCATAACAGGCTACTCTGTAAACTTCTGTTTGGTATATGTCTTAAGAGTCATGTTCTCTTCAGTACAGTTTCTACTACAGATATACCAATTGAAGGATCTCACTTCAACCTTTTCACCTATTAGACATTCAACATTTACTCTATGTCTATCATGCTTTGTGAAAAAGCTAGGAGCTTTTTAAAATTGCAGTTTCCCAAGACCTACCCTACATCTACTGAACCAGAATTTCCATGGGATGGGATGCAGCAATCTCTATTTTAATTGTTCCCCGAAGTCCCACAGCAGGTCTCCATTCGGGAATTGTAGTAGAGCCAGTACATGCTGTTAGTATCTTTAATGTGAGGTAGAGAACAATAAACATAGGAGAGGTACAGATAAAATGCTTTTAAAGTTCCCTAGAAAGACTGCTGGATGAAAGGCTTTTTGTAGAGGAGATGACAACAGAACTGAACCTTGAAAAAAGGGTAGAATTTGAAGATGAGCACAGAAAGGTACCTCACAAGGATAAAGCAATATAAGCCAAGATACAGAGATGGACAGGATGGGAAACAGCAAGGACTGAGTAGCTTGGTTTGGCTAAGGCGTGGGGAATGCAGGGGAGTGCTGGTGGGTTAGGTAGCCTTTCTAAAGCTAAAGGCCAGATTAAAGAGTTCAACCTTTATTCCATAGGCAATGAAGAACCTTGTAGATTATTAAGAAAATAGCTAACAATAACAGAGCTATGCATGAGAAAGATTACACTGTCAGCAGATATAAATGGAAGAAGAGACAGAAGAAGAGAACAGTGAGGAAATTATGATAAAACTCCAGGTAAGAAATAACAAGAACCCTACACCAGGGGGGCAGCAGCAGGACTAGAGAATATCAGAGGTAATCTGCATGTATAAGAGACTCTGGGGACTTCCCTGGTGGTCCGGTGGTTAAGAATCTGCCTTCCAATGCAGGGGACGCGGGTTCGATCCCTGGTCGGGGAACTAAGATCTCAGATGCTGTGGGGCAACTAAGCCCGTGCGCCCCAACTACTGAGCCAGCGTGTTCTGGACCCCGCATGTTCTGGACCCTGCACGGTGCAACTAGAGAAGCCCACGCGCTACAACAAAAGATCCCATGTGCTGCAACGAAGATCCCATGTGCCACAATGAAGACCCGAAGCAACCAAATAATTAAAAAAAGAAAAAAGAGAGAGACAGACTTTGTCAATTGGGCAAAGAAGATGGAAGGGACAATAATCTCCCAGCTGTTTCCATTGGCAAAGAGCAGGAAACAGGAGCAAGAGCAGATCTGGGGTAGGAAATAAATTCCATTTTAGACCTAGGTATTTAAAGTACAGACGAGGGGCTTCCCTGGTGGCGCAGAGGTTAAGAATCCGCCTGCCAATGCAGGGGACACGTGTTCGAGCCCTGGTCCGGGAAGATCCCACATGCCGCAGAGCAGCTAAGCCCGTGCACCACAACTACTGAGCCTGCACTCTAGAGCCCGCAAGCCACAACTACTAAGCCCGCGTGCCACAACTACTAAGCCCGCGTGCCACAACTACTTAGCTCACACGCCTAGAGCCCGTGCTCCGCAACAAGAGAAGCCACCGCAATGAGAAACCCGTGCACCGCAACGAAGAGTAGCCCCCACTTGCTGCAACTAGAGAAAGCCCCAGCAGAGCAACGAAGACTCAACGCAGCCATAAATAAATAAGTAAATTTATGTTTTAAAAAAAGTACAGATGAGGCAACATAGGGAGTGGTGGAGAAACAGTTGGAAATTATAAACTTGGGCACGTTTAGAGAAGAGATACAGATTTCGGAGTCAACGGCTAACAACTGGGAGGGACTAAAAGTAAAAGGCCACAGAGATAATAGAAAGAACACAACACATAAGGGCCATTATCACAGAAGAATTTGGTGACTGGGTATGAAGGATAAGAAAGGCAATAATGACTTTGAATCTGTATAACTAAGAGAATGGAAGCGCCATAACAGAAAGATGAAAGAGAAGCAGTAAGTCTTAAAGGGAAAATAAAGCTAGGGTGGAAAATCAACTGCCAACATTGTTATTTAAAAAGACTCTTATTACTGCAGAGAAAATGGACTAGATGAGTGTTTCTCAAGTTAACCATGGGAAGATGCACCTGGATGCTGCATGTTACATCATGATAAAAGTTTTCAAAGCTTATTCATAACTTCCAAAATTATCTTGCTGTGGTCCAGTAACAAGCAGTTTGCAGACTAGCACAGATCCACAGACCATCCTTGGCACTGTCCTAAACTAGAAAATCTTCAAGATGCCTCCCACTTCTAAGGTGCTAGACATTAATATTTCAAATCTGGTTGCTGAGGAAGAGTAGCAAATTAGGAAGAGAAAGGCCAGTTCCCATAATATACCAGCAGTGACAAGGGCTGGTACCTACAGCATTTCTCGATGTGTGTTAAGTTTCCTTCTTTCTTTAACTTTTCTCATCTGGGTGAAATGGAGACACAGCTGGCTCACCCAACTCCCATGGTCAAGAGAAAGAAATGATACATGTGAAATCACAATATAAGTACAGGTATTATTATTAAGATGCTACTAATAGCTCCAAATAAATACAGAGCAGTAAATTCCAAACCTGATTTCGTAAAACTTCAGGCTTGTCTGTAATCTCAAGGCATGACGTGAAATTTTCCAAATAAAAGTCACTTTATCTTATTTTATTAAAACAACAAAAGAGCGAAAACTTCCCACAAAGAAAAGATTCATGACCAGATGGCTTCACTGGTGACTTACACAAAATGTTTAAAGAATTAGGGGACTTCCCTGGTGGTCCAGTGGTTAAGACTCTGAGCTTCCACTGCAGGGGACATAGGTTCAATCCCTGGTCGGGGAGCTAAGATCCCGCATGCCACGCGTATAGATAAATAAATATTAAGAAAAGAAGGCATAGTCAGAGCTGAGGGAAAAAAATAAGGCATAGACAGTTACACCTCAATAAAAAATAAATTTTTTTAAGTGACAGCAAAATAAAAACTTTTTCAGACTTTCAAAAGCAGAAAGAATTTATCACTGGAACACCTGCACTACAAGATATATTAAAGGAAACCTCTCATACAGAAGAAAATGACATCAGATGGCAATCTGGAACTACTCAAAGAATGAAGAGCTCTCTAGAAATTGTAAAAACATGGGGGATTATAACATGGGTAGAAGTAAAATGTACGACAACTATAGCACAAAGGATGGGAAAGGAGAAATGGAAGTACACTGTCATACGGTTCTTATACATGAAGGGGTATAACACTTAAAGATACACTAAGGCAATTAAGTATGTATACTGCAAACCCTAAAGCAACCACTATAAAAATAAAACAGAGGAATGCAGCTAATAAGCCAAGAAAGGAGATAAAATGAAATCATCATAATCAAAAAAGAAAAATGGGAAAAAGGACAAGAACAAATAGGACGAATAGAAAACAAACAGAAGATTTTAGACTTAAATCCAATAGTATCAATAATCACATTAAATTTAAATGGTCTAAATACCCCAAATAAAAAGCAGAGATTGTCAGAGTACATAAAAAAGTAAGACCTAACTATATGCGGCCAACAAGAAACCCACTTCAAATATAAAGACTAAAATAGGTTAAAAGTAAAAGGACTGAAAAAGATACCAAGTTAGCAGTAACCAAAAGAAAGCTAGAGTGGCTATACTAATATCACATAAAGTAAGATCTCAGAGCAAACACTATGACTGGGATAAAGAGCGTCATTTTATAAAAATAAAAGGATCACTTCATCAAGAGAACAGAACAATCTTAAATGTTTATGTATCAAATAACAGAACTACAAAATGGGTGAAGTAAAAAGCGAAAGAACTCATACAAATCAACAGCAAAAAGGCAAAAAATCCAATTTTGCAAAAGAAAACATACAGATGGCTAATAGGTATATAAAAAGATGCTCACCATAGTTAATCATCATTAAAACGCAAATCAAAACCACAATAAGATATCACCTCACACCTGTTGGAATGGCTACTACCAAAAAGAAATAAGTGTTGGTGAGGATGTGGAGAAAAGGGAATCCTTGTACACTGCTGGTGGGAATGTAAATTGGAGCAGTCACAATGGCAAACAGTATGGAGGGTCCTCAAAAAATTAAAAATAGAACAGAATTACCATATGATCCAGCAATCTCACTTCTGGGTAAACATAACGAAAGGAAATGAAATCACTGTCTCAAAGTGAAATCACTGCCTCAAAGAGATATCAGCATCACTGTATCATTATTCACAATAGCTAAGATGTGGAAGCAACATAAGTGCCCACACACAGATGAATGGATAAAGAAATTGTATGATATGTATACAATGGAATATTATTCAGCCATAAAAAATGAAATGTTGCCATTCATGACATCATGGACGGACATCAAGGGCATTATGCTAAATGAAATAAGTCAGAAGTAGAAACAAATACCATATGTTCTTTCTTATATGTGGAATCTTTAACAAAACAAAACAAAACAGGGACTTCCCTGGTGGTCCAGTGGTTAAGACTCTGCGCTCCCAATGCAGGGGGCCCAGGTTCGATCCCTGGTCGGGGAACTAGATTCCGCATTCATGGTGCACCTAAGAAGCCCGCATGCTGTAACTAAGATCCTGCATGCCACAACTAAGACCCAGTGCAGCCAAAATACACAAAGAAAACAAAACAAACAAAAACCCCCATCAAGCTCATAGATACAGAGACTTAATTGGTGGTTGCCAGAGACAGGGGTAATGAGTAAGAATAATAGGTGAACTGTGTTTTGGGGGATTTTGTTTTATTTGTTTTTTAGTTTCCCTAAATTTTTAAAATTTTATTTATTTTAATTTATTTATTTTTGGCTGCATTGGGTCTTCATTGCTGTGCATGGGCTTTCTCTGGTTGTGGAGAACGGAGGCTACTCTTTGTTGCAGTGCACAGCCTTCTCATTGAGGTGGCTTCTCTTGTTACGGAACACGGGCTCTAGGTGCACGGGCTTCAGTGGTTGTGGCACGCAGGCTCAGTAGTTGTGGCTCACGGGCTCTAGAGCGCAGGCTCAGTAGTTGTGGCGCACGGGCTTAGTTGCTCTGTGGCACGTGGGATCTTCCCAGACCAGGGCTTGAACCCACGTTCCCTGCATTGGCAGGCAGATTCTTAACCACTGCACCACCAGGGAAGCTCAGTTTCAATAAACTGAATAATAAAAAACGATCCTGTTTAGTCTCTCATGGTAGAAATAAGACAGCAAAAGAAACTTTGTGAACAATGATACGAAGAGTCTTATTCAGGGGCTGAAGGTCGTCCTGCTCTCCATCAACATTGCCTCACCCCATCTTCCACACCCAAGCATACATATGTTGTTTTTATTGGCTACAAAGCAAATGTGATAATATTAAGGGATGGTTTACAAATAAAGAATGTAATTTTCAAAAAAAAAAAAAAGTGAGAGAACTAAAAGGAGAAATAATCAAATCCACAAGTAGAGATTTCAACATCCCTTTCCAGTAACTGACAGAACAAAATGAAAGAAAATCACCAAAGATGAAAAGAAAGAAAATTAAAGAAGACCTGAACAACACTATCAACCAACTTGACTTAATTGACATTTACAGAACACTGTAATCTAAATGTGGTCTCTGAACACAGTACAATTAAATTAAAAACCAATTCCTGATAAATCCCCACATATGTGGAAACTAAATATCACTTCTAAATAACCCATAGATCAAAGAAGACATCAAAAGGGGTATTAGAGGGAATTCTCCGGTGGTCCAGTGGTTAGGACTCTACTCTCTCACTGCCAAGGGCCTGGGTTCAATCCCTATTCAGGGAACTAAGATCCCACAAGCCACGCAGCATGGCCAAAACAGAAAAAGGCGGGGGCGGGGGGGGGAATTAGAAAATATTTTGAATTGAATAAAAATGAAAACACGTCGTATCAAAATTTGTGGGATACAGCTAAAACCAGTATTTGGAGGGAAATGTATAGCACCAAGCACCTATGTTAGAAAACAAAAAGGACTTCCCTGGTGATGCAGTGGTTAAGAACCTGCCTGCCAATGCAGGGGACATGGGTTCGATCCCCGGTCTGGGAAGATCCCACATGCCGTGGAGCAACTAAGCCAATGAGCCACAACTAAGCCCACGTGCCGCAACTACTGAAGCCCGCACGCTGCAACTACTGAAGCCCATGCTCCGCAACAAGAGAAGCTACTATAATGAGAAGTCCACGCACCGCAACGAAGAGTAGCCCCCACTCGCCACAACTAGAGAAAACCCTCGCACAGCAACCAAGACCCAACGCAGCCAAAAATAAAATTAAAAAAAAGAAAACAAGAAATATCTCAGATTTAACTGATTTAAGCTATTACCTTAAAAACGTCAAAAAAAATTAAAGCCAAACAAAAGGAAACAAAGAGCAGAAAGCAATGAAATAAAAAACAAGAAATTAAAATAAAAAAAAAATCAATGAAACCAAAAGCTTTCTTCAAAAAGATTAAAATCTGGGCTTCCCTGGTAGTGCAGTGGTTGAGTCTGCCTGCCAATGCAGGGGACACGGGTTCGTGCCCCGGTCTGGGAAGATCTCACATGCCGCGGAGTGGCTGGGCCCGTGAGCCATGGCCGCTGAGCCTGCGCGTCCGGAGCCTGTGCTCCGCAACGGGAGAGGCCACAACAGTGAGAGGCCCGGGTACCACAAAAAAAAAAAAGATTAAAATCTATTTGAAGCTATTTTTTTATATTTATTAATTTATTTTTTGGCTGTGTTGGGTCTTTGTTGCTGTGCGTGGGTTTTCTCTAGCTGTGGCGAGTGGGGGCTACTCTTCGTTGCAGTGCGCGGGCTTCTCATTGCTGTGGCTTCTCTTGTTGCGGAGCACAGGCTCTAGGCGCTTGGCTTCAGTAGTTGTGGCTCAGCGGGCTCTATAGCACAGGCTCAGTAGTTATGGTGCACGGGCTTAGTTGCTCCGTGGCATATGGGATATTCGCAGACCAGGGTTCGAACCCGTGTCCCCTGCATTGGCAGGCGGATTCTTAACCACTGCGCCACCAGGGAAATCCCTATTTGAAGCTATTTTAATTAAAACTTTGAAGTTATTTGCACAAGGACAAATAGGCCAATGGAAGAGATTAGAAAATGCACAAACAGACACACACATTTATGTCAAGGCTTCCAATGCAATGAAAAATAAGTGTTCAATAAATAGTGCTGCTTAAATAGAGAAGCCATATGGGAAAAAAAAAAAAAAAAGATCCTTGGCCCTAACTCACATCACATATAAAATATACAAAAATAAATTCCAGAAAGATTGTCAGTGAAACAATAAAGCTTCTAGAAGATAATATGAGAAAATAGCTTCATGACCCTGGGGTAAGCAGTGATTTCTTATAAACAGGTCACAAATTAACCACACAGGAAAAAACTAATAAACTGTACCCATTGAAATTAAGAAATTAAGAACTATCAAAGACATCTTTAGGAATGTGAAAAGGGAAGCAGTTACTGGCAGTACTTACTGTTCCTTAATAGTACATTTAAGATACCAACTTATTTCTGCTACTGAGAGACGTAAGTAAAATCTTAAGAGCTCCACTTTGGCACAGGCATCTACAACTAAACTAAGTAACCAAGGAACCTCTGCCAAAACAAGGCCAAATTTTCTCCCCAAATTTCTTTAAGTACAAGTTTGGTTTAGGAAGAAAGCCCATGAAAAGGTTCTTCGGGGGGAATGTAGCGATCACGCCACTGTGCCTTTTTTTCCCCCAAAACACAATGAACTCACTGAGCAATTTTAAATGGCAAAACCTTGAGAAATTTCACATGGCCAAAACTTCTTGAAGATATAATGGACAGGCTTGGTAGGGCCAATTTTCTACAGCTCTCCATTTTCTATTACACTGAAGCACAACAAGAAGCTGGAATAAGGTAGTTCTACAGGTAGTCTAAAAAAAAGGACAGAGGTTCCTGTGAGAGAACACAGTGGCAGATGCAGATGGGCAGCTGCAGGCACGGAAGGGATGGTAAACCAACGCAATCCCAGTTTCACCCAAGGAAAAGAATGTAGTGCCCCATGCCTGAAGCATAATCCTAGTTCAACGAGAATATGCTGAACAAGTGAATAAACAAATGAGTGAGGAGGAAAAGATTAAAGGGACAGCTGGGCAGGAAGTAAGGAAAATTGCTTGTAAAAAGGAGAAATATATACTGAAGGAAAAGAAGAGCCAGTCAAAGAAGAAGCAAGTTAGCCAAACTGGCCAAGAAAGTAAAATGCTACAGAGATGTAGACAAAGCTGATGGTCACAAGTCTGTAACAGCAAAAGAAATATTCTGAGAACTGCACTAGAAGGCAGAAATGGAATATACATGGCTCCTAATCGAGGGCAAATACTCCCAATACTAATGTTCAGGTAATTTTCAGAATTAAAATAGGATTCTTAGCTATCATTTATCATTTCCCACGAACCAGGTATTGTGCCGAGCATCTAGTTATGTTATCTATTCATAGCATTTGGAAAATTAACCCAAAATATCCCAAGTCAGGCTAAGCTGATTTGAATATCAACCTTAGGAAGCACAGTTGATATTATCTATAACTTAGAAAGCTTAAGCTCAATTGTACTTCTGTCTGAAAACAAGAAATGCTAATGGTGAGGAAACAGTCTTAAATGACATATAAAATGGAATCTCAGAGACAGAAAAAAAATATATAGCATTTTCCAATAGTAACTAGGAGACAGGGGAGACAGGGACAACTATACGGGATATAAAGCCCAAGAGTGGAAATGGAGGCATCAGGCTGTTACAGTTTAATGACACTGACCATTAATAAATCCAGCTAACTCTCCTTGCTCTAATTCCATGTCCAAATAAGCTTCTGACTATAATTTGCTTCCCATATAGTTTTGCTTAGTGAACATCTGTACTACTTAATGATGATACTTCCTACTAAAAACTGTCATTTTGGCTTATACATTAGCCTCTAGTGAATCAGCTCCCTAAGGCTAATCATTTCTGGGTGTACTAACAAATCACATTTTTAAGCCTATAAATTCAGAAACCGGACCTTAGAATGTATATGCATACTATGATACTGTGAAATTCTAGGAGTCGGCCTGGGTGCAGATAGTCGCCCCTCTGTCTTGCTGAACACCTATTCAAACCACAGTACTTAAATGAAAATAATAATTAGCTGAGTCTGTGAGTCATCTTTTAGCCCCACAGAAGGATCTATCTCAGTCCTGTCACACCGCATCAAGCATATACCTATGATGCTGAGGCAGTCCCCTGAAAGAGAACTAGTCTCCTTCTTACCACTGAAGGGGCTGGGCATTAACCTACAGCGTTCTGATACGGTAGATATCGAGAACCTCTAACGAGATTATTTCAAAAAAATATTTTAACACAGCAATATTCAGCGCATTAGAAATATCAGAGAATGGATAGGGATATCCCTGGTGGCACAGTGGTTAAGAGTCTGCCTGCCAATGCAGGGGACACAGGTTCGAGCCCTGGTCCGGGAAGATCCCACATGCCGTGGAGGAACTAACCCCATGCGTCACAAATTCTGAGCCTGTGCTCTTGAGACCACGAGCCACAACTACTGAAGCCCTCGCACCACAACTACTGAAGCCCGTGCTCTGCAACAAGAGAAGCCACCGCAATGAGAAGCCCACGCACCGCAACAAAGAGTAGCCCTCACTTGCCACAACTAGAGTAAGTCCTCGCGCAGCAAAGAAGACCCAACGCAGCCATAAATAAATAAATTTATCTTTAAAAAATAAAATGAGGGCTTCCCTGGTGGCGCAGTGGTTAAGAATCCGCCTGCCAATGCTGGGGACACGGGTTGGAGCCCTGGTCTGGGAAGATCCCACATGCCGTGGAGCAACTAAGCCCGTGTGCCGCAACTACTGAGCCTGTGCTCTAGAGCCCATGAGCCACAACTACTGAGCCCGCATGCCTAGAGCCCATGCTCCGCAACAAGAGAAGCCACCGCAGTAAGAAGCCCGCCCACCAGAATGAAGACTAGGCCCCACTCGCTGCAACTAGAGAAAGCCCACACACAGCAACGGAGACCCAACGCAGCCAGAAATAAATAAATAAATTTATTTAAAAAATAAAAATAAAATAAAATGAAATTAGCATATATAGGAAAAATCAATCTACTACAGTGGAAATTTAAGAATAAAAAGAGGGCTTCCCTGGTGGCGCAGTGGTTGAGAGTCCGCCTGCCGATGCAGGGGACACGGGTTCGTGCCCCGGTCCGGGAAGATCCCACATGCCATGGAGCGGCTAGGCCCGTGAGCCATGGCCGCTGAGCCTGCGTGTCCGGAGCCTGTGCTGCGCAACGGGAGAGGCCACAACAGTGAGAGGCCCATGTACCGAAAAAAAAAAAAAGAATAAAAAGAAAAAGGAAGACTCACGTGTGTCTTTCGTATCTGAGGGTCTCTCGGATGGACCAGGCAACCTGGTATGGCGAGGCCTGCTCTGAGTCCTCCAGTTCTTCTCCACTCTCTTCAGACCAGTCCAACCCTAGGACAGAGGAGAGGATGTTGCAAGTTAGAAAAAATGAACATTTATTTAAAATTTAGATAAAAAGCTACCTGAAATACATAACCCGACACCTATAGCAAGTACTCTCATAGTGTGAATAAATCCCTCCTGATGAGTTTCAGTCCTGTTCCGGCAAAGGTATTAATAATGAATGTATGACATGCACTCGCATTTAAAATAATGACATTACAACAAAAAGGCTATATTCCACGGATGAACTTCTTTTGTCAGATGCTTCACAAATGGAATAGAAACAACACAAAGCAAAGAGAGAGTTCAAGTCAAAAAAAGGGGTAAAATTTCTTAAGTATCAAAATGTTATACACTAAAATAATGTCGAAAAACATAAAACATGTTCAAAATGACAGGAGAATAAGCCTAATTCATGTTCAGGCAAGAAAAAGTCAAAAGGTGCCAGTGGACTCATGCTATACGTCAACAAAGAAGGGGCCTAGAATATATTGTGAAAGGCAGGCACACTCCATCCCCTTTTCCCAACAACATCTCTGGAGGAAAGGACACCATCCACTAGGCAGGGCCATTCCCAGGCTCTTGTCCCCTACGGGAAGAGGGAAGGGCAGGATGGCAATGTTCTATTTCTAGTATCGCTTGGGGTTTCTTTCAGTTCTTTTAAACAAGAGCTGTCACATTTTGAGTTCCATTTGGAAAACAATGTTAGAGGGAAAAGTGGAGAAATACAGTATAATAATGCTTATTTATTTTGTTAAATCCTATTATTTTTAATGACTGGATAATTGTTAGCTTCCAACATACAGGTTTTGCCTTTTTTTTTTTTTTTTTTTTGGCCACACAGCAGAGTATGCGTGATCCTAGTTCCCCAACCAGGGATCGAACCTGTGCCCCCTGCAGTGGAAGCACAGCATCTTAACCACCTGACCGCTAAGGAAGTCCCAAAGGTTTTGCCTTTTTAATTTTGTATCTTGAAGAGGTCTTAAATATTGATGTTGCATAGCCTAAAATACAACAGTGTGTGGACTACATAACCTTAATAAACTCATACCACTATGAAACTTTAATTAGATACCTTGATGACTAGTATTCTATGTCTTCCTTCTTGAGACCCTCAAAAATCAAAAGACCATCTTCATTAGGCACAGTTAGTTAAAAAGGACCTCACAGATTTCTTCCATAATTTAAATGAGTTTACATGTGCCAAATTGGGAAATTAAGAAAAGGTTAATTGAAATGCAAATTATAAATGCTTAAAATTAAATATTGCCATTGGCATAAAGAAACGCCAAATCTAGTTCCAAGATGACTATTCAAAATGTCAGGTCATCTTAAAAACTAAGTTACTTTCTCTAACTAAAATAATTAGTAGTTTGTTAAAGAGTAAATCAAAAAAATAAAAAACAAATAAGTGACCACATCATCACCTTCAGGACGTTGAAAGGTGAGATCCTTCAAACACAAAGTGACACTCAAGGCACCTTTAAGAATTAGAACATGAGTTGTTATTTTTTATACTTTCTGTAGAAGTCATAATAATGTCTATTAAGATACCCATGCTTTTCTCTGAAAAAGTCAAGATCTAAGTCATAAGAAGTAAGATGGAAGTGTTTCTCCTGTTGTAAAATTAACTGTCCAATAAAGCAAACCTTTGATCTTGGCTTCATTATCACTAGTTTCAACGTAACTAATTGAGATAACCAGCCCAAACAGGACTGTAGAAGCCAATTAAATACTGCGTTTTTCTTTAAGTATTCTTTGCTGACATGAATGCAGAGTACACTTGGTTATAATAGTGCACTGTAATTTCTGGTTTCTCCAAAATAAACTGTTTAAAAAATTTGGGTCCCTCATATGCTTGAATTTTTAAAAAATAAAAAGACAATACTTTTCTATGAGTTTTAGTTCTGTTCAAAATGATTGAAAGTCAGCCCTCAACACAACATAGCATTTCATAGTTTCAAAAGCTAAAATATTATCAGCATCTAGAAATAAACAGAAATATAAATAAAAATTTAGCAGATGATGTGGGTAAAAGGTAGAATAAAAGGCAAACATTTGGAAGAGAAGTTAGATCTCTGCCTCAAAACTAATGCCTAATGAGTTCCAAACAGATGACTAAAATAATAAAAGGGCTAAAAGAAAATATAGGTGAACATATTTATATGCTCTTGGAATGAAGAGAGCCTAAACAAGAGGAGAAAAAAACCTGATTCAAAGGAAGAAATCTTTAAAGAGAGAGAGAATACATAAAAAAATTTAACCTCTAAATTCCAAAACCTTTATAGTAGATACTAAAAGCAAGTAACAAATGGGAGTGAGAAGAGGTTTTGCAACAAACATTAAATATGTATAAAAAGCTCTTACACCTATCAATAAAAAAGAGAAATGCTTAAATAAAAATGGATGAAAAAACTGACAAGATAAAATAGGAAATACATATGTCCAAAAAAAGTAGTATGAACCAATATTCAAAACTACATTATTAATCTAAAAGAGCAGTCCTTACTCAAAAGTATGGCCCACAGATCCCCAGGGGTCCCTGAAACGCTTTTTAGGGACATGCTTAGGTCAACGCTATCTTCAAAACAATACTAAAATGTTATTTGCCTTTTTTACTGTGTTGACATTTGCACTGATGGTAAAAACAACAACAAAAAACCCATGGTGGGTGAAACTGCTGACACCTTAGCGTGAACCAAGGCAGGGGCACAAAACTGTACCAGTTGTCAATATATATTCCATACCATGACTTGCAATTAAATGAAAACAAGTACACAAAAAACAATTTAAGACCATCCTTGATAAAGCACTCATTTATTAAAGACTTTATTTGATTATATCTTGATTCTTGTGTATATGTCTTTATGATGCTGTGTGTGATGAAATGTGAGGTATATATAAAGCAACTCTACTGCATCCGAAGAAAGTACAGCAGCTGTCTTGAGGAAAAGCACTTTGTAGGACTCTTAGTTGTGACCTGAACTAGCTGCTTTTCCCTCATTCAATACCAATTTTATTTGAAAGAGTGACTGACAAACTATTGGCTATCTTGCAGTCATTTTTTCTAAAATGAACATAGTGAAACCATCACCCCAAGGAAAACAATGAACAGTATTTATTGCCAATGGTAACATTCAAATGTTCACTTAAAAGCTCAGTTTTGGGGGAAAACTTGAATTTATCACTGAAAGTATGACAAATATCTAAGAGTTGGACTTCTCCGATAAGACTGGTGTTAATATTAATGAATGCAATCTAAAATTTTTGTATAATGAAATGTGTCAACATTTGGGACATCTGTGTAACTCAGTAGAGCAATATCTTCCAAATGACCAACATACGATGTTACAACATCACGCATGGGTAAAATATGCATTCAAATATCAATGGAGGGGGGTTCCCTGGTGGCGCAGTGGTTGAGAATCTGCCTGCCAATGCAGGGGACACGGGTTCGAGCCCCGGTCTGGGAAGATCCCACATGCCGCGGAGCAACTACTGAGCCTGCGCATCTGGAGCCTGTGCTCCGCAACAAGAGAGGCCGCGACAGTGAGAGGCCCGCGCATCGCGATGAAGAGTGGCCCCCGCTTGCCGCAAGTAGTGAAAGCCCTTGCGTAGAAACGAAGACCCAACACTGCCAAAAATAAATTAATTAATTAATTAAAAAATAAAATCAATGGAGGGCTTCCCTGGTGGTGCAGTGGTTGAGAGTCCGCCTGCCGATGCAGGGGACATGGGTTCGTGCCCCGGTCCGGGAAGATCCCACATGCCGCGGATCAGCTGGGCCCGTAAGCCATGGCCGCTGAGCCTGCGCGTCCGAAGCCTGTGCTCCGCAACGGGAGAGGCCACAACAAGTGAGAGGCCCGCGTACCGCAAAAAAAAAAAAAAAAAGAAAAAAAGAAAATCTATGGATTTTAATGTAACAGTATGCAAAATTCCTAGATATGGTTTCAGATTCCATGTTGAAACTAATTTTTAAGAAACTACCACTTGTCAAGTTTTGGTGTAGAACCAATTACAAATATCTACAATTATTTGGAAAAAACTATTAAAATATCCCTCCATTTTCTAGCTACAAATGTGTAAGGCCATATTTTTATCTCCTAACCAGAAAAAAAAAAACCCACATATCAGGACACACTGAATGCAGAAGCACATATCTAGCACATCAGACATTAAGATTTGCTAAACAACGTCAAACAATGCTGCTCTCCCCATTATATTTGTTTTTGTTTTAGAAAAGTTATTTTTCATAAAAAGAACATGTTAACATGCAGTAAATTTATTGTTATTTTAAAATGAATTAGTATTTTTTTTAATTTCTCAGTTTTAACTTCTAATTCAGTAAATATCAGTAAATATAACTCACATATACAAAATCTCTACCGTGTCCTCGATAATTTTTGAGTGCAAAAAAAGTGATTCTAAGGCCAAACACTTGAGAAACACTGATCTAAGGTATGCAAATTAAAGCAAACTTTCTATCAAATTTGCAAAGGCTAAATAATAATAATAATATCTAATATCCAGGGCTGTAAAGATGTAGAGAAACTGTCATTCTCATACACTGCTGAAAGAAAAGTAAACTGACAAAATAATTCTGAAGGAAAATTTGGCAATATACATCAAAAACCTTTTTAAAAAGTGCAAAAGCTTGGGATCAGCCATTCTGCTTCCAGGAATCTATTTGAAGGAAAAATTAAAGACGTGACGGTAATTATTTTACTGAGAGGGCTATATAGCTATAATACTTTACACTTTAATAAATTGGAAATGATTTAAATTCAAGAAAGAATTCAGCTGTGACAAACTGTGTATGAAAAATTACTAACGTGATAATACATTGCAAAACATTTTTAAACAGGTTACAATACTGTACATACAACAGGAACTTACTTTTATATATTTAAAAGAATATGCCAAGATATTAACAAATAGGTATTAATAAGGCTTGGGGTGTTTTAATTTATTACTTTGCTTATCTATATTTTTTCTTTAAGTTTTATTAGTTTTTTTAATTACCAAAAGTCATACATGGTTTAATAACAAATGAAATAATATGAAGCTATAGAAGAAGAAATATCACTCCCATCTCCCCAAACACATCCTGTCCAATTCCATCCCCTGCCATGGTAGCCAATGTTAACAGACTGATAGTGTACATCCATTCACACTTTAACTATGCTCATACCAGAGAGGCATACATCTATCCATATGATTGATCAATAGATATACTGGTGTCCCTTGTTTGTTCACTTTGCTTATTTTTACAAACATGGGACAGTACAATACCTCTTGGTATTTTTCTACTTGTTAATGTATCATGAGCACATCCAGGTAAAAGATGGAGATTTCATTCATTCTTTTTAATAGCTGCATACTTCATAAAATGTATATGTACCAGAATTTACTCAATTCTGAATTTCCTATAGGTTATAAAGGTTGTTTTCAGATTTTTAATACTGCAAGCAATACTGTAAGCAATGCTGTAGTAAACATCCTGGAACACATATCCTTACATTCTGATATTTTTTTTATCCATAGATAGAGTCCCAAAAGTGAGCTTGCTGGCTATACATATACTTTTAATTAGTATATATTGTTGCATTACTCACCAGCAAAGTATGAGATCCCATATCCTCATCAACAACAGATATACTTTTTGCCAATATGATGGTAACTCATTGTTACTTTAATTTGCGTTTCCTCGTCTGTTACGAGGATTGAGGCTTTCATTTGTTTATTGACCATTTATATTTCTTCTTCCTCTATTCCCATCCTTTTCCCATTTTTCTATTGCTGTCATATGTCATGCAAATAATTTTTCCTAAAGTTAGAATCACAACTCACAACACATTCAAGAATAAATTCCAAGTGAATCAAAGGCTTAAATGATCAAAAATAAAACAAAACAAACTATTAATAGAAAATACAGAATAACTGTATAAACTCGCTATCAGAGAGATTTTCTTGAGTAAGATAAAACTCAGAAGCAACAAAGGAAAGACAGACATTTGACTATATTAAAGTTTTATCTGTAATTTTTTGCTTTTCAATCGTGAACAGGTATTACTTTAAGATTTTTTTTTTCAGAAAACTGTCAGCAGATATTTACAATGCTATCTTATTCCAAAGTCCTGTGATAAGACATGTGGAGAACTTCATTAGACACACAGGGACTGAGCTCAGAGGCACAAAACCAAACACAAGTGCTTTTAATACTGCTACTACTACTGCTAGAAGCTATAACTGGAATTCTAAATTCCCAGCTCCTATTTCTTCTGTAACCTGTTCACCAGTCACTGTCCTGTCCAGTAGCATATTTACTTTAAAGCGGTCTACCTAAATACGAATCTTTAATTGACCACACTGTCCAAGTATTCTTTTACTCCTATTACATGAGAAGGTTATGAAAATAAAACCTTGTGCAATAGGCACATCTTGTCACATTACACACACATGATATGGTAAAATAGACGGTAACTCACCTAAATGGGGAAACAGATCAGTGTCCAGCTGATGTTTTTGGGTGCACAGTTTCACCAGTCTCTGCAGTCGACTTATACAAGAGAAGTGTGGAGAGAAGGCTGTGGCTTTCATAAGGACCCGGTCAGTCCTGGGCGGGTCCACGACGGGAGCCCTACTAGATGGCAGGAGGGGCAGAGGCCTCTTGTGAGACAACTGCCTGGCTTGTGCTATAGTGTGTGGAGTGGGGGCCACTCCCTGCATTGGTAGGCTGGTGTTCTGAGGTTGAGGTGACTTGCAGACTAGACCCTGCGGTGGCGCTGGAGGTTTTAAAGTGGATAAAGGTGACAGGTGGGAGTGCTGCTGCGGAGGCTGCTGCTGAGAAGGTGCAGGAGGGGGACTAAAGTGCTCTTGTCGAACTTTTAAAATCTCTGTCTCTCTCTGGCGCTGCCGATTCTGGGCCAACTTGCTCTGCAACTTCTTTCTCACAGTTGCCCCTTTCTTTAGGTCATCATCTTCCTCGTTGAAAGCAAATGGGTCTTCCAACTCAGTTTCCAGGTAGTGGAGAGGGACCCTTGCCCCCGGTGGAGAGAGGGACATCCCATCCAGTCCATTGGGCATCTTCAAGGCCAACGTGGGCACCGTCAGGCTAAAGGCCATGGTATCCATCTGGTGCCTGACCTTTACCTCATCTATAGGATCATTCTTTTTCTTCCTCTCTTTTTTCGGGATAAAGCCAAGTACCTGCAAGTGGCTGTTGCAGTACCTTTAAAAATACACACATATACAGGAAAATGTTCATGATACATATTAAGAAAAGGAGAATATAAAACTACGTATCATAAAATGTGAATCCTAATATGTTCAAAATGCATGACTATAATAACTCTTTGGCATTCATGGATGTGATTTATACAACTTCCACTACCCTCAAGCAATCCTCAAAGTCTGTGCAATTTTCCTAAAGCAAATATATGAATTGCACATGTGAAGAGGCTGCCAGACAGAAGCAAGTCATTCAAATAGTGAGTGGCCCTGGATAACCAACCACCCAGCTATTGCTTCTCACACCGCTTTGTTATTCTCTATTCATAGCATACAAAGTAGCTCATCAGGAGTCTAAAGGATCACTTAAAATTCTCTTATGGAGAAAAAAATACATGTCCCAATGCCATTCAAGTATTGGAGATTCACAAAGATCTTATGACATAACACTTCAGAATGTTAAATGTCAAAGAAATGATACAAATGAACGTATTTACAAAACAGAAACCGACTCACAGACTTAGAGAATGAACTTATGGTGATGGGGGGAGGGGGGAAGGATGGAGGGAAGGGATAGTCAGGGAGTGTGGGATCCACATGTACGCACTGCTGTATTTAAAAAGGATAACCAACAAGGACCTACTGTATAGCACAGGGCACTCTGCTCAGTGTTATGCGGCAGCCTGGATGGGAGGGGAGTCTGGGGGAGAATGGATACCTGTATATGTATGGCTGAGTCGCTTTGCTGTGCACCTGAAACTATCACAACATTGTTAATTGGCTATGCTCCAATATAAAATAAAAAGTTTTAAAAAAAAAAGAATGTCAAATGTCTACTGTGTGTGTTCTACACACACACACACACACACAAAGAGAGGGAGAAGGAGAAAATAAAATAATAAAACTAGTTAGTGCGATAATCGATTAAATGAGTTTCTCAATAGCCAGCCACGTGTTAAGTACATGGATTACCTCCTCTAGCTAGTTTCTACCTGCAGTAGGTACTAAAATAATGCTCTTTATACAGATGAGGAAACTAAATTTTATACAAATTAAATAACTTGCCCAAAGCCACCTATCTGGAAAGTGACAGAGCTGAGACAAACTAAAAATCAAAGCTTGTATAGCACAGGAAACAATATTTAATATCCTGTGATAAACTATAATGGAAAAGACTATGAAGAAGAATGTATATATATGTATAACTGAATCACTGTGCTATACAGCAGAAATTAACACAACATTGTAAATCAACTATACTTCAATTAAAAAAATAGAAAAAAATAAAAGTCAAAGCTCACAAAGACTCAATAAGTCTTCAACAATGAGCAGGTTACTTCTGTAATATAAATGCTATTTTAAAAATACTATGAAAAGACAGAATCCTTCTACATAATGAGAAAGTAGAATGCATGTTATTCCAATAAATTTCACTGAAATCCTGTGAAGGCTTCTAACCAGTAGAAAAGTAGTATTTCCTAAACTGGTATACCTCATGCAGTTCCAAGGTATGTTAACAAGTATGTCATAAAAACAGTATTCCATGCTTAAATAAATTTGGAAAATGCTGGCTTAAACAGAATTAGATAATGATTTCATCATTTGTTTCTGCTAAACAACCTCTCAAAGCATTCTGTATGATAATGTGCATTATATACCAAGGGTAGAAATCTACCCATATAGCATTGCTTCCCAAACATATTTAAAACGGCACCTATTTTATTGCAGCATATTTATGACATCTCCATAGAACACAGTTTGGGGAAAAAGGCAATAAAGTAAATAATGTCAATCCCCAAACTCAATGGGTTGCAACAAAAAACTGTTTTAATGATTGTTAAAAACACAGATTCACCAAAAATCAGGACACATGGTTTTGTTGGTTTGTCTTAAAAATAAATCTATCAGAGGCACTCTTTAATTTTAAATAGAACTATTAAGAAAAAGCTTTCTGGACAGTAAAGAGACGTTACACTGTGTTTGTGTGTGTGTGTGTGTGCGTGCACGCACACGCGTGTGCCTAGCAGGTTTGAGCTAGGTCCCTTACACACCTTAAACAGAACAGAGTCATCAAGCTGCAGCCAACAGGGAAAAGGGTTTCAGGGATAACTGTACTAAGCTTCCCAACAAAGAGTTAATGATTTTTGTTATTTTCTACTCATTTTCAAATTAACAAAAGGATTAGTACTATTAGTGGGGAGAAATGAAGTGGGTTTTTTAAATTTAGAAATCAAACTCTTCTGCTCATTTACATGGGCAGCCTGGACTGGTAAATGAGGCTACTATGTACTACATTACCTAATCCAGCAGAGGCAAATCCGCATGTACAGTTCTCCTTCAATCCCACCCTCAACTCCCACTCCAGCCACTGTCACACTATCACAACATTTAGCCTGAACTCTTAAAAACTCTGCCTCTTCTAAAAGGGAAAATTCTTCATAACTAGAATTAGAACAGCTTAGTTATGAACAGCATTTAAAGTAATGCAAATATAGGGCTTCCCTGGTGGCACAGTGGTTGGGAGTCCGCCTGCCGATGCAGGGGACGTGGGTTCGTGCCCCGGTCTGGGAGGATCCCACATGCCGCGGAGCGGCTGGGCCCGCGAGCCATGGCCGCTGAGCCTGCGCGTCCGGAGCCTGTGCTCCGCAACGGGAGAGACCACAGCAGTGAGAGGCCCGCGTACCGTAAAAAAAAAATAAAATAAAATAAAAAAATAAAAAATAAAGTAATGCAAATATGAATTTCCAGTCTAAAAGAATACAGGGGACTGACTGCAAATGGGTTGTTTTGAGGGGATGAAAATGTAAAATTAGACTGTGTTGATAGTTGCACACTCCTGTAAATAAACTAACAAATACTGAATTGTACACTTCAAATGCGTGACTTGTATGGTATGTGAATTATATCTTAAGTTGTTTTAGAAAAGAGTAAATATAGGAAACAAGAAAATTTCTTGGTAAATATATACCATTAAATAAATATATATATAAAATTATACCAAACTTAAATTTAAAATACTATATAAAATAACCAACTTAATATACCCATTTATCTCTAAGCTATCAAGGCTACAGTAATGGGCCTTAGCTTCCCACTGTATATTAGAAAATGGACTTTTCAATTATACCAGTACTTCTACCGAACGTAACACTATTCTATCGAAAAGACGGAATCCCATAAGTTAGCACTTATAATACACACCAGGTTAAGTTACACACCAGATATTAAGAAGCTTCCTCTAGCTGACTACCAACCAGATAATTCTGTCAATTGAAAGTCCTTGGGAATTTGTTTTCTAAAACTATACATAAAACCATGTCAAATCCCTAAGTGTCCAAGGAGTAACTGCCTTAACAATGATAAAAGCTTATTTTCAAAAGAATATTAATCTTTTCTACATTGTATCATATAGTACAGTTATAACTATTATATTTATACACAGGTTTAAACATATTATTACATGAATTCAATCTGGGTTTCTCGAGGTAAAATATTACCTCCTACTAATGTCTACTTTAATCTGTTTTCAATCAACCCTACAACAAGAAAAGTATTCATAGCATTTGTGTTCATGTGATTTTGGACCAATTCTGAAAAAATGTATAACTTAGCATTTATTAAGCCTAGTTTCTCTTGACACAGCAACACAAAAGTCCTTTCCCTTCTTGTTCTAAAAAAAGAAAATTACTTCAAATATAAAGGTGAAGATGTATGCTTCAGAGAATTAATATTTTGGAGAAATTCAGAGTGACTCTCACTTTACTTCTTGCTGTTAGCTATTAAGATAACACTTGCTTCGACTGAAATAAAAAAAATCCAAGGTTGACAAAAATTGCAACTGTGTGTGATAAACTAAATTTAAGACAAAATTATAGAAATGTGATTATAATGGATCTTGAAGTAAAAAAGTTAATCCAAGTCCATCCATTCTTCAAGTTAGAAAAGGGCAGCAGTAAGAAATTATTTTCAGTCAGCTAAAACCAACTGGACAGACATGCTTAGCCTAATACCTTGGTACCTTTCTCACCTGAGATTAAAATTTTATTCCTTTCCTCACTAAACAGCTGTTTCTAACTTTCAGGTATTGTAATCTGAAGCCTAAAGTGCTCATTAGAAATTCTACGGGAGTATTCCCAAATCACCACATTATACTGTACTCATTTTGGTGGGATATTTATCAACACAAATTATTTATTTCACCCTAAAAGTTTAAAAGTTGCTCACCATGACATATAAAATACATGATTCCTTTTCAACCAATTTACGTAGGTGACATTCGCTTATATATAGGAACAAAAATAAAGGTTGTATATGTATTTTTTAAAGACAGAAGTAAAAAGTTCAAATTTCTACCTAAAGATAACAAGTATTTGAAACTTTTAGGAAAATAAGCATGCATCTCTCTGTAATATCCTACAATGATCAGCATGGTTTCTGGAGAACTGAGAATAAAGAGACATAAAAAAAGAGATTACATGTGAAATCATATAAATTTTCCTAAGAATATGAAAGATGAATAATCAGCATAAGACTCCTTTAAAAACACCTCCACATTTTATTTAACTCAGAAAAATATAAATTCATAATCCTAGTCAAAAAGCCTACTTTACTATGAAAATACAGTTTCTAAATTATAGTAAATATTGTCTATATGGAACACTTTTTAACCAAAAGAAGTCTGAGAGGAAGTAAATCTGAATGATTCAAGTAATCATTCTTTTGAATAATTCTTTTTCAATAAGTACATACCATTTGCTACCTTTCAAACAAAGATTTAAAAACTCTAAAATTATTATCATTAATTATAACACCTAAGTAGTTCCTATAATTTCTCTCACTTTGGCTGATGAAATTCTAAGTAGAGAAATCAGGAAATACTTTCTAAGGCTGCAAACCAAACACATCAGTGCCAAGACTTCAAGCAAAAAAAAATTTTTTTTTTAAATAATCCTAGAAAGTCTATTAAGTAAAAAAGAAGAAAACAAACATACTTTTCAAATAATTCCCCAAAGTTACTACTCCATTTCTTAAATATTGCCATCACTCATCTTTAGAACCATTCTAAAGTTTACTTAGATTACCCCCAGAACTCAACATTTAAGTTCATCATATCAAAACACAAACAAACAAAAAAACCCAACTCCCAAGCCTACTAATTAATAATCAAAGATTGCTTTCCACTGTCAGCGCTTACCTGCGGTCCTCTGATTTAGGGATGGGGTTGGTGCAGCGCTGGCTATTATACTTGGCCACATATTCACATTGCTTGAAGGGGGCAGTCTTGTCCTCCAGAACGTGTCTGATACAGAAAGCGTAGCCGTTGAGTCGCCGCTGCTTGCACAGTTTGGGGCTATATGAGCACAAGGGCTTATTGTCAACCTCAGAGAAGTGTATATGTTTCCCTTCATACATCACGTGACTCTATTCCTTGTGAACATCAGCTAAAAGACCACCACAAAAAAAGAAACCCAAATGATAAATCAGAGAGTATAATGCAGATTTAAGTTGAGAATTTCACTGAGGGACTTCTGCCCCACAGCCATACCTGATTTTAAATCTTCTGCACCATAGCAATGTTAAGAGAACCCCAAGGATACCACAGTTTGGAATGCTGCAGAATCAAGATGAAGCAGATTGTCTACAAAAATATCAAAAGGCCTAGTTAACAAAGAGAAATAAGCAAAGCTTGCTCATCTGGGAAGTAAAATACTAGGATATCACCCTTCCTAACAGGATGGATTCTTCATTGTAATCCAACATCCCAATATTGAATTCAAATAATAAGACACATTATAAAATATTAAGTTGCCCTACCACTCCAAATTGAACTAAATAATTTTTGCTTTGGTTAAGTTTTGTAAATAACTCAAAGCAGCAGGGCTCTTCCACCAAACTAATGTCATAAGGTGGCAAGTCACTTTTTTCACTACTGATGGTTGCATGCTATGCCTATTTTCAGAACCCAGGTCTCTTTAAAATGACAATGGAATGAGCTCGTAGACCCAAAACTTCCCCCAGAACTTCTACATTTTTTGATATGTTGGCAAAATATTTAGCAGCTTATAACAAATGTTTCTATAAACTCCAAAAAAAAGAACAAATTCCTGTTTTAAAAAGTCATTTTCCCTCTAATATTCCCCCCTACCTATCCCATCCAGACTGTAAATTTCTTGAGTCCAAAGACTGTTCACCACATTTCCACCATTCAGTTGAGTGCTCTGCAGCACACTGTGCTATAGTATAATTATCATGGCTTATGAGTCTTCGGAGGTTTAAGAAAACAGAAGGAAGCAATCACACAATAGTCACTATCTCTCTACACACAAAAGGTCCAGCAGTAACATTTATGTAACATAACACCATATAGTCTGCAATGAAACTGAAACAACTAACCTGTCACATCAGGACATAGGGGGCTGCTGTGGTCTAACCCAGGGATCCCCAACCCCCAGGCCGTGGACCCGTGACGGAACCCGCGGCCCACCAGGTGGGCAGCCGGGGAGCAAGCGATGCTGCATCTGCCACTCCCCATCGCTCCCCATCGCCCACATGACCACCTGAACTATCACTCCCACCACCCCACCGGTCCGTAGAAAAACTGTCTTCCACGAAACTGGTCCCGGGTGCCAAAAAGGGTGGGGACCACTGGTCTAACCCACCTTCTCCACATTCCAGAAGTCACCCAGACAGCTGATGAACAGCTTAGATACCAGCTACAGAGAAACTCAAGAAACACTCTGTCACTTCCAAAACTAAATATGAAACTCCTTATACCAGTGAATGACAAGATACATAAATCCTTGAAGAGTCAGAAGATAAGTCTGCTCAAGTCTGTTTATCTGCCAAGGTAACTACAGTATTCACCTTGAACAAATGATTTAACCTCAGTTTTCTCATCTGTAAAATAGGGATAATATTAGTAGCTATGTTATCAGGTTGCTCTAAGGATCCGATGATACAAAGCACGCAACACGTGAAGTACCATGCCTTGTATAAGTTAAGCACTGAAGAAATAGAAGTTATTACTCATAAATGTTCTTATTATTACTACATTTTACCTGCTGATGATAAAGGGAGAGAATTTGTATTACCTTTGAGAAGCATTACACTTACTTTAGCAAAAAAAAAAAAAATCTGAAACATTAGCCTGGTTAATAAAAATCACATTTGTTACTGAGTAAACCTAATCACACATCAATGTAAAACAAAAATAAGAGCTTTCCCTTTTCACTTTATCAGGAGGCAAGGAAGAAAAGTTGGACTAAAAATTTAAATTTAGCTGCCCCGAAGGTCTGGATGTTCAGGACAGGAAATTATTTCAAAGCAAACCCATGCTGTTTCATTTTTACACCCTCTTTGGCCTGCTCATCCACCTGGCAAACATAAATCTTTCATGAATTAGTCCAAGTAAATCTACATGAACTTCAGGAAATAAATAGGCTGGAAATAAGTGACTGAAAAAAGTAACTGCCAGTATGAAAAAAGTAGCCTATATATGTATGAGAATGTTTTATAAATCATATGAAGGGTTAATGTTCACTTTTTACTGACATATTCTATCTAGGTGGCATCATATCTATCAAGATTGATGATTCCCCCTTTCTTTCCAATGTTTATGCATCTTCTTTTTTCCTATTTGCATTGGCTAGAACTACTGGAACAATGTTAATAGTAGCAACCACTGGTACTCCTAACTTTAAATGAGAACTGTTTTGAGTAATGGCAGCAATAATGCTGACTTCTGTGTTATGTTAAAGAAGTATAAAGAAATTCCTACTTTATTAAAAGTTGTTTCTTTTTAAAAAAAAACTCAGAATTGATGGTTAATTTTTATTGAATTCTTTCCCAGCTTCTAGGGAAATGATCATTTTTCTCTTTTGTACTTTTAAAAGTATGTACTAAAAATATTTAGTATTGGGCTTCCCTGTTGGCGCAGTGGTTGGGAGTCTGCCTGCCGATACAGGGCGCGCGGGTTCGTGCCCCGGTCCAGGAGGATCCCGTGAGCCGTGGCCGCTGGGCCTGCGTGCTCCGCAACGGGAGAGGCCGCAGCAGTGGAGGGCCCGTGTACCGCAAAAAAAAAATTTACTATTTAGTATTTCCTGATACTGTACTCTTCTTACACTCCTGGGATGAAAGCAACTTGGTCATCATGCGTTATTCTTCTAACGTATGGCTGAGTTACAGTTGCTAATATTGAGGATTTCTGATTTTTGTATTTTGAGAATGTCTAGAGGTTTTTTTTGTGCTTTGGCAGAATTAGGTGTTAATATAATATTTTAAAAAACAATTTATAAAATCTATGTTCCTGAACAGTTAAAAAGCATTGTAGTTATAATGTTACTTAGAAAGTTGCCTGGGCCTACTAGTGTTTTCTGCAGATGAGGTTTTCAAGTTTATCTGCATACAATTTAGCAATGTGACCTCTTACGTTTAAATTTCTAAATATCTGTGACTCATTCTCGTATTCTGTGTATGTCCATACATATACGTGATATTTGTGCTTCCTCCTTTTGTTCATGATTGGGTTCAACAGGAGTTTATCTGTTTAATATTTTTACGAATATCCTCCCCCCAAAAACAAAAGCAAAACAAAACAAAACAAAAACCTCTTGGATTTATCAGCACCTCCATGTATTTTCTAATTCATCAATTTCTGCTTTTATATTTGTTCATTCTTTCTGCTTTCTTTCCATTTATTTTATTATTTTGTTAACTTCTTGGGCTGAATTCTTTTATTTTCATTCTTTTCTTGCTTAGTAATTTGTTTACATCTATGAATTTTCCTGAGTACTGTTTTAATCATATCCCATAGGTACTAATACACAGAATTCTGATTATCAATACTTTCTAGTTGATTTGGATTTTATTTATTTCTCCTTTGACCCAAGAGTTATTTAATTTTTTCAGATGGTAGAGTTTTATGCTTCCCTTTGTTTTAGTGCTAGTTAAGAATAAGGAGCATTGGGAATTCCCTGGCGGTCCAGTGGTTAGGACTCCGTGCTTCCACTGCCTGGGGCCCAGGTCCAATCCCTGGTCAGGGAATTAAGATCCCACAAAAAAATAAAAATAAAAAAGAATAAGGAGCATACTGGTGTCTGAGTGATTCTCTGGGCCCAACAAAGGAACCAAGTTTCCAGAGCTCTGAAGACAAGGGGTAACACCCCAAAATATGGACTTATTTTCCATTCCACCTTCATTGGCCTAGCAGCTACCAAGAACAAAGGCTGCATCTCCAGATACCTAGTAAACAAATGCAGTACTGCTTCATGAACTGATTGCTTCTCTGAGGTGCCCACAAGCATATCTGGGGAGAAGCTTCATGAATAAGTCGAGGAACGGCTGTCTTATGAGACTGGAGAGATTCCACAAAAGAATGGATGTCATGAAGGAGGCAATGGTTCAGGCAGAGAATAGATGCTGAGATTACAAGGAAGCTGGAGAAACAGAAGAAACACTTGAAGAAGGAAAAGAGAAACAGCTGGCTGCAACTGCCCTCACATCTTGAGAAAACAGCAGCAGTGTAGAGGAGTGTGAGGAAGGACAAAGGTGCTGAGACCTTGCTGAGAGCCCAGAGAGCTGACTGCAGCACACACTCATCCCCTGGGCAAGTCCTCGGCTGCCTCCCAGGAGTGTAAGACCCCAAATGAAGAAAAGCAAAAGCCCCAGTAGGCTCCTCAGGAGAATGGAATGGAAGACCCATCTCTTTCTCCAAACCCAAGAAAAAGAAATCAAGAAGCTGGTTAGCAGTGACCTTGAAGAGACAGCTAGCAGTGGAAGTCTTCCCAAGAGGAAGAAATCGTTCCCCAAAGAGGAACCAGTTAGTGACCCTGAAGTCAGAAACAAGAGTGCCCCCAAGAAAAAGAGGAAATTCTCTTCCAAGGAGCAGCCACTCAGCCGTGGACCTTTAGAGTCTGCTGGCAGCAAGAAGAGCAGCTCTAAGGAAAAGTTCTAAAAGCTATCCCAGGAAGATCAGAATGGACACTTCCCTGGTGGGGCATGACCCACAGAGATATTTCTCAACCCATCCTCTATATCCTAATAAAAACAAATTCACAAGGAAAAAAGAAAAAGAAGGAGCATAATCTGCATATATTTCTGATTTTGGATTTGACTGAGTTTTTATTTGGGGACTAACAGATATTCCTGGGAAAGAGTATTCGTTGTTTCCAGGGTATGTTGTTAGTTGTATCATATATCATGCTATTAACATTCACTATGTTATTACTTATTTCGTTTGCTTTCTCTATCTACCAAGAGCTGGAAGAGATGAATCAAAATCTCCTACTATCTTCTTATTTGTTTCTCCTTGTATTTATTTTATAAATTTTAAAGCTGTGTTATTTGATACAGAGATTCATGATCACTAGACTGTCACTCTTTATCATTAGGGAATATAACTCAATTGATGCTTTTTGTCTTGAATTCAACCTTGTCTGACACTAATACCTGGACTCCATTTTTTTGGATGTGAACTTGCTGGTTAAGTCTTTACCCATCATTTTACTCTCAGGTTTTCTGAGGCACTGTTTTAGATCACAGGTCAGCAAACACTGGCTTATAAGACAAATTTGGCCCACTGCCTGTTTTTGTAAATAAAGTTTTATTGGAAGGCTGTCCTGTTCATTCATTTACACGTTGTATATGACTGCTTTCATGCTGTAACAGTAGAACTAGTAGTTGTACCACAAAGCCTAAAATATTTACTAAATTATTATTTGTTGGTCCCATTTTTAGATGCATCTCTTAACAGGTTTGACTTTTTTGCTCCAATCTGAGTCATTTTCTTTTAATAAATGAGTTCATCCAATTAATAATTTTGTATTTACTTACATGACAAATGTTTCATCTTAATTTTATTACCTTATTTTTTGTATTGTTTTTAGCTTTCAATTCTATCTTTTTATTACATATTTCACTATACAGTCTATTTTCTTAGAAGATTTATAGTCTGTGTCCTTTAAATAACATTTCTTTACTCCAAACTAAGAAAATTAGTATATTTAGCATTATTGTGATTAATCTCATGTTATGAATGAGAAAAATTTCCGTTTTTGTTAACTACCTACCCATTCCAACTCAGTGTTTCTTCCTTAGATTATTATTTCTACATTGCTATAGCTTATGACATTTTAATGTTTGTCCTACATTTAAAATTATTCGATGCTAATCACTACTCTTTTAACTTCGTTTTCAATTCATCTCTTGATTCAATAGTTGATAAAATATTTACCTCCCTTTTCCACATTCCCCACCAAGGACTGACTTATGGAAAATAAGCCATGGTTTTTGTTTAAAAATATATGTCAACTGAAATTATACTTAAACTATAGCTTGCCTGGACATAAGTCTTGGATCATATTTTTTTCTTTTCTGTCTATTGACTTTGTATAATTTTTTTCCATGTCTCCTAGAATGAAAAAGCCTGAGGCCAGCCTCTTTTATTGGAGGTTTGATTTTTTTCCCCCCACTTTAACCTAACAATAAAAGTCTTTATGGGAATTCCCTGGCGATCCAGTGGTTAGGACTCAGCACTCTCACTGCCGGGGCCAGGGTTCAATCCCTGGTCAGGGTATTAAGATCCCGTAAGCCACGTGGTGTGGCCAAAAATTAAAAAAAAAATTTTTTTAAGTCTCTATATTTAAATACTAGAAGCCATTCTAGAATTTCGTCTTTTATTGTGGGAAACTCTTCCTTAGTATCTTGAATTTTTTTTTCTACTTCATTTATTCTATTGTATCCTTCAGGGGTACCAATTATTGGTATGCTAGATTTACTGTCTTCCATATCTGTCTGTCTCTAGTCTTTATTTTTCGTTTATTTATTTATTTGCGGTATGCGGGCCTCTCACTGTTGTGGCCTCTCCCGTTGAGAAGCACAGGCTCCAGACGGCCATGGCTCACGGGCCCAGCCGCTCCGCGGCATGTGGGATCTTCCCGGACTGGGGCACGAACCCGTGTCCCCTGCATCGGCAGGCGGACTCTCAACCACTGAGCCACCAGGGAAGCCCTCTAGTCTTTATTTTTACTTTTTCCATTTTGGATTGTTCAAATTTCTCAAGCTCACCTCCATTATCATCAGCTATAGTGTATATGTGTTGCTTTGAAAGTGACCTTCATTTCTACAATGACTATATTTTCCTCTTTTATTTCATACCCTGGTTCCCTGAGCTCACTCTTATATCTTATTTATTTCTTGAGCTTTTGTATCTCATCTTTAAACTCCTGTTTCAGAGGAGCCATGTCTCGCCCCCAACTCTGCACACCACCTCCCAGCATAAGGAACTATTTATTCATAATTTTCACTTTCTCTGTTCTTTCTGAAAATGATCATCTCCAACACTCCTCCCTTAAGGCTTGACTCAATGTTGGATTAGTCTCCCCAACTCGCAGGGGCCCACATGGCATAGATTAGGGGATGATAATTTAGGCTTTATTTCTGTTCAGTTGACCAGATCAGCAGCTATATGGTTGCATGCTGCCAGTTTCTCCTCTACTCTCAACTTCTTGCAAAAATAGTACGACTCTACGGTTTGTTATTCAACCCCACCTCTCCTGCCACTCAGGGAGCACAATGTATATACCAACTTTGACATTCCTAGTAAGGGGATCACTAGTTTCGTCCTCATGGTGTGTCACCTACTTGGGAGGAAGCTGCTCCCCCACTTTGCTTGAGTTCTACAGAGGAAATCATCCTCTCCTTGCATCCTCTCTTGCCCTGGTTCCATTCCCACTGCACTTAAATAGCACTAATTCATATATTCTGATTACAAGGTTTTTTTTTAGTTATCAAAGATTGAGTTTTTCTTCTGTTTCTCATTCTCCTTATTCTTTTTAGTTGGTTTAGACAACAGAGATGTCAGTATTCTGACATCATTAACCAGAAGTATCTTTTAAAATTCTGTATAGTAAAATGTACCAAAATAAAATCAAAATCATAAAACAAATTATCTAAGTTTTACAACAAACATATTCCTTACGTTATTTTCTGTTTATTTTAAAGAATCAACATGTCATTAAAGAAGTTACTAAACTTGATTCATTTTCACTATGTCAAATCCATGTGATTCTAGCTTTAATGACAAGTATTTATTTATTAAACACTGATGGCAAGTCCATCATTTTCGGAGAAGCTATAGAGGATATTAATAGTAAAAGACATAATTTTTTCCCTGAAAAGATTATAATCTATGCAATGAGAGGCACTCAATAGAAAGGACGTGAATAACTGGAGGACTTCACCCAGAGCTCTGAGCACCCAGGCGCCTCTGGTCTCACTAAGCCCAAGGATAGGCCCTCTGTCCAGAGCAATGGATGTCTTCCTCTTTGTGCCCCCTCCTCCAGCCAGCCCTAGCCTCAGAACACAGCTCAGTTGTCACCACATGCAGATTCCCTAAGGCTGAGTTAGTTACATGCTCCTCTGAGGTACTCTGTGCATTTCCCTGTTTTAACCCTTATCACATTCTACTTTAATTGCCTGTTCTTCCGTTGTTTTCCGTCTTAGGAAATAAGCTCCTAGAGGGATAAACAGCTTTCTGTTCATCATTATATCCCAGAGCTTAGCATAGTGCCCAGAAGTTAATAGCTGCTCAATAAGTACATGCTGCCTACATAATAGCTTCTGTAGTACCTCAATTCTAGGTTGTCTACCCAAAACAGGTTACTAGATTCACCCACCAATCATTAATTTTTAAAAATCACTAAATTGGTACTTCAGACAGTCTACACAATAATTTCTAATAGCCATAGCCATATACCAAGAGAAAGTATAATTTAGAAGCTTTAAATTTTTTGAATATTGCAGTACATCTGAGGTAACACCAAACGTTTCATCAAATAGATTCACATAATTTGCTACCCAACGTCTATCTGGCAAATAATGTTTTTTAAAACAATGTAAGGGGCTTCCCTGGTGGCAGTGTTTGAGAATTTGCCTGCTAATGCAGGGGACACAGGTTCAAGCCCTGGTCTAGGAGGATCCCACATGCCGCGGAGCAACTGGGCCCGTGAGCCACAGCTACTGAGCCTGCGTGTCTGGAGCCTGTGCTCCGCAACGAGAGGCCGCGATAGTAGTGAGAGGCCCACGCGCCACGATGAAGAATGGCCCCGCTTGCCACAACTAGAGAAAGCCCTCACACAGAAACGAAGACCCAACACAGCAAAAATAAATTAATTAATTAATAAACTCCTACCTCCAACATCTTCTGAATTAAAATCTACCTATTCAACTTCCTCCTAACTCTAAGAATTCATTAATCTATCCAACTGCCCTCTTTCAGCATTTGCCACAAGGTGCCAAAGCTCTTGCTAATGACCTCTATGCCATTACAAATGGGTGTTTAATTGCAATATCTTATAAACAACTTCTCTTCAACCTTAGTTTTTTTTACATCTACCTGTTATTTTTTTTCTATTAATATTTCTTTGATTTTTAACGTATTAAAGTCCTACTAAAAGCCAATTTTCCATCTCCTTTTTGAACAATCACCTACCTGTTCTCCATTTTCAAATCCCTCTTTTAAAAGCCCAATTCAGGGACTTCCCTGGTGGCGCAGTGGTTAAGAATCCACCTGCTAATGCAGGGGACACAGGTTCCATCCCTGGTCCAGGAAGATCCCACATGCCGCGGAGCAACTAAGCCACTGCGCCACAACTACTGAGCCTGCGCTCTAGAGCCCGACAGCTACAACCACTGAAGCCCGCATGCCCTAGAGCAACTACTGAGCCCGAGTGCCTAGAGCCCATGCTCAGCAACAAGGGAAGCCACCACAGTGAGAAGCCTGTGCACCACAACGAAGAAGAGTATAGCTGCTCGCCGCAACTAGAGAAAGCTTGCACGTAGCAACAAAGACCCAATGCAGCCAAAAATAAATTAAATTAATAAAAAAAATTTTTAAGCCCAATTTAATCTTTATACTTATATTTTCTATTCCTTAATGTATTCAAACTCACTTTATATACCATAAAAGGAAAGAATGTTGGGGGACAATGGCCCTCTACTTTGAAATCTAACTTCCTTCTTAATGAGTATTATTTAATATCAAAACCACTTTGTCTATAGGGACTTCCCTGGCAGTCCAGTGGTTAAGACTGCACTCCCAATGCAGGGGGCACTGGTTCGACCCCTGGTTGGAAAACTAAGATCCTGCATGCCGCATGGCATGGCCAAAAAAAAAATCACTTTGTCTGTAAACTGGAAACTATTCATCTGGTCTTCTCTACATTAACAGGTTTTTCCTTTTAAATTAAAGAAGAAATCATCACAAAAGCGCTAAGGTAGATCTCAGGGGAAGAAAAAAAAAAACTATATATTTTTCATTTTTTACGTCTAGCCTCCCACCACTTAAGTTCTTTACCCCTACTCCACCAAAGATGAAGTTCACATGGCCTTCACTCATTGACATTCATTGTAAGATAAAATAAGAGATGAAACATATAATTTATAAAGTCCACATGATCTTAATCAAATGGCTTACAGACCCTAATATTTAAATACAATCCCACTGACTAATCCACTTAGAACTATACCTAAGCTCTACCTTTTAATACACGATGAATATCACTAAAAAAAAAATCCTAACCAGACTAAATGTATCACAGCTATAGTACATACTATATTCCGCTGTGGAAATAACTTGTTTAGAATTAGAATACAAACAGATCTATGTTCCCTTAAAGAAGAGAATTAAGGTAATTAAGCACTTAAGAGCAGCAGTAGAATATACACTCTTATTATTACCAAAAAAGCAAAAATAACTTATTACTGAGAATAGACCCACAGAAAGAATACTTTCACAGCAAACATATCCATATACTGAAATTCAAGAGAAGGAAATATGGGTAGGTGTAAAACAACACAAAAAAATCCTTCTTGATATTACATGCTGAGTTTAATGAAAAATAAATTCCTTTCCACAGTTTCTTTCTTCTGCAAAAACGGAGGAATAAGACATTAGCAGGGAGAAAAGTAAGAAAGATAAGCTTTTTTTTTTTCCTGAAGTAACTGTTCATATTTCTTTTTTTTTTAACATCTTTATTGGAGTATAATTGCTTTACAGTGGTGTGTTAGGTTTCTGCTTTATAACAAAGTGAATCAGTTATACATATACATATGTTCCCATATCTCTTCCCTCTTGTGGAGACAAAAGACCTGTATGCAGAAAATTATAAGACACTGATGGAAGAAATTAAAGATGATACAAATAGATGGAGAGATATACCATGTTCTTGGATTGGAAGAATCAACATTGTGAAAAAGACTCTACTACCCAAAGCAATCTACAGATCCAATACAATCCCTATCAAACTACCACTGGCATTTTTTACAGAACTAGAACAAAAAAATTCACAATTTGTATGGAAACACAAGACTCCGAAAAACCAAAGCAATCTTGAGAATGAAAAATGGAGTTGGCGGAATCAGGCTCCCTGACTTCAGACTATACTACAAAGCTACAGTAATCAAGACAGTATGGTACTGGCACAAAAACAGAAATATAGATCAATGGAACAGCATAGAAAGCCCAGAGATAAACCCACGCACATATGGTCACCTTATCTTTGATAAAGGAGGCAAGAATATACAGTGGAGAAAAGAGCCTCTTCAATAAGTGGTGCTGGGAAAAACTGGACAGGTACATGTAAAAGTATGAAATTAGTACACTCCCTAACACCATACACAAAAATAAACTCAAAATGGATTAAAGACCTAAATGTAAGGCCAGACACTATAATACTCTTAGAGGAAAACATAGGCAGAACACTCTATGACATAAATCACAGCAAGATCCTTTCTGACCCACCTCCTAGAGAAATGGAAATAAAAACAAACAAATGGGACCTAGTGAAACTTAAAGCTTTTGCACAGCAAAGGAAACCATAAACAAGACCAAAAGACAACCCTCAGAATGGGAGAAAATATTTGCAAATGAAGCAACTGACAAAGGATTAATCTCCAAAATTTACAAGCAGCTCATGCAGCTCAATAACAAAAAAACAAACAACCCAAACCAAAAATGGGCAGAAGACCTAAATAGACATTTCTCCAAAGATAAGCTTTTAACAAAAGCAACCTACAGCCCTTTCGGTCTTCCAACAGCAACCATAAACCAATTTGCAAAAATTTGAACATTATTTTCTTTGGGACTGCCACTGTATCACCTCCATGTGGAATCTCTGCGTGTCATTACTGTTCTTTTGAGTCTCAAGTTTCAGAAGCACGTTCATTTCACTGCCACAGCATTTTCCCCTAATTGCCATCTGTAATTTTATATTCTACCCCCTTTTAAGAGCCTGGACCTACAACATACCTTACAATTTTTTCTAATCCAACATGAACCTAAATTCTCAGAATGTTAGTTTTCTAATATATTTAATACAAACGAAAAGAATTTTTACTTATCCCAGATCATATAAAGTCTTAAAAAGCATGTCCCCCCTACTTTAAGCTTTTTTTGAAATGAATTTTAATTCAACTTCATGGAGCATAAAAATGCGATACTAAACAGATTATTATTATTATTGATTTTTTTAAAAACCAGCAATATCCCACATATCAATGTGAAAAGTAGTAAAATTAGACTCAGAAATGATAAAAATCTATGAACTGATGTGATTCAAAGAGAAAGATCAGTGAGAAAAACTGTCTATCACCCCAAAATATAAACAATATTCAACATGAAGTTCAAACTTCAACATGAAGTTCAAACAGAAATGATAAAAATCTATCAACTGATGTGATTCAAAGAGAAAGATCAGTGAGAAAAACTGCCTATCACCCCAAAATATAAACAATATTCAACGTGAAGTTCAAACTAGAATATTTAAAAATAAATTGCTTATTGAATGTCTATTATGTGCCAAACACTGTGCTCAAACAGCATTGTACAAATAAGTTTGCACTGTGAATTTTAATTAAAATGGCCTTTATGCTAGTCGAATTCTTTACCTAATCTACTAGAAAGGTAAGGATAGCTCATGCAGCAGTTGAGAGCACTTACTGGCTTTAGTGGGCATCAGAGATGGTGCTTCAATCTGGCTCTGCTAATTACTGGGTGTCTGACCTTGGGCAAGTTATTTAGGTTTCAGTTTTCTCAGTTGTAAAGAAAGGATTTACAATAGTATGTACCTCATTGAGTCACTTAGGAGAATTAAATTAGGTATTTCATGTGCATGGTATCTAGCACATACTAATCACTTAATGTTAAGTACTATTAGAAGCAGTAAGTAGTAGTTTATTGGTATTATTTTAATCAAAGACCTGCAGGGCTGAAATGCAGTTTCCAGCTGCTGCTGGGTTTCTGAATGGTACAACATAATTCTCGGTTAAGTCAGGTCCTCCCACTTTCTTGAGGCTAGGGTAACAGAATCCACTGAGACCTGTTTTCTATAATCCATATTAAAAATCTAATATTAAAATATCTTCTACATTCTACAGAACATCTATATTCCTGGTGTTCTGGTGTTCTTAGGATGACAATACTAGCAGAATGAGCAGTGTCTGATTGGGTTACAGCATTTATTAGCTCCAGTTAACAATCCTTTACAACAAATGCTTTCTGAGTTTCTAGCCATGCCACAGTCACTCTCAATTGTTACAGAAACCCTATATTGCAGGACAAGAAGAAAGAAAAATTAAGTTGTAGTTACAGTCCTCAAAGTTCTTTTGTTCTAAGAAATCTGAAACCAATGGCCTCTTTGTTGCTAAATTCCAGGTCCACCTTTCCATCCTTATCTCACTTGACCTCTCTGCGGCACCTGACACTTTCTCTTTCTCGAAAACTCTCTTTCTGGCCACTCAGTCATGGCTTCTCTTGACCCCAGACTTAAATGTCAATGTTCCCCAAGATGCTCTTAATCTTGTTTTATAGGGATCCAAGATGAAATGCCTACATGGGCCACAGGGGTGGGCCATGGCCAGACTTTGGCAAACTTTGCTTATCTAAAGGCAGCAGACTCAAACCAGTTCCAACAAGTTGTCACGATTAAAACACACAGGCGCGCGTGGACCCAAGGGTTCCAGATCTTCCAATTTTTCAAAGACAAAAATCCAAATTTTCCCACAAAATCTTTTCCGTGTCAGCAGCTCATTTAAACTGTTGAAATACAAGATGCGTGACCTTGAGCAAGTTATTTTACAAATCTGTTTCCTCATCTATAACGTGTCAATGATAAACTCACACACAAAGAGTGAATGTCAGACAAAACATTTTTACAGGCTTTCATTTTAATGTCTGCTCTACATCTACCCCAAGATTACATTATTCCAAGTTTCAAGCAAATGTATAAAACTGTGAATAGGCATAAATGCATTTTACTGGAGAAGGGGCCAGAAAGATCATCAGATTCCCCAAAAAGACTAAGAACCACTGACTAAACCAAATTTTTCTAATTCTACAACTTCAGCTGTTACCTATACGAGGATGGTTCCCAAATCTACATCCCGTCAACCTACGAAGACCGCTTTTTACCTGCGTAACAGCCTCTGCACTGACTTCTCTCCATCTCCACTGCCACCTCGTTAGTCCAAACCTTCAATCTCTTCTCAGCAGCTGTCTCGCTTGCCCTCCTTCGTTCCACTTTTTGTACAATTCAAATCTTCTAAAATGCAAATAATTTATTTGGCCAAAGGCCTACATAAATGTAAAATGAATCCAAATCCCTTGGCCTAAGTACAAACTCCTTAGGACCTGGTCAGGCTGACCACTCCCTCTCCCATTACAGATTCCTACTCCCCCAATTCCTACAATTTGCAATACAGAATACTCCTTTGTCCTTAGGCATTTATTAGTACTTGCAGGTCCCACCTCCTGGAATGCCTTTCTAACTCCTCCCATTCGCTCAGGGCAGAAATCCCCCCCTGGAAAATGCTAACTGCTTGCCCCTAGGCCAGAATAAGTAGGTTTCCTTCCTCCAGGCTAAACTATCCCTCACCATTCAAAGATGTAAATGTCAGCTTTATTTTTCTTCTCCACTAGACTAAAAACTCCTCAAGGGCAGACAATGTGTCTTTTTATTACAAGGCCCAGGGCTACCACTATAGAAGCTAATCTGTTAAATGAATGAAACACCACTGGCTTCAGCAAATCCTACCCCTCACCTCAGATAAACATCCTACCCTCCCAAGGTAAGCCTACCATAAGCCACAGACTACTCAGCCCTTCAAAGCCATGCAACACACACAGCTGCAGGCAGATAACTTCTAGAGTTTTAAAGGAGCTAGAAGTAAACCCACCTTCTCTGTCCACTGGTGTACTTACCACTCCTTTACATTTACCAACTCAGAGTTCAACGACAGAGACGAGGCTATCATCAAGCTACTGAAACTTTCTATGAATATACTGCTGATTTTTACTGGCACAAAAATATTTATTTGCCCCATGAAAGTAATTATTATATTGTATCTGTACTCAAATACGTATTAGTATTAATATATGCTGAGTCAAGCACTCATTCACAGTGAAAAATTCACATCGAGAATATTAAAAAATCTTTAAAGGAAAATATTATATAAAGGTCACATGCCAGGCACCACTCTAAAGGCTTTATGTGCAATTCCTCATTTAATCATCACAGCAACCCTATGAAAAAGGTGTTATTATCACCCCCTTTCATAGATGAATAAACTGAGACTTAATGAGAGTAATTTACCCAAGTTACATAGGTAGAATTCAAAGCCAATTTGTCTCCACAGCCCAAGCTTTTAAGCAATACAAAACTATACAACACTGTTAAATGGAAGATCCTGAAATTATGCGGTATGCACATACAATCACAAAATAGGGAAAAACACACACACACACAAAATGTTAACAATGGTTATCTCCTGAATGGGATGAATATGAGCAAATATTACCTTTAGTCAGAAAAAAAGCAAACAAATGAGAAATAGTATAGACGGTGCTAATAGAAAAGTAGAGTGGGCTAGGGGAATTAGGAGCCAAGCACATGGGCTATCTCATCTAATCTTTACAACAAAAAGAAGTTATTTCTGTTCTATAGATAAAGGCTGAGAACCTGCCCAGTGGAAGAACTGGGATCAGAACCCAAGGCCCAGCCCAAATACGGCTGACGGCAGGATACTATGCTACAAATAAAATGCAACCAAAAAGCTGTCTTAAAACCAAGTCACATTCTGGGAAAGAATCAGAACCAAGTAGCCTGGCATCTTAAGTGCAAGGAGGGGAAAAAAGGGAGACCTAAGGTTTTCATTTTAAGCTGATCAAAAGTAACTCTGCAAGTGTCCCCAAAAAGCCAGGACCAGCCATTACAGTCAGGGTTCTGGAATAAACTCATACCTAAAGGAAGTGGGGAGGAGACTCCACTGCTGTTTGTTTTGCAAAGCACAGAGTCGCATTAGCATAAGTTAAATGGACTTGGATGGGACACCATTGTATAGGCAGTGGAGTAGCTCCACTGGGGACAATTTGCTGCCTCCACCCCAGTCTCACCAATTCATCCATTGTTTACAAGTTACCAGGTGTGTGTGGGGAGACACGGAGTGCTACCTGTCTCGGAATATTGCTGTTAACTGTATTCACATACAAATACCTCTCATTATCAATAACTACTGTTCCAAAGCTGGATAGTGAGAGTTACTAACCCTGGGGAAACATTTCAGGTAAGAATGAATGGATCAGCATTTTTTTTTGAAATGACATGTTTAATTTTGGGTGCTCTGACTTGGAAATTTTTAAATCCATCTAAACTATAATTTCATTTCTCTAAAAATAGTACTAACATTACTCACTGAGAAAAATGGTTGGGGTAGGGTATACAAATTTCCTTACACAATCTTTTGGAGGAAAGAAAACGATTACTTCAGACTTATAAATGAAAATTAAACATCTGTTTTTGAAACTAAATATTTAACAGTGAAAAAGTATATTACCTTAGCAACTTAAAATTCATTTAATTTTGCCTTGAAAGTCTTTTCTTAGTTTCACATACAATGTATTTGAAAACCACCATTCCTTCAAAAATAAAGTAGCCCATGGGGTGATTAGATCAGGAAAGATGTGTAGGCCGGGGAGTTCAAAACTTTTGGGATTTGTTCATATACAGATTTTGGAAGTCTGGGAATATGATGCCAACAATATACCTTAAAAATATCAAATTATGAGGCAAAGAGATTTTTTTAAACCTTAAAATGTCCTAAGAGGCTCATAGACTGATTTCTTCCATCCAATATGCTCCAAAAATAAGGACAAGCTATAACAGAAGTAATAATTTTGGGTACACAGTATATGAAAACATCAAAATCAATAAGCAATTTCAATTAATCAATAAAGTTAAACAACCATTAAATGTAATTTGCATTTTTGTAAGAAATCCATACAATCTCAAATATCAAGCCTTTCTTAAGTAAAATACTAAATGGCTGGATGGCTGTCATTGTGGAGAAACAGAAGGAGTTTTATTTTAGGCAGACAAAAGGAAAAGAAGCCACACTTACTAAGAATCACAGAAGGAATCTCACTTCCACGCCTAACAGAAGTCAGCACTGACCAAGTCCTGGGTTACCCCTTGCCCTCTGCAAGTACCACCTTGTCCCTGGGTAACAGTGTTCTGGGTGGGTGGGGGAGGAGGGATGAGCAGTCAGAATGTGGAACACCTCTGCCAGCCAACTCCAGCCTGCTACCAGGCAGGACACACATACCTACACACAACCTCCTGTCCTAGGTCTGCTAAAAAAAAGCTGGGAAGAAAAGGGCGAATGAAAGAGGAAAAATCACCTCTCCAAACATGCCCACGCTGGGAGCTGGGAGTGGGGGGCAGGGCACATTAACATTTCGACTTCCACACTAAAGAACACCAGGAGGTTAAGTGTAGCCACAGGAAACATCCCATCCCCGAAAACCAGGAAATCTAGATTTGGAAATTTAAGTTTTCGATTTCTTTTTCTTTTTCTTTTTTTTAACTTTCAAAACTCACGGCACCAAAATATAGCTAAAATTGGATCCGTTTAAACATAGAGAGAGAGAGAAAAAAAAAAACCCATACTCAAACCACACCGTGTCAGCTATGTTCTGTCCCCCGAGGACTCTTCCACAGACCCTTCTGAGTTGTGGCAATAACAAGTTTCCTTAAAATGCCCATTTTTCTATTTCTAGGGTCGAACCTAAGAGTATCACAGAAATCCAAATAGCTGTTATCAGAATAAATAAACGACTGATTCTTAAACTGCAGACTTTGTTTCAGGAGCTGCCCTGCCCACCTCCACTCCCTCCTCATTGTTAATGCTTCCCAGCAGGGTCCGTCCTGAGAACCTGGGTCTCCCTCTTGGGTCCCGTCCCCGCGCTTGTTTTCCCGGACATTGACCAAATAGGACAGGAAACTCCTCCATCTGGGGGCTGCTCGAGACATCCAGCCCCCTCTCACTGACAGGCTCCTCACCGCTCCCTACCTCTTTCCCTCAGCAAGGCTATCCAGAAAAGGGGGCTCGAGACCCAAAGGAGCCAGGGATGGGAGGAGGGTGGGTGCTCAATCTGAACATAACACCCCCGGTTTCCGGGGTGAGGGCTAAAAAAGCGATTAGGAAAGCCTGCCCCGTAGAAATACCACCTGAATTTACCTCCTCCCTTCCCACTGCAACAAGCCCAGTCACTAACTAATAAGCTAAGACAAATCCCTGGAAAACTTTTGCAAACGGGCCGAGCGGGCCCTCTCCCCAGCCGGGGGGCTCCCGGGGAAGGGGCTGGAGTCTGCAGCCCTGGAAGGGCTCGCCGGGGAGCGGGCGAAGGGTGCAGGGGCGGAGTACCTTCCACGGACAGGAACTGGCAAAGAGTTTCAAAATAGCCGAGTGCTCTCCCCCACGCCCTCGGGGGTCGCGAGCGCTAGGACCGGGGCTCCCCGAAAGGAGACCAGCCCCCAATTCGGGCCTAAAAGGAAACTTTCCGGGCCGCGGCTGCACCTGACTCTTCACCACCCCTTCACCCCACCCCACGCCCGCCAGGCCGCCCGCCCCGCCCCGGCCTGACCGCCCGGAGCGCAGAGGAGGGGGAGAAATAAATTCAACTATTACCGGAATCGGGGGTGGGGGGCGTCGGCGAGAGAGCGGGGGAGGGGGGCGGCTGGGCGCCCATTCCCCGCTCCTAGGCCCTGACGCCCCGGTCCCGGCCGCCCGGGCCGGCCGCCCCGCGGGGGAGCCTTCCGGGGCCCCGCGCAAGATTCGGCCCAGCAACGCCGCCGTCCCGCCCGGAGGCCCCGGGAGACCCGAAGGGGCGCGGGGAGGCCCGGGGTGCGGGGGCAGGGCGCGGCCGCTGCGGCGCCCGCCGGCCCGAGGCCTAACCGGCGCCCCCACCCCCACCCCCACCCCGGCCCGCGCAGGCCGCGCCGCTCGCCCCGCTCCGGCCCCGGCTGCACCCCCGCCCGGCGGCCTGCCGTCGTCAACCGTGGGCGCCCCCCAGGCCCCCGAGTCCCCAGCCCCCGCCACCCCGGCGCCGGCCCCTCTCACCCTTTCATTCTCTGCCCGGGGCCTGGCGCGGGCCGGCGAATCCCCGGCCTCACGTAAGCGCGGTCGCCGCCCGCCCTGCCTGCGCGGCCCAGCCCGCCGCCCTACGGGAGCCCGGGGATGTGGGCCGGGCCTGGGGCCGCCTCTGCTTACCTTTCAGCTGCTTTTTTTTTTTTCCTCCTTCCCCCCTTTTCCCTCGGCTGGTCTGACAGATCAGAGTGAGAGGCGCTGGCAATGGACTAGGAAGCTCGGCTGCCGCTGCTACTGCTCTCCCCTGGGCTCCGGCAAGAGCCTTTCCCTGTCAAGCAAGAGGGGTGAGGATCATATTTTTATTTTGGAAACTAAAAAGTGCTCCCAGGGTCGGTGATTATTAAGGGGAAATCCCTGAATATACTCTCCAGCCAAGAAGGCAGGGCTGCCGGAGCTGCACAAGAAGAGGCAGCAGCCTCCTACAGCACCACTACAGGCACTGCGAGGACATAACACCAGAGAGCAGCTCCTCTGCCCTCCGAAACGACAACTTTCCTACCATCTTGGAGGCAGAGGAAAGGGGGGCCGGGGGGAAAAGTGCACCCGCTCCCGGTAAAGTACAAATTTCGAATTCTCATCTCTGGAAAAAAGTCCACACCGGCCGTCTACACCGGCGCTTGGGGGAAAAAGCGGGGAAGAAACTGGGGGTGCTTGAGAAACGTTTGCATTTGCACCAGGGGGAAAAATGTTTCTGCATCTTCTGATGGCAAGATATCTTTACAAGACACAGGTTTTCCGGTGATTATTGTTTTCTATTTTCTGTTTAATTTTTTCCATGTTCGTGAGAGTGGTGTTTGAATTTTTTTTCAGGCTAATAATGATTTTTTTTTTCCGTTACAGATCTAAGTTCTGGGTCTGGTGGTCAGTTTATAAATTTGGACTTCAAGAGACTTCCTAGCGACTTTATTTGTCTACTTATTTATACGTTTTTGTATTGATATACAGAGAGATTTATGTTTCCTCATGTATAAAAATTTGTGTTATATATTCCCCTCCAAACTGAGATTGCTGGAAGACAGTTGTAAAGGGATGTCTTTTGTCTCCTTTTCTCAAAGCAATGTAAATAAAACCTATTGACTGTCCAGAAGGGCAAGATACAGCTGTTTATTTTTCACAGTGCAAATTAAGGCAGAGATCACTGGGGGCATAAATACAACTTAAGTATAACTGACCACCTTTATAGAAATAATCCTAATGCTGTTATGATCTGCCCATGAAGAAATACTACTGTAAAACTGAAAACAGATTTTAAAGACAGCTTTAGATTTTCTCTAAGTACAATTGCTTATTTAGAATTATGTACAGGCATTTAATTTTTATTTTAATTTAGATCCTTTAAGGTTTAGATCTTTGGTGCATTACACATGTTGCTGTCCACTTTATGTGTCACAGAATTGAGAAATGTGTCTATTCTTGTTAGAGTTGAAATGCTCAGAATTTCTAATGTGCTGCCAAACTGTGTGAAGTGCTTTTAATATATTGCAATGGATGTCATGAATCTACTTTTTTCCAATAAGCAAAGCTTAGTAGATAGATGGGAACAAAGTCACACAGTGCAGAGCTAACACAGGTGAGGGAGAGAAGGGTGCTGCCCACTTGCAACAATTCCCATAGAACTCTTACTGGAGAAGAACAAATTGCAGAGAGATTTTGCTGTTTTTATGAAGAAAGAGAAGAATACTAGAAAATGAACAAAAAGTCTTTTTGTATGTTCTGCAGGGAATGATGAATCTTGTACAAAGAGTTATTTTTCTGACGCAGGTTGGCTGACATAGTGGGAATGAATTTGTGATAGTAGTGCGTTGCATCAGTAGAATATTTATTTTTAATTGGGGTATAGTTACTTTACAATGTTGTGTTTCTGCTGTACAGTGAAGTGAATCAGCTATGTGTATACCTATATCCCCTCTTTTTTGGCTTTCCTTCCCATTTAGGTCACCACAGAGCATTGAGTAGAGTTCCCATTAGTTATCTGTTTTATACATATTAGTGTATAAATGTCAATCCCAGTCTCCCAGTTCATCCCACCCCACCCCCCTTACCCCTTTGGTGTCCATACGTTTGTTCTCTATGTCTGTGTCTATTTCTGCCTTGCAAACAGGTTTTTTGTAGATTCCACATGTATGCATTTTTGTAGATTCCACATGTATGCGTTAATATACGATATTTGTTTTCCTCTTTTGACTTACTTCACTCTGTATGACAGTCTCTAGGTCCATCCAGGACTCTACAAATGACCCAATTTAGTTCCCTTTTATGGCTGAGTAATATTCCATTGTATGTATGTACCACATCTTCTTTATCCATTCATCTGTCGATGGACTCAGTAGAATATTTAATTTCTTTCATTTAAAATTTATTACAAAGCATTTAGAAATAACTGATGACTCAGTTTAAAATGTTTTTTGAGCTTCCAAATTTAGAAATTCCCATAATGTTAAAATGAGTTCAGATAATGCACGTAACAGATATTTATTATTTTCATGCTGACCCCCATCTTTATCATCTATATTTGAATACAGTACCTGAATAGTCTTGGTTTTCTTTTGCAGTTTTTTTCCCTTACTCTTTGCTAGAAAAATCTAAAGTAATTAAAGTAAAATTAACTGATTCTTATCGTCTCAGAAACTTCAGTTATGAAGTTGTGTTCTATTTAGTTGTTTTTTTAACGTTTGGAAATCAAACACTTCGGTCACAACAAGGAAATCCGTTCCCTTAATGAAGAAATCTAGTGGACTTGAAAAACGTGTTTTTGAGCAACTTGTTTCTTATATGTGACATGACATGACTTTGTAGATATGCTTTGAATTTTTCAAGAAATTAAGATGTGTTTGCCTTAAGCTGACTGCACCCTTTTATGCAATCCCTCTTGTGACCAACAAGCTTGTTTGTGTGATGTCCATCAGGGGATAGGGATATGGTGCACAATCTTAGCATTTCAATGTCTTTCTCTTTATAAAGCTTGACTTGTACAGGGCTGTGATCCATGATGTTTATCCACCAGCTGAGCTAAATAGCCCAGACTTGGGGAATTACAGCCCCAACGACAAGAAATCCTGCTAGGTTTGTAACATTGGTGAATTTGATTGGTCAGTGTTTATTTCACTTGATAATTGAACTCATTTCCGGTGTTATCTCTAATTCCTAGAAACTACAGGTGCTGACAAAACTACTGACATAATTAACCTAAAATAAACGTATTTTGCCCAATAAAATTCGCAATACTGTACTCAAATTTGGCTAACATTGAGCCCCTAATACATCTTGGTAACCTTGCTGGACACTTTTATGTATGTGCTCTGGTTTAATTCCCCCAAGGGCTCCAAAAAGCATTATTTTTCTTTCCCTTCTCCCCTCCTTCTCCTCCTTTCCACTTCTTTCTTCTTTTAAATACAGTTGGGATAATCGTCTTCAATTTCAAGGAATGTAGACGTTCTTGGCCCTAAGGCTTTCAATAAGATTCCAAATCCTTTAGCTCTATATTCTGAGGTGCCTTCCACAGCTCTGTACGCTATATCTGGAAATGCTAAATTTCTGCCATTTACTCTTTGCCAAAAACAAACTGAGTAGCCGGCAGCTGGAGCCCCTTCATTCACTAGTGGCAACCAGCGGCTTATTTCACCTTCATGAAGTCTAGTACCTAAGTCTCCATTGTTTTCAGACAAATATATATTTGTCAATTGAAATGCACTGTGTTTAAGAGAGATTTCCTTCCTGATCCTGAAAGGGAACAGTACATGTAATGCACTAGCATAATTAGAAATGTTACCTATGTTGTAAAGTTATGGTATTTTCTAAAAGATCTAGTCAGTGGATGAAGTGACCTGGAGCCATGAATGCCAAAGTTTTACCTATGTGATACTTAGAGCAGTAGTGTCTTTTATTTATTCTGTTATTATGCCTTAATTTCACCAGTAGCTTGTTTTGGCCTTTAGTTGAAATAGGAGACACTTGCCTTAATATTTTTACTATTATAAACTTTAATTGATCTGCCTTTTGGTATTAATGATTTTAATTTTGTAAAAATTGACCACCTTATTGTGAACACTATGGTGAAGAAAATACCACCTAGGGAATTCCCTGGTGGTCCAATGGTTAGGACTCCACACTCTCACTGGCAAGGGCCCAGGTTCAATCCCTGCTCTGGGAACTAAGATCCCACAAGCCACAGGGTGTGGCCAAAAGAAAAGAAAATACAACCTATATTCTTAAAAGAGCTCATTCACAGATTGTGTGGATTTAAAGTGAAAGATTTATGCATGTTTAATATATTAGATGTTTTTAAGCAATAAAGCCATGCCTTTATTGGCGAATGTTTTGCTGACAGAATCACCAAGTGTTTAAAAAGACACTGACAGCAGACATGATTATACAAATTTAGTGGGGGGGTTTGGGAGAGTAGGGGTGTGATTATAAACCTTCCCTAATCACAGAAATGTTTTTTTCTAACATTTCTAAAGGCAAACTCTGAAGTGATACCAAGAGGTCCCTAGTAGTTTGAAAACTTCCAAGGAGGTGAAAAGAAGTGTGTGTACAGAGCCTAAAAGTTTTCAAAAATCATACTATTATGATGGCCATAAATGTAATTTTTTTTCACTTCAAGCATTTCTGTTTTGGAAACATTTGTTGGTAATGTTTCTATCTAAAACAAAGATTTTAGTTTTATTGTGGTTACTGTGCCCTGGAGAAAATGTTTCTGAGACAAGCATTGTATTTGGGAGACATCCACATCATAGCTTTAGGTTATTCGAATATGAAATTTCTATAATATAGATGGAACTGTAGTCAAAACACACATGATCAGGTAATCTCCAAGTTCTGACACCTACCCAGGGGCACTGAGACCTGGGGACTACTACCTAATGCCAAGCCAGAAACCAAGAAAGTCTTTTTTTTTTTTTTTTTTTAAATCCCCATAAGGGGCAAAAGATACCCTCCAAAAACCAGATGGTCACTGGCAGCAGCAAGTGCAAGACACATCCCTGGTGCCATTTCCCTGCCTTCTCGTCACGCTGCAGGCAGAGGATGCCCCATCGCCTTGGCCATAGCATTCTTGGGCCGTTGTATTGACTCCTTACCTTACACTGGGGAAAACACCTCTCCAACTGAAGTCGTTTTTAAAGTAATGGTTAGTAAAAACACCCCAAAGCAGTATTAAAGATTGGATTTGGGCAGAATTATAAGTGTTAGCCAACTTTTTCTATAATTCATAATGAGAAAACTGTGTCCCAGAGGTGGTGGTTAGCTAAAACATTGTAGTAAGAAGAGAAATCCATGGAGTCCTCGGAATGATAGGCAGAGATCAACACAAAGGTGACTGTTCATTTCTGCTACGTTCCTGGTTAAGCAAGCTTTGTAGACCCGCTGGGACCTTAACCACTATTTCCATGGGAAAATAAACCCCAGGTTCCAAATAACTAGTTCACAGTGATATTCTGGAACACAGCCCTTGAATAAGTTTGGACTTCCTGTTCTATAATAACTTTGCCATATATTTGTTACAGGCTGCCAGAATTCAATCGTAAGGGAAAAGGGGGAAATCCTCTCATTCAGTTAAGGTAAGGAATAACTATTTAACACAATTTAAACAGCTTGATTTAAATTCATGTAAGGAAGATTATCAAAGATACAATATGGTGAGGCCAGTTGTAGTACACCAGGAAGAGGAAAAGACCTCAGTCAAAAATAAAAATTGTACTGTTTACCTTAACCGTATACACTGGTGTTTCTGTTTTATACATACCTGGGTGCTGTATGGTCTTACAGTAGGTATTTGCATTCTGTTTTATTCTTAAGGAAAACCAGGAGAAAGAAATGAGGACACAGAAGTAGATAAGATTCTACTAAAAATTACCCAACCGAGCCTCCTCCTATTAGGTCAAGGCTGTTTTTGCCCCACAGAGCAAGCCACAGCCATTCTTGTGATGCCTCTTTTCTTCTCAGCTCTGCCAGGTCAATCCTGCTCTGCTCTGAGGACTTCTTCAAAATCTTGTTCCTGAAGCCTTCTGGTGCCAACCTGAGTGTACAGTGACCTTATTCTTACTTTAATGCCTTGAGTTGTTTTCTAGGATTTTTTTTTTCCCCACATGCGTTCCTTTTGTGCAGGAGGAGCTGTAATGGTTTAAGAGTTTAATCTCCAGTCCAGGCCATCTGGTTTAGAAACTTGGCTCCACCATTTTCCTTGGTAGTGTGACCCTGGGCAAGCTACTTAACCTCTAAGGAATAAGAACAGTACCTACCTCATTGCATTGTTTGAGGATTACAGGTCATAGTGCATGTAAGGCACAAGGCGGGTCTTAGTGCCGTGTAAAAGCTCAGCTGCTCTCTCTGGTTGCTTGCCAGTAAACACCTTACAGGCAGCACATCCCAAGGTCAGGGAGTACTGCTTTGTTTGTGTTGTGTTTTGTTTTTAAACACCACCAAGACAGTGGACTTAGCAGCACTAGTCACAAGTTGAATTAATTCAATACAGAAAAAGATAGAAGACTGTGATTATGACATACCAAATACCTACAAAAACAATCCATTTTTTCCCCCAGATATTTTTGAACACCCAAATAGTTGACAGTCAGTAGCAAAGATTTTTAAGTTTAGCTGAGATTTGGGTGTCCTTCAGACTCAATCAAGGTCTTAAAGAATATAAAATGAGGACTTCCCTAGTGGCGCAGTGGTTAAGAATCTGCCTGCCAATGCAGGGGACATGGGTTCGAGCCCTGGTCCAGGAAGATACCACATGCCAAGGAGCAGCTAAGCCCGTGCGCCACAGCTACTGAGCTTGTGCTCTAGAGCCTGCAACGCACAACTACTGAACCGTGTGCCACAACTACAGAAGCCCACAAGCCTAGAGCCAGTGCTCCACAACGAGAAGCCACTGCAATGAGAAGCCTGCGCACTGCAAGAAAGAGTAGCCCCTGCTCAGAGCAACTAGAGAAAAGCGTGTGTGCAACAACGAAGACCCAACGCAGCCAAAAATAAAATGTAAATAAATAAATAAATTATATATGTATATATATATATATATAATGAGATACAGGAAGAGTACATATAGAACATATAGCAAGAGAAATATTGTTACCAGTTAATGCCTTTTCATTAGCCGTTCTAAAGAGAGAAATGCATTTAAATTTCAATATGAGATATTGGAGAAGACTTTTCTGACAATAAGGCATAAAAAGGTTTACAAAATATCTTCAAAGCAAGTCATCCTGGGACTTCCCTGGTGGTGCAGTGGTTAAGAATCCGCCTGCCAATGCAGGGGACACGAGTTCGAGCCCTGGTCCGGGAAGATCCCACATGCCACAGATCAACTAAGCCTGTGCGCCACAACTCCTGAGCCTGCACTCTAGAGCCCGTGAGCCACAACTGCTGAGCCCATGTGCCACAACTACTGAAGCCCACACGTCTAGAGCTGTGCGCCGCAACAAAGAAAAGCCACCGCAAGGAGAAGCCCACACCGCAACAAAGAGTAGCCCCTGTCACCACAACTAGAGAAAGCCCATGTGCATCAAGACCCAATGCAGCCATAAATAAATAAATAAATAAAAATTTTTAAAGAGTCATCCCACAAAGGGAATAGTAGGTGTTTGACACATTTAGTGTTTCCAATGAACTGTTTGATAGGGCAGGTAAGAGTTTATTGTTTTAAAATGCAGTGTTAAGTAGTAGACAAAGTGTGGGGTTTAGATCAGAAAACCATGTGTGAATTCCAGAGCTAATATTTATTTACTAACTGTACAAACTAAGGCAGTTTCCCTAGACCCTCAAACCTCAGTGCCCTCATTCTCAACACAATTGCTTGAATAAGATGATTTATAGAACCATATGTAGTATACTATATGACATATAACAGCCACTCCACAACTGTCCATTTCCATTTTTTGTTGCTGAATTCATAGAAAGTGCCTAGAATTAAGGCAGGACTTTAATTAGAAAACTATAAAAAGGGGTCATGCTCTAGAAGCAATTTCTCAAGTACTGAAGAACAAATATCAAATTAATTAGAACCCTATTTACATATTTACTACTTTTTTGCATGATTTGTGTGAGATTTCTCTGTTTGGTTAGTTACTAGTGCTCTTGAGAAAATGATTAATTATTTTTAAAAAATATGATCAAACTGTATATTTTCACAGTAAGAACAGGCTCAGCCAACACAAAACAACAAGCGTTTATTCACTCAGCCTTGTGCCAGACAGCTATGCATTTCCCTGGCACTTGGCTCTAACAGAAAATGATTGTGGGGTCTTCTTATTCAGGGTACTGGGTGATAAAGTGGTGAGAGACCTCATCTCAGCTCTGGCACAGAGTCTTTACAAGAGGGAACTTAAATCAGTTTCGCAGCTTATGACCTACTAAAAAGAGTAGAGTGTTATAGAATAGAAAATACCCAAAGTCATTGCAGTCAAAGTATTATTTCACAAAAAGTTTCAGTTATAGATACATATATGTATATTTTTATGGTGGGTTAAGGACAAAAAGTTGAAGAGATACTGCTATATCTTATGAGGCTGACGTTCGTAGCATCCTGCAGTGGTGAAGTAGTGAGCAAGACAGGCGGTCCCTGTCCTCATTGGCTTTACAGTCTAGGTACAGGATAAGGGTCTGAATGGCCCTGGTTGAACACTATAAGGAAGGTGAGGCCTGAGAGGAACTTGGAGACCACTGCGCTTAAAAATATTTTAAGTTTTTTTTTTTTTTTTCTGACTCCCGGCCAAGCTGGATGCATCTGTGGTAAATGTGCTGGCTGATGAGAACATTTGAGTCTGGATAGGTTATCTCATCAAAATACAGCTTGTCCATGCAGTTTAGCTGGCTGTACCTCAAAGACACGAAGGAGTGGTTGTATGGTCAGAGAGAACCTGGAAACGCTAGGTCTTCGTTGCTGGTAAAAATAAACTGAACAGGCTTGTAATTCAAGTCAATAAAGGAAGTAGATCAGCTGAACATTAAATTGTTTACCTACAAGTCAAAGATAACTTGCATCTCCAGTGGTTGAGAGCAGTGGTTGAGAGTCTGCCTGCCGATGCAGGGGACACGGGTTCGTGCCCTGGTCTGGGAAGATCCCACGTGCCGCGGAGCGGCTGGGCCCGTGAGCCATGGCCGTTGAGCCTGAGCATCCGGAGCCTGTGCTCCGCAACGGGAGAGGCCACAACAGTGAGAGGCCCACATACCGCAAAAAAAAAAAAAGAAAAGAAAAGAATTTGTTGCAAAGGTTAACTCCCGAGTTGGTTAACCTTCTCAGTTAGCAGGGTATTTATTGAGTGCTCAATGGGCATGGTACTCGGTTAGGCTCTGCAGGGAAGTAAAAGAAAATATGTGCACAGTTGCACATATGTGCACAGTTGTGCACAGGGAGTTTATGATCTACTTGCAAGGTAAATGACATCTGGGAAGCCCTTGGAGAACAATCAAGGGCTCAGTAGGGAAGAAAAGGGGCAGAGTAAGAGAAGCCTGCCTTGGGTTATTGTGGGAGATCCGGCCCTGACTCAGTAGCCGAGGGACCCCTGGCTGCTCTCAGAACTGTGAGCCTCTCCCACTCTTAAAACCAATGAGAGTACGTGTATAGATTCAAGAAGATCTGTGGACGTCTCTAGCACAGTCCTGGCACATAGGAGATACTAGATCAGTGTTTGTTGAATTTAAATGGAGAGAATTTTTATTTACCTGGACAGAGAAAATGGCATTTGGTAAAGCAGGAGTGAGCATGTCTCAACAGAAGGTGTGTGTGGAAAAATGGAGGAAAAGACAGCAGTAGGGTAGGGCCCAGTTAAGAGGACTTTGAGAGCCAAGCTGAAAAGTTCAAACAGATGTAACAGGCAAGATCTTCTGGACTTCCCTGGTGGTCCAATAGTTAAGACTCCATGCTCCCAATGCAGGGGGCCTGGGTTTGATCCCTGGTCAGGGAACTAGATCCCACACGCTGCAACTAATTTCCTGAGTGCCGCAACTAAAGATCCCGCATGCTGCAACTGAAAAAGATCCCGCATGCCGCAACTAAGACCCAGCACAGCCAAACAAATAAATAAATAAAAGTTTTTTTAAAAAAGATCTGCTATTTAATTATTCAAGGAGTACCTGTGAATCATTTATACTGTGCTAGGCACAGTGGTTAGGATATTAGGGAAACAGCAGTCCCTGCCCTCAAGTGTCTTACGTCTGGCAAGAAAGGAAAGAATTATTGTTTGGGGGATGTTTTATTTTTATACAGATCCTACTTTTCAAAATATAAACTGTGGGGTTTCCCTGGTGGCGCAGTGGTTGAGAGTCTGCCTGCTGATGCAGGGGACACGGGTTCGTGCCCTGGTCTGGGAGGATCCCACATGCTGCGGAAAGGCTAGGCCCATGAACCATGGCCGCCGAACCTGTGCATCCGGAGCCTGTGCTCCGCAAAGGGAGAGGCCACAACAGTGAGAGGCCCGTGTACCGCAAAAAAAAAAAAAAAATATATATATATATATATATATATATATATAAAAACTGTGAAGGCTAGGGGGTTTTTGTTTTGTTTTTATTTATTTATTTGGCTGTGTGGGTCTTAGTTGCGGCATGCAGTATCTAGTTCCTTGACCAGGGATCGAACCCAGGCCCCCTTTGTTGGGAGTGTGGAGTCTTAACCACTGGACAGCCAGAGAAGTCCCAAGGCTAGGGGTTTTGTCCTTTTTTTTTTTTTTTCCTCTTGAGCTATTTTGTTGACTTAGCATCTAGAAGAGTGCCAAGCACAAACTATGCACCATAAATATTTGAATTAATGAATATTTGAGATTTTTAAGCAGTACAATCTCTTTGAGATCGTTAGATAATCAAGATATGGCTTCTGGATAGGTTAAATGAGAAAGGTTCTAAGGAAGCAAGTATGGACTTTCTGTTGTCAATCTCAATACAGGTCCAAGACGATTAGTAAAATATCTGTACAATTTTAATTATGTCAATAACCTTTGAGCATTATATTCCATTTGACCATGTTATAGTCCAGTTAAAAATATCTGGGATTGGTGTTAAGTATTCTTGGCGTATTTCCGTTGTACATTCTTTTTTTTTTTTGACCACACTGTGCAGCTTGTGGGATCTTAGTTCCCTGACCAGGGATCGAACCCACGCCCTTGGCAGTGAAAGCTCAGAGTCCTAACCACTGGACCGCCAGGGAATTCCCCAATTGTTGTACATTCTTCATTGGTAAAAACACTTAAAATGTATGCTCTATTTTTGTTTATGTATTTATTTTCTGTATACTCTACTTTTAAATGACTAATGTCACTTAATATTGAACACTTGACAGGCTAATAAATACAATATAAGAGAATCACCCGAAGTAAAAGGCAAACATACAAGAGGGAAAAAGTATGGCTTTCAATTAAAGCCTTTTGTGTGGAAACGCTCAAGCATATTTGAGCAAATATCTTGGAGTGTTCCCTTCCCCCATTTTGTAGGACGTAATCAACTATACCATCTGCTCCTCCAGGTAACTTGGCAGCTGTTAATTAACTAACATTGTTCCCTGAGTTTTGCTGTCACCATAGATGGTTCCAGAACATAAGAACCAAAGATTTGTCAGAATAGCTTTCATACTACAAGTTTCCTTTAAATTATAGACGAGAAAAAAAAAATCAATATTGACCAACTGGGAAGAATTAAATAAATATTTACATAGTCATAAATCATTTCAGTTTTCTCAGAGCTTATTACCATGATGTTTTATATATCTAAATGTTTTAGGTGTGCACAGCAAGAGCGGTTAAGTAATTTAATACCAACAAAATTTATACTTCAAATGGGGAAAGAGTGGATCATCTCGGTTTGTGGTAAGATACACAGATGCTTCCTGTTGCTCCGTCCAGAATGATGTTAACATTAACCTCAGAGGAGGCCGTTAAGCCAGCCTTGAGCTAGATGTTAGGCACTATGTTTCTCTCTATGGAGGAAGGAGGGAAGAATTACGTTACCTAAAATATATGAGCAGCAAAGTCAGAGTACTTCATGCAATAATCACTGATGCAGTGATAAATTATCACTCAGTCTCTACAGGATGTGTCCAGTTCTCTGAAATGAAGCTAAGAAAAAGATTATAGGGGAAGGAGACGCATGATACCATTCTTAGAAAACTGATGTAAATACTCCATGGAGATCATTTGCCCTTTTTTTTCTCTACTGGAAGGGCATTTCTATCTTGTCTGAATCAAACTGTTCAAACAGTGTTTTTTGCTTCCCTCCCTCTGTCTTGACTTGAATTCAGGAAACTTCTGAAATGTTGATTTTTTTTAAGCTGTTGAAAGGATTTTGTGTATTTATAGTTTTACATGCCAACTCCTTAATTTGAAATAATAGTAAAAAGCAAACATCAAAGCAACAACCACAAAAGCCTCCACAGTATACTAAGTTGTCTAATTTTTCATTTTTGGATTGCATCCATTAATAGTATTTGTTTTCATTGGTCTATATTGTTGCACCAAAGCCATTACAATGTTGAAGCATACTGAGTCTTCCAAAACACAGCAACTCTTCCAACATGTAGCCATCTTAAAGGAAAATAGCAAAGACAAACAGTAAGCAACACAGCCGTTACTATTTCAACTAAGAATCCTGAAGCACACTACAAATGCTTTTCGTGTTACCTAATAACTGGAAAAACATTCTAGAAGTGAATTGCTTAAGATTACATAGAGTCGCCTGATTCTATAGAGGAATAACTTTGGGTATGTTCTGTTGTAATTTTTGTTGTTGTCAACTAAATTACAGACTTTATTCTGATTTTGCAGGTCTACCACTAATGTCCTTTTTCTGCTTCAGGTACTCAGTCTGTTCTTGTCTTTCATGACCTCCACCCTTTTGAACAGTACCAGTCGGTTATTATTTTTTTTAAAACATCTTTATTAGAGTATAACTGCTTTCCAATGGTGTGGCAGTCAGTTATTTTGTAGACTGTCTCTCAGTCTGGGTTTCTCTGATATTTCCTCATGATTAGATGAGGGAATGTATTTTTGGCAAGAAAATCTCAGACATCATATGTCCTTTTCAGAGCATCCTATCAGGGAGCACATGATGTTGACCTGTGTTACGACTGGTTGTATGGTTTTGTGCTGCTGCTGTGACACGTCCCCACAGACCTGGCACCGTAGAACACCACCCAGCTTTTTTTGCGTGTGTGTGGTACGCGGGCCTCTCACTGTTGTGGCCTCTCCCGTTGCGGAGCACAGGCTCCGGACGTGCAGGCTCAGCGGCCATGGCTCACGGGCCCAGCCGCTCCGCGGCATGTGGGATCTTCCCGGACCGGGGCACGAACCCGCGTCCCCTGCATCGGCAGGTGGACTCTCAACCACTGCGCCACCAGGGAAGCCCAACACGCAGCTTCTTATCTCACAGTTTCTGCAGCTTAGAGGGCCAAGCTGAGTGCGGCTGGGCTCCCCGCTCAGGGTCTCCCAAGGCCAACATCGAGGTGTCAGCTGGGCTGTGTCCTCAGCTGGAGCTTGTGGTCCTCCAGCTCATTCATGTTGTTGGCAGAATTCAGGATGGACTGTTTTCTTGCGGGTTGGCAGCGGGAATCACTCTCAGTTCCTAGAAGCCATTCTCAAATTCTCACTGGTGGCTTCTCCATTTACAAGGGCAGCAGGAGAATTCCCCTCCCCTACAGTCCCTCTCACGCTTTGAATCTCTGACTTCTAGACCCAGATTTAAAAGGCTCATATGATTAGGTCAGGCCCAAACCCATACTCCCTTTTCTAAAGTCAACTGTGTCACATAACCTAGTCACGGATTAAAATCCATCGTATTCACAGCCTGGATGGTTATGAAAGGCATGTCGAAGGTGGGGAGGAAAGGGAGGGAGTGGACATCTTAGAATTATGCCTACCACACTTGTGCTATTAGCCCAGTTACTTGGTTTGGCTGGTGTCTTCTGGTTTCTCCGTTGTAACGTTACTATTTTGCCATTTGTAATTAAAAGATACCTTGGGGGAGATACTTTGAACTATGCGAATATTTTATTTCTCCTCAAACCTTCCTACACTAATTTTAACATTCATCAGTGGAACTGTCCATTCTCCTCCATTTATTTATTTCATTGTGGATGCATGGATATATATTTTATTTGGGGAATTAGAATCCAACACTATCATTATTTTGTTGTTCTAATTGTTCCAGCTTTGGCCATTGGGAGCTCTTTCAGGTTAGCTCCTGTGCCCTTTCCACATGCTCTCATCCTTTTTCAGCACTTCTTTACTTTCTAACACCATAAGACACTCTAGATTCACCCTGTATTTTTTCCTGCTCCAGCCCCAGAATAAATCACTTTTCCACGGATAACTCCAGTTTTAATCCAAGAGAACTAGAAGTACATTTCAGTTTGTACTGGCTACAAATTGGTGTCTCCACAGGTTAGGTGCAGATTAATGAATGTATTCGTTTCGATTTGCTGTCCTAACAAAGTACCACAAATTTAGTGGCTTCAAACAGCATAGGTTTATTATCTTACAGTCCTGCAGGTCAGAAATCCGAAATGGTTTTACTGGGCTAATATCAAGGTGTCAGCAGGGCTACGTTCCTTCTGGAGGCTCTAGGGGAGAATCTGTTTCCTTGCCTTTTCCAGCTTCTAGAAGCTTCTACCTGCTTTCGTTGACTCCTGATTCCTTCTTACGTCTTTATTTATTCATTTTTTGGCTGCACCTCATGGCTTCTGGGATCTTAGCTCCCCTATCAGGGACTGAACCCAGGCCCTAGGCAGCAAGAGTGTGGAGCCCTAACCACTGGACCGCCAGGGAATTCCCCTTCCTATGTCTTTAAAGCCAGCAACATAGTGTCTTTCAACCTCCTCTGACTCTTGTCCTGCCTTGCTCTTATTAGGATCTTTCTGCTTACATTGTGCCCACCCAGACAATCCAGAATAATCTCTCTATCTCAAGACCCTTAATTCAGTCACATCTACACAATCCCTTCTGCATGTAAGGTAACATTCACAGTTTAGGGGATTAGAACATGGACATATTTGGGGGCCATTATTCTGCCAACCACATAAATATATTTGGACTAATGGGGCTATCAGTCCACATAAATCAGGCAAAAGGAAAATATCCCTTTAATAACAGGTCCCTTTTTACTTCTTAGCCCAGTAGGTCCCTTTTTTAAAAATTGCAATATATTTGCACATTTGTCTAAATCCTTTGTAAAAGTAATGTCATTAATCCTCCATTGGTAGGACATTGGATTTTTTTTTTTTTTTTTTTGCTGTACGCGGGCCTCTCACTGTTGTGGCCTCTCCCGTTGTGGGGCACAGGCTCCGGACGCACAGGCTCAGCGGCCATGGCTCACGGGCCCAGCCGCTCCGCGGCATGTGGGATCTTCCCGGACCGGGGCACGAACTCGTGTCCCCTGCATCGGCAGGCGGACTCTCAACCACTGGGCCACCAGGGAAGCCCAGGACATTGGTTTTGATTTGTCCTCCAGAAGCAGTGAAGAACTCCTGTTCATCTGTCTCTCCTCCTCCTTCACTGTCACCAACAGCACAGATTTTACAGGACCACACCCAGTTGTAAAAGCAATTATTATAGTTTACCATGATGCATTACTCTGCTGTCCAAAGAGCTCGGTTTCTATAACCTGTGTGTACATTATTGGTTGGAAATTACATTGCCAGAGATAAATGAAAAAAATTAAATGTTCTGGGCTTCCCTGGTGGCGCAGTGGTTGAGAGACCGTCTGCCGATGCAGGGGACACGGCTTCGTGCCCCAGCCCGGGAAGATCCCACATGCCGCGGAGCGGCTGGGCCCGTGAGCCGTGGCCACTGACCCTGAGCGTCCGGAGCCTGTGCTCCGCAACGGGAGAGGCCACAGCAGTGAGAGGCCCGCGTACCGCAAACAAACAAACAAAAAATGTTCTCTTCATACTCCTGCCTATAACTGTGCATTTACTTTGTATTCATTTCTGACTGTGCAAGACACTAGATAGATATTAGTGATGACCAGTAAGATGTAATAAATCATGGTTCAAAATATGGGGATATTGCTTTTAGAAGCTTAACCTCAGGGAATAATTCAAATATCTAATTCTTATATACTTATTTTCTGTCTGGGAGTTCGTTTCTAAAACCAAGGTTTTCCCATTCTTACTACTTTCAACAAACTAGAAATACAATTTTTGATGTAAAGTATTATGTGTGAAAAGCCATTTAGGGGCTTCCCTGGTGGCACAGTGGTTAAGAATCTGCCTGCCAACGCAAGGGACACGAGTTCGAGCCCTGACCCGGGAAGATCCCACATGCCGCGAGCAACTAAACCCATGCACCACAACTGCTGAGCCCACGTGCCATAACTACTGAAGCCCACGCACCTAGAGCCCGTGCTCCGCAACAAGAGAAGCCACCGCAGTGAGAAGCCCGCGCACCGCAACAAAGAGTAGTCCCCGCTCGCCGCAACTAGAGAAAGCCCGCGCAGCAACAAAGACCCAACGCAGCCAAAAATAAAAACTAATTAATTAATTAATTTTTAAAAAAACAACAAATAAAAGGAAAGCGATTTAATGCTTTCTATTCTAGTACTAAACTATAGATTGGTTGCATACTAAATCACAGGCTTCTAAGTATACTTTTTCATTCTTTCTTTTTAAAGGATGAAATATCAACAACTTATTAAACACTTATTCCTGCCCAGTGCTTTACACATAATATGTTATTTGGTCAACTCTATGAGGCAGGTGTTACTATCATCATCACCCCCATATCAATAGGTAACAGTAATAGAGATGACATGGCTGCTAAGCAGTAGAACCAGGACTTAAATCTAGGGAACCAATTCCAGAGCTTTCTCCTCTAACACACAGATCGGTGTGTACAGTATCACATAGTGTTGCCACCAGTTAAAAAAAAAAAATTTGGATATAATGATTGTTCCAAATCCTGCTCGTAACTGGATCATTTTCCCCAACTTTGGCGTATAGCTGAAAAACTGTAATCTCAATAGACTGTGATACATACGAACAGAAACTTTAGAAACAGCCTAAATGCTGCACAGACTTAGTAAATCTAAGTCCTATTGAATGCACATACAATAACTAGAGCCCAGGACATTTCAGACTCAAGTTCATCATTACCGCTGTTGAAATCATCTCTTTAATTTGAGGGCGTTACTCAGGGAGAATGTAGCTCCCAGCACAGTTATTCAGAATAAGGTAGAACTATACACTTGTATCTTTTGCCATTGGCCGTTACTTTCCCATATTTAAGTTGGACTGCTATCAATTTAGGTATTTGCTATGATTTGAATGTTTGTGTCTCTTTAGAATTCATATGTTGAAATCCTAAATGCCTAAGGTGATGATATTAGGAGGTGGCGCCTTTTGGAGGTGCTGAAGTCATGAGGATGGAACTTTCATGAATGGGATTAGTCCCTTCCGTGTTGAGGACACAGTGAGAGATGGTAGTCTGCTACCATCTGTTGCAGACCCTGGAAGAGGGTTTTCACCAGAACTTGACCCCAGCCTCCAGAACTGTGAGAAATAAATTTCTGTTGTTTATAAGCTGCCTAGTCTGTTGTATTTTGTTATAGCAGCCCAAACAGATTAAAACAGTATTATTTCTCCAGTTCTTGGAAAAATCCTGGATGGAAACTTAAATTTTTGCTGCCTCATGATAGATTTTTTTTGTTTTTTTTTTTGGCACACGGGCTTAGTTGCTTTGGGGCATGTGGGATCGTCACGGACCAGGGCTCAAACCCGTGTCCCCTGCATTGGCAGGCGGACTCTTAACCACTGTGCTACCAGGGAAGCCCTTGTGATAGATTCTTAACAATATATTCTGTTCACATCTAGTCAGAAAGAATGATTTTCATGTTTACTTTATACATTTGAGTACTTACATATTTCATTCATAGAAACGTGTAAATTTTTCCATTCCAGAACACCTGAATCAAAAATATTTTCATGTTGAAGTTTGTAGATATTTCCCAACCTAGTTATTTTTTTTAATTAATTAATTTATTTATTTTTGGCTGTGTTGAGTCTTTGTTTCTGGGCGAGGGCTTTCTCTAGTTGCGGCAAGCAGGGGCCACTCTTCATCGCGGTGCGCGGGCCTCTCACCGTCACGGCCTCTCTTGTTGCGGGGCACAGGCTCCAGCGCACAGGCTCAGTAGTTGTGGCTCATGGGCCTAGTTGCTCCGCGGCATGTGGGATCTTCCCAGACCAGGGCTCGAACCCTGGTTATTATTATTATTTTATTATTAGTTATTGTCTATCAATAACTTTAAAGAAATAGAAGATAGTATCCTAAAAGACCAATAAAAATTACACAGCATGTATAATGTATTCCAAATGTATAGAGAGGCAGTTACTCAACATTTGACAAACTAGCTAATTTCAGACTTTTTGCTCTGGATCTTTTGATTTATTAGTTTGCCTGAGATCAAATTGCAACACCCTTAAACTATATTATGAACAGGGTTCTCCTAAAGAAGATACAGATATTTATTATTTAGGGGTAAGACAAAGTTTTGTTTTTTTAAGAGAGGACCTTAGTTTTAGCTTTGGAAAATTTATGCATGGCCTTGAAAACTTTATTAATTTATTCATAAAATATTTACAGTGAGCCTACTTAAGGAAACTGTACTAGGACTTATACAGATGGTCACATACTATAAGGGGTTGAGAAATTATTGTCTCTGATAGTTTCTGGTGCAATAAAGCACATGTATGCTTTTAGTGACCAGAAAGATACCAGATCTCAATTTCCTATTGGGCCCATAGTTCTTTCTCTGGTCCCTGGATGGGTAACCCTCCATTATGTGTTTTCAGTGATACATATGAAAAATGTATACATTCATATTTGTGCCTCTAAATCCATAGGTGGTAGATAAAGTAGGTGGTACCTAATATCCCCATTTTACAGATGAAAAAATATATATCAAAGACCCAGTCATTTAAATCAATAACAACTGCTATGACCCAGGGCCTATTTGCTTTAGTTTCCCTGTCTCTACTCCTAGTTAAATAACAGAAATGATGTGAGAAGAGAACCACCTAGATGGTAAAACACTAAGATGACTTTCTAGTACTTTTGCAAGCAAAATTTTAAATGTATAAAGAGGATGGCTTACTGCTCTAGTAAAATGCTCCCTCCTCCAAACAAATGATAAATTTGGAGGAGAAACGTTTTCTCTTCAAATAAAATTGTGCTGCTCTTTGATCCCATGATGTCATTTCAAGGAATGTGTCCTAACGGATGTATTTGGAAAAGTATGCAAATGTTTACGTATAAGGATATTTATTACTACATTATCTGTAATAGAAAAAAAAATCTAGGAAAGCCCTAAATATCCCATCAATAAGGAAGCAGTATAGTATAGTGGTTAAGAATCACCTGGATTCAAATCCCATCTCCATAATTTACTATGTGATCGTGGACAAATTATCTCACTGTGCTGTTATCTTACCCATCTGTAAAGTGAAGCTAGTCACAAAATTTACTCCACTGGGTTGTGACAGTGTTTAGAACAGTGCCTAATCCATAGTATATGCTCAATACATTTTAGTTATCATTATTGATAGGGAATTGGGATCCATTTTTGTAGAGGCACACGATGGAATGCTAGGCAGCTTTTTAAAAAAGACAGCTTTATGCACTACTTAACCAGAAGGCAGTCTGTTGCTGACTCATTCTATCTCCCTCCCTCCAATGCCCCCCAAAATATGTAGCTAGAGAGGGGCTAAATTTGGTGCATATATGTTGAAGAACAGAGAGTAAATTTGGGGGGGCTCTGGTGGAAAAGAGTAAATTTCGAGGGTTTGCGGGGGAAGGAAGGTGAGAGGCTTTGGGGCAACATGGAGGGTGAGGAGAGAAAAGACCAGCCAACTTTTCTTTTTTTTAAAGCAAAGAAAACTTATGTTTATTAAAATGTTTGTTAGGTGACACACACTTTGCTGCCAATTTGACATGAGTAAATAATTCCATTTAGTCCTCAGAGTAACCCTAAGGGGTGGGTGTTCTTGCTGGTTGACCACAAAATCATAGAGGTGAAGTGGGTTGGTTAAGTCACACATGGGGCTTGACCAGGATCTGTGAAACTCCAAACCTGTATTAGTTCATGACTTCGAGATACTTTTCTCAACTCGATGCTCTTCACTTAAATGTCCTCTCTAGGTGAGGAGGCACATCCATCAGTGCCTCCAGATAAAGCATAAGTTCCTTCATGAAGCAAACCACATTGTCTGGCATCTACAAACCTTTACGGCACCATTTTGTCAGAGCCGCTGTTTTCCCAAAAGGGCATGCTTTCTCAGATCTCTGCATCCTTGCTTGCTGTGCTCCTTCTGTCCACTTGGCTTACTCCTACTCAACCCACAAGACTCCTCACAGTAAGCACTTCCTCTTGGAACCCTCCGTGTCAGGGCTGTCATGAAGGTGCCTTCTCTGCTGTTCCCAGAGCACCTTGTTCTTGTTCTGTCACAGCACTTGCACATAGATGCAATCATCAGTGACTTGTCTGTCTTTGCCACTGATGACCGGGTCTATCTCCAGCACCTGTACAGTCCTCAACCCATAATAGTTGCTCAATTAACATATAGGAACTGGGGATGGATATTATCCCTAGTTATCACTCTTCTTGAGCATTTTTTTTTTTTGAAGTATAGTTGATTTACAATATTCTGTTAGTTTCAGGTGTAAAACAAAGTGATTTGGTTATACATATATATTATGTATATATCTGTATTCTTGAATATAATTCCTTGTGCTATACAGTAAGTCTTTGCTGTTTATTTGTTGTATATATGGTAGTCTGCATCTGTTAATCCCCTACTCCCAATTTATCCGTTCCCTCCTCACTCCCCTTTGGTAACTATAAGTTTGTTTTCTTTGTCTGTGAGCCTGTTTCTGTTTTGTAAATAAGCTCATTTGTACTATTTTTTAGATTCCACATATCAGTGATATCATATGATATTTGTCTTTCTCTGTCTCGCTTACTTCACTTAGTATGATAATCTCTAGGTCCATCCATGTTGCTGCAAATGACCAGCTAACGCTTTTGATGTATTAGTTTGGTGGGTGGGTTCAGGGGAGAAAAGGGACCAGGGAAAGAATTATGGGCCCCATAGGAAACTGAGATCTGGTGGTCTTTTTGGCCATTAAATGCATACATATGTTCTACTGCAACAGGAACTCTAGCAGAGACAATAATTTCTCAACCGTTTATTGTGTGGTAAGCATGCTAAGTCAGAAGTGAGTCAACACTGCTCTCTGGGAGGTGCTTGCCAGGGAAAAGGAATGACTTCCTGGGCTGCAGGGCCGATTTAGGAAAATTCCTTGCCCAGCGCCCTAATCAGTACTTTGGTGCCTGGGAAAAATTAACTTATTCCCAGGGGTGAGCCGTTGACTTGCTCCACTCAAGCTTGAGGATTAGGCATTATAATTTGAGTTAACATCACAATGTTCAAATTTAAAAACTGAGCAGGCACAGTCCTTGCCTAGTAGCCTTAGTTGTAAAGCTATTAAAGATAATAGCAGGTTGGTGTATTCGTAGCATAGAAGCTCCTAATAATCTCTTTGGTAGTTTGCCTAGCAGAAATGTCTCTGACCCCTTTTAGGGTGGTTTCTGTTTTCCTTCTGAAAACTGCTTTTCTTGCACAGGGACTTAATGAATTAACTCACAAAACATGAAATGGAAGAACCAATTCCAATCAAAAAGATCTTAGTGGAATAAGATGTGGACTCTCAAAGAATCAAACAAGTTATTTAAAAAGATTAGGTATCTCTTTTCTGGCAGTCAATAGATTTATACAGGGTACCACACTTCCCTGAAGCCACTCCCTTACAAAATATTTATCCTAATATTCGAGTTTTGGATGAGAATCTGAGAATCGTTCTGGTTTAACCAAAGGGCAATATATTTTGTATGCTGAGTCACAATGAAGGAAAGGTACAGATTACATGAGATGACAATGACAAATGTGAACCTGTAGAAAATGAGCCTCATATATGACTGGGAACGACGTGAGAGGAAAAGTATTAGCTAAGAACATGAGAGACAAACCACTAGAGATATAAAGAGTGAAAGAAGTGAGGAGCAAATCCCACCTCTTATGGAACAAGAGGTTTTAAGAGAGATGGACACCTGCATTTGACTAGAAAGTGAAGGGTAAACATAGGGGAGGGCACCGGTCACAGAGTAAAGACATACGCAAGTTACTGAGGAACAACCCCAAATTCCCAAGGGAATGCTGCTGCCCCTCACTCCTCATTCCCTCTGGGTTTGCAGATACAAAACAAGCTCCATCCCATGACGGGGTGCAGCTGTTTAGTTGCGGCTACTAAGCAAACCATAAATTTCCACTTTATGCTTTATGGGAATTGTAGTTTGGGGTTTGAGGAGCTATCTGAAGGCTCTATTATGATTTAACTTTATCCACATAACGACACATCTCAGATCAAGACCAGGTTATTTTCAGTCTTCAAAGAAAAAAAGCAGAAACAGGCAAAAATTTTTGGCCTTTATTTTTCTTGGCAGGGGAAATTGAGATTAATGAAATTTAGTCATGCTTTACTGCTCCTTTTAGATTTCCAACATTATCCCAGGGCTTTCCAGCAGCAAGGTATATGCTTCTGTTCTAGAACAATGGGACAAGGTCACCCTAACCCTAGGCACATAAGGAAAATCCCCAAGTCTTGGAAGAGTTTAAAGACCTCAACAGACTCAGTTCCTGTCCTAGTTTGCCCATGACTTGCCACCTTTTTTTAATTCAGAAAATAATTTACATTAATAACATACAGTACATTGTCTGGCAGGGGGGTTGCTTACTCTGCTGAAGAATATAGTAAATCCTGTGAAGTGGAAATGGAATAGAAGATACTGAAAAAGTACACTTTGGGTTCCACTACTGTACTCAAACTGTGATACTAAATATATTACTTGAGGAACATTACTCCATTTGGCCTAGTACTTACCCAATCTGCAGTAACCCAGGGTGGACAATCTGTAGGCAACCTAACAAAGGCTCATTTCCTCCTCTAAATAGCCTTAATCCCCCCAAAAGCATTTCAGTTATAGGTGCCAAGGTTCTTGAGTTGTATTTAAAAGCTTAAAGAATTAGAGCCAAAGAGAAGGGCCTGAACTCTATCCTATATATGAGAGGGGACTTACCAACTTTATACTAAATACAAAAGCAGTCGAGTTGTGGTAAGTAATGAGAAAATAGCTATAGATGAATTGGTATATTATAGAAACCTCACTTTATAGTTGATTAGAGTCATTTTTTCCTGTGTATCTCCCTCTTCATTACTGCAGTATGTATCACAGGGCCGATGGCAGGAACTAATTGTCCCCCAATACCTATTCTCCCTTTGTGGTGGTTTTAATTATTTGACCCTCCTCCCATCAAGAGGTGGGATGTATGCTTCCTCCCCTTGAATCTGGGTGGGCTCTTGAGACTGGCTTGACCAATAAAGTACAGTGAAGTGATGCTATATAACTTCTGAGGTTGTCATATAAAGCAGCTTCCTCCTTGGTCTCTAGGAACGCTCTTGCTCTTGGAGCCCTGAACCACCCTGTGAGTACAACTGTCCTGAGACTGTTATGCTGAATAGGCCACAGGTAGATGCTCTGTAAGACAATCCCATCTGACCCTGTCCTTCCACCATTCCCGCCCAGGAGCCAAACATGTAAGTGAAAATGCCATCTGGGGACTGAAGGTCCTCCAGCCACAGCTGCTCCAGTTCCCAGCTATTTGAGTCATCCCCCAATATTCTAGTCATCCAGCTGTGACTCCATCTCCCTGTGCCCTTTCTATATTTTGGATCCACGGAATCTCATGAGCATAATAAAATGGTTGTTGTTTTACACCACTAAGTTTGGGGTGGTTTGTTACATAGCAAAAGATCAACTAGAACACATCTTAGAATTTCTGTTTTAGTTGAGTAGATGGCTGTCCAGCTGGAAGCTGCATTTCCCAGCATCCTCTCATGCAGGTGAGTGTGGCTATAAGTCTTGCCTATGGTATGTGAATGGAAGTGATGCAATTTCCAAGTCATGTCAATAAAACATCAGTGCTTGTCCTCCACTTCTCGCTCACTCTTCTTGTTGGCTGAGACATAGTGATAATTGGAGCAGCTACGTAGGATCCATAGATATTCTACATGGCTGTCACGGTTTGGATTCCCCAGGTAGCACACTCTGAGCAGAATTCAATGTGCAAAATATTTATGAAAGAGTTCCATGGGGGTCAACACCTGTAAGGGAGAGGCAGAAGGCAGGAGTGGGCAGAGGGAAAAGTTGAGCTGCAATGCAGGTCCAATGACAGCCTCAGCCAGCCCCACAGAACGCTTGAGAGCTAAACAGCCTTTGAGAAGTGTCCTCCATTGGGTCTAGATGGCCAGGCCTTTATACTCCCACGTGAGTCAGTCATTGGATGTGGGTACCCTGGTGTATGCCTTTGCCTGGTTGTAATCATAGTGTATTATCTATTACTGCATAACAAAATAACCCAAAATTTCGTGGTTAAAAACAACAAATATTTATTAGCTCATAATTTCTGTGTGTTAGGAATCCAGAAATGTATGGGGTTGCATGCAATTAGGCTGTTGGCTGGGGCTACAGTCACCTCCACTCAATTGGCAGCCAGGATTCAGCTCACTGATACGGTTACTGGAAGGCCTCTTCCTTACCACATGAGGCCTCTCCATAGGCTGCCTAAGTACCCTCACAACATGGCAGGCAGTGATCTGAGACGGAGAGAACCAGAGAGCCCAAGACAGAAACCACAGACTGTTTAAAACTTCATCTCAGCAGAGGCATCCCGATTCATTAGAAGTGAATCAGGAAGTCTAGCCCACACGCAAGGAGCGAAGATGACAAAAGGGTGTGAATCCCAGGAGGCAGGGATCATTGGGGCCATGTTAGAGGCTGCCAACCACATGTAGTATGCATACAATTTTGCATCCTATTTTTAGTTTTCATCAACTTAAATGTTTTGTTTTGCTATTTTTCATTTAAACAATGTTTTTAAAAATTACAGAAGCAATATATGCTTATTGTAAAAGCCTTCAAATGCTCAAATGTTGTGGGTTTTTTTTTTTTTTTTTTGCAGCACGCGGCCTCTCACTGCTGTGGCCTCTCCCGTTGCGGAGCACAGGCTCCGGACGCGCAGCCTCAGCGGCCATGGCTCACGGGCCCAGCCGCTCCGCGGCACGTGGGATCTTCCTGGACCGGGGCACGAACCCATGTCCCTGGCATCGGCAGGCGAACTCTCAACCACTGCACCACCAGGGAAGCCCCAAATGCGCAAATGATAGAGGCATACAATCCTTTTCTTTATGCTATTCCTCAGACTAGTTGAACTACCTAGAGGTAAACACAATTGGTTTTTTTTGCATCTGCTGAGATACTTTTCATATATGTATTTCTCTTTGTAGTCCTAATACTTAATATTGTATTCACACACAGCAGATACTCTGCAAATCTTTAATAAATGTTGGAGCTGAGTTTCAGGCTTTGAGATGTCACTGAATCGGGAGTCAGAAGGGCTGGTTCAAATCACAGGATCTGTCCCTTCATTTACTCCTTATTCTCCTTGGCCTCCATTTCCATAATTACCAAATGTACGTGTGATACTAGATTTTTTTCTACAGTCCTTTTCAGATCCGAAATTATATGCATCTAAGAAGGAAATTAGGGACTTCCCTGGTGGTCCAGTGGTTAAGACTCCGTGCTTCCACTGTAGGGGGCATGGGTTCCATCCCTGGTCGGGGAACTGAGATCCTGCACGCCGTGCAGCATGGCCAAAAAGAAATAAGAAGGAAATTGTTATTCATCTTATGATCTCTTTATATACCAATTCAAATTAAATATTGTAAACTAATTACTAGTTCTAGACTGTACATTTTACCCTGTTTTTCAATATCAACATATGCTTTTCAGTGTAAGTTATTTTAAAAAAATTAAGATGTCAATGATTTTGAATATCAATCATAGTTTGAATATCAGTCATAGGTAAGTCTTTAATCTTTAAAATTTTTCAGTAATAAAAACTATAAAACACTTTAAGCACAAGGGTATTTGGCTCTGAGATCTTTGTTCTCTTACAATCTAGATCTGAGGTCTAATCAAATTTCTCATTAACATTCTTGTCTCTTGGGCTAAATGAAATAAGCAACATACTGTGCAACTGTTAAGACATTTTAAAATACTGGTTATTAGAAAATTATTTGGGGATTACTGTTTTCTTTATCTTTTTATAAAAGGTGGCCATTATGTATACACACATACTTTTTTGGTTCCAAAATGTCTTTATCAAGGTTCATTTTTTTCACATGTACTTGTTTCCAAAAGTTGGGTCAATCACAAACCTAAGGTCTAGCTATGCTAAGGTAGGATTAACCTTACAAAATGTCTAAAAAATTGTCATACTCATGCGTGTCATTTATTTCTGCTTGAACTATTCCCCAGCCACACTGGGCCTTTGGTAACAGGGGTTTGTAATCACTTTGCTAGTGACATTTTAACAGTGGTCATGAATGACATTGTTAACATTAAAAAAAAACCCACCTCTTACCACTGCTTTTGTTGCTAAGCTGCTTTAGTTCTTCTCCCTGTGGGAGCTTGAATCGTGGTGGGGTAATTTGTTCCGGCAACAATAAAGCTGACAGTTTATATTAGCCAAAGCTTCATGTTGGCAAAAGAATTCACCTGTCCCCTTTTATGCACATCAATAGCTCTTACCCTCCTTCAGTACCCTTTCTATCACCAGCATATAGTTTTCCCTCTTCTGATTGCATTGCTTTTTGGTTTTGCTTTCAGAAGTAGTCTTTTTTAAGGGTTAGAATCCAACAGACTCAGTAAATCTTACTGTGACTAGTAAAAATTCCATCAAAATATGCAGAGCTCTGCAATAATAAATTAATCTTCACAATCCTGGTGGACAGTTTGTAGTAGCAGTATTCTGTTACTTAGGTTGACCTTGGACAAGTCATTTAATTCTCCAGTCTTAGGAAAGAAATACATTTCTTTAGGAAAACAGAAGCTAGAGGTTATATTAGGCATGACTTTCCCTCACAATCAATGGAATTGAGTTTTGTACTCAATTCACTTAGAAGGGGGACTTCAAGGGCTCCCATGGATGGTTAGTTGCAACCTCCTGAAACATCCCGCCAAGTTCTGAACACACATTTTCCTATAATGATGGTTCTCAGTCCCTAAGCACATTGAGCATTCACTGTGTCAGGAAATAGGCCAAGCAAGTTTTAGAGGCTTTCTGACTTGCTCCTCATAACAACCCTATAAGGTTGGAGGTAGGTACAATTATTAGAACATTTATCCTCATTTTACAGATGAAGAAATAGTTAAATTTTTCCAAGTAATATTTCCAAAGTTGAACAAGATCTGACCTGGCAAGAAACAGTGTTTAAACAACTCAGCACCAAACAATAATAAATTATTGTATACTGAGTATTGTTAACAAGGTATAATACTTTTTATTGATGTATTCATTATAATACAATTCACAATAAATTTGGGGGGCATTCTGTATGAAGTTTAGGCTTTAAAATTTTTCCTGTATATATATTCAATTCTTATAGTGGTCCACAAGGTTTTTTGAGGCAAAATGGGACAGTAAAAAATATCTCTAATTAAACATTCTTGCCTTTAGTCTTTAACTGGGTAACAATGGGCAAGTTATTTGATACTTCTTGGGTCTTAATACCAATTGTTAGCAGGGTTTTGTGAAAATTAGACACAATGTACTTAAAGCTTTAATGGCACGTATTAGAATATCTTTTCTAAATGGTATTATTTATTATTCCAGGGTCTTCCAGATTGCCGTCTTCACCTAAAAGGACTTGGCCTTGATCCTTTGTAGATTTCTCATTGTTGACTCCCTTGTTGCTTACAGTCAAAATTACATCAGCTGTTATTCTTCTCATCTATATGTATTTTTCTTCTATCTGGGTCTCTTCTTCAGAAAGTCTTGCAACCATCTTCAATGTTTATGGTCACAATAACCTTAATATTTAGCGTTAGGTGACTAATAGGCACCCATGGGACAGACTTTCATGTTTACTTTATGTAAAAACTAACAAATTTTATTGAGTACTACTTAGCCCAAACAAGGTATTCTTTACAGAATTCCAAGTTCAACACATGCTGCCTAGATGGCAGTCCTAGGATCCTGGACCATCTTAGTTATATATCACCTTTTCTCCATTTGAATGCAATATTCCCTCACCAAGAATCCTATGAAGTCTACACTCATTCATTGAAGAGTACTGTGCAAAACACAAAACTGAAAGTGTTTGCCCCCTTGAGGTCAGCAACAGTGCTAAGGGATAAAGAAGGTAGAGAGAGATAAGAAGTTTGTATTAAATTCAAAGACTTTCACCAAGAATTTATACAATTTATACAATTTCAGGCAACTGAGAATTTTAAGCAAAGTACTTTAAGCAAAGTATACAACTTCATGACTGAAGTGAATAAAATAATTCTGAAAAAACTGTTACAGGTGACAAATTTTGTACAATTTTTGAAGATAAAGTACTGGTGACATACTATAGTCTAAAATTTTTATCCTCTGTTATATCAGTAAAATCGCAACCTATAGTTGGGCTAAGTCTTTGATGAAAGCAAAAAGGAATAAGGATTACAAAACAAAGGATTCTGAACATAGATTTTGAAAACAAATTAATATAGCATTAGATTATCTCCTAGATTAATTGTAAATTTTTAATTTTTTTTGACAATAGAAAATTATGAGAGCTGTTAGTTTTGCCTTTTATTACTGGAATAATTTAGTTGACTTAATACTACAGATGGTGTTAATATAATAAATATGGAACATCAATGAGGACCTAAATTATGTCTCTTGAAACCTCCCTCATTCCAAGGGTGTATGTGTGTGCAATCTATTATACAAAGAAAAATATCCCATAAATCACCATGACATTATATAAACAGATTCAAAAGAAAACAGAAAAATGTGTTATCCATTAAGCTTCTCAATACTGATTCTTAGACGTAACAACCTATGGAATCTGTACTAATGGGAGGAAATTATGTGCAGCAGTTAAGAACAATGGGCTTTGAAGTCAGAGAACCAGGCTTGATTCTATGACTCTTTTGCTGTGGCCTTGGGCAAGCTACCCAATATCCATGGGCTTTAGCTTCTTCACCTGTAAAATGAGATAATACTGGCTGACAGGGAAGTAAAAGGACAAAACAATATAATGTATGTAAAGCCAGAGTGCTTAGTATGTAGAAAATCCTGAATAATCATTAGCCTTCATTATTATGATTATTATTAGCGCTGTCCAAGTATACATCTGATGTATGATTATATTATATATATTTTCTATTTACCCAGCTTCACAGAATACTTAAATCTTTTCTTTAGCACTAGAAAAAAATAGGTCCTAATGGAGCTATTATTTCATCCATTTTACAAACTAAGTGATCAATGAAGATAAACAAAAGTTCATATTTTAAGGATTTTCTTTTTTATGTCACAAAGATTATCAGTGCTTTTACATGAAAGGGCATCTATACATGTTTATTAAACTATTTAACATTTACACGCAATACATAAATGTTTGGAAACCTCAAAGTTGTTTGACAATTGCAATATCGTTTTCAAATAAATCATGGTAGAACCTTAAATATTACATCATTTAGATTATTTTTTAGAGAGATACACCTCTAAGAGATCATGCCAACGTAACTGTCCTTTAACTAACTGGGTGCTAGTAGATGTTTCAGCATATGGATGGTTCCTCTACTGCATGGGCACCCTCTGTGACAGCTTTGACACATTTAGCCATTGTCTGTGAGGCTCTGCTAATTGAATCTGAAAGATATCAAGAAAATGTGCGTTTTGATAACACAACTTCAAAAGAAGCACACAGTAAAACTTTCCTGTTGCACATATTCAGGAACAACAACAATAAAAAAGACTGGAAGAGTCTATGTAACTATACATAAACATTGTAAAATCAATAAGTTCAGAAGATAAGCCCCTTAATAGCTAAATGCTTTTAATAAGTACTCCTAGGAATGATTAAATAATTATATACAGCCATATAAAGGGCCAGTATGCAACCATTAAAAATATTATAGAAAAGTATTAAAGACAGGAAAAGAATGTGCAATATACCATTACTGAAAAAAGGTTACAGAACAGTGTACTAAAATCCATGAATTCACTTTATGGGTGAATTTTATGTATGTGAATATTTCAATAAAGCTGTCCAAACCCTCTCTCCCAGAGTAAATAAGTAATCTCATTTTTAGTTTAAATAAATTAATATATGTGTATATCCCTGGATGACTGGCCAAAATGTTAAACATAGTTATTTCTGGGTAGTGGGATCATAGTGATTTTTCCTTGCTCTTGTGGCCTTAGGTATGTATTCTACAATGAACATAACTTTTATAATACAACTGAAAAAAACCTATTAATAATCTGAGGGCTTCCCTGGTGGTGCAGTGGTTGAGAGTCCGCCTGCCGATGCTAGGGGACACGGGTTCGTGCCCCAGTCCGGGAGGATCCCACATGCTGCGGAGCGGCTGGGCCCGTGAGCCATGGCCGCTGAGCCTGTGCGTCCAGAGCCTGTGCTCCGCAATGGGAGAGGCCACAACAGTGAGAGGCCCACGTACAGCAAAAAAAAAAAAAAAATAATAATAATCTTAGAGCTTCCCTGGTGGCACAGTGGTTAAGAATCCGCTTGCCAATGCAGGGGACACGGGTTCAAGCCCTGGTCCGGGAAGATCCCACATGCCGTGGAACAACTAAGCCTGTGTGCCACAACTACTGAGCCTGTGCTCTAGAGCCCATAAGCTGCAAATACTGAGCCTGCGTGACACAACTGCTGAAGCCTGTGTGCCTAGAGTCCATGCTTTGCAACAAGAGAAGCCACCACAATGAGAAGCCCGCACACCTCAAAGAAGAGTAGCCCCCGCTCGTCACAACTAGAGGAAGCCTGCATGCGGCAACAAAGACTCAATACAATCAAAAATAAAAATTAAAAAAAAAATAATCTTAGATACAAACTGCACCAAGAACTTGAAAAATATACTCCTATCTGCTTTTAGACAGAAAATTATTTTAAATTGTCTATCAACTATCTCATAACCTAGATGTTATATCAAGTGTTGTAAAATCTGTAGTAAACAAGTTTGTTAGTCTGCATTCCTTAAGCACATTCTTAACCATTTACATCAGAAGCACCATTTGGCATGTTTCACATTTTAGTGTTTTGATTCTTCTACTGTAATTCTCAGAAAAACCTTCACAGATGTTTGTCACTTAGAAAATTCTCCCTAAATTGCTATACAGTAATTCTTCATACAGTAGTAAAATTTTATATTTAAAATCTGTTAATTCTTGGATTTTCAAACACTACTTACATTTCAGAAAGAAAAATTAGAGTAAAATCAGAAAACATAAAGTTACATTAGTTCTGATATTTGAAAAATCTTCTGAGATTAAAAACATCAAATACTACCACTAGCACGTTGGAATCATAATGCTAAATTAGGTGATTTTACTCCTCTCTACCTTTCATGTTTGGCAGCCATGCTGACAACTGCGTACCTGTCATGTAGAAGTCTTTTATTGTTAGCTGAGGTGGAACAAGTGGATCAGCAAGAAGGTGTTGGTTCACGAGCTGCAAAAAAAGAGTAAGAGATCAATAATAATAGTATTGAAAATTAGTACTGTTACACCAGAGGATACATTATTATGAAAACTGCGTATAGGCGTGTTTTTACCTTGGAAAGCTCATTTGCTTGCTGGAAATAATTAGCTCCTTCGACATCATCATATCGAACAAGATTAGGAGAGACTTCTTCCAATCTGTTCCTTACTTGATCCAGAGTATCATATGGAAGAGTCATACCTGCAATCTATAACATAACAGGTTCCAAAAATTGACATAAAGCATTAATACTTAAATATTTCAAATAATACATCATTGCAACTATGGTAAAATAATGCAGTACTACTATGAAAAATATATTGGTGTCCATTTGTATGTATATTAAGCAGGTGGTTAAGTGGGGAATACTACTGTAAATAATTCTTCTAATTCATAAACAGCTGTCAATACATTAGTAATTTGTTTTTAGAAAATACACTGATTATGAAATAAAGAAATGCTTTGCTAAATTTGAATGCTTTGGCTAACCTGCTATTGCTCATATATAAAGTTGACAGACAACTGTATATTATTATTTTAAATCTCATGATGCTTTTTATAGTTAAAGAGTTAAAAACACAAGTCAAAAGTAAAAACACCTATTTCAAATCCCCATGTTTGTTTTTTTTTCGGCCACGCCATGTGGCCTGTGGGATCGTAGTTCCCCACCAGGGATCAGACCCGCGCCCTTGGCAGTGAAAGTGTGGCATCCTAACCACTGGACCTCCAGGGAATTCCCCAAATCCCCGTTTTCTGAACACGTTTTTCCTACAGAGATTATTCAAGTCATCTCTGCATTTCAGACGTGCATCTTCCTTGACTTCGAAAATCATTCTGACGAGCTAACATGTCAAACATTCCATTAGCATCACTAAGGACAAATACCTCAGAAAGTGCTCTTATAATTTTCCAGTCTTCTCTTGCCAAGCCAGGAGGTGTCACTGCTACTTTAGTCTGCTGAGCTCGGCCCTCAGTATTGACATAAGTAGCAGACTTCTCTGTGTAAGCAGCGCCGGGGAGAATAACATCCGCTATAGGAGCTCCAACATCACCATGATGTCCTGTGAAAAGACGGAAAATGGCAAACCACATTTTAGCACAAAGCTGAGTAGATATTATACATGAACACAGTATATATCCTTTTAAAATTACATTTTTATAATTATAAGTGTTTTAAAAATTAAAACAATATAGTATTGAAGTATTTGGAATAAAAATTAAAGCCCACTTTGCCCACAGTTAAACTCCCTTCCCAAAGAAAACTATTGTGAAAGCATTTGGTATGTGTCTTCCCAGATTAATTTTTGCAAATACACAAACACGTATAACAACATAAACACACATATTATGGGCAACTAGGTGTATCATTTCTCTTGATCATTACAAAGTGAAAACGCTCAGATGTATGTTAGTGAAATTTGGTAAAGTAAACTGAAATGGTGGAGGAACAAAAAGTGTCAGGAGTATGACATACAGGAGTATGATTAAGAGCATAAACAGAAGATTACAGAAAATAGTATGCTGAAAGACTATCACTCATTAAAAGTTTAACAGAAGGTGTTGGAAGAAAAAAGAAACTTTAGTTAATTGAAAGAAAAGCCAATGTACATGTTTGCATATGTACATGTTTGCATATGCATAGAAGTACATATGAACTGTGCATCTATCTAAACCATCATCAATGATTATCTCTGGATAGAACTAGGATAGGATTTTAGCTTATGCATTTTGGTTTAACTTTATTAAACTAAAGATACGGAATATTACATAATGCTTTTTATGTGGTATGGCAATAAAAAGCCTAGTGTAAGTGTATGGTGTTTGTGTTAAATGAAGTGAAAAGTTATATACTTTTCTCTATAAAATATCCAGGAATACTCGACTCCTTTTATTCCAAAGAGGCTTGATTACATTTGCAATGAGTTAGAGATCAAGAAAATGAGTCAAACACAAAAAACCAAAGGAGTGCTATTAAATATAATTCATTAAGTGTCTTATGACACAGGACTCGTGATTTTCTAACTTTTACACTGTTTATATATATAAAAAAGCTTCTCCTGGATTACATAATAACATTAAATATTCTTTGAAAAACTGAATTTAATGTTACATAATATTTCATAATTTAAATTACTATTACTGGGGGTATTTAGGTTTCTTCTAATTATTTGTTATTAAAAAACATGAGGTGGGGCTTCCCTGGTGGCGCAGTGGTTGACAGTCCGCCTGCCAATGCAGGCAACACGGGTTCGTGCCCCAGTCCGGGAAGATCCCACATGCCGCGGAGCGGCTGGGCCCGTGAGCCATGGCCACTGAGCCTGCGTGTCCGGAGCCTGTGCTCCGCAACGGGAGAGGCCACAACAGTGAGAGGCCCGTGTACCGCAAAAACAAACAAACAACATGAGGTGATAATTCTTAATAGCAATAGCAACTATGTAACTAATAAACCTATTTTTTATAAACGTATTTTTTTAAATATAAAATCTAAAACATTTAAATATCTATAAAAATACATATTAACAAATATGTTTTTAAAATTGGTGTGTGTGTAGGGAAATTCTCAAATGGAAAATAATCAATCCACTAAATATATTGCCATATAGTTCCTAATATACACAATGTACTATTCTCTTCTGTTTCTAGTGCCATAGATGCTACTAACCTTGATAAATGATGAAACAATCCTTTGGCAAATCCTGTCGAGTAATACAACCTCCATCTGCTCCCAGAAGAAACAGCACTTTGGGAGGGTTCTTCCGAATTGCTTCCACCCCAGGTTTATAGCCAAGGTCCAAAGCAGCTACTTGGCTTGCAATCCTGTAAAACAAGTACGAGTTTTTAGCATACTTGTTGTGTTTTCATTATAAAAATTTAAATGTGATTCTTGAAATGATAACTAGTCTCTTTTCTATTCAATGCTGTCAAAGATCTTCCCTCATCATTTTTACCCATTTGAAATAGATGTCAAAACCAGAAGCAGCTGTCTTTTACTGTTTCAAGAATGGCAAAAAAGTAAATAAGATGCTTAGGACACTGTTTCTTCATGAAGTAATACTTAATGGACTAATTCTGGAAACTTTATGCCAACTGCAATTGTCTTAAGTTGATTTTTATTCAATACAGTAAGACTTGATAAGTCCAGCACAGTCATTAGAGAAAAATTAGATGATTTTGAAAACCAAAAGGGAAAAATTTAAACACCACTCATAAAACTAATTCAGAGAAAACTATAATTAGTATACTGTTGTATGTTCTTATGGAATTTTTTCAATGAACATACATTACTAAGAGAAGCAGATAATAATCTTTTAAAGAAAAGGTTTCAAAGAACTATACTTTGAACATTTGGGAGTCTTTGGTCTAGTTTGCTGTTGTTAATTTTCTTACAAGAGATAGTAGCCATTTTGAGGACCTACTGTGAATAAAGCTAGTTGGGTTTTACGTATTTGGTAAGGGAGGAGGGCAGGTCAAACGAACTCCCAATAGATGCTGCTGCTCTGTCAAACTCTCTAATGGGACATCAAAAGAATAAAATAGTTTGAAAAATTTAACAAAAGAAGTGCAAGATTTGTATAATGAAAATTACAAAACAACTCCAAAGGAAATTAAAGACCATAACAAATGGAAAGACATCTATGTTCATGGATTGGAAGACAATATTGTTAAGATGGCAACACTTCCCAATTGACCTACAGATTTAATGCAATCCCTATCAAAAAATCACAGCTGAATCCCTTGCAAAAACTGACAAGTTGATCCTAAAATTCACATGGAATGCAAGGGACCAAAACTAACAAAATCTATCTTTTTTTTTTTTGTCACTCTGCATGGCTGGCAGGATCCTAGTTCCCTGACTGGGGATTGAACCTGGGCCCACGTCAGTGAATGTGTGGAGTCCCAACCACTGGACTGCCAGGGAGTTCCCAATCAAATCTATCTTAAAAATGAACAAAGTTAGAGAACTCACACTTTCCAAGTTCAATTTCAAAACTTAGCTCCCCCTGCCGCCCCACCTACACAATATATTTTTTAAATGTCTCTCCTTCTAAGCCTGGATGTCTCTCAAAGATCTGAGCAGAGACTCACACACTAACTTATGACAGAGCCCACCTCATCTTGGAAAACAAACTAAGTAACCTAAGTTTGCCTCTGCAAGAATGATCAGTAAACAAAAAAAGGATTAAAAGATTCTCCAAGAATTAGAAAATATGCTTTACTCTGAAATAAACTTACTATAAGAAATAAAGACAAGGGACTTCCCTGGTGGTCTAGTGGCTAAGACTCCGAGCTCCCAATGCAGTGGGCCTGGGTTTGACTGTTGGTCAGGGAAATAGATCCCACATGCCACAACTAAGAGTTCGCATGCTGCAACTAAAGATCCCGCATGCTGCAACTAGAAGACCCTGCATGCCGCAATGAAGATACCGCGTGCTGCAACTAAGACCCGGCAGAGCCAAAATGAGACCAAATAACAATGTAAAAGTAAACCAACTGGCTTCTTCTGAACTTAAAAGGAAAAACCATATCAAAAATTTCAATTTGAAAATGGAGAGTTCTATGATATTCCCAGGCAGAGGTAATGTCAAATGAATGTCACTCAGTTATATTCTAGTAGAAAATTTTAACATCAAAAATAAGGAATCCAAAAAAGCAAGTGGACAAAAACACATACATATATAAAATCAGGTTATAATCAGAGACAAAACTCAGATTAGATGAGATCTTCTCTAAAATGTGAAAGAAAGGTGAAAAAAATACTGAGTATTAAAGGAAACAACTTGTGATCTTTGTATCTAGCCAAGTGGTCATCTGTGAGAAGGAATCAGAAAGACATTGTTAAGACACAGAAATTTTTCTTAAAAAGTTATTAAGTACCCATTCAGTAAAAACAAACAACAAAAAAAAAATTAATAAAGACATGGATTCAAAAGTGAATTAAAAATAAGAAAATATCTAGTCTCTTTTTATTCTAAAAATTCTAAAATGCTAAAAATTGTGGCTAGAAAGGATCTAGAGGTGGTCAATGCAAATAAACTATTTTAAAAATATAAAGTTTTGGGGACTTCCCTGGTGGCGCAGTGGTTAGGAGTCCGCCTGCCAATGCAGGGGACATGGGTTAAATCCCTGGTCCAGGAGGATCCCACATGCCTCAGAGCAGCTGAGCCTGTGCACCACAACTACTGAGCCTGTGCTCTAGAGCCCATGAGCCACAACCACTGAGCCCGCGTGCCACAACTACTGAAGCCTGCGCGCCTAGAGCCCGTGCTCTGCAACAAGAGAAGCCACCACAATGAGATGCCTGCGCACCTCAACAAAAGAGTAGCCCCCACTCTCCACAGCTAGAGAAAGCCCGGGCACAGCACCGAAGACCCAACACAGCCAAAAATTAAAAAAAAAAAAAAAAAAAAAAGGTAAAAAAAAATGTTTACGTGATGAACTACAATGCCAAATTAAACCAATAAGTGGGGAAATACAACGCTGAAACTAATGTTTAAGAACGCATTTGAACACTTTTACATTTAAAAAAGTTTGCCTAGCAAACTTAAAAGTGTTTAGCCTCAATCCTTAAACAAATTTGAAGATTTGAAAAATAATACTTAAGGTAGAAAGGATTATAGGAAATTGGAAATTCACTCACTAATGCAAAATGAATTACATGTTAAGATGAAGGAAAGGTTAAAAAATTTATATATATTCACATTATATAGCCATTAATGTTTATGTTTATAAAGAATTTCTAATCATGAGAAAATTCTTGTTTGGTAATGAAAATCAATCAAAATCAGGACACAAAATTGCATACACAGTATGACTTCAACTATATAACTAAAAAAATATTTATATACACACACAAAGAAACCCAGAACAAAGCGCACAAAAACTGCAACAGTAATTATCCACAGATTGTGAACTATGGATAATTTCCATTTTTGTATTCTTTCTTCCCTTTCCAACTTTTCTAAATAAATCTGCACTATTGATATTGTCAGAGAAAAGCCTCACTTTATTTGAATTCTCACGTTAGCTTACATATATTTTTTTTAAATAAATTTATTTATTTTTGGCTGTGTTGGGTCCCTGGTGCTGCACGCAGGTTTCCTCCAGCCGCGGCGAGCGGGGGCCACTCCCCACCGTGGTGCGCAGGCCTCCCACTGTGGTGCCCCCTCTTCCCCCTCACCCCCACCGCTGCAGAGCACAGGCTCCAGGTGTGCAGGCTTCAGCAGTTGTGGCACGTGGGCCCAGCAGTCGCGGCTCGCGGGCTCCAGAGCACAGGCACAGCAGTTGCAGCGCACAGGCTTAGCTGCTCCGCAGCACGTGGGATCTTCCCGGGCCAGGGCCCGAACCCCCATCCCCTGCATTGGCAGGCAGACTCTCAACCACTGCGCCACCAGGGAAGCCCAGCTTACATTTTTATCACTTAAAAGTCAGAGGACTTATTGCAATTTTTGAACCACAGTATATTAATATGATACAGATTTTTAAGATTTTCTTAGCACTTACTGCAATTTGGATATTTTAAATATTATTTACTATCTTGGCTTTTTCTCACACAAAATAAAGGTTTCTATTTCACATCTGCTACTGAGATAATGTCGCTAAATGTCGCTAAATATTAAGTTGTTTGTAAATCTAAATGTGACAGTGTACACAAAATATACACAAAATTATAGATTATAAAACAACTACTCGGGCTTCCCTGGTGGCGCAGTGGTTGAGAGTCCGCCTGCCGATGCAGGGGACACAGGTTCGTGCCCCGGTCCAGGAAGATCCCACATGCCGCGGAGCGGCTAGGCCCGTGAGCCATGGCCGCTGAGCCTACGCGTCCGGAGCCTGTGCTCCACAACGGGAGAGGCCACAGGCCCGCGTACCGCAAAAAAACAAAAAAAAACACAAAAAAACAACTACTCAACTTACCTATGAAGGATATTCATAACTTTCCAATCACCAGTAACACCACTACTCATCCGAATCTTTTGAGCAATGTTGGAAACAGCTGCAAGAATTGCTGCCCCATCATTTCTTTGGAGTGCAGAACTGCCTAAAACCACCATTGGTTTTTTAGCTTCCTTTAGGACCTTTAAGAAAAAAGAACTTTCATTTAAAAAAACATTAGAAGTGGGAAGGAAATCTAAAAAAGAGGGAATAAATGTGTATGTATAACTGATTCACTTTGCTGTACAGCAGAAACTAACATAACATTGTAAAGCAACTAAACTCCAATAAAAATTAATTAAAAAATAAAATAAAGGGCTTCCCTGGTGGCGCAGTGGTTGAGAGTCCGCCTGCCGATGCAGGGGACACGGGTTTGTGCCCTGGTCCGGGAAGATCCCACATGCCGCGGAGCGGCTGGGCCCGTGAGCCATGGCCGCTGAGCCTGCGTGTCCGGAGCCTGTGCTCCGCAACGGGAGAGGCCACGACAGTGAGAGGCCCGCGTACGGCAAAAAAAAAGAAAAAAAAAGAATTAGCTTTAAAAAATAAAATAAAATAAACAAACATTAGAAGTAACTAAATCTAACCAAATTTGCATCTATAATATGCTGTCCCAAGTTTTAGTTCTAACATGAATGTCTTAATTTGCTAGTCGACATATGGATATACATACAACCAGATTTACTCAAAAATCTCTTGCCAATGCTACTGTGAAATAGCTAAACTAGTATCAAATAAAACAGATTTTCAAAAAGGAATAATTGGGAATGAAAACTCTAGCCAAACATCCTTTGGTCAGAATGACTATGGATAGGTCCCAGAAAAAATTGTGGAATGTCCATACAGAGGTTCAGGTGATATTTTGTAACAGGAGAAACCATGCTGAAGTACCATGTCTACTATAGTCCATCTACTCTCTATGCCCCAGACAGGGAGGAGAAGGTAGGGAAAGCAATGATCACTAGATCACAATGCAGAATACCTTAAAGTTAAAGGCTTTGCTTTAAGCCACAGTAACTACCTGAATACCAAAAACTGAGAGGAAATGCATCCCAAGTGCAAAAGAAACTACACATACAGTAGAGGATGGAAAAATTAGAAGTAAAGCTGTAGACTATAACAGTTCACTCTCCTGCCCATCTTCTGTGTCATTCTTCAATAAATAGCTGGACCCAATCAATGAATCAGCATGAGAATTATGCCTAGATACTACAAAAAGGAGGATATTCACAAGAGGAATTTCCCAAGGAAATGTGAAGTGCTTTCAGTAGCCTCAAAAAAATAAGAAACAGTTTTCAATAGCCTCAAAGAAAATGAAAAACAATCCCTCACTTAAAAAAAGAGCTCAGAGAAGTTACATAATAGAGAGTATTATGGAAGACTTTCATCAGAGAATTCAAGAAAGAAATAGAAGAGAAACAAAGCAGAAATGAAAATCATTCTAGAAACAATAAAAAACAGAATTAAACATGACTATAAATACCGGGACAAGAAAGATAGTTTATATGAAATTATATAAAATAAACCAAAAAAGAAAAGAATAAAGAAAAAATGACAGAAAAGATAGAAGAGGAGATCCAATATCTGCACTGTTAAGAGTTCTTAACAAAAAGAACTAATTAATGGAAAATACATTTAAATATATTAGAGAAGAAAACTTTCCTGATGAACACTCATCACCTTCTGGGGTATGGGGATGTGAGCTAGAGAGAAGAGAAGGATTCTTCTCAATACATTAAAAAAAAATACTTTTGATCACAGTAACAATAATGATGTTATTCAAAACCGACAGACAAAGAAGTTGGGTTTGGCTGCTTTGTGCCCTCACACTTGATTTTCTTCTTGCCTACACCTGAAGCTGTCGGTAAAGCAACCATCCTGGAACCATGAGGAGAGGCTCACACACAAACACACGTGAGTGAGTAAATGCACTGAGGATAGCAAAGCAGGAAGGTAGGCTCCTGCCTTGATGACATCTTTGGACAACTGCACCATCTGTCAAACTGCTTACCTTCAGAACCAGTTATGTGAGAAACAGAAATCTTTTACATTTTTTTAACAATCACCATCCCACACATCACATACACACACACACACACACACACACACACACACACACACACACAACTCCTAAAATAAAGAGAATCTTGAATCTTCAGACTGAAAGCTGTATGTCCCATTAAAAAAAAAAAATGGTAGAGAACCACCATCAGTAAGACATATTCTAGTGAAGTTACTAAATTTCAAAGATAAAAAATCAAGCATGAACTATCAATAAAAAAGTATCTAGACAACAACAACAAAAAATAGGACAGGATTGGAAGAGAATATGGCTGACACTGGGCTGCTTCTCCACAGTTACAAAAGGCAGTATCTATAAAGTTCAGAGGGAAAAAAAGTATAACCCTAGATCTTTATATCCTGTCAAGGCTCTCTTCAGGAATAAAATAAACATTCTCAAGCAAGAAAGAACTCAAGGAATGGTGCACTTACATCTCCTCTAGAAAACAAAAACAAACAAAAACAAATCCAAAAGCTCTAAACTCCAGATGGCAATTAAATGAATGTAAATAAAGAACTTAGTAATGAAAAAGTCATGTAAAAAAAACTGGTGAGGGACTTCCCTGGTGGTCCAGTGGTTAAGACCCCACACTTCCACTGCAAGGGGCATGGGTTCGATCCCTGGTCCGGGAAGTAAGATCCCACATGCCGTGTGGTGTGGACAAAATAAATAAATAAATAAAAAACAAACAAAAACTGGTGAAATTTCTTTAGGAATAATAACCCTTGCTGTAAAGAAAGATTTCACTGAAGTTTAAAGTTTAATTCTTTCAGTTTTACTTCATTTTTTAATGATAACTTCAAGTAAAATTAAACTCTGATAAATAAAAATGTACAGTATGATTTCATTTTTGTTTACCTATCCATCCATCTTGCTCTATATATGAATAGAGAAATGACTGTATGATGTTTCATCAATGCTTGTTTGGGGTAGTGGGATTTTGGATAATGTTTACTTTCTTATATATTATTTTCTATGTTGCTATATATATGTAGTTTTTAACAGCAATCACATATTATTCCAAAAATAATAAATTTTAAAAATAATACTTAAAAATCAACAAGAGTAGATACATATAACTCAAGAGCACCTGGCTGAAAGGATGGCTGCCCGAAGCAATGTCTTGAAGAATTTTGGGAGAATCTCCCAGATGGTCGTAGCTGTAAGTGAGATCAACAGGGCTGCCTATAAGGGCCACTTTTAAGTCATTGTGGAGCCAACTGAAAGAAAACAACAGAGTTTTTAGAGCTAAATCACTAAGTTAGCAGTTACTGGTCTCTTCAATGCTATGTGCTACATCTATTTAAATTAGAAAATGTTAAAAGCACTAAAGCCCTCCCAGAACATTTAAATTTAACAGATATTATTGCGTACCTTTCAAAAATAAAGTGTTGTAAAAATACAGGCATACCTTGGAGATATTGTTGGTTCCTTCCCAGACCACAAAATAAAGTGAGTCACAATAAAGCAAGTCACACAAATCTTTTGGTTTCCTGGTGCATATAAAAGTTATATTTACACTACACTGCAGTCTATTAAGTGTACAAAATCATTATGTCAGAAAAACAATATACACACCTTAATTAAAAAATACTTTATTGCTAAAAACATGCTAAACATCGTATGAACCTTGAGTGAATGGAAATCTTTTTGCTGGTGGAGAATCTTGCCTTGTGCTGATGGCTGCTGACTTTGATCAGGGTGGTGGTTGCTGAAGGCTGGGCTGGCTGTGGCAGTTTCTTAGAATAAGACAGTAATGAAGTGTGCCGCTTCGATGATCTCTTCCTTTCATGAACAATTTCTCTGTAGCATGCAGTGCTGTTTGATGGCATTTTACCCACGGTAGAAATTCTTTCACAATTGGGAGTCAATCCTTTCAAATCTGGCTGCTGCTTTATCAACTTAAATTTATGTAATATTCTAAATCCACTGTTGTCATTTCAACAATTTCTTCACAGAATTCACCAGGAATAGATCCTATATCAAGAAACAACTTTTTTTGCTCATCCATAAGAAGCAACTCTTCATCCATTAAAGTTTTATCATGAGATTGCAGCAATGCAGTCACATCCTCAGACTCTACTTCTAATTCTAGTTCTCTATTTCCACCACATCTGCAGTTACCTCCTCAGCTGAAGTCCTGAGCCCCTCAAAGTAATCCAGGAGGTTTGGAATCAACTTCTTCCAAACTCCTTTTTAACACTGATATCTTGACCTCTTCCCATGACTCAAGAATGTTCTTTTTTTTTTTTTTTGCGGTACGCAGGCCTCTCACTGTTGTGGCCTCTCCCGCTGTGGACCACAGGCTCCGGACGCGCAGGCTCAGCGGCCATGGCTCACGGGCCCAGCCACTAGGCGGCATGTGGGATCTTCCCGGACCTGGGCAAGAACCCGCGTCCCCTGCATCGGCAGGTGACTCTCAATCGCTGTGCCACCAGGGAAGCCCTCAAGAATGTTCTTAATGGCATCTAGAATGGTGAATCCTTTCCAGGTTTTCAATTTACTTTCCATCAGTAGAATCACTAGCTATGGCAGCTACAGCCTTATGAATGTATTTCTCAATAAGACCCAAAAATCTTACTCCTTGATCCATGAGCTGCAGAATGGACGTTGTGTTAGCAGGCAAAAAACAACATTAATCTCATTGTGTATCTCCATCAGAGCTTTTGGGTGATCAGGTGCAATTATCAATTAGCAGTAATATTTTGAAAGGAATCTTTTTTTCTGAGCAGTAGGTCTCAACAATGGGCTTAAAATATTGAGTAAACCATGTTGCAAACAGATGTGCTATTATCCAGGCTTTGCTGCTCCATTTACTGAGTACAGGCAGAATAGATTTAGCAAAATTCTTAAGGGCCCTAGGATTTTTGGAATGGTTAAGTTGAGCACTGGCTGCAACTTCAAGTCACCAGGTGCATTAGCCCCTAACAGAGTCTGTCCTCTGAAGCTCTGAAGCCAAGCACTGACTTTTCTTCTCTAGCTATGAAAGTCCTTCTCCAGCAATGGCATCTTTTTCCAATATAAGGCTGTTTCGTCTACACTGAAAAATCTGTGGTTTAGTGTAGCCACCTTCATTAATTATCGTAGCTAGATCTCCTGGATGACTTGCTGCAGCTTCTACATCAGCACTTGCTGCTTCACCTTGCACTTTTATGTTATGGAGACAGCTTCTTTCCATAAATCTCATGAAACAACCTCTGCTAGCTTCAACTCTTCTTCTGCAGCTTCCTCACCTCTTTCAGCCTTCAGAATTGAAGAGAGTTAGGGCCTTGCTCTGGATTAGGTTTGGCTTAAGGGAATGTCATGGCTGGTTTGATCTTCTATCCAGACCACTCAAACTTTATCCATTATCAGCAATAAGGCTATTTTGCTTTCTTATCATTCATGTGCTCATTGGAGTAGTACTTTTAATTTCTCTCAAGAACTTTTCCTTTGCATTCACAACTTGGCTAACTGGCACAAGAGGTCTATCTTTTGGCCTGTCTCGGCTTTCAACAAGCCTTCTTCAGTAAGTTTAATCATTTCTAGCTTTTGATTTAAAGTAAAAGATGTGCAACTCTTTCTTTCACTTTGACACTTGGAAGCCATTGTAGGTTATTAAAACACACCAACATTTATTAAATTCACCATATTATACAGGTATGGTTTGTGGTGTTCCAAAACAATTACAACACTAACATCAAAGATCACTGATCACCATGATAAAATGTAATAATACTGAAAAAGTTTGAAATATTTTGAAAATTATCAAAATATGACAGAGACACAAAGTGAGCCGATGCTGTTGGAAAATGGCACCAAAAGACTTACTTGAATGAGGGCTGCCATAAACTTTAAATTTGCAAAAAACACCGTATCTGCAAGTACAATACAGCAAAGTGCAACAAAATGAGGTAAGCCCATACACACCAAAGAAATTCAATGAATTAATTTGCTGTGTTAGAATGCTAACTCTAAGCTAGCTATAAATAAAGACTTTAATTTTAGAATAAATGATCTGTAGTTTTTATTTTGTCATACTTACACAGCAGAGTCAGTTACCTCCTAATTATCCATTCAGGCCATTTAAATAAATTTCATAAAAAACAAACTACATCATTCATATTTATTCTCTATGACAAGGAAGTATGGATTCAGCTCCTCCAAAAATAGTTATAAATGTGGTGACCATATAACTCTGGTTTGTCAGAGACAGTGGTGGTTTTAACCTGTCATCCTGGAGTAATTAACAACTCCCCTTTCTACTCTCAACAGTGTCCCAGTTTAGACAATCAATTATATGGTCGATCTATTAAGTCTCTAAGATATAAAAAGATGGAGAGTCATTCTACAAAATAACTGGCCTGTACTCTTCAAAAAAAAAGTCAGAAAAGGAGACTGAAGAGTCATGACACTAACTGCAATGTGTAACTCCAGACTGGATCCTGGGCAGGAAAAAAAAAATTATAAAAGAAATTATGGAAGAATCAGTGAAATCTGAACACAAACTATAGATAAGATAAGAATACTGTATCAATAGTAAATTCTTGATTAAATAATCAAATTCTTAAATGGAGAATATCCCTTGTTCTTAGGAAATCCACACAGAAGTACTCAGTGTGGGATAAAAAGAGCATTATGTCTACAACCTACTTTCAGATGGTTATATTCAAACAAATATATACATGGAGAGAGAATAAAAAAATATATGAAACATGAACATTGACTAATCGGGTGAACATTACACAAAAATGGGTATACAAAGAACATTTCAAGTATCTTGAATTATTTCAAACTAAAAAGATAAAAAGATCAGCAAGGGGAGAAGCGGGGAATGGAGCTGTTAGAAATTGCCCTCCAATTATCTTTTGGAGTCTCACTCCCACTAACACTATTAGGAATCAGCTAAAATAGTCTTTATTTCATATATAAAACAAATTATCATATAAATGTTTTTAAAACCCTGAATATTATTACTAACCTCTTTCGAATTCTAGCATTAAATAGTGGTGCCTCAAAACGTGGATTTGTACCAACCAGGAGGACAACATCTGTCTCTTCCACACCGGCAATTGTAGTATTAAGAAGATAATTGGAACGTAGATCTGTGCTAGAAACATGAAATATAAAATGCAAGTTTTACTTTAAAACTAATACACACTGACAATCCATGAAATACTCTTCTGTCATCAAACCCATGGCACTCCCAGAGAAAAAAAGAATCTATGAAGCATTCTTAAATTACATCAAAGGTTCAGATACTTATTAATAACTGGATTCTCTAATAGCTCCTGGTCTGACTTTGGTCTATATGTGATAATAAGCTGGTTGGTATGTTGGAGTATCCAAGCTGTCACATAAAAGTCATTGATGCCATAGATGTGTTGGTTTAAACACAACTTGTAACCAGAAAAAAAAAAAAAAAGAAAGAAAAAAAAAAAGAAAGCCTAGATTCTAGCTTCAAACTTCTCACCCAGCTCCTGTGGTAGGGAACACCTCTTCAGTGCATAGGGTGTCAGAGTCCACTCTATTAAGTAAATCTTTGAGAGATACTAGGGCTTCAGCATCCACCAAGCCACCTGCAATTGCTGCCACATCGTTGCCTTGAAAACTCTGCAACTAAAAATGGATGGAAAGGCTATCACCAAGAAACCTTCATTCAGCAAAGGATCACAATGAAATGTTCAGAAAACAAAACAATGATGTCATTTTCAAGTACAATAAAAGGAACAAACTTCTAACTAAAACGTTCTCACACTAATCATTAATCTGAAAGTGAGAAGCAGAAGCGTACGTGGGGCCAAGGTTAATAACATCAGCCTGGAATAAAGATGTATGTATGTATGCATGTATTTATTTATTTATGGTCGCGCTGTGTGGCATGTGGGATCTGATTCCCTGACCAGGAATCGAACCTGTGCTCCCTGCAGTGGAGGTGTGGAGTCTTAACCACTGGACAGCCAGGGAAGTTCCTGTTTGTTTTTAAATTAGGAACAAAGGGTCTCAAAATGAGGTCTGGAAGATGAAGACTGTGGAATTATATTTAAATACAACTTCATCTGAAGGATCTGTCATTCCTTCAAGCCCTTTATGTATGTTGCTTTTCTCTGGCCAGAAGGCCATTCCCCGTTTTTGCTCTGGCAAGCTTCTATTCATGCTTAGACTTTGCCTAAGGAGTCACCTTACCTATGTGACACGATACCTGGTTAGGCATCCCTCCAATGTGCTCTCTCATATATCATTTTCTGCGTAACTACCCAAAGCAGCATATGATAATTGCTTAATTATGCATCTTTTCCTAAAAGACTGTGGGAAGTTAAGAACTATGTGCTAGTGGTCTTTATATCCCTACATCTAGCATGACATGTTGTACAGTTCTCAATACATGTTTTCTTTTTTTCTCAATAAATGTTTGTTAAATGGAAGATAATCTTGGCAAGATGAAAGAAGTGAAGAGAAACATATCCCCTCTTCATTAGAAAGATGTGCCTTGGAAATCACAAATATAGTTATTCTATACTTCAATTTTTTACCATTCCAGCTACACGAGAGAGTGCGTCCTCCCAGGTGGTGTATGTTAAAAGCCCCTTTTCATTTCTGACCATCGGCTCGGTAAGTCTTTGACGTTTTAGCCCATCATAGGCAAATCTAGATGACAGAAATTATACCATTTGTGGAAACTTGCTAAAAAAAAGCAACTATAATTTTCAAGTTTAAAATCTAAAAGAAATGTTATTAAAATACAGTACTGGTTAAAGGTCAAATAGAACAAACACTTGGATAAAATAATTATTCCAGGTTTCTTTGGAGATGAACTAATAAATATTCTACAAACATCATCTAAAACTAAAATACCACCTAAAATGTTTGAGTTCTTATAATTTATTTTCAGCTACCTGAATAATCTTAAAATTACAATACACAAGAAATCTGGTAGCTGAAAAAGCCAAACCATTTGTAAAACTTGAGTATCTTTAGATATTTCATCAAAATTATACTGTGCAAATCTAACTTATATTTAGCTTCTATTCTCCAATGAAACAGAGGCAAACTGAAATAGATAAAGTATCTTAATTTACTTCAATTTCTCTATCTGGGAGGAAAAAACCTATTTCTCAATATGAAAGCCAGTTAATATGAAAGCCAGTGATATACCTAGGACTATTAAAGTCAGTTTTGTCTAATTCTCTATATAAACAGTCCAGATTTCAATAGTCTATATTAATTTGCAAATATAAAAGACTGTTCCTTAATATTAAAATTATTATAAAATTTCCTTTAAATCAAGTCCAAAAGTTAAAGGAAACAATATAGCACATACCTGGTTTTATCAGAGATCCACTCTTCATTGATGTCCTCATGCATCCTTGGCAAAATCCTCATTACCTCTCCAGTTCTTGTGCTGACCACAATATTACTTCCAACTGCATCCATTACATCAATGGATTCTGTCTTTCTAAGAAAATAAACACATATATTTACTAGTTGATTTTGAAAATAAGGAAAAGGTTTCTGTTACCGGGTTTACCAAAAAAAAAAAATTTTACAAATTTCTTTTCTGAATTTCTAAAACTAATGGAACTCAGAGGAACTGTGATTTAAAAAATTAAATAAATAAAATAACTATACCCTCATATTTGAACAGACCGTAATGCAAAAATGAAGCCTTTAAAACTGTTATCTAAAACAGAAACCAACTGGAACAGCTGCAAATAGCAAAATATGGACAATTAGAGTATCAAAATAAATAATAAGAGGGGTAAGATTTTGCGGTATGGCTGATTAAGGAGCTTGACAAATCCTCCCCCCAAAAACAAAAATAAAGCTAGACAAAAACTGACAAAAGCAACCAATTCAGCTCTTTGGAGAGCTAACAAAAGCACACAGTATCATGAAAAGCTTTCATGTGTGGGAAAAACTCCTGAACTTCGAGAAAGAACAGTGGAAATCAGTGGTGTTCTGGCTTGGGACTATTCTTATCCCCTTTCCTACCACCTTGAACTGGAGGTTCTGCCAAGATGGGGCAAGCTATGAAGACAGGAGCTTCTTTCTTTCCTACAGACAAGGCTCACTCGTTTTGGAGAAATGGCAAAAGTTGTCTGTGGAAGTGGTATCTTGGAGGCCACCGAGCCGAGGAAAGTCAACAGTACTAGCCTGAGGCTGTAGTCACAGTCAGGGCAAGCATTCCTAGTGGAGGCTGCACATATGTGCAGCTGAGACCAGAGAGAGCCCAGGCTATTCACACTCTCTTGGACAACACAGAGACCCAAAAGACCTGGTGTAAAGTACAAGCTGGGTAGACTTGAAAACAGCCTTATCTCTGAATATGCTCTTCTATTCACACACAGATCCAATGGCAGAGGATGAAAGCTTTATTGGCTCAAAGAATTTAAGCACAGTCATTATCTGACTACTAAGCTATGCAGACACAGGAGCAACTCCTAAGAAGCCTTGCTTAAAAATAAAAACAAGAGGGACTTCCCTGGTGGCACAGTGGTTAAGACTCCATGCTCCCAATGCAGGGGGCCTGGGTTCGATCCCTGGCCGGGGAACTAGATCCCACATGCATGCTGCAACCAAGACCCGGTGCAACCAAATAAATAAATAAATATTTAAAAAAAAATAAATAAAAACAAGAATATTAAAATATGTTCAAAGAAATAAGGAAAATCATGTTTAAAGATGAAAGGGAAGTATGAAGCATTGAATCAACAAAGACTCCCAGTAAGGATACAGAAATTACAAAAAAGAACGAAATAGAAATTCTGGAGTTGGAAAGTATAACGGTAATAAAACAAATCACTGTAGGGGTTGAACAGCAGATTTGAGATGACAAAAGAATGAATGAATGAACTTGACAACAGATCAACAGAATTCATCCAATCTGAAGAATAAAGAAAAAAAAAGTTTTAAGAAAAATGAATAGTGTCTCAAAGACCTGTGACACAACATTAAGTGTAGCATTTGTATGTATTATGGAGAGGAGAAAACACTCTCTATTTAGACATTTCAATTATGTACTGTCTCCTCCCTGCCCCCAGCTCCCTAAACCTTTTGTATACACAAATACATGGTTTAAAGTCTGGAATTTTTTTTTTTTTTTTAAAGCCTGGAATTTTAAGATACTCCCATATACTCTGGTACTCTGGTAGGAGTTTAAAATCAGAAGGCAATTTGATGATATATTTCTAGAACCTTAAAAGTATACAAATTTATTGCAACGATCTATTTCATTTCCTAATTTAATCAGAAGAATCAGAGATATATAAGAAAAGTTATAAATATGTTTATTTTAGATTTGTAGGACTTCCCTGGTGGTGCAGTGGTTAAGAATCCACCTGCCAATGTAAGGGACACTGGTTCGAGCTCTGATCCAGGAAGATTCCACATGCCACAGAGCAACTAAGCCCATGTGCCACAAATACTGAAGCCCGCACGCCTAGAGCCCGTGCTCTGCAACAAGAAAAAGCCACCGCAATGAGAAGTTTGCGCACTGCAATGAAGAGTAGACCCCACTTGCAGCAACTAGAGAAAGTCCATGCACAGCAATGAAGACCCAACACAGCCATAAATAAATAAATAGATAGATAGATTTTAATAAATAGATTTGTAATTATAAAGAATAAGAACTAATTAAAGTATAATATGTATACGTGGTTGAAAATTTAATGTACAATGAGAGGAAACTATAAATTTTTAAAAATCAAGACAATCTTATTCCTTGGAAGAACAAGTGAATAAAATAATTTTGTGATTAAGTACTTTGGAATTAATTTCCAAGAAAATTACAATTAATTTGCACAGTTTCATCCTATCCTTCAATTTAACAACTTATCTTCTATTAAAAGGGTTTTACTTAAAGCAAATAAATAAAAACTTGGACCAGAACAATTAGAACTCATGAAGAAAATGAATCTTAAAATTTTTTGAATAGTACTGAATTAAAGGACAAAGAATACCATGATGAATACCTTGTTTCCCAAGGCCGAGCAGTAAAGGCATAGGGCTTAGAGGTCAGGGCACCTACAGGGCAGATGTCAATGATATTCCCAGAAAGTTCAGACATGAACATCTTTTCAATGTATGTGCCAACTTGCATATCATTTCCTCTGCCTGTTGTTCCCAGATCATCTACTCCTGCAATCTCACTTGCAAATCTGCAAGATAAAAATGTACCATCAAATGGTCAAACGCAGCAAACTTACCTCATTTCCTATTCATTATCACAAAGGTAATGATTTTCCAAACACTAGAAAGATAGATTTTCAATGGAAAATGTAGTCCCTGAATAAAAATAATAAATGTTTCCATTTAATTTGAGGTGTAACACACGTACAAAAAATTGCACAAATCATGTGCACAGCTCAGCAAGTTATCACAAAGTTAATGCTTGTAGATTTTGATTTTTAAATCCAAGTGAAGTTGATATTAACTAAAAGTGAAAACTTATTCATTTTACTGGCTTATGTAAAAAACACTGAATACAACATTCCTCTTCTTTCACCAAATAAAAGTTGATATCCGTTCCAGTGGTGTTATTCCACCAAATTTTGTGAATATTAAATAAGTATACAAATGATATTGCAGAAGAGAGAAGGAGAAAAAGATTACCTGATGCACCGAGTACACTGTATACATCTAGTCATAATGGTTTTTATCAATGGCCCAATGTTCTTGTCCTCCACAGCACGTTTCCCCTCTAAAAACCGGCTCCTATCACTTCCAAACATCATGGACTGGTCCTTAAGTAGATTATGAAAGAGTTAACCAAATTTTGCTAACAAAATTAAAACAAAAAGATTTAAGGAATTAGACTACATACCTGCAGATCACATTCACCTCCCTGGTCACAAATAGGACAATCCAGTGGGTGATTTGCTAGTAGGAACTCCATCACACCTTCCCTGTAAAGAAAATTGTAATATATATAATTACATAAATTGCTGACATTCAAAATGGTTTACATATAGCCTATTTAAATAACTGTCACAGATGTATACTCTAATATAGTTAACATGGATTTTACATTTACTATAAGAAACGCCAATGTAACTATCATAAGAGTAGTATTAAATACATAATCTAAAAAATGTTTATAGGAGTCCAGAATAAAACATCATTAGAGAACCTAGAAAATTGAGTTTTAACAATACAGAAATACCAAAAGTTGCTGAATGGTCTTCAGAAAACACTGGCATTAATTCAAAAAAACATGAATGTAAAGCAAAAACAAACACAATCAGTGCCAGTACAGTACAGTACAATATCACTGCAATAATCTCAGTTCAATAAGCCCCAAACAAACTCACTGTTACCACAAGATGAGCAAGGTTCTAAACAAGGGATTTTAATGCTGATTCTGCCGCAGGCTCAAAACCATAAACACCTGACTTCACCTCCTCTATGTGTACTCACTTCCAACTGCTCCTAGAAGCCAAGCACGCCAACTTCTTCAGAGCTTGATACTGAATTTCTCGTCTATGGGAAGGTCTACATACTGAAATGTGCAATTTTCTGCTCTAATAAAAGTCACTATGCCAAGTTAACAATAAAGTACCTGGCTTTCTTAGTTTTCTCTGAGTTTGTCAGGATATTCCAACCTTTCATTACTGGCATGGCACAAGCAGCTACAACCTGGAATTTCAATGCAAAAATCTCTAAGTATTTGTATTTATTTGTAATTATAAGTTAACCCAATATACAAAAATATTAAATTAACATTAGAAAACCAGGAAAGAACAGAGTATTTTTGAAGACTGAGTTTTTTAGTTTTCATATTTATAATATGACAATCTGGCACGATACAGTTCTCTTAGAAACTAGACATCTTAATTTTATTCTAATAATTAATGAGATTTTTTTATAAGAGGCTCTGAAATAGAACGTCAAATAACTGTGTTTTGATTAGCAGGCAGTACTGAATTAAAATTGCACAAGACAAAATGAAATTAAACTGAAAGTGAACCTCTTCACTGCAACTCTCTTCTCTAGTGAAAATGGCACAGCATAAGCACTTCTAATGTGCTGCTTGGCAGCTCCACATCCTACTTGTGTGTCACACACCATTTGGAAATAGTGAGTGCTCTAAAAAGACCCATTTAATTTCTAAATGTTACCATTATATGCCACTTGCATTTATATAAAGCACTTTCTTCAATGTGTTTCCAGTTTTGAAATGAAGAGAATCAATCACACAAAAAATAAACTTAAAGACAGAAGTAAACAGGACCAGATTCTCCACTACAACAATACTGATTCTAAATAAAGTCTGCTGCAAGGTTTAAAGTTTTCTACCTTCTACAGCATGGTATGGAATTTTAGGTATCAAGTACCTTAGGAGCTTTCTCAATTTCAACAAGGCACATCCTGCAGTTTCCAGCAACAGACAACCTTTCATGATAACAGAATCGAGGGATCTGCATGCCAACCTTCTCACAAGCCTAGAAGACAAAGTAAAAAACGTTTGCACTAGAATAACCTGACCTCATCCTTGTCTTGTCTAAAACACAGTAAAAACAAACAAAAAACAAACAAAAAAACATGAGGCCATCCCCTACCTATCTTATTACTCCTACCTACAAATATCTGTAACTTGATCCTCAGAGAGATTCCCCTCCTTTTCTTTCCTCTTGATTCCAACCCGTCTGCTCTGAAGCTACCTCTTTAAAGATCCTCACCGTGCCTATACCTTACATGAAAGAAACTGGATAAAGAAGCATATTCAGACTGTGCTAAAGGCTTGACTCCCCATTTCTACTCTGAACCATTGTCTACAAAGACTCCTCCTTCAAACTCTGTCCCAATGGTTTCATACCTTGACTTCCTCATTGACTAGCCCTCCTCCTTTAGATTAGACTCCACTTTACACCTTCCAGCTGACTATAATCTGGTTCTATCTTTGGCTCCAAATACCCCAGCCAGGACTCTCACTCCCTTCCCAGTTCCCATTTGCTTAGTGAAGGATATTAGTTCCCTCTACCAATTATCCCTGCTCCTTCTCTGAGCCTACAAACATACTCAAACTTCCTCTAGAATTAGTTCTTCCATCCTTAGCCCTCACTCTAAAGCAACCTCATCGATTTTCAATATTTTAACTACTTAGCAAAAACGTATGGAGTCTTCCTGGGTGCTAGATGCAGTGGGTCAACTGTCCCAGCCTTCACACTAGCTCATTTACGTATGATTACATTCAAAACTTCATCTGTGGCCCTGAGGGTCTGCAGCCCTGATAGGCCTCCACTTCTTTAGATATAAGTAGGCATTCACATGTGTACACTCTACAGACAGTTAAAATTCAATCTATTTCTGTCCCCTACTATACATCCCCAAATAAGCTAACAAAGGCAGAAATCATAAAAACTCCTCTGCTCTTCATCATTCCTAAAGGCCTGTCTATCTACATCTCACTCTCCCCTGAATATACCCTCTTGTTTTCATTTCCATTACCACTATTTTAGGCCTTTTCACTTCCTGCTCCACTAATGCAAGATATACTCTTTCTGTGTCTCATTCCAGTCTTATTATTCTCCAAACCACCATCCTCTACAGTCACTGTCATACTGCTTAGTAGCCATGAATATTCTTGATGGTCCAAACTATAAGCTCTTCAACATTGCATAGATTGTCTTGAATGACCAGACCTTCTCTACCAGAATAATCTGCTTTCCTGTTATCTCCTCTTCTACACATACCTTATGTTCCATCAATACCAAACTACCTGAAGCTTCCTTGTCCACATATAAAAACCTACTCATCCTTTAAAATCTTCTCAGAGGTCACCTGAGATATTCCTGACATCTCTTTCTACCTATACATGCCAAAATACTCTCCACTGCACATTGTACATAATTTTGTTATATATTTATGTTTACATGTGTATGCCTGACAGTCTAGAAATTACTGTTAAAATGAATAAAGAGCATTTAGCTCTGCAATAATTTACGATGGAATGAAGCACTTCTTCTCCATGACCAACTCTGTTAGTTCTGGAGGAATTTGGAGAAATTAAATACTTAGGGCATAAATTCGAGAACCTACTACCCTCCATTTATCTGCTTTGTAGGACACATTCCTAGAAATATTATTAAAGATAGAAAGGTTACATAAAAGTGAAAAGCATCAAGCAGGCTCACAACAAAGGTCACCTTTTCCCCAAACTTACCTATATTAACTAAAATTTTATTTTAGGTAACTTAAAACTTCTAAACGGGAATTTATTTGAAGGCAGAAGTGAAACAAAAGAACGGCCACAGTTCACTGAGAAAGTCAGAAACTGATAAATGATAGTTCACTCACTCTGAAATGCCAAGATTTCAAATCAAACTTATTTTCATATAAGTTTACTATCTATATATAGTTCTTTAATGAGCATTTGTCAAGGAATCTTGAAAATTTTAGAAGCAAATGAACAGTATAAAGAAAATAAATTATTTTTGTTTTTTTAAATCAGAACAAACGCAAAAATAAAGAATTAAAATGAATGCCTACTTGGAGGACGGTAGTTCCTGGTTCCACCATGACAGACTGACCATCAACAAATACTTCAATCAAGTTGCTTGCTGCTGTGGCAGTTGTTCGAACTGACCGTCAAAAATATTGAGGTGAAAATGAAATTAACAGAGTTCAAGTTATTACAGCAGAGGATAATGGATTAATTAACCTTCACATCTAAATTTTTTCCTCATTTTGTACTATTCCCTTCTATTTCTCTAGACGCAAACTTCTAAATTATTGACTTAGAGGAAAGCTTTTCCGGTCCTGAATACCAAACAGAAAATGGCTGTCTACTTTTAACAGCAGTTTAAGTTGTAACTTTTAATACCACTGAAAATATGTTCCTGGGAAGACCACTTCTCAAAAGCAAAATGACTGCTCTTTCCATTTTGGCACTGATGGGCAATTAGCTACTTTCTATTCCATGATAATTTCTATAAAATGTTTAAAGTTGTATTTTGAAAATTATTCTATTCAACTTGGGTCACTGTTTCCATTTTTATTTAAAATATATTATGGGTCTTTCAAGAAACATTCCATAAACTTATGAATTTACAAAGACAGAAAGTCTAGTACCCACAAACGCAAATTCAAAAAAAGACACTCACCACATCCTTTAGGAGACTTAGAAAGGCTCACTAAGGCCCTTCTTACAGGTATCCTTAACATATTGCTAAGAATAAAACAAAGAAGAGTTATATTATCATAGGAAAAACAATGCCAATCAGAAACTTTTGGATAATATTTTATGGTTTTAAAGCACTTCATATATATACATTATTTCATTGAACATTTCACAAGTCCTGATATTTTTCCTGAAATTCTAGAGATGAGAATACTCCATCTCAGACAGATTAACTGACTTGTACAACATTAAGAAGCTACAAAGGAGCAGCTAGCACATAAATTTGAATCTTCTAATTCTATATAAAGGGCAAATTTGTTGTTTTTAATTATAAACAAATGATCAAACTTAATATATTACTATATAGTAAAATAAATTTGAAAAATTTATTTCAAATTTATTTTACTATAAATTTATTTTTATTTATTTCAAATTTATTTTATTTTACTAAAAACAGTGAGTTTATCATTAATTGCTATGTAAAATAAAGCCTACCTTTCTGCCTTCATTTCCTGCTAAAATGCATTCTAACATTCTACGTTCTGAGCAGTTATCTACTAAATGCTTCTGAGATATTCTGAGCTGGCTCACAAGCCCAAGCCTTTAAAAACTCTGGAGTGCTATTTTCTGTGTCCAGTAGTACATTTATCTTACAGATTTGCAATTATCTGTTTATGTGCCTGTTCTACCCCCCCTGTATTATGAACTTCTTTAATCTTTCTATCCTCAGTACCTACCCCCAAGGCTGCCACACAGTAAGCTCTAAAACAGTGGTTCTCTATAAGAGATAATTTTGCTTCCCAGGGAACATTTAGCAATGTCTGGACAAACTGTTGTCGAGACTAGGGGAAAGCTATTGGCATCAAGTGGGTTGAGGTCAGCGTGCTACTAAAGATCCTACAAGGCTCAGGACAATCTCCCATAATAAAGAATTACCTAAAGTGTCAACAGATCTGCAGTTGAGGAGCCCTCTCTAAAGGATTTGCTGTATTACTGAAATAAATCGAAGTGGATTATATAAATTAACACCAATTAAAGGTATTCATAAGCAAAAAAGAGAGAAAAGTTATCTGATCTTTTAGAGTTTTTTGTCCATTCACTTGATCATATCAGCGAAGCACTGAACTTTCTGTCTACTCACTTGATTATATGGGCTAAGCATCTAATTTTTCATTTGGAACTCTTAAAAATACAACAAATTATGTGATCAGAATGTATCGCATAAAGAATTTCAAAGTTTATAGTAGAAAACTGTATATATACATAAGTTTTAAGCATGTTTCACAGAAATTTCATTAAATCAGACATCAATAACTCAAACAATTCATTAATTCAGAATTTGTGATACTGAATCTGCAGACATCTGTCACCTACTAGTGAGTGACTTTTTGGTAAATCACAGTTTCTGTCTCTTTATCTATAAAAGAAAACAATACCTCTTAGGCTATGTGTTACCAGCAGGAGCTCAATAAATGTCAGTTATATCTGAATTCAATTTAGACGGTACTAGCCACTGAAAATCAGTTTTAAAGGGCTCTTCCTTTGTGCTCCTTCTCTTTACTACCAGCACACACTGTGTATATGTGTGTGTATATATATACATATATATATACACACATATATATATATATCTTTATTATTCCACCTACTAAACTGTAAGTTAGCAATCAATTTCAGTATCTCGAGTTTGTAAGCTCCTTGACAAGGAATGGTGCACTTTGGTCATTTCCCTTTTCTGAAGACCTAGCACAGTGCCCCTAAGAAAATGAACCATCAAACAGAGTTGACCCTTAAACAATATGGGTTTAAACTGCACAGGTCCACTTACAGGCGATTTTTTTTCAATAGTAAATACTACAGTACTACAAGATATGAGATTGGTTGAATCCTGAGATGAATCCTCAGATGCAGAACCATGGATATAAAAGGCCAACTGTAAGTTATATACAGATTTTCGACTGCACAAATGGTTGGAACCCTTAATCCTCTCATTGCTCAAGGGTCAACTGTAGTCTTACCACCAAGTTCCAGAATGAATAGCATCTGTCCTATTAAAATCTATTCATATAAAGGTAAAACTGAACTTGCTAAGTTAAAGGCAGATCAAAATCAACAATATTTCATACAACAATGTAAAAACTTTAATATTACATTTGTCTCCAAGACAATATGAAAGTGGTGCCCACTTTAGCTAGGAAATCCACCAGGACTAGGCTGTCTGTTGAAAACCCAGCGTCAAGTGGAAGACTGCATAGCCCCAACATAAGAAATACAGATTTGCAAAACTTTGATAAGCACTTTACACTTATTTGGCTACCATGTAAGAACAGAAATAATCATCTCTAAGACGGGAAAATGCTAATGAATAATCATTTCTAAAACTAGACTGGACACTTTTTGGTGCAGGGACAATACTACTCCACATTCTCCACCAGGTATCCCGCATCCATCCACTTCTCTCTCTAGGTACTGTCCTATTCCAAGCCACCATCATCTCTTGCCTGGACTGTTACAGTAGCCCCCTAATAGGTCTCCTGGCTTCCACACTGCTCCCACAGCCTCTCCCATCTTCCCAGGGGCTGTGACCTCAGACGGAAATGCTCTTCCCTCAGATCTTTCTGGCCCCTCCTCATCCTCCAAATTTTGGCTTAAAAGGCATTTCTCAGGGAGACTTTCCTTGACCAGCCTAACCAAAATATCCTAACTACTCCCCAGTCACATCACCCATTTAATTCTTCCTTGTGGACTCACTTCTAGCTTATAATAGGTATTCAACAACTATTTGTTAAATGAATTCTATCTCTACTCTCTGGCCATCACTTCCACTTTCCTGGTATTAAAGAGTGCAGGTGCTCCGGCAGCCTTACAACACCCTGCTTAAAGATGCACACACAATTCAGCGGGAAAAAAGGACGTTCCGCAAAAAACCAACTTGATGTTTATTCATCAGAAACAGTTCACGTTACATTTTCTATACCCTCAATTCGTTTTTGAGCAGAGCTGTATCTGATCCACGTTTTTACAGTACATGCACATGCACTGGATTCCCAAAATTTTTAAACAACGTAGCTTTGTTATTTGCAGTGCGACCTTGAGCCAACTTTTCAAATGTCTTTTTTCCTCAGTTGCCCCACCAGTGAAAAGAATAAGAAGTATTAGCCAATGCAATCTATGGACAAAACCAAAACACAAAACAACAGAGGCATGGACGGTTGCTAAGGCAACAGCAGCCAAACAAGGATGCACTATACCAGCTATGTAGTAATTGGGGGGAAAAGCTCAGTCTTTAGGCCTAAGTCACTTGACAGGTCCTCTCCCGGGAAACAAAACGGCCTCCTCTCCAGGAAGGGGACTGTCCTGCATTCCCCTGCAGACGGAAGGTCACCCACAAGGCTGCACTCGGGCCAGTGCTCCCCAGGGCCTCGTGATTTCCTCCTCCTCTCTGCTTCGTCAGAGCACAGACGTTGGCTAACAGTCCTCACCTGCCAGCTCTCGGGGGTTCCCGAGGAGGCGGGGTGGGACGCGGCGCCCATTCAAGGACAAGAGGAGAATGAGTCGGTTGGGCCAAAGAAAACAGTCTCGTCAATAAACACACTCCGGGGACCAAGGCACCTCAGCCTTCTCCCCCAAACACAACCTCACCTTCTCCCTGGAGCCGCCGAGGCTGCCCTGCAGAATTGTCTACAACCCGCCGACTCCTTCAGAGGCCGGGTTTCTTATTCAATATGGCGGCCTCGGGTATCTCAGTCAGCCGGGCCTGGAAGAACGGAAAGTCGGGAGGGACGAGAAACCACAATTCGACAATTTCCCGTTTAGATTGAGCTCGGCAACTTCCGTCAGCTTGACAGAGGGCGGGGTGGAGGACGTAGCAGCCGGGAGGAAGCAGGGGCGGGAAGTTCCGCCGGAAGTAACCTGGGGCCGAGGCCGAGCGTCTTCCGTCATTTCCGGCGCTTCAACGCGCGGTTCCGGTAGTCTTTGCAAACCTTGGAGGTTGTGATTTAAGCAATGCCGATTTTATTAATTGATTTGCAAACACGAAGAAAGTTCGGCGGATAATTTGTGGGCCGTTAATTAAGAGCCCTTGATTTTTACGTTGAGAAATCTTAACGTAATTTACTTTTAACCTGCCGCTGGGGGCATCGGAGAGAAACGCCTGCGTCTCTATATAAGGCATTTCCGGCCTCGTTGCGGGCCTTTTTTCCTGTTAGCGCTCGGCGGTGACCGTCTGCGCTCCTCTTTTCCTCCGCTGCCTTCCAGTTCCCTGTCAGCCGTCGCCATGGGTTTTGGAGACCTGAAAAGCCCCGCCGGCCTCCAGGTGCTCAACGACTACTTGGCGGACAAGAGCTACATCGAAGGGTGAGCTGACGGGCCGGGGTCTGGGCAGGGCCGGGAGCAGTGGTGCCACGTGGCGCGGCCTCGGCTGCGCCTGGAGGAAAGGAAGCCCGACCCCAGGGCTCTCCCCCGGGAGGGGACTGCGAGGGGAGAAGGGTTAAAAATGTGCTTTGTTTCGGCTTACTTGACTCCACCAGGTTTTTCCGCGTCTTTGCTCAGTTAACAAATGTAAACCTGTAGGTCCACGTTAGCGATTGCAATTTCTGAGGTCTAAGTGGCAGTTGTGTCTCAGGGTAGCTCGGAGAACCAAATAAATGATCCCTGATCCTAAGAAATTTATTTTTTACAGAAAACTAAAGCTGCTTAGGTAGTCCGGTAACAAGAGGGCGAATTGCCACTAATTTGACGGTTGTAGCTAGCGTTTGTCGTTGGCTGGTGTTTGTGGTTTTTCTTTTAAAGGTGTGTGCAGTTACTTTTGCATCGTTGACAGGTATGTTCCATCACAAGCAGATGTGGCAGTATTTGAAGCAGTCTCCGGCCCACCACCTGCCGACTTGTGTCATGCCCTACGTTGGTATAATCACATCAAATCTTACGAAAAGGAAAAGGCCAGGTAAAAGTATCTTTGTGTTTATCTGAAGAATAGAATGCTTTCTAAGCTTAAACTCAGGGTTTTCACGTGACAAGTTAGGGTTCAGGCTACTGTAGTTTTGTGGGGATATTGTAAGCTAAATTTCCTGTGACTTTAGAAGGCCAAGAGGCTGAAATCCTCCATTTTTTCATGTAGAACATGTAACAGGTAGAACATGACAATTTTGAAGAAAAAACTAGTCAATCTAAGAAACAGAAAATTTTATTCAAGCCACATTGAGGATTATAACCTGTGAAAAGCCCATCAGAAACCTCTGAAAACTGTTCTGTGCATATAAGTGGTTTTTTTAAAAAATTTATTTATTTACTTGTGGCTGTGTTGGGGTCTTTGTTGCAGTGCGCAGCCTTCTCATCGTTGTGGCTTCTCTTGTTGCGGAGCACAGGCTCTAGGCACGTGGGCTTCAGTAGTTGTGGCTCGCGGGCTCAGTAGTTGTGGCCTGTGTGGCTTCAGTAGTTGTGGCACATGGGCTTAGCTGCTCCGCGGCATGTGGGATCTTCCCAGACCAGGGCTCAAACCTGTGTCTCCTCCTGCATTTACAGGCAGATTCTTAACCACTGCACCACCAGGGAAGTCTCCATCCATATAAGTTTTTGTTTTGTTTTTGTTTTGTTTTGTGTTGTGGTTTTTTTTAACATCTTTATTGGAGTATAATTGCTTTACAATGGTGTGTTAGTTTCTGCTGTATAACAAAGTGAATCAGCTATACATATACATATATCCCCATATCTCTTCCCTCTTGCGTCTCCCTCCCTCCCACCCTCCCTATCCCACCCCTCTAGGTGGACACAAAGCCCAGACCTGATCTCCCTGTGCTATGCGGCTGCTTCCCACTAGCTATCTGTTTTACATTTGGTAGTGTATACATGTCCATGCTACTCTCTCACTTCGCATATAAGTTTTTGAGACAAGGTTGCGCATTAAATAATGTATTATTGACGGTTTATACAATCCAGATCTACAGGTGCAAAGCGAGTAGTGGGTCATGGGTCATCATGGCCCAAGATTCAAGATTCAGAAGGAATGTTATCTCCTCAGGAGGGCTGGTTAATGCAGATGCACGATACACAGTATAGAGGAGGGAGGTGGCCCAAACAGGCAAAGAAAATTTTTATGTTTAAATTTTTCTTGTCTTGCCACAAAATATGAATTTTAGTTCATCAACAACAGCAATTCAGCTTTTCCCCACACTGGCCTGCCAGTGTTCCTGACCCTGGCCTGGGGGACCCACCTCAGGGGTGAGGGGTGGCTCATTCTTTCAGTCCTTTGCCATTCTTCTGAAACTGCTAACAAGGATGGAAGTTTGGGCAGGTGGACTCCAGTTCACTAAGAATGGAACTGAGCGTACTTAATGAAATCTCAAACAGAAATACTCATTCTGAAAGTAAATCTTTGTGTGTATTGAATATAGTGTTTCACATGCTACTAATGTTTGTTGGGTGAGGAGCTAAACATATAAAAGCATTTACCTGGGAATGTTGAAGGGTAAATTCTTGGTACAAAAGGGGTCTATTGATAACTTGTAATGAAAACAAGTTCTCATGTATTGTTTGAAAAGGGACATCATACCGACCTAATAGTAGCTAGCTGATTAAATTTTTTTCAAGCCTGCCAGGAGTGAAGAAAGCTTTGGGCAAGTATGGCCCTGCTAATGTGGAAGACACCACAGAAAGTGGAGCTACAGATAGTAAAGATGATGATGACATTGATCTCTTTGGATCTGATGATGAGGAGGTATGGCATAAGTTGACATTTGTGCGTATCATTGTGCTTAAGCACAGGCTCTGTAGCCAAAGTGCTTGGGTTTGAATCCTGGCTTCACTTTATTACCTGCCTTTTAAAAATTCTCACTGGCTACATGATGAATAAAATTAAATCGCCATCTTTCGGCTGAGCTCATGATGGATTTGCTTTTTACTGATAAAGCTGGTCTGCTTTAAGCTGAGGACCCACCAGCCGTAAGCTGAGGAACAACCAGCTTTGTGAAGTATATTAAATTTTTTCTTTACAGGAAAGTGAAGAAGCCAAGAGGCTAAGAGAAGAACGCCTTGCACAGTATGAGTCAAAGAAAGCCAAAAGTAGGTCATTTTATAATTTGTGTTTAACTTAATTGTTTTCATAATAATTTGAATAATCTTTTTCAAAGACTGATCCCCAAAGTAATTTCCTTTCCTCCCCATTCGTTGAATTATGTCACTATTTCAAAACCTTCTGTTGAAGTGGAGCTTCAAAACTTCCACAGCTACTGGTCTGCAACTGTTCTTATGGTAGCAGTTGTGGCATTCCTCTGTGGGAAAGAAACTGTTACACAACTAAACACCTCTTTCTCAGCAAAATAGAAAGTGGGCATATGTGTGACGAACACAAGGTGTATTTTCTATAGTTTTATGTGGCTAAGGAGATGATCCATTTAGAAACAAATTAAGATTTGTTAAGTGTCTTGAAGTAGGGCAAAAATAATTATTTGAATAATGCTGTTCCTTGTACTCTTTTTTAGAACCAGCACTTGTTGCCAAGTCTTCCATCTTATTAGATGTGAAACCTTGGGATGATGAGACAGATATGGCAAAACTAGAGGAGTGCGTCAGAAGCATTCAAGCAGACGGCTTAGTCTGGGGCTCTTGTGAGTTTAGTCTTTGCCTTTTGACACTGGCATCTGCAGTTTGCATACAGTTTAAACCTTTGTCAATCAACAGGACTTATCTAACTAAGATTTTTCTTGATGCTCTTTTCAGCTAAACTAGTTCCGGTGGGGTATGGAATTAAAAAACTTCAAATACAGTGTGTAGTTGAAGACGATAAAGTTGGAACGGATATGCTGGAGGAGCAGATCACTGCTTTTGACGAGTATGTGCAGTCTATGGACGTGGCTGCGTTCAACAAGATCTAAAATCCATCGTGGATCAGTGCTCTTAAATAAAAGCTTGAAAGACACTCTTGGCTCTTGACTCCTAAATAAGAGGATGGTATTTATTTATATTCCTTCCATTTTGAAGGAAGAAATTTAATGGATAGATAATTCATAAATAATATAAATTTGGGTCCGCATTGTCGTTCGACGTTTAGCCCAAAAAAGGAGGGAACTACCTGTTATAAATACTGTGACTATGCATAGATGTAGAGTAGACTTTATAAACAAATTAACAGAAGTGGACTCAGTACAACTTCTTTACCCATTAGTGATGTCCTCAGTATGCGATGATAAAACTTTTACTGCAGTATTTCAAGTGTTTATATTTGCCTTGTTTTTTAAAAGAAATCGCGGTGGTAAACTTGACTGAAAATTTTGTAGTAAGAGGTTTTTTTGTTTGTTTGTTTTTTGACCACATCACGCGGCTTGCGGGACCTTAGTTCTCGGACCAGGGATTGAACCCCGGGCCCAAGGCAGTGAAAGCAGCCAGTCCTAACCACTGGACCACCAGGGAACTCCCAAGAGTTTTGATTTTAGATAATTAGTCCCATATATAATGGTTCAAGACCTTGCCCTTTGCAAGGGGTTACAAAGTTACTTAATATCTGAGCTGGCTTTCCTCGATGTGAATGTTGGGAGTACCTTAAAGAATCGAGAAATGAGTCAAAAACAGGGAAGTGCTCAGGTCAATACACAGCAAATAATGTCATTTGCCAGGTCATGAAACATTTGGAGATAAAGGAATTAAATGCCAGGACTAATTTATAGTTAGTAACCAGTGACTTTACAGTGGCTGACAAAGTAATTTGTTGTGACCTAGCATCTTCAAGTTAGGGGTTACTTGTGACTTAAAAAAAAAAATCACACGTTTACAAATCCCACCTAAAATTAATGTTATGAGTTGGCACGTGCGATTTACTAAAGGACGCCTAACCCAGGGGAGGGGAGGAGTCCCAGAGTTTGTGGAGGCAGATGTTGCAAATTTAAGGGATGCCTCCTGTACTGTTCAGGGAGAAGTTGTGTTGAGCATGTGATTTTGAGTAGTAGTGTGTCCTGGGAGGGAGGCTACATGGGTGACTGATCCCTTGGGTGCGGTTCATAAGCCTGGCTTGGGTGTGGAGGTGGGACATCTTACCTGGGTTTGTAAGTCTGATTGAGCCTGTTGGGGTGTGGAGACTTCAGTACTATGGTGGTGCTGCAGGTGAGTGTACTCAGAGGATGGTGTTACTGTAGTCAGGTGAGACTCCAGTATTGGAAACCGCTGCATCTTAACAGTTAAATTTGGGATGTATCGAATATTTGAGTATATATTTTTTACAGTAGTAGTGTTCACAAAAGTAGAGCTTGGGAATTGTAGACCTCTAAAAATCATTTTGTAGTCTCTGTAGGCCAAGGAAATTGAATGAGGTCCAGGTTTTCCTAGCTGAACCGGACGATGCTGTTTTCTTCCCTCCCAATCTGATTTTCTTTGTATGTGGCCAACCAACTTGAATGTGGGAAATCGTTTAAATTCTAAAGAAAATGTACTCAATCAGACATATATGTACTGATGAATAAAATCACCTTCAACATTTAGTCCAACAGACTCAGTCTAAAATCACTGGGGAAATTTTCAGGTTTTCAGTATCGTGAGAGCCAGCAGAGGGCAGCACTTCATTTTCTGGAGAACAGGAGAGCCTGGGGATTCTGGAAATGCTGTGGAAAAGTAGAGGTGTAGTAGTGAATAGCCAAAAATAATTCACAACCAGTGACATGAGTAACAGCTTGATTGAGTACCAAATAGTTTGGCCAAAACATTAAGTATTAAAAATTATTAATGATTTGAGAGTCCGCCTGCCAATGCAGGGGACACGGGTTTGTGCCCCGGTCCGGGAAGATCCCACATGCCACAGAGTAGCTGGGCCCGTGAGCCATGGCCGATGAGCCTGCGCGTCCAGAGCCAGTGCTCTGCAACGGGAGAGGCCACAACAGTGAGAGGCCTGCATACCGCAAAAAAACAAAACAAAACAAAACAAAAAAAATTATTGATAAAAAAATGATTAAAAATGTGGTTAAAAAATTTAAATAGTCAACAAGCCACAGCTGTCTTGTGAATCTTAAAATAATGAATGATGAAGCATGTGACTTTTAAGATCTTGACTCTATGGCCTTGAATAAAAAATGTTTAATGGTATCTTTTAATGTCATTTTAAAAGGTAGATAATACATTAACATCATTCAAAATTCTAGAGGTTATACGGTTACGTCTCCCCTGTCCCCCAGGTCTCCCATTCACTTCCATAAAAGCAACCAATGTCACCAGTTTTTTAGGTCTTTCCAGAGCTAGTCTAAGCATATATGTAGGCTAATTGTAGCATATGACACAAACTTCTGCATCTTAAGTTTTGTCCCTAGAAATAGACTTGGATATCTTGGAGATTATATCTTGGATATTTTGTATCGGTACATAAAAGATTTCCTCTTATTTTAACAGTTACAGAATCCATTGTCTCATATCTTACTGAACCAGTCTAGTTATTGGATCCTTAGTTTGCTTTCAGTGTTTTGCTCTTATGAGCAATGCTTACATATTCATGTGAGCCAGGATACTGAATGAACTGTTTTTGAACCAGTGGGTTCAGAAGGCACAGGTATACATAAAGAGATTTTTTTTTTTTTATTGTTTCTGGCTTTGGAATAAGAACCCACATTTTTTTGCATGCTCCATAAGTGATTACATGACCCTGAAACCTTGTTTCTTTTTCACATTCAGCCATAGCTAGTACAAGGACTGGGCACAGTGTGCGAATTCAAAACTGATTCATTTAATGTCACTATGTTAGATGCTATAAAAATACAAAAGGATTAAGAAAATAACCATAAGGGAGGTGGTTCAAACATACTTAACCCTGTTAAGAATAAAAGTAATTTTGTGATTAAACAAGTACAGTCATTCCTCAGTATCTGAGGGGGGATTGGTTCCAGGAACCACCCCCCAACCCTCAGGTACCAAAATCCTCAGATGCTCAAGTTCCTTATATTAAATGGTGTAGTATCTGCATATAACCTTAACCTGCTAACACCCTCCTCATTAAATCATCTCTAGACTACTCATAATATCTAGTACAATGTAAATGCTATGTAAGTAGTTGCCAGCAGGCGACAAATTCAAGTTTTGTTGTTTTGCAACTTCCTGGACTTTTTTCAGATATTTTTGATTCGTGATTGGTTGAATCTGTGGGTGTAGAACCTGCAGATAAGGAGGGCTGACAATAATCCAAAAGTCCAGAGGGTCAGGGAAGGCTAGAATTAAATAAAAGTTTTTTTAGAGGAGTTAGGACTTGAGCTGGAGAGACCTTAGTAATCCGTTTAAAAAAAAAAAAAAATCCAGGATGCTGTGAAAGGCAGAATGATAAAGGCAAGAATGAGAACAGAGGTTTGGGAGGCAATTAGACCAGTTTGGCTGGATTTTGCAGCGTCAGTTTGGGATTAGATAGGGCCAGGTTTTAGAGGCATCTGAATTATAGGCTGGCTCATTCTGTGAGCGCAATGGGAAGCCTGGTTTCCAAGCCAGAGAATGACAAAAGCAGAGCAGAGGTGGAGGTGGGAATGGGTGGGAGGGGTGGAGGGTGGTGAAATAGATGAGAGGAATTAAGAGGGACAAACTTCCGATTATACAATAAGTCACGGGGATATGATGTACAGCATAGGGAATATAGTCAGTAAAATTGTAATAACTTTGTATGGTGACAAGTGATTACCAGACTTACTGTAGTGATCAATTTTAATGTTTATAGATGTCAAACCACTATGTTGTACGCCTGAAACTAATATAATATTGAATGTCAACTGTATTTCAGTAAAAAAAAAAAGGCAGAGCTCCAATCTGGAGATGATGTGGATAGAATCAGGGAAATAAGAGGACTGTTTTAATAAACAGAAAGGGCTAAATTATGGCATATGTGAAACATTTTATAAATTTAATATATTTACTTTAGAAAGTAATGGAGATTATAGCAGCATTGAAAAATGCTTGATTTTTCATTGACTGTAACTATGAAAAGATAAACTTATGGACAAAGACACAGATACCAAAAGAGTTGCATTAGTGTTGGGGGATGTATGTGTCATTTTTTCCCAAACAAATACATTTGGCAATGGCAGTTATGTGTCCTTAGAACAAAAAAGGAAAAAAAATGCATGCCTCACATACATTGTCTAATATGAACCCCATTATAAGCCTGTGAGATAAAGGCAAACACTGTTTTCAGCACTTACAGGTGAGGAGACAACTCTGAAAGATGATTCCCCAGTTATCCACCTAGTAAGTGAGAGAGGAGGAACTCAAAACCAGGTCTTCATGGGCCAGATAATGTATTGGCAATAATGGGGAAAGTTCTTCATCCCTGCTTTTAGAAATTTGATTCTGTTTCACGTAACCCTTTCTTCATACCCTCAATTAGGAAAAGTAAGAATGTTAAAATCACATAAGTGTAAACCTAAAATGAAAATTGAGGCAGTTAAACAGATATTCTCTCAATACATGCCCTGTATAGATGATATTAGTTGCATTTAGAAAATGTCCCAAATGGAAGTCTGTCATTTGGAATGTTATTGGCCTGAATAGCTTTTAGTAAAGTAAAAATCAAAGGAAACTGTCCGTAGACTTCTAAGTATGCATCACCTAAAGAACTACTGCTCAGGAGGCCACAACAGTGAGAGGCCCGCGTAGTGCGGAAAAAAAAAAAAAAGAACTACTGCTCATATGTGAGAATATTAAAGAACTATGAATTACTATTCAAGCCTGATTCCAACCTGGGCATCTTCTATCCTCACTTTGTCCCTATAAAATGGGACTAGTCTCTCTTTTCTGAACGTAGCCTGTTTTCCAGCCTCTGAACATTTGCTCTTCCTATGCCACCTACCTGAAATAGCCTTTTTTCACCTGCACTTGTTAAAATTATAGTCATTCTTCAAGATGCACTTAAATTACCTCTTTCAAGAAGTCTTTCAGTCTACTTTTTCCTGCCCCTTGCAGCCTCTCAGCCCATATCCTTTTATAGTATTTATAAACTGTAAATTAAAAAAAATTTAGAAAACATTTAATTAATTTATTTATTTGGCCACACCTCGCGGCTTGTGGGATCTTAGTTCCCTGACCAGGCATTGAACCCAGGCCCCAGGCAGTGAGAGCACGGAGGCTTAACCACTGGACCACCAGGGAATTCCCGATAAGCTTTATGAATTTTTTAATAAAATGTATAAATTTTGAAGTTCTTTGTGTAAGTTCCCTTATTCTTCCTATGAGATTTTTACATTCATTCAAGAGGAAGAAGGGATCTAACATTTACTAGGTAATTACTATGTCAGAAGGTGCCAAGAGTTTCACTGAGTATGTATAATACCAGGTAATATTATATTAATAATAGGTATTTATAGGGCTAAGCACCACTTTTAGTGCTTTACCTGTGTCAATTCATTTAATTTTCATAATAACACTATGTGGCAGTTACTACTATTGTGATCCCATTTTGCAGATGGGGGAAACTGAGGTCTAGAAATTTGGATTAATTTAGCCCAGGTCATAGAGCTAGGATATATTGGAGCCATAATGCAAAGCCAGATATCCTGCCTCTGGAGTCCCTGAAACTTGCCCACTGTTTCGAAGAGCTTCCTTCCATCGAGAGGGAGCCAGGTCTGTCTTGTTGGGTTTATGCCCCAGTCCCTGGGAGCCCTGAGATTCTTTATTCTCCTGCCAACTAGGCATTGAGCTTCCTTGCTTCCTCCCCAAATTGCCCCAGTGCCCTCCTCTCCTCCAGCCCCTCTGTCCTTTCGGTCACTCATCCTGCCCATTAGGGGTCATTAGACCCCTGGAGAGCCCCATTATCCAGATTCCAGCTGCCAGGGGAGGAAGCTGGCTGGGGAGTCTCCAATGCTGGGGTCCAAGCTTGGGTCCTATGCTACACTTTAGATCTTCCCTCAAGCTGAGAATAAAAAATTAACTCCTGTTTCTGCTGGAAAGTTCCTGCCCTGGTTGCTACTTTCTACTAGTAGATTCCTGTAAGTCACAGCCCCACTCTCAGCTATTTAAAAAGCCACTAAAACTGGAGTTCTTAGCCTAGGGTACAAGGATCCCCTGAAATTTTATTTAAAAGCATTTTTCTGGGGAAAGGACCCATAACTTTCAATCGATTTTCAAATGAATTCAGAGTATTTATTAATTCTGACTTTTCAAGTTATTTATTATTTATTTATTGGCCATGCTGCGAGCCTTGCTGCATCTTAGTTCCCCGACCAGGGATCGAACCCAGGCCCCTGGCACGGAAAGCTCGGAGTCCTAGCCACTGGACCACCAGGGAATTCCCTCAAGTTTTCTTTTTCTATTCTAGAGCCAATGATACTTTTCAGGATCTCAAATATTTTCGTAGGCCTCTGGAAAGCTCACAGGCCCTAGATACTGTGCCTGTAGCCCGTAGCGTGGGAAAAACGAACAGCTCTGCCCGGGTTCCTAACTCACAAACCTTAGGAAGCACCGCCCTGAAATGTAACTTCCCGACCACCACCAGCTCTGTAATGTACTCTTGCCCCTGGTTGCTTAATCCCCTTCCTTCCTGCTCCTCAGCCTTCCTCTTTCTCCCCCAGCCTTCAGAGTCAGTGTCTCCCTTTGCCCAAACTAGGGATGAACCTACAGAATTCTCTTTTCTTTCTTGGATCCTCCAGCTTTTCTCCTGATCCTGAGAGCCTGTCCATTGAGGGTCGAGGGGGACACCAGAGTGGAATATCGCAAGCCCTGGTGGTGCAGGGGCGGGGTTCAAGGGTGCACAAAGGGCTGGAAACTCACAATGAGCCTTTCTCTCCTTGTCTTCCCTTAACCCATACTGAGTATGGCAGAAGCCAGGAATCTTGGGAACGACAGAAATTTGGGATAGGCTGAGCTATGCCACACATTTTTTTTCTTGGAATGATTTCCAAACCAGATCTGATTGTTGCATGGGGCTAACAGTAAAGAACAGAGCCAATAAATGATCTGATCTTAGCATTTTTAAAAACTATGAGATGAAATAAAAAAGGATACCGATTCAAGGAATAACATAGCTCCCCTCATGACTTTCAAAATAAAACCGAGAAATTATAGAAAATTAAATGTTTTTAAAATTGCAGTAAATAGCAGAGTTTGTATTCATAAAAGACAGGGTACAAACAGAGACGTGAAAAAGTAGCAGGATCTTTAGGAAACCCCAACTGCAAGGACATAGATTTCCAGTGTTTCTTGACCTGCACACTGGAGGCCATCTCTTTCCTCTGAACAGTCTACATGTGTCTTGGCTCTCTTACGGCACTTACTACTGTCTACCTTGTTTTAGGATTGTTTTTATGCAAGTTTAATCTCACCCCCTGTAAGTACCTTATGCATCTTGGCATCCCTCACAGTATCTGTCTACCATGGTTCTGTATAACTCTTATTCATCTATTTGCTAAAGGCATAAATGAATAGAAGTCAAAATACTATTAGTCTTAAGTGCAACAGATTTGCACCATGAAGAGGTCACTGACTTAAAGGTATACTTTATTGGTCTTATAAATATAGGAATAGAAGGTAGAAATATATCAATACGTCATACATGCTTTATTTTCCTGAAATCATTCTGATATTGAGCTGGCCTATCTACTATCTGGATGTCAGTGTTTCATGTTTATAGCAATCTTATACTTATTTGCGTATATACATACTCAGAATTTTCCAAAAACATTAATTTTTTTTTTTTTTGGCGGTACGCGGGCCTCTCACTGTTGTGGCCTCTCCTGTTGCGGAGCACAGGCTCCGGAGGCACAGGCTCAGCGGCCATGGCTCATGGGCCCAGCCGCTCCGCGGCATGTGGGATCCTCCCAGACCAGGGCACGAACCCATGTCCCCTGCAACAGCAGGCAGACTCTCAACCACTGCGCCACCAGGGAAGCCCAACATTAATGTTTATAATGATATCATGGGGAATTAAAGATGGGCATATATCCCCATTGAGAGGTAGGGTATATGTCCCCTCCATTTGAATCTCAGCTGGCCAGTGACTGCTTTGGTCAATAGAGTACAGTGGAAGTGATACTGTGCCAGTGTCTGGCATAGCCTTTAAGAGGAGTAGGAATTTCTACCCTGGTGTCTAGAGCCCTACACTGCCATATAAGTCTGGCTAACCCTGAGGTGCTATGCTGGAATACCCGTGTGAAGAAAGGAGAGGAGAAGGGAGGAGGGAAGGGGAGGAGAGAGAGGGGAAGGAGAAGGAAGGGAAGGGGATGGGGAGAAGGGAGGAGAGCCGCTCAGCCAGTCCCCAGCTGTTCTAAACCTCAGGCAGCTGGGTCATCCTGGTCCAGCTGAGGCTCTGGATATTGCGAAGCAGAGAGGCAAACCTCCCTTCTGTGCCTTGTTTAAATTGCTGATCCTCAGACTTGTGAGATATAATAATAATAATAAATTGCTATTTTAAGCGACTAGATTTTGGGACAGTTTTAACCTACTCTAACCAACTATTACTTTAATTCATAAATGCAAATACAGATTACATGAAATAAAGAAATAAAGTACATATGTTGTATTTTAAGACTAGGTCTAATAGGTTACTTGTGCAAAATTAAAGTGAGCTTAAGCACACATATTTTTATATTTTTGAAATTAGTCATATATTTAATATTCAGATTTAGAACTTTTAAAAAGTCATTAAAATTGAAAAAATAGTGTTAATTAATCCACTACAGTATAATTAGCAAGAATAACACAGATAATTTAAGTTGCTGGAAAAAAATGAAGATCCTTCTTATGTTTTATATCAATAGAAAAATATGATGCCAATAAAATGACCAAAAACAATAAAAAGATACAGTCAGCTCTATGTCTTGGACCCAAACAATCCGAAAGCATCTGTCAGGGGACCCACACAAAAGCCATATGATCTGTGCAAGAGTAAGAATTCACTGGGCTGTTTCCAGGAGACACAGATTCTTGGTTTCAGAGTTCCTGAGCTGTTCACTTACTGTGCCAGAACAGCTCACTTCCCACAGCGTATATTTTAGTATCTCAGCAACTGAGGCCGGAAAGCGTGCTTGGAACTTCTTACTAATTAAGACATAAAGAATGGGGTTCAAGCAACTATTGAGGAATGCCAAGCCAGTGGAGAGGGGGATTCCGGCCTGCAGCACCTGGTGGAAATAGCTATTGTGGTGAATCGTGAGCTCCCAAATGCTAAACAGGTGATACGGAGTCCAGCAAATCAAAAAGGCAATGACCACAGCCAGGATGGTCCAGAAGTGCTTACTGGAGATCAGGATGCTTCGCTTCTTCACCTTGAAGATGAGGCACAAGTAGCAAATGCTCATTGTTAGAAGAGGGAAGAGGTACCCAACAATAACTTTCACCCAGGTCAGAATATGATGCCTCATCAACGTGAGGTCAGGATCATGCTCGTGGAAGTTGTTATAGCAAAGAGTGTGGTTATTGAACTCCAGAGTGTCCCGGAAAAACAGGGCGGGACCACCCATTAGTGAAGCCAAAAGCCAAACAACTATAATAACAATCAGAGAGTTCCTTAGGGTCCGGTACCGATGAGATAAGACAGGGTGGATCAAGTAGATATAGCGGTCCAGGCTTATCACCGTCAGGAAGAAAACACTGGCAAACATGTTCAACTGGGCAATGAAGGAATTGGCCTTGCACAACCAGATGCCAAAGGGCCAGTGGAAATTCATGGCCACATAGGAGATGTACAGGGGCAAGAAGAGAAGAAAAATGAAATCTGCGATGGCTAGATTGAGGAACCAGAGAGTGGTGACTGTCTTCTTCCACTTGAATCCCGTAAACCAAATGACAAGGGCATTTCCTGGAATGCCCAGCACAAATGCCAAACAGTATAACACGAGGGAGACCCAGTGAATGACTCCTAGGTGTGCTTTCTCCTCCAAATCAGTCTCTGGGGAGTAATATTCCAGGGCATAGGAGTAGTTCTCAAAGTCTTCAAATAATGTTTCCTCTAGATCTTCCATGACCTTGCTAAATGCAAAATGAAGAAATCTATGGAAGCAAATTTAAAAAGAAAGAAAACAATTTTTAAAAGAACAAATGTTTAATGAATGATACAGAACATAAGGATAAAAATATTTTATCTTAATAGACACTAATAACAATTTACGACCAAAAGGGGGACGTAACCACAGAAGTAGAGATTTTTTAAATGAGAGGAAGCTATGAAAAAAATACTTATTTGAAATATTTGGCAAAATGTTTCCTGAAAAAAAATGTACTCTTCCAAAATGGACACAAGCAGAAACAAAACCTGAATAGACTTACAACCATTAAAGAAATATCATATGTTAAAAAAATGTTTTTCATCTTATGAACTAGAAATAGTATATTTCTGTTGGACACTCCAGGTGTCCAAGTCTCAGTGGACCTAAGTGTTGCTATAATTATTCTCAAAGCTGTGAGAGTTTAGTTTTGTAAAGTATTCAGTAAGTGCTAAATTAAAATGATTGACTCTATAGGTACAATTCCTATGTTCATAATGCTTGTAGGGCTGACTAGAGAGAATCTAACATTCAACAAATATTTATTAAGTTCTTACCAGGCATTATTATTTTATGGAAGATGCAAAAGAAAACAGATGAATACTTATGTGGTGATGACTTCAAAATCCTTATTTGTACCCTGACTTCTTAAGATCTAGACAGAGTTCCAATTGCTTCTTTGGCTCACCCACCTGGATGTCACGGGCAAGCACTGGAGATTTTGACCCACTGTTTTGCACCCATGGATGTTTTGATTCTAGGTTTATAAATTCAAATATGTTCACCAGAATTATATCAATATGGAAGGCTTTTCAACTACAAGATATATTTTGGAATGAACTTGACTATGACCACTTAATTTCTATATTAATTTCTTATAGAGTGCAGTTAAGCTTTATTTAAATTTATTTTCCTGAAATTACTTTGTTTTGAATTAATTCAAAGTAATTCTTTTCTACATTACAACAAAGATTTGATTTATTAATCAGTTTTATTTTTTGAGGTATGCGGGCCTCTCACTGTTGTGGCCTCTCCCCTTGCAGAGCACAGGCTCCGGACGCGCAGGCTCAGCGGCCATGGCTCACGGGCCCAGCCGCTCCGCGGCATGTGGGATCTTCCCGGACCGGGGCATAAACCCGTGTCCCCTACATCGGCAGGCGGACTCTCAACCACTGCGCCACCAGGGAACCCCTTTATTTTTTTAACATCTTTATTGGAGTATAATTGCTTTACAATGGTGTGTTAGTTTCTGCTGTATAACAAAGTGAATCAGCTATACATATACATATATCCCCGTATCTTCTCCCTCTTGCGTCTCCCTCCCACACTCCCTATCTCACCCCTATTTTGTTTATTTTTATCCATACCAAATGTTATCTATTATAATTTCATGCAAAGTAAGTTTTCTTTTGTGGCCTTTTTTTTTTTTCCCCATGCTATCCAGTCCAGTTTCCTGCGTTAAGAAGACTTGAATGTCAATTTTTCAACCAAATTGTTTACTGGGTGTAAATATAGCTTCATCAATTTATTTTGTGTTATTTCTATCTGTAGTATTCAAAATCAAGTAGAAAAAAGACTAATAGTTATATTCATTTCATGGAGCTCTAATCATTAATGAGGCAAATATGTAAGATTTGAGATTATAGTAGGGTTAGAACAAAGAGGTCAAAACATCTTGTGTTGCTCACAGCCAGCTCAGACTCAATTTGACTAACACTAAATTCATCATCCTACTTAAAATCATTTGAGGAATCTAGCAGAGCATAGTTAAAAACAAAAGCATTTTATTAGCATTCTCCCAACCCCAGACCCAGCTAACTTCTCTTTATCTTTCAACATTCAGCTCAAATGCCACCTTTTCTTGGAAACATTTTCTGACATTACCTTCCCCCATATAATTATAATACATAATAACAACTATTATTACACACAATAGTCAATGCTATTGGGCATTTACTAGATGCCAGGCATGTATGATCTAATTTGACCCTTGAAAGAATCATATAAAGTGGACAAGTACTATTGTTATTTCCATCTCCAAGAAAAAATACTGAAGCTTCAAGAAGCTTAGTGACTTTCCCAGTTTCACGCAACCTATAATTGGAGAGTCAAGATTAAATTCAAATCTGTTGAAGCCAGATCCTGGGCTCTTAACCACTACGACATTCCCCTCTTCTGCCATACTTCTCTTATTGTACTTAATACACTATACTGTCACTGATTTCTCTTTGATTCCTGCCCTGCCAAACTGTGAACTCCTTGAGAATGACTGTCATCTCTGTAACCCACAGTGCCTAGTACAGGTCTTAACATCTCACAGGTGCTCAACATGTGCTCAGTAAATAACTGGCTCTGCTAGAAAGCCTGTTCAGAACCAAATGTAATTTTAAAGCCTCAGGTGAGCGTTTGTGAGTTCACCCCTAAGTCACTCTCATTGCCAGAATCTCTCTGGCCTTGACCCACAGTTCTATCCTCAAGATCTAGACTTGTTCCTTGTCACTGAGTCCTTTCCTTCATGTGTCCAAGACTGGCTTCTTTCCCGCTACCCTTTTCTTTCAGGTCTGGGACCTTACTCTGACCTCTTCACTCCTTCTGGTAGCTGAACCCCCTCCATGTCAAATCCTTTCCAGCCTAATCTCCATCTCCCTATCTTGGTTTTCTGCCTGTATACTAAGACACCCTTACCTTCCTGGTGCCTATGACCTATTCTTTTAGACTATGAGCAATTCTGAGGTCAAATGGCCCTAAATCACCTTACAAAACCCTAAGCGGTGAGTAGATGGAACTTGATTCCCCAAATATAGAAAAGCCAGTGGAGGACTTCTAATTACACAAAACCACTATCCTCTGCAAGTCAGGAGCTTACAAAGTCATTGCTGACTGTGCTGAGCCGGAATGGTCGCAGGGCCTGCTGAAGGATTCCAACCACCCCTCATCCCGTTTCTCTTGGGGCAGGGGGAGGTACCTTGAGGATGAGTGATTTTTCTGAACAGAATCCCTTCAAACAGAAACCCTTGTTCCAGAGAAATTCCTAATCTTCCAGAAAGCAGATGAGTAGGTTAGATGCAATGAACAGTTCAGGCTTGGAGAAAGATCTTCAAGAGGAGCTGAATACTGTGTGGAGAAAAGGGAACCCTCCTGCACTGTTGGTGGGAATGTAAATTGATGCAGCCACTATGAAGAACAGTAAGGAGGTTCCTTAAAAAACTAAAAATAGAACTACCATATGACCCAGCAATCCCACTACTGGGCATATACCCAGAGGAAACCACAGTTCAGAAAGACACATGCACCCCAATGTTCATTGCAGCACTATTTACAATAGCCAGGTCATGGAAGCAACCTAAATGCCCATCGACAGAAGAATGGATAAAGAAGATGTGGTACATGTATACAATGGAATATTACTCAGCCATAAAAAAGAACAAAGCTGGGTCATTTGTAGAGACATGGATGGACTTAGAGACTGTCATACAGAATGAAGTAAGTTAGAAAGAGAAAAACAAATATCGTGTATTAATACATATATGTGGAATCTAGAAAAATGGTACAGATGAACTGGTTTGCAGGGCAGAAATAGAGACAAAGAAGTAGAGAACAAACATATGGACACCAAGGGGGAAAGCAGCGGGTGGTGGGGGTGGGGGTGGGATGAATTGGGAGATTGGGATTGACATGTATACACTGATGTGTATAAAATGGATAACTAATAAGAACGTGCTGTATAAAAAAAATAAAATAAAATTCAAAAAAAAAAGAAAAAAAATTGCAATAAATGCAGCTTTTTACAAAAAAAATTAAAAAAATAAAAAGAGGAGCTGAATACTGCCCAGCTGAATCCTTCACAACAAATATAAGCTAGGAATTCCCCTCGGACTTGAGTAGATGTTTTTGTGTGCTGGTGATGGTGAGAGGGAGGGGTGGGATGAAGAAAAGTGAGAAGTAAGACAGAATTCAGCAACTATCCTACCAAGTCCTTGGCTAGAGACAGTTAACCCTTGAGGGCATATTCTTGCTTAATTATTGTACCTTGTTTGTATATTGCTTTATAGTTTATAGGCACCTCCAGATAGAATTTCCAAACCTTACTTAGACCTACCCAAATATCTAGAGACTAACTAACTGTATTAGTTTCCCAGGGCTACCGTAACAAAGTACTCTAAACTGGATAGCTTAAAATAACAAAGTTATTGTTTCAGAGTCTGGAGAAAACTGAAATCAAGGTGTAGGCAGGGTTGTTTCCTTCTGAGGGCTATCAGTGAGAATTTGTTCCATGCTTCTTGTCTAGATTCCAGTGGTTTGTTGGCAAACTTTGGCAGTTCTTGGCTTGTACATGCAACAAGATGTTTTGACCTCTTCGTTCTACGCCAGAGTCTCGGGCCTTCCCCTACCCTCTTTCTCTTCTTCTCATTGGCTAAATGAGGATGCAGTGATGAGCCATCATGTACCAGGTGGATAAGGAAAACATGATTGTTCACAAGGTAGAAGCCTGGGTCCCTGGATGACCTCATGGAGCAGAGCTGCCCTACTTCTCTGATCCACCTCCTTCTGGATTACTAAGTGAGAAAATATTTCCCCCACTATTCTTTTAAAGCAGCTGAACCTGTATCCTAACTAATATAGCTTCTCTAGGCCTTGACATTAAGCACTGTGGTGGAGACTTGTCAGTGCTCACCTCCTATGAAAGATGTTATAAGAAACCCTTGAGGTGGGAACTATTCCTAACAATCGTCATGGCTTCCGGAAGAAAGAGAGGGGAGCTTCCCTTAGGGAGAGCAGAAAGAGGAAAAAGCTCACTTTGTAAGGAGGATCTCTTTTACCCCAGCAATGGTCAGGGAGCCATTTAATGAACATCCTTTTTAGCCATCAAAAGAGAATGTGAGAGAGTTTTTGCAATTGATTCAATTGATTACGGTGGGCTGGTAAGACTCCTGCTTTGTAAGAAAATGAGGGGCAGATCTAGAGTTGTAATAGACCTATGTTATTTGGGCAGAGTTAAACAACCTCTGCCCTTTATTTCATAATTTAAATGTCCCAAGGGCAGGGAACTTTAATGGATGCAACAGTCCAAGTTGGGGAGACAATGGGATTTGGGTAAACCAAAGAGCAGTGGACTTGCTTTCAGTGGAGAGCAGCTACTCAGTTCCAGCCAACTGCTTCCACGTGGGAAATGAGGGCTTAGTGTTGCCAGAGTTTTTGACAAATGGCTGAATATCTATATTTTTAATGTGAAAAGTTTCCAACTCCTAAACTACTGTTTTAAAACGAAAAAGTTGTGGACTGTATTCAGCCCAGCTATAAATTTGTGACCTCTGGGGAAGGCAAACTCTTTGAAGACTCTGAGCTTTTCAAAAGCATAGGAGGAGGCTATACATTAAATAAGACAGGAACAAAAGGACAAACGTATGATTGCTCTTGTATGCATAACTATTCAGGTTCATAGACACAAAAAGTAGAATGGTTGTTGCTAGGGACTAGGGGAAGACTGGAAATGGGGATTTATTGTTTAATGGGTACAGAGTTTCAGTTGGAGAAAGTGAAAAAGTTCTGGAGATGATAATGGTGATGGTTGTACAACGATGTGAACGTATTTAATGCTACAGAATGGTTAAAATGGTTAAAATGGTAAATTTTATGTTACATATATTTTCCCACAATAAAAAAAGAAAAGAAAGAAAGAAATTCAGAGACTTTCTGGAAGAAGTGATCTCTGTCTTGTCTTATAATTAAAGAATTGAATAAACAACACACACATATATAGTTTTTATCTTCTGTGTATAAACATAGTAAATGTTCATTGTAGAAAAGTTAGAAAAGTATAAAGTATAAAAGGAGAAAATAAAAATTGACTTCCATAATCTCAAAAAACAAACAAATAAATAAATAAATAAAATGGAAATAGAAACTCTGAGTTGGCCTCTGAGAATGACTTGCCTCTTTGTCCCAGCAAGGCAACCATAAGATTTTATGCTACTCGGGGCCTCTCCATAGATCCTCATTTTAACCTTCTCCAATTTGATATAAGAGATTGACTATAAGAGTTGAGACAACTCTTTTTTTCTCCAGGAAAAAAGGTGCTATGTACAAGTTCCTAACCTTACTGGGTTTCTGTTAGAGTTACTACAGAGGACGATGATAAGAAAGGCAAAGAAATGGATCATAACCTAGAACCAGAGCTATTCCTTGGAGTGGTAACAAAGCTGGTTCTCAAGAGGAATGGTGAGTAAACTCCCTGCTAAATGACCCTCACCCTGTCTTCTGCCACCTCTCATTAGATCCCTATGTCCCCGCCTCATCATTGCTCTAAGTCCCACAACTTGGGCCTTTCAACTCCTACCTGTAAGCTCTGCTGTGCCCCAGACTTGAACTCAAATATGTTCCTTGTTCAAAGTGTAACTTAGTAGTCATGCTGATCCATGGTTCTCTTTCTACTTCATTCTCTGATTTGGGTAACTGGGTTATTGCCTTGTCCCTCGTCCTTGCTCCCAGCTTCCAGTTTTGGATTGCCATACCTTAGGTCCCCTGGAGAACACTGACCTCTGTTACCACATTTCCGTGACCCTGCTCCTTTGCTCTCTGGGAGGATCCATGCTTCTCTCCTACATTGGTTAGACTACTGACTTACCACCCCAGGAGGCATTGCTCTGACACTAATTCTCATCCCTTATTACCACCAACATCTGTACCAGAGGTACTCAACCAGGGACAATTTTGCCTCCCAGGGGATATTTGACAATGTCTAGAGACATTGTTGATTGTCACAACAGGGGATGGAGGATGAGGGGGTACCTAGTAAGTAGAGGCCAGGGATGCTGCTAAGCACTCTGTAATAGACAGCTCCCCACAACAAAGAATTATCTTGCCCCAAAAGTCAAGGATGCCAAAGTTAAGAAACCCTGATCTACACACATTGAGCTCAGTCTGAACTCCTTTCTTCTATCTCTTGCTGCTGAATCTGCTCTTTTCCCGTGGGCACCTTCATCTTGGGAGTCCTGGCTTGGCCTGGTCTGCTCTATCCCGCTACCAACCAACTGTGTTTTATAGCGGTTGCAAACTGTTAGTCTGTGTTGGTCTGTGTGTCTGTGGTTGAAAAAGTGTTAAAGATGTTTGGTGTAGATGCTAATATTAAACATTAATAGAGGGCTTCCCTGGTGGAGCAGTGGTTGAGAGTCCGCCTGCCGATGCAGGGGACATGGGTTCGTGCCCCGGTCTGGGAAGATCCCACATGCCGCAGAGCTGCTAGGCCCGTGGGCCATGGCCGCTGAACCTGCGCGTCCGGAGCCTGTGCTCTGCAACGGGAGAGGCCACAACAGTGAGAGACCCGCGTACCACAAAAACAAAACAAACAAAAACAAAACATTAATAGACTTCACAAAAATATTGCAATTTTTAGCTTCTTTTGATAATTTGTATCATCTGGTAATAATGGGCCTGTATTTTCTGTAGCAGCATTTGCATTCCTCTCCAGACAAGGTATGTACTCTGACTTGCCATGGTCACCACCACTTCCAAATCACTCATTTATGACACTTTCCAGGATGCTGTCAGTACTTGAATTTGAAGTCTTTGCTAACACTATGCCTTGTATATAGTAAGAAATAAAATTACTGGGCTTCCCTGGTGGCGCAGTGGTTAAGAATCCACCTGCCAATGCAGGGGATGAGGGTTCAAGCCCTGATCCGGGAAGATCCCACATGCTGCAGAGCAACTAAGCCCATGTGCTACAACTACTGAGCCTGTGCTCTAGAGCCCACAAGCCACAACTACTGAAGCCCGCATGCCTAGAGCCTGTGCTCCGCAACAAGAGAAGCCACTGCAATGAGAGGCCTGCGCACTGCCAAGAAGAGTAGCCCCCACTTGTCCCAACTAGAGAAAGCCCGCGCGCAGCAACGAAGACCCAACACAGCCAAAAATAAATAAATTTAAAGAAAAAAAGAAATAAAATTATTGAAAAAAATAAAACTATACACGTATGAGGGTGCAAATGAAGTGTGTGATAATGCAATCTCCAGATAATATCTGCAATCTCAAAGTAAAAATGTGGTCTGCAAAGAAAGTTTACTGCCTTGGGCATTTCTGCCAATTTAAATTTAAGGACCTACATTTAAGAACATGTATTTTTTTTTTTTTTAAGAACATGTATTTTTAAACTTTTAAAAACTGATGTTCTGCTGTATCATCCATCATGATGTGTTATACTGATCTGTTTATTCTTAATGAGATAAGAGAGAAAGAGCAAAAAGAGGTGCAGAAAGAAAATATGGGGGAATTTGCGCTCAGTTTCACCATGTGGCTATATATATACATACACAGGTACATACATATGCATATATGTGTGTGTGTATATATATATATATATATACACACACACTACTTTTTTTTCATATTTTATATTTTTATTTATTATTATTTTTTTTTGCGGTACGCAGGCCTCTCACTGTTGTGGCCTCTCCCGTTGCGGAGCACAGGCTCCGGCCACACAGGCTCAGGGGCCATGGCTCACGGGCCCAGCCGCTCTGTGGCATGTGGGATCTTCCCAGACTGGGGCACGAACCCGTGTCCCCTGCATCGGCAGGCAGACTCTCAACCACTGCGCCACCAGGGAAGCCCCTTATTTGTTTTTTTATACAGCAGGTTCTTATTAGTTATCCATTTTGTACATATTAGTGTATATATGTCAATCCCAATTTCCCAGAGATGCAGAGGTGAAACTAGAGGGATATCTGGGCAATAGAAAAAAGCCTTGCTAGGCAGTAACCAGAAATGAAGATGGGTAGCAGGCAGACTTAGGTCTTTAAATCCAGGTTTAAAGGAAACTGTCATTTATTAAATAGGAAGAGTCAAACCGTCTTGGCTGGCAGTGACTTTCCATTGAGATGTCATATATTTTTCTCAGTTTAGAAGAGCACAATAACAATGCCAGGATGAGGCTTTAGACTTGACTGAAAGGAGGAAATAGCTACTGTATTTGTCTTAAACCATATGTGTTGCTGAAAGGCAAATAAATAATTCTGACTGAAATAAAGACTAATAAAGATCTATATGATCTTAAATCTTTTGAGTAGCCACTGAAGTGAGTGCCAAGCTGCATTGTGGACATGAATATAAACAGGTCCACCCAAGTCCATTAGAAATGTGTGAAAAATGCTTGGTGTGGAGCAAAGTTCAGAGAAGCATCTCTCAAGTTTGTGGTTTGGTTTCCAAAGAATGTGAAGAGGCATATTTACTACAGGGATTCAGCTGCTGTGAGGAACCAAGTTATCACATTCCTGGGTTACAATTACTTCGATACTCAAGTGACAAATATCTAGTTCTGGAGCACAGAACTGTTTATTGAATTAAACAAAGTGGTTTCTTATCTATGCAGATTTAATAGATGGTAAAGCTGAAACTCTTTTCTGAGTAAATAGATTTCACTACAAAGAGTTCTGGCAGAAAGAATAGTGATAAATAGTCTATAAAATCCAGATGATTGGGGGAAAGGACGTCTGGTAGAAATGTGTATAATTAAACTTTTAAGTGTGGTTTTAAATGAGGCTTGGCTGTAGAGGGAAACATTTTGTTTATCCACCTTGACAAAACACAGATTCTTTCTGGCAGCACATTTGGTGAATGCAGAGGGGTTCAATTTAGTTCCATATCGTTGAGTTAGATGGGTTTTCATCGACCATTGCAGAAATGTATACCTAACAGAACCTTAAGAAAATTTAGGCTCTTATCTGCTTTGATCAGAGAGAAGGATTTGGTGTTGCTGACAGTTGTCTACGTGGATTGCCTTTGTAGAGTTCCCCATACACCCTGATAAAAAAGAACTCAAGAATGTATCTTCTGGGCTTCCCTGGTGGCGCAGTGGTTGAGAGTCCGCCTGCCGATGCAGGGGACGCAGGTTCGTGCCCCGGTCCGGGAAGATCCCACATGCCGCGGAGCAGCTGGGCCCGTGAGCCGTGGCCGCTGAGCCTGCGCGTCCGGAGCCTGTGCTCCGCAACGGGAGAGGCCACAACAGTGAGAGGCCCGCCTACCGCAAAAAAAAAAAAAAAAAAAAAAAAAAAAGAAAAGAATGTATCTCCTGTAAAATGCATCTCCCGTGAAAAGAACAGGGGCGCTTGAGGGAACCTGTACTCTGCTTCTGATTGAATGACAGGAATGAGTAGAAAGAATCAATGGACATGAGAGAGAAACTCTTTGGTGAAAACCACAGATCCATTAACCGGCAAACATACATCGTCAGCAAACTTTACTTTTCAAGAGCCATCTACTTAGGGAAGAGAGATTTTGTTGAAAAGCATGTGTGTGTGTGTGTGTGTGTGTGTGTGTGTGCGTGTGTGTGTGTGAGGGTGGGGGGAGTTATTTGAGGTCATTGCTCAATATTTTCCACTAACTATCAAATATAAACTGTATACCACACCCCAGTTTGTGCTCAAGATGTTTGGCACCAGCAGAATATTTTGCTACCCTTTGGAAAAACGATCTCTGCTTGGAAGGTGTTGGGGCACAGTAGTATTTTATAAAGATTCCCTGTTTATTCACCCAAGAGAAACAAGGGAGTTTTAAATGGAAATTGAAGGTTGAGTGTGATATTGATGGTTCCTGGGGTTGGGAGGGGGTAGAAAGGTAACTGTTGGATTGCACCTTTCCACCCCAAGGCCTGGCACAGCCTCACCTTGAATAAGAGAAGCGTCTTGCCTATCTGTAGCTCCCATGTCATTTATTGCTTAATGCCATACTTTAAGACAAATGACAATATTCTTTGGCTTATTAGGATAAATGTAAGTGTTTTGGTTTGGCTGGAAAAGACACAACAAAAAAAGGGAGTGTTTTGGTAATGAAGGCCTTTGAAGGTCATACTTAGGCATTTGGATTTTATTGCATTGTCAGCTGGGAGCAAATAAAAATGTTTGTAGCAGGGAGTGGCATTGCTGAATTTTTGTTTTTGTAAAGATCATCTGGTAGCAGTTTGGGAGATATTGCCGCAATTGAAGTCAAAGATGGAAGGGCCTTAGGCAGTGAGAGTTAGAATGGAGATGAGGGAGACTTATTTGAAAGACATTCATTTAGGAAATTAATAGAAGCTTTCAGGAAGCTTAGCTAAGCTAGGATAACCTTCACCATAACTTTTTTTATTGAGTTGTCATTGAAAATCAACCCTGGATAGAAAAACTATAGCTAATTTCAGGCATACAAATATTTTATTCCATTTTAAAGGCAATGGGGTGGGGGAAGAGAAAATTTTTTCTTTATGAAAAAAATACAATTTAATCAAGTGCACATGAAATGATACCTATTTTCACTCTGTTGAGATCAAGGTCTTTTCATAAAAGGCACTTGCAGGCTGATTTGCATATCCTACCCCCAGGCTTCACTAGGACAGTTTAAGAGAACGCAGCACATATTTGAAAGGTCAACGCCTACTTACATAACAGTTGATTTAATGCTCCACCCAGAAGTTTGTGTCCTGATTTGTACAATCTGTATGGCTCTGTTGATTGTGGGGAGGAAAACAGAGTGAATGATTAACCTTGGGTCAGGGAGAAACTTTCAGGCTTAATTTCTTTGCAAGACTTTAAGATAATGAACACATGGGTAAAATTTAAATATCAGGCCATAACGTGGTCTATCGCCTCTGGAATCAGAATGCCTGCTTTCAAATCCCAGTCTATTTCTTCCTGGCTGTGGAATCTTAGACAAATCACCTACTACCCTGAAGCCTCAGTTTCCTCATTTGTAAAATGAGAGTAGTAATAGTTCTAACTCATAGGGTTGCTAATGATGATCACAAAAGGAAATCCTCAGAAAGTGACTAGGTCAGTGCCCGGCACAGAGAGCATGCTCAATAATTATAGCTATTGATTACTACCAGTTGAAGACTAAAAGCAGTACACAATGGAGGGGGGTAGAGGGAAAGTAGAAAGGTAACGGGATTTCTTTGTATCACTTCAGGAGAAAAATGAGAAGATTTAAGTACAGATTTTAAAACTTGTTTTGCGTGTTTTATATTTTGAAAAATATTGATCTGTATTGAGATCACACCTTGTTAGATGCCTGCCTTCTGAAGGCAGTTGGGGCACCCCTATGTCGAGGCCCCAAAGGCCACTATTATCCCCAAATCTGACCAAGAGTGGTGAGAAAATAGACACTGTAAAGCATTATATTTCTCTTCCTTTTTAAAAAAGCTATTTTCATCTTTTGTTAAAGGTCTAGGTCTTTACCTCACTTTTCTCCAAATTTTATCTAGAGTCTGGGAAAGAATCACCACCATTAGCAATGTAATGTTTCAAAGCCTTGGTCAGGGCAGAAATCCCTAAATTTCCTTAAAAAGTGATTTCTATGTATGCAAATAATTTTTTTGGCAAGAAGAAGTAGGCACTTAATTTGGAAACCTTGATACCATAGGACTTCTGTAACTCTATTTTTGTAGGGCATATGACTAGATAGCTACTGGAGATCTGAATTGTTCAATTTATGTCGTGGATATTTTCATCCACATAAGCAGTCAAAATTAGAGCTTTAATCCTTTTTAGGGTCTTCTGGGCAATGTTATGTCTACTGAAGAACTGATCTTGGAAGCAGCAGCCACAACAGAATACCTACCAGATTATTAAACTGCTCAAAAATTGATACCATGGTTTAGACAGTAAAAAAAGGTTGTACATGACTATGTTGGTCTGCGTCTAAAATCGTTAACCATGACCTGAAATCTCTGCAAAGATATGCTTCAGAAAACTCAGGGACACCGAGTGGAAGTTTGTGCTGCTACCGTAATATACCTCTGTTTTCTGTTTCATCATTACTTGGCACTAAAAATGTTTTGGCCTTAATCATGTATTGTCAATAAAGTTGACAGAAATCTAGGAAGAATTCCCAGTTGAGGATAGAAACTGAATTAGCAGCTATTATATGCTTATTCAATTTGTATCAAGATATTTCCTTTCTAAAAAAAAAGAAGGAACAACACTCAAGTAATTTGCAAAATGTATTGAAGTTGCAGACACTTCACAAAACTATTCATCATCCAGAGAGGTAGTTAGTGAACTTGGTAAAGCAGGTGGAAGGGAAACTTGTTTTGGTAGCAACGGTAATGTTTTTCAAGACAGAAGCAGAAAAGTGGGGGGAGGTGGGAGGGACAACAATTCTAGAACTTCCTCCCATTCATACAAGATTACGCCTGAAAATATTTCTGCCTTTTTTTCACTTAGAAGGAGATATAGGAGGGAGTATAGGATCAAATGTAGTAGTGGAAGATAAAATAAAGCACCATTTGAAAGATTTGCCCATTGACAGTAAACAAACAGTTGAGTTCCACAATCATTATTGCGATGGTTTAGAGACATCCTTCATGAACACTTTTAATTATTTGACAGTAGTGAAAGTAAAGCTAGCAGGCTCAGCATTCTACTTTATCATGGTCAGTCTCTATTAGGTGTAGTTTGTAGAGGTCTGCAAAAACAGATGTTGAGGAGACCACTGGAAAAAGCAGTGCAGAAGAAAGGACTCCAGAGACTGAATTATATCTGTTGGAATGGTTGAAGGAATCAGTGAGAAAGGAAGACTAAAGGAGTCTGAGATTGCAGCGCTGTTTATAGTAGCCAAGATATGGAAGCAACTTAAATGTCCATTGACACATGAATGGATTAAAAAAAAGATGTGGTACATATATGCAATGGAATACTACTCAGCCATTAAAAAGAATGAGATAATGCCATTTGCAGCAACATGGATGGACCTGGAGATTATCGTACTAAGTGAAGTACATCAGACAGAGAAAGACAAATATCATATGATATCACTTATATGCTGAATCTTTAAAAAAATGATAAAATGAACTTATTTACAAAACAGAAACAGACTCACAGACTTAGAGGATGAAATTATGGTTATGGAGGGGGAAGGGTAGGGGAGGAGGGATAGATTGGGAGTTTGGGATTGACATGTACACACTGCTATATTTAAAATGGACAACCAGCAAGGACCTACTGTATAGCACAGGGAATACTGCTCAATATTCTGCAATAACCTAAATGGGAAAAGAATTTGAAAAAGAATAGATACATGTATATGTATAATTGAATCACTTTACTGTACACCTGAAACACAACACTGTTAATCAACTATGTTCCAATATAAAATAAAAATAAATAAATAAACTAATTAATTAGAAAATAAAGGAGTCTGAGAGCTGTTTTCAGATACTTGAAGATGAGGAAAAAGTAAGACATTTATGCTGTCTTAAGGTCATAAATAGTAAGATATTTATGTTGATTCCAAAGTTGGAGCTAGGGCAAAAAATTAGTTGGCATAATAGCTAGGAAAAGTTTGACTTAGTGGATGGGATTTCCCTGGTGGTCCAGTGGTAAAGAATCCGCCTTCCAACGCAGGGGACACAGGTTCGATCCCTGGTCAGGGAACTAAGATCCCACGTGCCGCGGGGCAACTAAGCCCACGCGCCACAACTACTGAGCTCGCGCGCCTCAACGAGAAAGCCTGAGTGCCACAAACTACAGAACCCATGCACTCTGGAGCCCGTGCGCCACAACTACGGAGCCCATGCACCCTGGAGCCTGCGCACCACAACTAGAGAGCGAAAACCCTCATGCCACAACTAGAGAGAAGCCTGCGTGCCGCAAAAGAGCCTGCGCTGAAGCAAAAGATCCGGCATGCCTCAACGAAGATCCCAAGTGCTACACCTAAGACCCAATGCAGCCAAATAAAAAAGAAAAGAAATAAATAAAATAAATATTTAAAAAAACGTTTGGCTTAGTGGAACCAAGAACTTACAGCTGTTCAAAACCTACCAACTGGAATGCCCTGGATACCCAGTGGTTAGGGCTCCATGCTTCCACTGCAGGGGGCCTGGGTTTGATCTCTGATCAGGGAATTAAGATCCCGCATGCTGTGAGACGAGGCCAAAAAAAAAAAGAGAAAACCAACCAACAAACCAAAGAGATATGTATACATTGCACTTGAATGGCTGCTGGTGGGGACACTGTAGATGGCACTGACATCTGCACTCAGGGGGTCTTTAACATCATCCATTAAGGACAAGAGTCTATGATAATAGACATTACTTTTGAGCCCTTATTCTCTATTTACTGCTTAGGAAACTGAAGGTGAGGAAACTGCAAAAACCATTCAGTTGGCAAGTTGCCATGGTTAGGTTCTTATTCGAAATGTGTAAGTGCCCAAGTTCTTACCCTCTGGGCACCCAAGGTACAAGAATCCTTCCTCAAGAGTGTTTAAGGAAATAGTTTTTGAGAATGACACTGAATTCAGAGAATAATTCTACTTTCCTTTTCTAGAACTATACCTGTGGCTGAATAAAAAAGCAAAACAAAAATAAACCACTCTCCCCTGCAAATGAGGAAGACTACGTAGGAGGAAGCTCAGAATGATATAAGATAAAGAAATCCTCTTTGTTTTTTAATTAGACCCTTTCTCACCACTCCTCACCAGGCCCCCCCGCCCCCAAGGCCCAGTGGACCCAGCTTGTGAGAACGGTTTTTATCTTTGAGCTTGTGTTGTGGCTACACAGTAGTGCTGTGCCAGAGGCCCATATTTACCCAGAATCTATTCTATTCCTGGGCCTGGTTCTAACTCTGCTGTTAAAGTTACTGCAAATGTGGAAAAGTGAAGAACCAAATTACCAGACCAGGAACCAAATTACCAGACCATGGCTGGACTCCTATCCAGCCACGGCAGCTGGATTCTGAGGACATTAGGCAAACACATATTCTTTACTGCTCCATAGCAGGTTAAGTCTCAAGTCCCCTCGTGGTCTTTTATGGTGACCTGGGCCATATATGGACTGCATTTGCCCAAGAGCCTCTTCTTTCTGCCGGGACCCCACTGTGGTTTCTTCTTGTCCTACAATGGGCAAGGGCACTTTCAAATGGTGCATATCCACATCTTGGCTTAATACTTCAGGCACAGGACATAGGTGAGAGAGAAGAAAATCAGAAAGAGGAAGAAAAATTTAATCCAGTTTCTAGTTCTTTTTTTTTTTAATTAATTTATTCTTTCTTTATTTTTTTATTTGTGGCTGCATTGGGTCTTCGTTGCTGCGCGCGGGCTTTCTCTAGTTGCAGCGAGCAGGGGCTACTCTTCGTTGTGGTGCACGGGCTTCTCATTGCAGTGGCTTCTCTTGCTGCGGAGCACGGGCTCTAGGCACGCGGGCTTCAGTAGTTGTGGCACGTGGGCTTCAGTAGTTGTGGCTCGCAGGCTCTAGAGCACAGGCTCAGTAGTTGCGGTGCACGGACTTAGTTGCTCCGCGGCATGTGGGATCTTCCCAGACCAGAGCTCGAACCCGTGTCCCTGCATTGGCAGGCAGATTCTTAACCACTGCGCCACTAGGGAAGCCCCCCCAGTTTCTATTTCTGATCAAAGCCCTCCAACCAAATCCCACTGTGAGGCTCTGAGGACTCCATTTTGTCCTCACCTAGCAGAGCCCTCAACAGGAACCAGGTTCTTCATGGGAGCAGTGCCCCCTAGAGGTTAGCATGACCCATCGTCACATCTCGAGATTTTCCTCTTACCTTAGATATGTTTCTTATTAAAACAAACGAGAGCTATTTTATCTCAGTACACTACTGTGGATACTCGTGACCCATCTCTGAACATCTGGACATCTTACTCTATCCATTCCAGGATTCCTTCACAATTATCCCTGGTGTCCCGGTTCCAGAATAGTTTCTTGTTGGTTTTCCCCATTGGTCCACCCACAAATTCAGATTGCATGACATAGGGTCAAGATTAGGGTGAGGCAAGTGAGGTTGGGTCATGCAAGTACAGAGCCAGATCCTGACTTCACTTAAAATTTTGATAGTTTGTTCAGCATGGATCTTTTACATACAATTTGTTTACTGAGATTTTTGGTGCCTGTTAAATTTTGCCTTAATTACCTCACCCTAGTTCCAGCCCTGCCATGACACCTGAGCCCATTGACGTCAGTGGAAGCAAAAGCCCCCGCTTCCACTGCAGGGGGCTACAGTTGAATGGTTGTAAGTGGACTGGTTGTTTGCCCTCGTGATCACATGGCTGCCAGGGAGCTGTGTCTGCCGCTGCTCCCCAGCATCAGGAGAGAGTGTATCGCTATATCATATACTGCATATTGCTAGCTGGGAAAAGGTCAAAATCCAAAATTCCAAGTACAGTTTCTACTGAATGTGCTTTGCTTTTGCACAATCATAACGTCAAAAAATAAGTTGAATCATCATAAGTCGGGGACGGTCTGTACTTTGGATAATTCAAAAGCCAAGTATTTCTCCAAGCACTCAAGCCTAAGAAAGCAGTCAGAAAATGTCCTGGCACCTATACAAGTAACACAATGTATCATCACTGAAACATAATGCAAGCAGTTCATTTCCTGACAAGGAGCTTGGAAGAAACTGAGTAGCAAATCACTTGATACAATAAAATTTCTTTTTAAAAATTCTACTTTTAGAACACTTTCCTCTATCTTTTCTGTCCATCACAGATTTTCTCTAATAAGACAAAGTCAGACAAACCACTTCAAGCCTAAAGTCTGATTCCCTGAAACTATGCTTAATAACTCATGTGACTAGTTATTAAAAGAAAAATCTTGGCAATTGTAAGCTCAACTTTAAAGCCACTTAAGAATAGTCATGTTAATAGTAACCATAGATATCTTGAGTCAAAAACACTTTAGTTTTGCTTGCATTCAAGATAAAGTTTTGAAGGTTCCGGAAAGAGATATTCAGAATGGTCATTCTGTTACTTCTAAAAAAGTCTAATTCCGGGATTCCCTGGTGGTGCAGTGGTTGAGCGTCCGCCTGCCGATGCAGGGGACACGGGTTCGTGACCCGGTCCGGGAAGATCCCACATGCCGCGGAGCGGCTGGGCCCGTGAGCCAGGGCCGCTGAGCCTGCGCGTCTGGAGCCTGTGCTCCGCAACGGGAGAGGCCACAACAGTGCGAGGCCCATGTACCGCAAAACAAACAAACAAACACACAAACAAACAAAAAAACCCAAAAAGTCTAATTCCACCATACCGACCTGGAAAATTGACTGAAAGGCAGTGTCCAGAATGTTCTTTAGAATTTACCTGTCTTTCACTTCGGAACTAGCTTGTTAAGCAACACCTGCGTTGAACTTTATGCCAGTTACAGTGCAAAGCAAATCATCTTCTCAAACAGGTTCTCCCAGCTGTAATGTGCTGAGGCAGCAGTTACAGGCCCTGAATTATTACCCTAAAATGGATTTGGTAAGCCTGCATTGAAGAGATAGATAATATGAACTCATGGCTTATTCCGTGCCTTTTCAACAACCATGAGAAGGGAGTCGATGTGATGTACCCAGAAGGTATCCCAATCAACCACTTTCACCTGCATTTCCATGGGATGGGCACCGTTCACCCAGGTACTGAGATTGGTGCCCTTTGGTGACCTCTTCTGACCTTTGGGCATGCTAAATTTCTGCTCAGCGCAAGCTTTCTCCTTGACTGTGAGCTCAAGTAAGTCAAGAAAGGGATGTGGCAGCCTAAAATAAAAAGAGGGGGAGTGAATTTGCCCTTGGCTGTTTTCATAGAATTGGGGGAGTATTTGTCCAACTCTGCCTGAGCTGGTCAGAATGCACCCGGGGGTGCTGTGTTCTTTCCTTGGAATTAAATTTATGAAGAACAAGGATAAACTGGAGCATGTCCAGAAGAGAGGGAACAGGTTGAAGAGAAAGCTTAAAATGACATCATGGGAGGAGTGCTGAATGAACTGGTGGAAGCTATTTATCCTGGAAAAGAAAGAGCAGGATAACGTTTTTCATGCAGAGAAGGGAATTGTTTTATCTGGCCAGAGAGTAAAGCTAAGAATATGAGGGAAAGAGAAATTTTAGCTCAGTATGAAGCAAAACTTTCTAGAGAGTATAGTTTTTAAAAATTGGCATTTCGGGCTTCCCTGGTGGCGCAGTGGTTGAGAGTCCGCCTGCCGGTGCAGGGGACACGGGTTCGTGCCCCAGTCCGGGAGGATCCCACATGCCGTGGAGCGGCTGGGCCCGTGAGCCATGGCCGCTGGGCCTGTGCGTCCGGAGCCTGTGCTCCGCAATGGGAGAGGCCACAACAGTGAGAGGCCCGCGTACGGCAAAAAAAAAAAAAAAAAAAAAAAAAAAAATTGGCATTTCTTCATTTAATACGTATTTCCTGAGCATCTCCTATGTGTTCTAGGCCCCAGTGAAACAGAAGGGAATAGCGATGAACTGAAGCCATGGAGCTTTCAGCCTAGCACAAAGCTTTGTCAGATAATGGCCCATTTCTCATACTTAGAGATGTTTAATGAGACAACCATAAATTGAAGGTTTTTCTGGCATCGCATGTGACTGGACTTAATGTCTAAAGTTCTGCCAACCCTGAAACTCTATGTTTTGTTTACTCTAATGTTACACTTGATGCAGTTTGATGGCTCTCCTGGCCATGGGTCAGGATGTATGGCTCTGATTCTGTGGCTTAGCCATGGTCTTCTATCAGTCAATGCATATATGCAGTGCTGCCTCTGCTAAGTGTAGCTTCATTTTGTTTTATTTTATTTTGTGCTAAGAGGGATGGGGTGGCATGGAGAGAAACCACTATAAAAGTTCTTTCATATGTGACATACAGTGAAGGGAAACAATTTTCTTATGTCCCATATTCACCCCCGAAGATCTGGTTGTCATTTCTATTACTTTTATTCTTTTTCAACTTGCCATTATTGCTTGGGGAATGGGAGTTCTTCCTTCACACACCAGTTTCAATTCTTTAATCTCTTTGAAGGAGGAAGGAGTCAGGTGGCTAAAAACCACAGAATCATAGTCCTTAAAGTAAGATGAGATAGTAGAGATAATCTACTCTAGTTCTTTCATTTTATACACAAGAAAACAGAAATTTAGCAGAACACTTTAAAAGACCTGAATAGAAAGACAGAAGCACCAATAACCACTAGAATTTTAGGCAGAATATCGACTTTGGGCAAAGAAAGTTTTATGAAGAATCAGAGGGACTTCCCTGGTGGTCCAGTGGTTAAGACTCTGCCCTCCCAGTGGAGGGGGCACGGGTTCAATCCCTGGCTGGCGAACTAAGATCCCACATACCGCATGGCACGGCCAAAAAAGAATCAAATAGAACTTCTAGAAATTACAAAGTTAATCTTGAAATTTAATTTAATGGATGCATAAGATGTAGCTTAGACCCAGTTGAAGGGAGAATGTAAACTAGAAGACATATCTGAAGAAGTTATCCAAAATGTAACACAGAGAGACAATGATATGAAAGGTATGAAAGGAAGGCTAAAAAATGAGGAGCAAAGAGTAAGAAGATCTAACATATATCAACTCAGAGTTTCAGAAGGGGATAAAGCCTTGTGTTAACCAGGTGGTTAAAAGTGGATGCACAGGGACTTCCCTGGTGGGCCAGTGGATAAGACTCCGTGCTCCCCACGGAGAGGCCCTGGGTTCAATCCCTGGTCAGGGAACTAGATCTCACATGCATGCCACAACTAAGAGTCTGCATTCGCAAGGAAGATCTCACGTGCTACAACTAAGGCATGGCGCAACCTAAATAAATAAACAAAAAAGAAAGAAAGTAAAAGCCAAGGATCTTTAAAAAAATTTTAAAAATAAAGACAAAAGAAAAAGTGTATCCACAATCAGAATCTAGTTTATATTCAGATGTTCTGATCATTCAGTAATAAAGGATTATAAAATAATGTCCACAATAGTCCTAATCAGGACAGAGGATGACTGATTTGGGTACCACTCAATCTGGTGGTTCTCAGAGGTGCCAGATATTCTCTGGAGAGGAGAGGGTCCCCCATTGTCTTGAGAGCATCCACAAACCCTTACATCTGTGGTTTAGGAGGAAGGGTTCCTGTGGTCTTCATCTAACTATAGAACAACTCTTTAAGAGAATAAAATTGGAAGACAAAAATCATCCTAAAAGGAAATGAGAACCATGATTTGTAAAATTATGAAATGCCTGTAAATTTCTCATATTGATCATGTTTTTGCTATCTAATTATTCTCCTCTAGTGAGTAATAGTAAAGTCCTTAAGACAAATATAAATTTTTGCAGAGCAAAGAATATGGAAGTTGGAGAGATTTGTGACAAGAGAAGTAGGTAGAGTCAGCTACTGAGAGAGAGGAAAGTGCTGAGTTTCTGGGGCTCCTCAAGGATAAGAAGAGAAAACCGGCAGCTGGTTCAAGCCTGGCTCTGAGGTTGAACAGTAGAAAAACACAAGCAGGATTCCCCAACAATGTATCACTGCAGTCAACATAATAAGTTTTTCCTCCTTACTATAGTCAGATAAGAAATGACAGTGTAGGTAGAACCTTCCTAAGGACAACAATAATATCTCAAAAGCTAGGTGGAGTTGTGTTTCTGGCAATATGGTATTATAGATATTCTTTTAAATCTTTTCACTACAAAATCTCTAAAAGCCACTGTACTAAATGTAAAAATCATCTTTTTAAATGTATGGCTGAGCTAGCAATAAAGTAAGGAAAATCCTTAGTGGCCTGAACTGAAATGGGAACAGGAATCTAGAGAGACATCATAGTTTTTGGCTGTCTTATCACCCATGTGATCTTTCCTTTGTTCTTACCTCCATGCAAAGCTCAGAAGGTATAAGGTAGGACCTGGAAATTTCCTTAAATGCCTAGAACCAATAAGCAACCCAGTTTTTGGTGAGAGGCTCTGTGTGCATATTGGGGGTGCATTTTCAACTCTGCCTTAGCTTCCACTTTCCTTGCACAGAATCTCAAGGTCATCCAGAGGTGAGAGCTTAGGGCCTTTTCGGGTCTTTCTTGTCAATGCACAGAGCCCTGGGCATGTGCACCACCCTATACATGCATGTGGCCTTCTTGATTCAGAAGCTTCCCAAAGCCCCTCTGTATGTCTCATTCTGTTTTTAATTTTTTGTTAGTCTAATGTTTTCCCCCAACTGGTATCCATCACCTCAGACAGCTGCAAGGTTAAGTAATTGCCTGTAATTGTTTTCGACAAATGTTTATGGGGAAAAAGTTTTTCACACTTAATGAGCTCTGAGTTAAGTCAGTCTTGCAAGTGGGATTTTCCAGGGAACAAACAGGTCATATAGTAAGTCTCTGGGGATGAAGCTTTGAAGGAGCTCCAGCCCCTTTCTGTTCCTTCCAGTGGCTGTCGGGCTGCTGGTCTTCACCATGAATGCAGGCTGTTGGTCTTCAAGGATATCACAAAGCAGGAGAGTCCGAGATGGGACTAGGGCAAGTGAAAAATGCCACAGAGCTCATTGCTTTTACTGAGATTGAACAGTTTTTTCCCCTCCTTCTCCTCCTCCTCCTTCTTTTTAAACACTCCCCGGATTGTTGCAAGCCTTTGGGAAATTTCCAGAGTTCTGCAACATTTGATTCTGACCATTAGCCAGTTTCTTGTTGCTTCTGTGGAAGAGAGAATTTTCTGAGGTCCTTACTCCACTATTTTTGCTGATTTCACCTCGATAGGGAGTTTGAACTGGCATACTCTGTGTGTCTGGAAACCACTTGGCCCAAATAGCATGGTGTTCTTTTAAAAATTAGGCTTATGAAATCTAGGAGGAATGTAGACTACTTAATAGTTAAATTCCTATGGAAAAATGTATATTTTCCCACCATTTCCTTCTCCTTCTTAAGCTTGATTTAGCCCTAGAGACTATAAAAGTGAATGAATAAATAAATGAATTAATCAGTTAAATTCGTGACTCATCAAAGCGTCCAGTACAGGGACTTAAACATAACAGACACTCAAGGAATAGTGCTGAGCCAAAATGGATTGGCTCAAAATAGGCAAAATTGACCTGTTCTCTATTATATCTTATCCTATTCATAACATTAAACATTTGGATTTATATTTATCCCACATAAAATTGTATACTTTTTATATTGAAGATTTCCCACTTCCTTTAGTTTTTATGGGATATATATATCTTAGTGGGGTAAAAAATAAGTCCTATAATATAGATTTTTTTTTTTTTAACTTACAACATAGTTTTATAAAGGCCCACAATTACACGAGATAAATGATAACATCTACACAGTTTACGCACGTTACATTTACAATGTAATAGGGCAGGAAGAGATATGGTAAAACATTTAAATGTGTTACATTACTTCAATTATTTACAGATCACTAAATAGAAGGTACTATTTACTTCTGAATCCTAGTAACCATACAAAAATTATTCCTCTTTTCAACTACATTTTTCAAAACATCTATCACGTAAACAAAATTGTTGTATCTATCTTCTTGATTTTTCTCTACTATAAACCATAATGGCACACTTGAAGCAGAAAAAAGAAAAGTAAGCATCATTCGGTCCATCCTTAAGGAATCCAGATCCTTCAATTTATGAAGAAGGACAACACTTTCAAATGTTTCCTAACTAGTTTTACTTATATCTAGTAGGAATCTTTGTGCCTCCAACAGTAGACCCCCCTTGACCTGAAATGTGGTCAACCCAAAGCCTGTAGGAGTTCAACTAGGTTTAAGCTTTACACAGCATTGACAGTGAAACATAAGTACAATCCAAATTCTACTGCATTAAAATAAGCAAAGGTATCATACTCATGGCTTTAATATAATGTTCCTAGTCTAGAGCACAAGTGTTTCTGGTATAAGCAGTACCTGCCAATAAATAATCTAGACATGATTTAAAGAACACTTTTTTTTTTTTTTTTTTTTGGTTTGTTTGTTTTTTTGCGGTATGCGGGCCTCTCACTGTTGTGGCCTCTCCCGTTGTGGAGCACAGGCTCCGGACGCTCAGGCTCAGCGGCCATGGCTCACGTGCCTAGCCGCTCCGCGGCATGTGGGATCTTCCCGGACCGGGGCACGAACCCATGTCCCCTGCATTGGCAGGCGGACTCTCAACCACTGCACCACCAGGGAAGCCCTAAAGAACACTTTTATTATTACAATATGCTCTTGTAACTTACTTTAAAATTAAAAGAATAACTATTTTAAATGTTTCTTAGAAATTGAATGTTGCTAGACTGGTTCAGTTAAACCCATTCTAGTCAAAGACTGCTTTGCTGCTTTATAGAGTACCCCACAGTAGTAAGGATTTTTGGAGATTCATAACAAAAAGCTTCACAAATAATATTTCCAATAACATTTTTATATCATTTGTTCAGGACATTCTGATTGATAAGCAGTTAAAGGTAAAAGAAGGAAAAAAAATGCTCACCGCTAAAGACAGAAAATCTTACTCTATTATAATGAAATGATAAAGGTTTTCCTGAGATTTTCCTAATGTCTGCCAGTGATGCTGAGATAATTTTTAGAACCACTAACACCTTTCAACATTTAAGGTGATTCTAAATAGCAAAGTTCAAGTAGCGTCACATGCCTAAGGAATAGGAAATCAGAATATCCAGAATCTTACAGTCATCTAATTATTTGGCCAAGTGATGAAGCAATTTACCTGCTACCCCCACCAACACTGTGACTGTCCATGCCATATGACTGGTTTAGGTAGGAGTCCATGGATCTTGGACCCCCCCAGGATCCATGGCCATAGTCATGATCCATCCCTCCATAAGATCCGGGGCCATAATCACGATCCATTCCATTAAAGCTCTGATAAGTATTTCTGCAAGCAAAGTGTGTGTAATCGTCCTCGAAGTCCATGGCGGAGGCTCGGGGCCAACGGCCTCAGCGGCGCTGGGCTGAGCTGTGGTGGGAGGCGAGCGCCCGTGACCCGCGGTTACACACAGCCAGTCAACGCGACCAAGAGCCTATAATATAGTTTTAACAGTAAATTCTTTCCATTAAAAAAAAGAAGAAAGGAGAAAGGAGGGAGGAGACAGGAAGATATTCTTGTCAGTTGTCAAGGTGGTGGCCACTGACAAATTTTGCAAGTATTCTGACAAACACCTAGCAGAAATAGGCTTATTTTCCATCAGAAAACTCATAACTAACTCAATTGAAGGATATTAGGTAAAGAAGCCTGTTTGGAAATCATCTGAAAAGATTCTTGTGTCTCATGTCTTTCTTAATTTGTTATAATGAATGAGTCATAATATATTAAGAGGATTAGAGCTGCTTATAATGAGAGTGCTACATTTAAAGGACTAACAATATAATATGATTATGATATAACATAATATGATGGGATAATATGATTCTTTCATTTCCTGTTCTCACTAACACATTACAAAAACAACTAAGTGGCTTTTCATTTTGCTTTATTTTGTTAGAGAAGATGTGAACGTTAAGTAGAATCTGGCTGTTTTCACACACAAACACATACGTGCACAAATAATGACAACTCAATTTTATAAAAATGTAATGAAAACGAAAAAAAAAAAATGTAATGAAAACGGTATAAAAACCGTTTTATAAAAAAAACCCAAAACGTTGTATCTCTTTACTTCTCTTTGACTCTCCTTAATTAATAATGGATATAAAAGCAGACCTTTAATGATTATTCTAACAAAGATAGTCCACATCTTTAAAAATTCTTTCATCTGTATTAATACTTAAAATCATCTAAGAAAAAGCAAATGGTATTTTCCTCAGTTCTTGTGACATTATGTCTTTCAAATTTGAAAAAAAAAACAAACAAAAAACACTCTGAAAAATAGGAAGGTTCTTCAAGACATCACACCCAGTCTCCTTAGAAAGTCTTTGATATGGAAAAACAGAGGGATTGTTCCAGTTTAAAAGAGAAAAGACCAAAAAAAAAAAAAAAAAAAAGGAATTTAACATGACTATTGAGTAGATACTGATTTTAAAACACTCTAAAACATATTTTGAGGATAATAGGGAGAATTTGAATATGAATTGAATATCATTAAGATATCTTTTCATTTTCTTAGGTATGTTAATGATATTGTTTTGTAGGAGAATCTTCTTTATTATAGGTGCATGCTGAAGTTTTTAGGGCTGAAGTCTACAACTTAACTTTCAAAAGATTCAGAAAGATATATATATATATAGTCCTGGGATAAACCATAATGGAAAATAATGTAAAAAAAAGAATGTATATATATGTATAATTGAGTCACTTTGCTGTACAGCAGAAATTAACACAGCATTGTAAATCAACATTGTAAATCAAAAGACAAGAAAAGAAATATATATATATATATATATATATATGTACACACACATGGTAGTTGTCCAGCTGGGAATGTAAAATCTGATTTCAATCATGAAATGTGGTAAGTGGAAATGCATTGTCCAGATCCCCCTACAAGGACAAACTAACTCCTGGGAGAGCTGTCAAGAGGCCACATCCAACTAGTAGCCCTTCAGAGACTGCTGCTACTACACAGAGCCCCTTTGCCCAAGGTCATGCCCTTCTAGGTTAGCCAACTGTCAGCGATGATTGAGGTGGAAGTAGAAAGGCCTGGTCACTTTGGACCAATGGGGGATAATCCTGGTGGGTCCATTTTAGCTTCAGAGGTCCATTTGGAGTCGGCTCTGTCTGTCAGTCCTACCTTACAGCTCAACTTCTCCCTCTGCCCGGTTGTGTTGTTCCCCCAATGCCCCGCCCCATTCCACATGCAGGTATCGATCCTAAGGGCACAACCTAGTAAATATCTGACCCTTAAATTCTGTCTCAAAGTCGTCTTCTAGGAGAACTGAATCTGCGACACAAGATGGATATCAGACAACCTCTAAATGATGAACATTTTTTTTTAAAGTTCTGTTTTCTTAAAAAATAGCAGTGTCATCAAAAACAAAGAAAAGCTGTGGAAATGTTCTGAATTAAAAGAGGCTAGAGGGCTTCCCTGGTGGCGCAGTGGTTAGGAATCCGCCTGTCCCCGGTCGGGGGGACAGGGGTGCGATCCCTAGTCCGGGAGCATCCCACATGCTGCGGAGCAACTAAGTCCGTGCACCAAAAACTACTGGGCCTGTGCTCTAGAGCCCTCGAACCACAACTACTGAAGCCCATGAGCCTAGAGCCCGTGCTCTGCGACGAGAAGCCACCGCAATGAGAAGCCCGTGCACCACATCGAAGAAGCAGCCCCCGCTCGCGCCAACTAGAGAAAGCCCGCGCGCAGCAATGAAGACCCAATGCAGCCAAAAATAAATAAGTAAAATAAATAAATTTATAAAATAAAATAAAAGAGACTAGAGAAACGCATGACAACTAAATGAGATATGTGATGTTGGACTGCATCCTGTACTAGAGGAAAATAAAAGACCAAAAAGAACACTGCTGGATCAATTGACAAACTAGAATGTGGATTACAGATGAGATTTTAAAAAGTATTGCATCAAAACTATTACATATAGAATGGATAAACAGCAAGTTCCTACTGTATAGCACAGGGAACTATATTCAATATCCTGTGATAAACTATAATGGAAAAGAATATTTAAAAAAAGAATGTATAGGGACTTCCCTGGTGGCACAGTGGTTAAGACTCCATGCTCCCAATGCAGGGGGCCTGGGTTTGATCCCTGGCCAGGGAACTAGATCCCACGTACATGCCGCAACTAAGGAGCCTGCCTGCCTCAACTAAGACCCAGCACAACCAAATAAATATTTTTTAAAAAATGTGTATATATGTATAACTGAATCACTTTGCTCTACAGCAGAAATGAACACAACCTTGTAAATCAACTATACTTCAATTAAGAAAAAGTACAGCATCAATTTTAAATTTCCTGTAATTGGTAAATATACAGTGGTTATGTAGGAAAATGTCCTTGTTCTTAGGAAATAGACACTGAAAAATATAGGGGAAAGGGGGCACATTGTATGCAACTTCCTCTTGAACGGTTCAGAAAACGTACATACACACATACATAGAATATAGTAAAAGAAAATGGGGCAGGGAATTCCCTGGTGGTCCAGTGGTTAGGACTCTGCACTCTCACTGCCCAGGGCCCAGGTTCAATCATAGGTTGGCCAAAAAAAAAAGCAAATGGGGCAAGAGTTTAAAAGTTGGTGAAGCTAGGTAAAGGGGGTGTGAGAGGATTCTTCTTACTTTTCTTGCAACTTTTCTGTAGGCCTGAAATTATTTTCAAATAAAAAATTAAATATATGTACGTATATATGTATATATAAATATAAATAATAACAGATCAACCAGCTGTAGCAAAATGTTAACAATTGATTTATGTTATAAGTATATAGCTGTTCTCTGTCCTATTCTTTGAACTTTTCTGAATGTTAAAAATTTTTCATAATGGAAATTTGGAAAGAAAATACAGGCCAGGATGTTTGCTGTGGCTTACCTCTTTAAGGCTTGCAAGATTATGCCTTTAGGGCTTCCCTGGTGGTGTGGTTAAGAATCCGCCTGCCAATGCAGGGGACACGGGTTCAAGCCCTTGTCCGGGAAGATCCCACATGCCGCGGAGCAACTAAGCCTGTGCACCACAACTACTGAGCCTGCGCTCTGCAACTACTGAAGCCCAAGCGCCTAGAGCCGTGCTCTGCAACAAGAGAAGCCACCACCATGAGAAGTCCGTGCACCTCAACAAAGAGTAGCCCCCTGCTCGCCGCAACTAGAGAAAGCCCATGGGCAACAACGAAGAACCAACACAGCCAAAAATAAAAAAAAAAAAAAAAAAAAAAAAAAGATTATGCCTTTATTTCAGGTTGCTGCCACGAGCTTTTGGTCACTCTATTTGTGATTAACTTAGAGAACACAGATTAGCATACCAATTAGACTCTTAAAATTTCCCCCTCTATAAAGTAGAACTCTGTAAATCGTTAACTATTTACCTCCTCACTCTAAGAAACCCTGTTAGATATACAGTATAAACTCTGAGTACCAAAACTTTGTCTTTTTTTATTCTCTACTATGTCCTTAGTTGCTAGATAAATTGCTAGAACGTGGAATATGCTCTGTAAATACCTGTTAAAGGAACAAGTGAGGAAGATCTAAAATAACTATGATTTTGGTATAGATGAATAATTTTACCTACCAAACTCCTATCAAATCAACTCTTTTACCTACCAAATCAACTCCTATCATTATGGTCAAAATTAAATTTGGTTTTACTGTTTTTGCTTACTTTCTCTTTCTTACTACAAGTTGGGAGAATCAGAATTTTGTCATTATTTCAGCAAACAAGTAGTTAATCAGGGTGAAGCTGAGCCGGGAAGTAGCTTGAAGTAGTGCTTCTGGGTTCCTGGGGGAAGCAGCAGAGAGTCTTTTGAATGCAAACCCATTAGGGTGCTCAGGTGCAGGGTGACCTTGAGGAAAGAGGTGCAATGGTAGCTAAGGGCTTAGGAGGAGAGGACCCACCACACAGGATTGAGCTGACTTGAAACAGGAGAACCAATGCTCCACTACATGTGGGGGATTGAAGTCAGGAGGCTCTATGAAGCCGCACGTCAGAGAATATAGCCCATTTATTAGCAAATTGTCAGTACTCACTCAGTGAGACTGGAAATGAATAAAGCTGCAGGAGACAGAGTAGCCAGGAATCAGAATGCAGAGATTAGGACTGGAGCAGGAACCAAGAGGAAACTAAACCGATGTGGAAATAGGGCACAGCGGCTGGAGGCAGCAGTTTTGTCCTGTTTGGATGTTTCCCCACATGGGCCTGGGCAGAAGTGTTAACCATGAAGCAAGAGCCTTCCCGTGATCATGACCTCCTGACAAACCACTGGGGCTGACGGTGCTTGTGGCTAACTGGGGCTAAAGTGTCCCTCTGAGGCACACACTGCTGTTGTTTCAGGGCACCCTTTATCTTCTGCTTTACTACCCTTACTGTTTCTACTTCCAGCTCAGAATCAGAGAAAGTAGAGCAAAGTATCACCAAGAGCCTGCAATTTTTCATCTTTATCCTCCCATCCAGAGCCCACCTTCTCATTTGCAAATCTAGAAAGCTGTTTTCTCCCTAGGCAACTTTTATTCAAAATAATGTGTTTAAATTTATAACTATTTTGCATTGAATAATTTAAAATTATCTTTTAAACGAACAGATCAGCAAATTATCTGAAATGTTTTCACAGTGACGTCTTACCATACGGCTTAAAAAGGACCACACTCCTCCATGTCTTGACACATTGAGGTGGAACACTGGAAGTAAAATCAGTACAGTGGTCTTAATACAGAGGTACGCCGTCAGACACGACTTATGATATTTAGGCATCCTGAAAAATACGGTTTATGGCTGGGTTTTATTTCAGGTTCTCTCTGCTTGTCATTGTCTTCGTCTATTTTGCAATCGTGCAATAGTCTCCTCCAGAGAAATACAAATGAATTGTGTCTGATGGAACGCAATCAGTTATTGCCCTGTAAATACCGACGAGTTCTGCCAGTTTTGTAACTGTTTATAAATCCATCTCAGCATTCCTGATGGTCTACACATTTGTGAGACTGTGAATTCTTTTTACCCATTGTAACATCTTCTTTCTTTCTTTTTTTTTTTTTTTTTTTTGCGGTTACGCGGGCCTCTCACTGCTGTGGCCCCTCCCGTTGCGGAGCACAGGACGCGCAGGCTCAGCGGCCATGGCTCACGGGCCCAGCTGCTCCGCGGCACGCGGGATCCTCCCGGACCGGGGCACGAACCCGCGTCCCCTGCATCGGCAGGCGGACTCTCAACCACTGCGCCACCAGGGAAGCTCCCATTGTAACATCTTAACTGATTCTATCATTAATAGAGTTAAATAAAACCTTTGAAACAGGTTAACTTTATATTTGTGAGTCATGATTTACCTGTTTTTTAAAAAATGGTCTTTTAATAGGCCTTTAGTCTAAAAGTATTAGTCTGACCTTAGGAGGACAAATGAGTAGGGAGAGGTGGTTTTTTAAAAAGTGTACATGAAGTTTTTTTCTGGCCCACTCAATTTCCAAAACCTAAATTTACCTTCCACTCCTAGGATGATGATGGAACTGAGCATCGGGACAGGGGGAAGCACTCATTTAGGGGAAAGGGGTGGGGTAGGGCTGGGGGGCTTGGTTTAAGTGCAATACCAGGCAAGCAGGGAAGGGCTGAAGGAGAGAGAATTCTGATCCCCCCCCCAACATTTGTATTGCTGAGGCAAATTCTTTCTTTAGGGATCCCAGCCTCTTTTCCCTGCATCCTTCATTCCTATCTGCTCTCTTTAAGGCCATATGTTAAAGCCAGGCCCTTGATATGACTGCTGGAAGATTAATACACTTGTTTGACACAGCCAGGATATTAGCACAGCATTCAAATATGCGCAGCTTTCCTTTTCTCTCTCTCTCTCTTTTATTTTTTTTGCAGTCAGACTGAGGCCTCTTAATCCCTTCAGCTGCTACTCAGAGGAAGGGAGTCCAGCCAGTGTTCTAGCCACACCAAACTCCAAAATAATTGGTTAGATATGGCACTTTGCCTGATCAGCGCTGCAGCTGGAGAACACAGAATGCCTTCCTCGGCCTGAGGATGGATACACTGTCTGCCTCACCGAAGAGGGATGAAGAGAAGTCCCAGTACTATCTGATCGGCTCCTGCCCTTGCCTCAGCTCTCCCTTGGGATAACTAAACCCATCAGGGTGTTTATGCAGAGTGGACTTTTATTTCTACATTCCCTTCTCCAGTCCTCCCGGTCTGTCTTCTTTCTCTTCCGTCCCCTTGGTTAAAATTTCCTCTTCCCTACCAGTCCCTCCTGACCACGTGCTTTGACGTAATCCAGAAACAATTACCATCCTTTCTGGGTAGTATTTTATGGTGGTTAAGAATGAGAGCCCTGGGGTCAGGCAGGCCTCAGCTTCTAACTGCAGTGCCACTTATCACCTACCTGTGTGGCCTTGGGAAGTCAGTCAAAAGCTCTAACCATCAGTTTTTCCATCTGTAAAAATGATAACAGGGACAATAATATCTACTTTATCGGGCAGCTGTGAGGAGGAAATGAGGCAATGGAGTGAAGCTCAGTGTCGGACACAGTCATCTCTTATGACTATAACCTTCTTCTCAGTTTCCAGTCTCCTATTTCCTATTTTCCCTCTGTTTCTAGTGTACTTCTATTTCCTATTTTCTTTTTTTTTTTTTTTCTGCAGTACACGGGCCTCGGCTCTGGACGCATAGGCTCAGCGGCCATGGCCCACGGGCCCAGCCGCTCCGGGGCATGTGGGATCCCCCCAGACCAGGGCACGAACCCGTGCCCCCTGCATCAGCAGGCGGACTCCCAACCACTGTGCCACCAGGGAAGCCCAATTTCCTATTTTCTCATTTGTAGGTACTACTTCACATTTTTCCCCTCAGTCCAACATAGATACTGATGAGGTTCAAGACATGCTAGCCCCAAATATGACACCTTGGCATATGGAATAGTTTTTTTTTTTTAATTATTTATTTTATTTTATTTATTTTTGGCTGCACTGGGTTTTCGTTGCTGTGCACGGGTTTTTCTCTAGTTGCGGCGAGCGGGGGCTACTCTTCTTTGCGTGCGCGGGCCTCTCATTGTGGTGACTTCTCTTGTTGCAGAGCACGGGCTCTAGGTGTGTGGGCTTCAGTAGTTGTGGCTCATGGGCTCAGTAATTGTGGCGCACGGGCGTAGTTGCACCGAGGCATGTGGGATCTTCCAGGACCAGGGCTCGAACCTGTGTCCCCTGTATTGGCAGATGGATTCTTGACCACTGTGCCACCAGGGAAGCCCTGGTATAGTTTAAACTGAAGAAATATGAGAAACAACGGGTACAGGAAGGATTTCTGACCTTCCCCTGAGTCAGGACGTGAGATCCTCATGTGAGAGGTGCCCTCTCCACACCCTTAGGAAAGGAGCATCTTTATCTCCAAAGAAGGAGGGATGCTGAGAGGAATCTGAATGAACAGGCCTTGCTAAGTTTCCCCCAATTTACCACCCTTAGCACATACCCCTTTTGTCCTATCACATTTCTCAATGACTCCACTTTTCATGCAACCTAGTACACATAAAAATACTCAGGTTTGGGTTTCCCTGGTGGCACAGTGGTTGAGTCCGCCTGCCGATGCAGGGAACGCGGGTTCGTGCCCCGGTCCGGGGGGATCCCACATGCCACGGAGCGGCTGGGCCCGTGGGCCATGGCCGCTGGGCCTGCGCGTCCGGAGCCTGTGCTCCGCGACGGGAGAGACCACGGCAGTGAGAGGGCCGCGAACCGCAAAAAAAAAAAAAATACTCAGGTTAAACTATTTCCTCGGGTCTTCATTTTCTTACGAAAGCTCCTATGTCATGTAAAACTTTTATTTAAAAATGTGTATGCCTTCCCCCTGTTAACCTGTCTTTTGTTATAAGTGCCCCAGCTGAGACTTTAGAAGAGGAAGAAATGATATTTTTTTCCTCCCCTGCATTAGCAAATCAATGACAGTGGTCACATGTACCATATTTTTTGATTACAAGCAACTTCAGTTTCTTCATTTGTGATCTGGGGAGAAACACCATCAGTAAACCATTGTAAGGCTGTTGTAAGAATTAAACAAGATAATGTATATAAGTGCCTAGCACAGTGCCTGGCTCCTAGTAAGAGCTCAGGAATTGTGTTGTATCTCACTTTATTAATCCTTTCATTAGGGTGTATTATGAAATAATTCACATAACTAGCATATCGCTTTGTTGAAAAGTAGGGAATTCTTGGGCTTGCAGCTAGTTTAATGATCACTGGCTCTAATCAGAGAGCTCGTTTGATGATATTATTTGTAATTAGTTTAGATATCATTTTGGACTTACGTTTCATCCTAAAAGAAAACATTAGCTGAAAGATACCACTCTGAGCAACAAAATAATGGTTTCCTACTGTTACAGTAAAGCTACATTATGCTCATTCTTTCCTTTCCAAAGGGGGACATTTTGACCCTGTGATAATGTTTTACTTAAAGGAGTTTATTTTATTTTACATCAAATGATTCATGTAGATGAGTTCATTTCTTGTGATGAAGATGGAAACGAAGTAGCTGAGCTTCTTGCTGTAATCTCACTGACTTGCTGTAATCCAACTGGCTAGAAAATACAACAATTGTCTGGCTCAGAAAAAAAAAAATAAAACAAAAAACGAGCTTTCCCAAAGAAATTCTGTTTGGGCATTCTCTTCAGTTTGATGAATGAGTTGTTTACTGAGCTTGAGACAGTGTAAAAAGGAAGAAATGGCCTTTTAAAAAAATTTACTTATTTATTTTTGGCTGCTTTGGGTATTCATTGCTGCGCGCGGGCTTTTTTTAGTTGCAGCGAGTGGGGCCTACTCTTTGTTGTGGTGCACAGGCTTCTCATTGCAGTGGCTTCTCTTGTGGAGCACGGGCTCTAGGCATGCGGGCTTCAGTAGTTGTGGCACATGGGCTTCAGTAGTTGTGGCTCCCGGGCTCTAGAGCGCAGGCTCAGTAGTTGTGGCACATGGGCTTAGTTGCTCTGCGGCATGTGGGATCTTCCTGGACTAGGGCTCGAACCTATGTCCCCTGCATTGGCAGGTGGATTCTTAAACACTGCGCCACCAGGGAAGTCCTGAAATGGTCATTTTCAAGAAAATTATTGAAGTGCACTCAGTGAATTTGAGCAGATTGCATTTGATGTGGCTTGAAAATAGATGTAGTTTTTAACAAATCAAGCTTTTGTTTAATTAAGACTGAAATAAAATGAGTGAATATTCTTGTAAATAATCTAATAAAACATTAAAATGAAGAGACACTCTCCACAGTCATCTCCACGCCTGCCCGTGTTCTGGGGGATAGAATACATTTCTGAGGAAATCTGAGAATACCACTTTTATATTGTGTTTGGTATATTATAATTCCTCTTAAGAGATAAACAGTTTTAGGTGTATGCTGAAGTTCCCCCTTCCTTATTCAATCTCTCAAAAACCAAAAAGCAAACCAAGGAGAAACGCTATGCTTATACATGAAATATCATTCCAGAGCAAGGCATCTCTCCCAGACAAGGAAGGAAGAATTTAGTCATTTTACTATCTTCTAAGTTTTTCCATCATCTTGGTTGGTGCATGTAAAGAACTGAATTAAATACATTGTGTGTGTGAGTGTGTTGATAATGATAAAATCACCCCAGAGGTGAATGGTTTTATTTTGGATAGAGTTAATGAAATGAAAGCCCATATGGGGCAGAATGACAATCAAACAGAAAAGTCATGTTTAGTATTATCTATACAGTTGGGTAATAGAATAAACAATTTGTTTACACTTAGTATTTCCCGTAAAGTAACCAAACGATTGATTTGACTAAGCTCTTATTTCCTGAACTTGCTGATGGTTTGGTATTAAGGAGAGAACCACCATTTCTCCTAAAGGGTAATTTGTGTTTTTAGATATTACTTTCCTAATGAATTCTTGCCTGATCTCTACAAGCCTATCCCCCAACTTATTTCAGGGTCCCTGCTCTACACTCTTCACACAGAATTTTTAGTTATATATTTGAATGCTTATCTGATGAATGTCTCTCCTCCACCAGCATGTAGTTTTGCTTACCTTATACTCCCAGAACCTAGCACAGTGCCAGGCAGAGAATAGAGCTCAATAATATTTATTGACTAGAAGAACAGCTATTCAGTGGGTTTTGATAAAAGGCATTCATGCTCACGGGCATCGCAGCAACTAACATTTATTTATATTTGTCTGAGAAGGCAAAGGTGAGTTTGAGAAGGAAATTTAAGCTCTTAATTACCATCAAATCCATTAGGTCTTGTTCTCAGTTCCTCGTCTTATTAAAGGTGTTAAAAGAATGTTGCATCTCACTCCTTAGAGATGTATTAAATCTGTCTGGCCACTTAATTAGACCAGGACTTTTAAATGACAACAGGTCCCACTTACAGGGAAAGATGATGAGGTTTTTCTCTAAACTATTATCAGGAGCAAATTACTTCACTATAAACCAGTTGTCTAATAATGTATTACTTATAATTAAGACCAGTTTACCTAATACATGCAAAATGAGGAAGCAAATACCAAGCACACCTAAGTATATAATACCTTTTAACACATTACAGTAATACGGTAACACCTCCTGAGTACTTGTTAAGTATGCTACAATGCTAAGCAACTTTACATGCATTTTCACATTTCATTTTCACAACAACCCTGTGAGGTACTATTATTATTTCTATAAGGCTAAGAGAGGCTGGGCAATTAGCAAAAGTGGTGAAGCCCAGGCAAGACTTCTGGGTCTGTCTGACTTCAGGGACTTCCTTCTTAATCCTTGTACACAACGTCTCTGTAGTAATCATCTGTTAAGGTGTTCATCTCCCTTGCTTAACGTGAGAGCCTTAAGGCCAAGGTCTAAGTTTTACTCATCCTTGTATCTCAAGTACAGAACAGAGTGCAGGAAACATAATAGGTGCTCAATAAAAGTTTAGTGAATAAAAGAGGAAGTACTTTCTTTTTTTTTTTTTTTTTTTTTGTGGTACGCAGGCCTCTCACTGTTGTGGCCTCTCCCGTTGCGGAGCACGGGCTCCAGACGCGCAGACTCAGTGGTCATGGCTCACAGGCCCAGCCGCTCCGTGGCATGTGGGATCCTCCCGGACCGGGTCACAAACCCGTGTCCCCTGCATCAGCAGGCGGACTCTCAACCACTGTGCCACCAGGGAAGCCCCAGGAAGTACTTTCTCATCCTCAAAACTATAGTATGTTTAGTATAGTTTTAGTGTTAAACATAGTTAACTATATAATGTGCATAAATAAAATACACAAATCAAACAAATACTTATGTAATAAAACAAATCATATATGAATATATCTTACTGTTTTTGTTAAATTAGTAATCCATATTTTATGTTGAAGCATACGACATTGTCAAGGTCAAATAACAGCACTTTTATATGGTATAACTTCATTAAAAAAAAAAACCTATGTCAACTCTTAGCTACATAATTAAGCAGAATGCTCCATTACCAGATGTTTTCCACTGAAACAGAGGTTTATCATTATAAACTGCCCAAGAGAAAGTTTTATGAAAAATTAAGGGTGTCATATCTATAAGCACTTTCTTCTAGGTCTAATGATCTAATTTCATATACAAATTATTTTTCATGCCCTTAGCTCCTAATGAAAATTAACCCAGCTCATATTATTACACTTGGCTTTGATTCTCTCTTTTCTAAGCTGCCAGGTTGCATACCTCCTTGCAGAAGTCCTTCTTCATGAAGTTCTCCCTTTTTGGTATTAACTCTGCCTTTATCCCAAGCCCTGATGCACCCCCTAGTGTTCCTCGAACACTTCTATAATTATTATGTCTGTGTATAATGATCACTTTTTGTTGAATGCTGGGGTCTGTTATACACGATTGTGTAAAGCATTTATAATGGAGGAACTATACTGAAAGGGAGCGGAATACGCCACCCCCAAATATGCCGCTTTGGCATGTTAATATTTTGAATTAAAATTACTTGAGAAACAGCTGGTACAAGGACACTCTGACCCTCCTTTGTCCTCCTGAAAGCAGAAAATAAATTTCCTATGTGAAAGGTACCCTCCCAGTGTCAGGAGGGTAGAAGATATCCTTATCACCAGAAATAGGGAATTTAGGGCCAAGAAGGCTGTATAAACAAAACTTGTTACTTCTTCACTAATTTACTACCCCAAACCCAAACTTCTTTGTACTGTCAATTCTTCACAAATTTATTGTTTCTTTGTCTAAAAGGTATAAAATTTGCCTGCCTTGGTTACTTCTTTGACTCTTTTATTATATGGACTCCCGTACACATGACATTAAATTTTTCTCCTGTTAATCAGTTTGATGCTAATTTAATTATTACACCAGCCAAAGAACTTAGAAGGGAAAAGTTTTCCACCCCTACAATACCCAACTGATTTGGTTATTATACTAAGTGACTGGCTGGTTGACCATGGACTGTTCTTAAATAACTTTTTTGTTTCTTGCATAAAAAGAAACACAAAATTAGAACTTCAGAGGGCTTTCAAAGCACACAGCGTAATCTTTGCTTCTGCATGATTCCTGAGCGAAGGCTATGACCTCTCCTTACTGAATTCTTCATATGCTAAATTTTATGAAATAAGTTACTTTCTTGGTTTCACCATGCTTTGAACTTTGCCATCTAGTGATTGCATTTTTGTCAGCAGTACCAACAAGGTCTCATGTTTTTGGTGTTCTAACTTAGTCCATCTAACCCCCTGGTGGGCCTGAATTCTTTTTCTACTCTACTTCAGTATTCAATTTAAAAGCTACACCCTGGGACTTCCCTGGCGGCGCAGTGGTTAAGAATCCACCTGCCAACGCAGGGGACACTGGTTCGAGCCCTGGTCTGCGAAGATCCCACATGCCGCGGAGCAACTAAGCCCGTGCACCACAACTACGGAGCCTGCGCTCTAGAGCCTGCGAGCCACAACTAGTGAGCCCGTGTGCCACAACTATTGAAGCCTGCACACCTAGAGCCCGTGCTCCGCAACAAGAGAAGCCACCACAATGAGAAGCCTGCACAGCACAGCAAAGAGTAGCCCCGGCTTGCCGCAACTAGAGAAAGCCTGCGCGCAGCAACGAAGACCCAGTGCAGCCAAAAATAAATAAATAAAGACTCCGAGCTCCCAATGCAGGGGCCCCCAGTGAGGGGGGCCCAGGGTCAATCCCTGGTCAGGGAACTAGATCCCGCATGCCTCAACAAAGATACCGTGTGCCGCAACTAAAGACCTGTCACAGCCAAATAAATAAATAATTTTTTAAATTAAAAAATACAATTAAAAAAATAAAAAATACACCCCAAGCAAAGTCCACTTGAGAATTTCTTGGTCCTAGTTGGGTTAGCCTGGCTTTGAGTTGCACCTATATGATCTGGCTTGGTTAAATCCTGAAATACTGTATGTATATCAGCAACACTGGTATTACAGGTTTTCGGGACATAATGAGAAACTTCAATGCAGAATTTAATTAGGCATGGATTTCCTAGAGAACAGAAATAACACAGTGAAAACTGTAAAGTGCTATGTAAGTATATTTTTATTGTAACCTGAAAATTTCCCCTGTTGACAGTGGGCACAAATGGGGTAGTATTTAGAATTTTAATTCAGGATTCATTAAGGTGTCCCCATTGGCTGATGTAATATCCACTATGTTTGCCCAATAAAGAGATCATACTTGAGAAGAGTTCACTGAAAAGTATTTCCAGGGCCTCCAGAAGATGCATTACATGTGTCTGTAGACACGTTTGCTCCTCTTGGGTACCACGACTCCATCAGGTGTGCTGCCAGAGTGCTGGCTACTCGCCTTGTCAAAGCTGGCTAGAGACTGGGGATGAAGTGAGGGCAGTGGGCTCAATTCGCTTCCATTATATAGATCTTTTTTTTTGTTAGAGGAGACCCAAAATAGGCCTGCTTGTGCCCTGATGTTTTAGTGGAAACAACTCTGCATTTTTTTTTTTTTTTTGCGGTACAAGGACCTCTCACTGCTGTGGCCTCTCCCGTCGCGGAGCATAGGCTCCGGACGTGCAGGCTCAGCGGCCATGGCTCACGGGCCCAGCCACTCTGCGGCACGTGGGATCCTCCCGGACCGGGGCACGAACCCGCGTCCCCTGCATCGGCAGGCGGACTCTCAACCACTGCACCACCAGGGAAGCCCAACTCTGCACTTTTAATTGCATGCTGCTCTTACACCCCCTCTCCTCTCAGAGGTCATAGGCTGTTCTGGGATCCCCCTCCAGCAAGTTCTTCCACAAGCTTCCTCAGGCCAAGAAGGACTTCTGGTGGGTACACTCCATCAGTTGCTCAGTCAAGTCCAAATCTTGTCATCTCACTTTGACTCATGATGGGACACCAGTACCCACCTCTCTCACTGTGTCACCTCTTGCATAAACTGTTAACTTGCATACTCGCATCCACCTCCATCCCTCCCTTTTCTAAACTCTATATCCTGTAAGTATTACATAGGTTTTTTTTTGTTGTTTTTTTTTTTGCGGTACGCGGGCCTCTCACCGCTCTGGCCTCTCCCATTGCGGAGTACGGGCTCCGGACGCGCAGGCTCAGCGGCCATGGCTCACGGGCCCAGCCGCTCCGCGGCACGTGGGATCTTCCCAGACCGGGGCACGAACCCGTGTGCCCTGCATTGGCAGGCGGACTCTCAACCACTGCGCCACCAGGGAAGCCCAGTTTTAAAACTTTTTAGTTTAATAACTTAATTATGTCTCCCAGGCAGCACAACTCTAAGCTTACTGAGGGCAAGAACTTTCCATTAAAATCCTTGTGTCCTCTCCTAGCAAATCAGCTGATGGTTCAATATTTGCTTGACTGAATGTGATATGTCAGATGGTTTCTCTTAGTTAATGATAAACAAACAACCTCCTTCACCACCCCCAAAATGGAAAATAGCAAACTTCCAAAACAAAACAAAACAAAATTTAAATCATTCAGAAAGCCCTAACATACCTTCTTTATTTGATGTGATAAATTCCTTTATCACAAGCAAATTCTTTATTTGTACTCATCCTGCAAAGACTTGCTGTGTGCAGTGTTTCACACACTCGAGTTCACATGGGCTGGTTGATTGCGTTTGCTGAACAAGGGGCCAATGAGACTAAGGTTGGATGGTTGGCTCTTGCCTGGGTCAGTATGCTTCACACAGAGAGAAACTCTTCCAGAGGCAAAGCCAGGGTCTATTTAACCCCTGCCCTTCTACCTTCTAATGAATCATCTTGCCCATTATATTCATTAGGCTGAAGGAAGGACTTGCAGATAATTTCTAGCAAAAAGTTTGTGCCTGACTTATATTTACTTTGTTCCTACTGACACCAGTTTCTTTAACAATGAAGAGCATTTTTCATCTTATTTGGGTATCTTGGAATAATCAGAACATGCTATGACAACTGAAGAATATGAAAACATAGAATCTGAATAAAAGATTTGTCTCACCAAATACTTATTAGGTACCCACTGTATGTGCTAGGAACCCATTATATATAGCACATTGAGCAATGACTTAGTAAGCAGAGGTTGAAAAAAGGGGAAGGGGGTGAGATTGGAGTACTGGAAGGAACCTTGCCCGTCAGGTTTATTTAAGAGGAAAGGAAACTGAGGCCCATGAAGCTTGCTCTGCCTCAAGCCATGAAACAAGTTAGAGGCATAGTTGGGATTAAGCTCTGGGGTGACAGACGGAAGCAAAACAGCAAATATAAAGATATTGTGGGACCACAGATTGGGGGCATGTTTGGAAATTGTCCAATTTAAGATGATGCTGCATTACTAACCTTCATTTAGCTAGTTCTGTTTTTTCTATCTTTAAAATTTTTATACTATCAGTTTTTATTGTGGTCTTGGCTTTTACTACTTTCATTAGAAGTTTAATGAGGCAGTGGGGGTGGGGGACGGATGGATTGGGAGTTTGGGATTAGCAGATGCAAACTATTACATGTAGGATGGATAAACAACAAGGTCCTACTGTAGAGCACAGGGAACTATATTCAATAGCTTGTGATAAACCGTAATGGAAAAGAATATGAAAAAGAATATATATATGTATAACTGAGTCACTTTGCTGTACAGTAGAAATTAAACACAAGGGGACTTCCCTGGTGGTACAGTGGTTGAGAATCTGTCTGCCAATGCAGGGGACATGGGTTCGATCCCTGGTCTGGGAAGATCCCATATGCCACGGAGCAGCTAAGCCTGTGAACCACCGACTACTGAGCCTGTGCTCTAGAGCCCTCAAGGCACAACTACTGAGCCCGCATGCCACAACTACTGAAGCCTGCACACCTAGAGCACATGCTCCACAAAAAGAAAAGCCACTGCAATAAGAAGCCCACGTACCACAACAAAGAGTAGCCCCTGCTCGCCACAACTAGAGAAAGCCCGCGTGCAGCAACACAGCCAAAAATAAATAAATAAATGAACTTAAAAAAAAAAGAAAAAAAAAAGAAATTAAACACAACATTGTAAGACAGCTATACTTCAATAAATCTTCTTTTTAAAAAAGAAGTTTTATGAGGCAGGAACCTTTACTAAAGTTAATGCCACCAAAGAAACCAGGTGAATTAGAACTGAAGACCCCCCACCAGATTGAGGGTTTAACTTTTTGTGGTTTATATGAAAATTGAGACCTGAAGAAAAAAGTAGATGGGACTTTTCAAAATTTTGAAGTTTTAAAATTATACAAGTAATGAACTATTAGAGAAAATTTGGGGAAAAAAGAAGAGCGATATCATCTGAAGGGGTCCAGCATATGCTACTGTGGCATAAAAATTATTTTGAGCAGAAGGCATTTGAGGTCCCAAAAGAACTCAATTGTCATAAATCCCCTCCCCAGGAGCAACAAGGAAAGGTTGACTCATCGCCGTAGATGAGAAGTCTCACAAAAACTATCGTATCGTCTATCTATTCTCCTAAAGCCCATTTATATTTCTAAGAAGTCATTTGTTTTCCCATAAGTCCCCTTTCTCCCTCTCCCCTTCCCTTATTAAGAAGTCACTTGTTTTCCTGTAAGTATCTTTCTCTCTCTCCCCTTCCCCTTAAGATGGTATATAAGCTCCAAATTCTAGCCTTCCCTTTGAGTCACAATTTTCTGTGAACTCCCCTATGTATGTTAATAAAAATACATGATTAAATTTTGTTGTGTTATCTCTTGCTAATCTGTCATTCGTTAGTTTAATTCACAGGCCTTCAGAACCAGAACTTAAGAGGACAGAGTAAAAGTTTTTCCTCCCTGATATACCATCAGTTCACTATCAGCTTAACACAACCATTTTCAATTTGGCATATTTTTCTTCAATTTTTTCAAATCCATTTACTTTTTTACATAATTATAATTATTGTTAGTATTATGAGTACTCATCCATGATGCTATATATCCCTCCAAGTTATAACTTAATGACTACTAAATATTTCCATTGAGATAATATACAAGATGTTTCTTAACTAGCTTTCTAGTGCAACCATAGATTTGGGTTGCACTAGAAAGCTATTTGTTGCATATCTGTTGGATATTTAGATAGCTTCTGACTTTTTAAAATTATAAGCAATTTGGAAAAAAGTCTTTTAGCATAAAACTTTTTCTTCTTTTAAAATTACTTCCATGAGTTAGCTTCAACTGCTGTAGCCTTTGAAAGGGGAATGTTGGGTTAAATAGCTATCTCTCGGGGAGATGACAGTGGTAAAGTAACACAGAAAATGTATGACCTTCTTTTATAAACTAAAGGACTTAAGTCTTGGGTAAAATCATACATAAAGGCCGTGAAAAAACTTAAAAATCATTTAGTGTTTGGAAGAAGTGCAAACATGATGAGAATTATTTAGAAAGAGGAATTATTTGAACTAGGTAATTTGAGATTCGAGAGCAGTCCCTTGAATTTTTCACGAAACAAAACAAAACATACTAGTGGATTAATTTAGCAACAAGTTTGTAGAAGCTTGGGTGAACGAGTTTTCTTTTAAGTGAGAAGGGCCAATTTAAGAGAATAATTGCTGGTGAAAGTTCCGTTATCAAATTTTCATTTGGTTTTCACTAGCTTTCATTTGGAGGGAAGGATAAACGATCAGACAAAAAACAATTGGTACTCCCAGTTATCTGACTACCAAAAGAAGAGTCAAGTTAGCTGAACCTTTTCTTCCAAGTACTTGCCTTCAATTAGCCATTTGTCCTTCATTAGATGAGCCCAGATACCAATTATTCTAACAGGCAATTGATTAGGAGATTTCAAAAAACGCAGCAACAACAAAGAAATGTTTGTTTTGAAGAGCCACAAGCTATTCATTTTAAAAAGACAGGAGAAAACCAAGCCACATTACAACTCAATTTAGAACTTTTTTCCTGCCTTGTAATTGAAGGAGGGCAAAGTCAATTTTCATCTTGAGTACCATTTCCTCCTACTCGATTTCACTACAGTGGGCTTTCCACTAATGATGTTTGACATTTCTGAGTCAAGACTACATTTATGAGTTGTAATTTGCTAGGTAAAAGCTGAGGAAATGACTGAAAGTTCATTGTGCCCTCCCAACCCCTACCCTACCAACCTCCTCCTGTTCTCTCAGGGTTTTAGATTTAATCACAGCTGTTGTAAACCCTGTTACACTCTTCCTAAACACTTTTGACAGGACCAAAAATATGAATCTGCACAGAGAGCTTTTCATAAACTATCAGGAGTCCTTTTCCTTTTTTGCCAGCTGGTAGTTAGTCCAAATACTGCTTTATAAATAAATCATCTGCAGGCATCCTCATCAGGTCAGTTCCAAACGCGGCAGTTCAAAGAAAACAAGAAAGCACTTACCAGTTAATTTTCTGCGAGGAGAGAAGCTTTTGTGATGTGTGGTGTAACCTCCCTGCTCCAGAATGAAATGGAGAGTGGTTTTCAGAACAGCTACGTTGGACACTCTTCTCCCAGCCTCCTCGTTTGGCTTTTATCTGGCTTTTGAAATGACACTGTAGAGGAGAATGATGTTGGGTTTCACTTGAATGTGGTTCTTCCCTTCCTATCCTACCCTCCATAAAAATTCATCATGTATTCCAGGAGAAAAGTAAGCAATGAACACACTGCACAAATTCTTTTACTCAGCGTGTACACGTGTGTAACTGAGGTTTGTTTTTTGAATAGAAATCATTACTGTTGGCTGCAGTGCCGCAGGCTGAAAACCAGTGATGGGGGAGGCACCAATCCCTCCTTTGTTTGGGTGGACTTTTGCTTATGAAAAGTCAATTTAAATTTCATTCCAGACTTCCCTGGTGGCAGAGTGGTTAAGAATCCGCCTGCCAATGCAGAGGACACAGGTTCGAGCCCTGGTCTGGGAAGATCCCACATGCCGTGGAGCAACTAAGCCCGTGCACCACAACTACTGAGCCTGCGCCCTAGAGCCCACGAGCCACAACTACTGAGCCCACGTGCCACAACTACTGAAGCCCGCATGCCTAGAGCCCGTGCTCCACAACAAGAGAAACCACCGCAATGAGAAGCCCGCGCATCGCAAAGAAGGGTAGCCCCCACTCGCCGCAACTAGAGAAAGCCCGTGCGCAGCAACGAAGACCCAATGCAGCCAAAAATAAATAAATAAAATAAATTTATTTAAAAAAATTTAATTCCAACAATGGGATGAAAAGAACCTTAGAATGTCAAAGGAGAGCTCTTCAAATGCACCAGGGCTCATTAGGAGAGAGATTTTATTTCCTGGGTTTCAGTGTATTTCTGATAGGGAAGAATCAGAATCACACCTTAGTTAGGTATGTTTTTTTTTTTAAATTTAATTTAATTTTTTTAGACAGCAGGTTCTTATTAGTTATCTATTTTATACATATTAGTGTATATATGTTAATCCCAATCACCCAATTCATCCCAGTTAAATATGTATTTTAATTTTTATTTCTTTACTTAGGTGGGTTGAGAATTTTCCAGGCTTTGAGGAAATTAAAGGTCTGATTCTTAGCTCTCATCTTATCTGTGGCCCTGGCAGATGAAGGCATGTCTGTATACCTGAAGCAGGACTCAGAATTCAGAAACTCACGGGGTGAGATGTGTGGGGGCTGACAGGAAGCCAGCCTTGATGCGGCTGACTTGTCCGTCTGCAAAGCTAATGTGATTTTCATAACGTCTAACGTCAGCTTGAGAAACTGAACATTATTGGGTCATAAAACGTTGTTAGGCAAGCTAATTGAACACGTTAGCTGAGCAGCCAGAAGAACACACAATTTGCATTTGTCTGCTGTGAATGCTGAGGGCTTAGCAGAATGTGCCACTGCGAAATATGCCTCTTCGGAGAATAAGAATTATTTTGAGCTGTTTATTTTAATGAACTGCAGGCATAGAAGAAGCTCTGAAAACAGAATAGAAATTACGCATTTGTAAAGGGAAATTTTACATTTGTAAAGAAAATTTACATGAGAAAAGGGATCTGTATCAGGAAGACAGCTATTATACTTCTTCATCTGAGAGACTTATCTGCTTGACCCAGCCGCCTTTGTTTACCGAACATTTCCTCTTTTCACCTTCTGGTGAATTGCCTTCCTGGACCTTTAAGCCCCAGACCCCATCCCTTTCCTTAGCTCAGGATGGAATATAACCCTCAATCTTCTGGCCACCTTTTAAGTGGGGCTCCTGTATGTATATAATTTAAAAAACTTTTCCTCTAGGGCTTCCCTGGTGGCGCAGTGGTTGAGAGTCCGCCTGCCAAGGCAGGGGACACGGGTTCGAGCCCTGGTTCGGGAAGATCCCACATGCCGCAGAGCAACTAAGCCCGTGCACCACAACTACTGGGCCTGCGCTCTAGAGCCTGCAAGCCACAACTACTGGGCTGCGTGCCACAGCTACTGAAGCCCGCATGCCTAGAGCACGTGCTCCGCAACAAGAGAAGCCACCGCAATGAGAAGCCCGTGCAACAAAACAAAGAGTAGCCCTTGCTTGCCACAACTAGAGAAAGCCCCCGCGCAGCAACGAAGACCCAACACAGCCAGAAATAAATAAATTAATTTAAAAAAATGTTTTTTCCTCTATTATTCTGTCTTTTTTACAGGGTGGGAGTGGGGTACTTAGCCAGGAACAATGAAAGGTAGAAGGAAAATTATTTTTCCTCCTCTAAAAGACAAAGTCTAGAAAAGCGAAAGCAGCGATCTCCACTGAGGGTGGGGTGGGAGCAGAGCAGAATAACCCTGGGGGAGGGAGTGGGTACGCTTCTTCAAATTACAAATATCCCTCGGCACCATAAGGATGTACACTCGCCCACGTTTGCCCCTAGTCCCTTGATTCCACAGAAATAATCACTATTAATAAACAAGGCGTATCTTTTGTCAGTGTTATCTGAGTTGGTGAAGGAGGTCATAGTAAACCATCTGCTGGAGGTGATATCCAGTCACCAGTTCCCATCCCTTGGCATCAGCTATATTAGTATTTACTGAGTTATATGCTGTCTTCTGTAATCACACAAAAGCACAATTTCATCCATAAAAGACATTTTTGAGGAGAATTTCAGGAAGTTTTGGTTACTTTAGATGGTTTGGGGTTTATTTTCTGGTAGTGGAGTGAGAAGCATTGAGCAGCAAAGGACGGAGAAAGAAGACAAAAGAAATGACATTTCACAAGCATTTACTGTGTGCCAAGCATAGTTTAAACACAGCCCACCCTGAAACCCAGGAAAATATGTCAGCCTTTTTATTTTTACGTTTTACCTACCACCTAAAACAACCGAGTTGTAACAGAAGTTTACTTAGCTTTGAAATTGGTCCCCCCAAATCAAGGACATTAAATAAAATCTCTCTCCTAGTCAGCCCTATAGTCTATAGTCTGCTATGTGTCTGAGGAGCTCCCTCTGACATCCTAACGTTTGCCTTATAGTTGATCCTTTATTCAAAAGTAGTGAAAGCTGAAGTGCTCAGGTGTGCTAGACATAACTTACTTGCATTGGTTAAGCTGGTGAGTCCGTTCATTGGAGGTCTGTTAAGGGAACCTCTCCTGTAAATTGCAGAGTTGGAGTTCAGTCCTGAGCATTCTGACTCCAAACACCATGCTCTTAAGACACGTAACTATTAGACTGTGCAGCTCTCTATGAGAGGAGATGTTTCCAGAATTGAGAGACTAGGAGGAAGGGGCAGGAATGACTTCTGCCAAATGAAAGGCTTTCAGGACGGTTCCAGCACGTTCTAAATCACTGCAAGTTCTCTGAAGCCTCGTGTGGTCAGGGTTTCAAGGGGTCTTTCCAGAGGGGCACATGTGTATAAGCAGGTCTATAGGGCCAGCTGGGCTCAGAGGGGAAGATACACAGTGCCTCTATCATATTGTTTTGGGGAATGGGATCTTTCTCTAAAAATAGCTTTTCTCCACTGATGCTAGAAATTTCACTGTTAGAAAATTGTTCTTTTGAAGAAATTCCATTTTATTTTATTATTGATTTAATTTTTGGCTGCGTTGGGTCTTCGTTGCTGCATGTAGGCTTTCTCTAGTTGTGGCAAGCAGGGGCTACTCTTTGCTGCGGTGCATGGGATTCTCATGGCGGTGGTTTCTCTTGTTGCAGAGCACAGGCTCCAGGTGCGCAGGCTTCAGTAGTTGTGGCTCGTGGGCTCTAGAGCGCAGGCTCAGTAGTTGTGGCACACGGGCTTAGTTGCTCCGCAGCATGTGGGATCTTCCCGGACCAGGGATCAAACCCATGTCCCCTGCATTGGCAGGCGGGTTCTTAACCACTGCACCACCAGGGAAGTCCCGAGGTTCCATTTTAAAAGACAGGCTTTCTATTAATCAAGTGAAGCTCTAGTAGTTAGAATGGACTGGGTAATTTTAAGATGATCATCCCCTCTCCCTACCCCAACCCCTCCAGAAAAAATTGGGGTCAGCAACTTGGCCTCCCATCTTACGATATGATCAAGAATATCTTTATTCTTTTCTTTTCTTGTTTGATGTTAAAATAGCACACTTGCCCCAAACACCTGAATACTCTGATGATAGAAATTTCAGAAATAGACATTTGGGAGAATATAATCAGGTCACATTGGTTTTTGTTAATGGTCATTTCTAGCCTTTTTGTTGTTGTTTGCAAAAAAAAAGAAAAAAAATTGACCCAGAACATAACCACTAGAAAAGAGATAATATGATACAGATGGACATTTTCTTTTAAAAGAAGCTAATTTGTGAAAAAGGGAAAGACTTCACTTCTTTTGAGTTTTTTTCCTCTTATACAGGGAGATGACTGCCTTCACGTGTAAATGCCCTTCTTAGGCCTGTTTCTTTGTGGTAGACAGAGTCAGAGATTAGACTTTGGGGTCTTTACTGGGTTAACAGTAAGGCTTGGGACCATGCAAAGCTTTTCCTTGGGACTCACAGTTGCAGACTCTGTGTTTCTGGGAGGTCACATAGAGAAGCCATGCCCACCTGGCCATACCGGGCAGCTTCCATGCAACTTAAACCAGAGAATTCTTAATGGGCACAGAGGACAAAGGCTTCATCAAATTCTTGCTTTAAATTCTGTTTGGCCCCTGCAGGAACCCAACCTTGAGGATACTTAGAAATTCTGTTAAAGGATTTAGCAAATAGCTTTTTAATTAAGATACACAAAGCTTTAATTCCCTGTGGAAATGGGGGGTGGGGAGCGGGGAACAGCTTCTATTGTCTTTCATTTGAAAAAAACCTTCTCTTTTAATATGCCAAATGCCAAATCAAATGAAATCTACATACAGGGATTTAGAATGATGTCTTAACTATCAGATGCTCAGGGCCTGAAACTTTTGGAGGCTAATAAAACACTCACTTCTCAGAAGGTGCCCATGCAGTGCAGCGGCAGGGAGGCTGGTGGGCAAAGGCTTCCGGGCTCTGTGCTCTGAATCTTTGTGGTAAAATAATTTCTCCGGGAGAACTGGCCGCAGCTACCCCGAGTCTTGGAAGAAGTATTTCCTCTTTTTGTAACCAAGGGAGGTAAATAATCTTTTAACTTATTGCCCTAGGGAAAAAAAAAATGCGGTTTGCCAGTGGTTAAATAAATCTGGTGTATGTCTCTTAGTTAACAGGCATCTGGGTGACACCATCCTTGGCTCTGACTCGAGAGAAAGGAGGGCTCTGGACGTTCAGACTCTTTAATTATGCTGCTTTTCTTGTTAAGCTGCAGATTATGGATATGATGTAAGTGTATCCGGATTTTTCTAAAATGTCACATTTGGGGAAAGGAAAAGGATCGAAGAATAAAGCATATTTTCTTGGCTTCTGTAACTGGTTCAATCACTGCTTGCGTTTTTCATTAGGAAATTGGTAGCCTGCGAGCGTACTGCAGCTGCAGATGTGTTTTGTTTGCAGTGCACAGTGTTTTCTAGAGTTTGAATTAATTTCCATCATTTAAAAATCAAGGGATCTTACACAGACATCAGATTGTTGGCTCCTCATGAAAAAAATTACCAGATCAGGGTAACCACGGGCCTGCATCCCACGAGGATACATTTGGACGAGGCTGAGTAGGGGCCGCACCTCATGCCACCTGGCCACTTCCGGCAGGGCATTTCTTTCCATGTCGACACTTTTCTCCCCTGCCTCACTCACTCACTCATGGACCACATTCATCTGGATCTTCTGGGAGTTTGCACTTGCAACCCTCATGTCCCTTTCCGATTCTTTTCCTCTTGAGTTTCTTCAGTTTAGGACAATTGCGTACACAGAAAGGTAAGTCATTGGGCAATCATTTTTATTGCATAAGGAATTTTAGGTTTGGTCATTTAAAAAATATGAATTCCCAGTGCTTGCCTTCTAAAACCTGACTGCATTATAAAGTATGATTAAATCAACAAAACCGGCTTCAACTAGCTTAACTATGGAACACTGGTGGGTGAAAAGGAAGAGCAATGGAAGAGATCTGCCCCGTGCAGACAATAATAGAGAGCTCTGTCTTTAGTGAATTTTAAACCAGTAATAAAACCAACTAAAGCCCTTCTGCTTTTTGTGATCACTGTGTGCCAGCAATTCTAAACAACTGGAAAAAAATCTTTAAGTTCTTTAAAATCTTTAAGTTCTAAAAAATATTGCTGTGATTATGTTAAGGGAACCACTGACTGAAACTGCCTGCCAGTGGCCAGGCATGATAGTAACCACTTGCATGAGTCATCTTACAACAGGAGTTCCTGGTAAGGAACGAGGAACTAACAAGCTACCACCCACCAGAAGAATTCGGGAAAGGTCAAAAGGACAGAGGAAATGCCAGTCGATATGTCCTACCAACCTCCCAGAATCCTTCTCGCTGGAATCCATCTTGGCTGAGCAATGCATGTGCCATCAGGATGGACCCTGAGTCAGAATGACTGGCCAGAGACAACCTGGAAACTAAGCCCATTACCGTACAACTTGAGACTGCAGGCCACATGGCAGAGCGGTTTTCCTGGGCTCCCTTACCCTCCTGCTCTCCGCCCAGGTGCCCCTTCCCAATAAAGTCTCTTGCTTTGTCACCAAGTGTGTCTCCTTGTACAACTTATTTCCAAGCGTTAGACAAGAGCCCAATCTCAGGCCCTGGAATTGGCCCCCCTTCCTGCAAAGATTATTCTGACTTTTAATTACATATACATAATTAAGTAAATTTTATTTTTGGGGACTTCCCTGGTGGCGCAGTGGTTAAGAATCCACCTGCCAGTGCAGGGGACACAGGTTCAAGCTCTGGTCCAGGAGGACCCCACATGCTGTGGAAGCAACTAAGCCTGTGTGCCACAGGCTTATCTGGAGAATGGGGATCATGATATTATCTACATCAGAGTGTTGTGAGATTTCTATAAGACAGTATATAGTAAAGCACATAAAGAGTAAGGTCTCAATAAACATTTATATTATTATTACTTGCTATGAATTGCCCAAAGTGCTTTTCACTTATACAATCTGTTGATGAAGGGCTATTATTACCTATCCACTTTGTGGCAGGGACCATAACTGCCTCCTCAAAATCCATTCCTTTCTTCTTTCTTACCTTCAGAACCACAATTTTATTTAGGAAATAAATATTGTTGTTGTATCCAGATAAAGCGCTACATTTCCCAGCTTCCACGGATGCTGAGAATGACCACTAGGATTTATGTAGAAAACATGGGCTGGGGCTTGAAGAAAAGCTGGCTCTGCTTTGGAGGGATGCTTTGGAAGGTCGACCAGATGACTGAAGATTCAGCAGCTCTTTAGGAACTACAAGGGAAGGAAAAGTGCAGGAGAGATGTTACAAAAAGCCTAGACTCCTCGAGACCTCAGCCTGGAAATTCTTGAGGCTGTATTACAATCTCCCACCTCCAAACTTATTGTTCATTAGAAATATAAGCCTTTATGTGTTTGGGTCACTACTACTTTGAGTTTGTTGTTATTATATTTTATTATATTTTGCCAAACCAAATTGTAACTCACATACACAACACCATGCTAAAATCCTTAAAAAATAATAATAACTTCATCATTCGAGATATCATTATAGGGAATTCCTTGGCGGTCCGGTGGTTAGGACTCCACGCCCTCATTGCCAAGGGCCTGGGTTCGATCTCTGGTGGGGGTACTATAATCCCACAAGCCATGTGGCACAGCCAAAAAAAAAAAAAAAAGGAATCATTATAATTATATTAAAGTCTCATTGTGTGAGGTAACCCGGGTAAGTTTGTCTTGAAACAAACAGAAAACTTTGGGAATATACCTCACAGTGTTGTTGTAAAGATGGAATAAAAAGAAAGAAAGCACATGAATTGACTTGCCTGATACAGTCCCTGGCATGCAGTGATTATTTGGTTTGTAGTGGCTAACATGATAGGGCTATCCCAAAGGGAATCAGGCTTGAGAAAACTTTGCCTTGTCCTTGGAGTAGAAAGCAGGGACAATTATGTTAATAGCTCATCAGTTGACAGTATGTATCATTATCTTTTTTGTCTGATAAATTCATTATTCAAGAGGATTTCAGTTCAAGAGTGATTGAGAAGATAAGTCATAAAGGAGGGTCAATAGACTTTCTGAGTCTGGAAGCACAAAAGGAGTGACTTTCTAGTCAAAGATGATGACAGGCCACAATTTGTAATCTCCTGATGGGAGATTGGATTTCTGGTCTATGAGAGAAAACGTATCCTTGTACCCTGCATCTAAGCTCTGAACTGATTATGTCACCGTTTAATGTCTAGGTAGGACGTGTATTCAGAAAAGCACAGCTGTGCCTGGTCCAGAGAGCTTGGCTCATCACTGCCTGATGCTTTACTCCTATTTGCTGGTCATACAACCAGCACATCACAACACAGAACAGGAATGAACTCAGTGGCTCTGTGTGTTTCTGAACAGTGGAAACATCTACAAAGATTGTCTCCCTAACCTGTGGTGGTCAGTGTGATTAATGGGTGACTTTGAAACTTTCAGACAGATGGTCATTGCCGAAAACCCTCAGTGAAGTCACAATTCACATGCTGAGGAGAAGTTTTTTAATTGGCTCAGTCTGTTTCAGCATCATACTCTTTTCAGTTAAGCTATAAAAGAGAAATAAAATGTCAGAGACAGAGACAGCGCCCAGTCGATGTATATTTATCTCATCTTAAGTTTATTCTCACCGGACTTAGGAAACGGGCCTCTCTGAAAATTGTTGGCCATGTCATGAGACATCTTTTGTGAAGCCACAGTGTCCAAGATGATGTGCAAAGCACATAAAACTACTGCTTTCCCAGCATTTTGTCCTGCTTATCCAAACAATGGCCTAATTTAAGTGGAAGGAAACATTTTCTATGGCAGCCATTCATAGATAGTTCATACATAGATAGTGTAGAATTGGTAATCACATTCTAATGTTATAAATTGTTTTATGACATTAAAAAACAAGCTAACTCAATTCTATGGTATATATAGGAGACACACCTAAATCAAAGAGATTATGCCACCTCCATACAATGGAGTCTTCTGCAGGTGACAAAGGAATAAAGAATATCTCTAGGGCTTCGCTGGTGGCGCAGTGGTTAAGAATCTGCCTGCCAATGCAGGGGACACGGGTTCGAGCCCTGGTCTGGGAAGATTCCACATGCTGTGGAAGCAACTAAGCCCATGTGCCACAACTACTGAGCCTGTGCTCTAGAGCCCACAAGCCACAACTACTGAAGACCGGGTGCCACAACTACTGAAGCCCGCACACCTAGAGCCCGTGCTCCGCAACAAGAGAAACCACCGTGATGAGAAGCCCGTGCACCGCAACGAAGCGTAGCCCCCGCTTGCCGTAACTAGAGAAAGCCCGCGTGCAGCAACGAAGACCCAGTGCAGCCAAAAATAAATAAATAAATGTATTTTAAAAAAAAAGGAATATCTCTACATACTGATGTAGAGTGTTCAGCAAGATAATTTCAGTAAAAAAAAAAAAAAAAAAAAAGATGGGTCCAGAACTATATTACAGTATGCTACTTTTTGAGTAAGTGTTGGGCTATACTCTGAAGGCCTACAAGGCCTGCACTTGCTCAGCTTCAAGACCAAAGAAAGAGCCTGGAGTCAGCAACAGAGACATCAATGGTTTAATGGATGGGGGATCCTACACGTCTGAAGCAAGGTCCTGGAGTGACATCCCACTGTGTGCTGCAGCCTGTGGGCAGCACATGGTGGCGGTCTTCACACCCAGGGGAAGGGAAGATTGCCAGGTATGGGGGGAATTGACATTAGGTTGGTTCATTAGTTACCAGGGAAACCAGCAGAGGGGCATGCCCCTCACTGTCCCTTTGGTAAGAACAATCTCTATGTAAAACAACTATACCCCAATTAAAAAAACAACAACAATAATCTCTAGCTGGGGCCTCGGGCAAGTGCACAGGAATGTCAGTCATGTGAGTAAGGTATAGATGAAGCAGACACTGGTAGGGCAGAGGATGTACAGAGAGCAAGAGAATAGCCATCTTGAGTGGTCTGACCATACAGTAAGATAGAGTGTATGTGTATGTATGTATCTACATGTGTGTATGTATATGTATATATTGACAAAGATTCTTTGCTTGACCAAACTTTACTCCATCTCCCCTGAACCCTCTCTTCACCAAGGATTCTTTCTTGCAAAATCTAGTTTTAGCAAGAATCCTGCTAAGTCAGTTTAGGAGAACTCCCCACAGATGCCTGATATAGATGCTAAATTACTAGCCTCTTTCTCAACCACCCCCAAAATTTAAGTAGTTTCCAAGCTTCTGGAATATGCCCCTAGGTTTCATTTTGAGGCTCTAGACCTTTGGTGGGATTTTCGCCCTCTCCTGAGGAAGAAAACTTCTTTCACATTTATTTTTTTAATTGAAGTATAGTTGACTAACAATGTTGCGTTAATCTCTGCTATACAGCAAAGTGATTCAGTTATACATATATATACATTCTTTTTTAAAATACTTTTTTCCATTATGGTTTATCATAGGATACTGATATAGTGCTTTGTGCTATACAATAGGACATTTTTGTTTATCAATTCCATATATAATAGCTTACATCTGCTAACCCCAACTTTCCACTCCATCCCTCCCCCAACCCTGTCCCCCTTGGCAACCACAAGTTTGTTCTCTATGTCCGTGAGTCTATTTCTGTTTCATAGATAGGTTCATTTGTGTCATATTTTAGATTCCACATATAAGTGATATCATATGGTATTTGTCTCTTTCTGACTTACTTCACTTAGTATGATAATCTCTAGTTGCATCCATGTTGCTGCAAATGGCATTATTTCATCCTTTTTTATGGCTGAGTAGTATTCCATTGTATATATATACCACATGAGGAAGAGTACTTCTTTAGGATGACTCCTAAGGAAATCATAAAAGAGATCTACATGGCTCAAATAGCAACTTCAGACTCAGAAAGAATTGGATGGGAGATAGCTGGATGTTTGATCCACTTAGATGGACTTTGGAAACACCAAGATGGTTGTTTGGTTGCTCCTAAGTCTGTCTCTTGACTCACTGTATATGGTTTACATACACTTGACTCAACATGGAAAGGACAAATTGTGGGATGTATTAGACAAACACATTTTTTCTGTGTTTACAGAGACGGTTTTTACATATCTTGTCACAGGAAGCAGGATGAGACACTCCAAACTTTAGGAAGTGTGTAGAGGACTTGGTAAGCATTCAAAGAACATGTTTAAGGGAATTCCCTGGAGGTCCAGTGGTTAGGACTCTGCACTTCCACTGCAGGGGGCATGGGTTTGATCCCTGGTTGGGGAACTAAGATCCTGCATCCTGCATGCCATGTGGTGTGGCCAAAAAATAAATTAATTAATTAAAAAAGCAAAAACAAGAAACAAAGAACATTTTAAAATATATTATTTATTTATTTTTTTGGCTGCATTTGGTCTTTAGTTGTGGTATGCAAGATCTTCATTGCCGTGAGTGGACTCAGCAGTTGTGGTCTGCAGGCTTAGTTGCCCCAAGGCAGGTGGGATCTTAGTTCCCTGACCAGGGATTGAACCCGCATCCCCTGCATTGGAAGGCGGATTCTTAACCACTGAACCACCAGGGAAGTTCCAAAGAACATGTTTAAGGCAAATAAAATGGTTGGGAAATTTGATGCAGTCCAGGCCTGGAAACTCTGAAACAATCATAATGGAATATTAGGAATTCCTTCCCCATCTTCATACAGGATCTTGAATTTGTTATCTGACTTAACCTTTTTTTAAAAAAATTTTATTTATTTATTTATTTATTTATGGCTGTGTTGGGTCTTCGTTTCTGTGTGAGGGCTTTCTCTAGTTGCAGCAAGTGGGGGCCACTCTTCATCGTGGTGCACGGGTCTCTCACTATCGTGGCCTCTCTTGTTGTGGAGCACAGGCTCCAGACGTGCAGGCACAGTAACTGTGGCTCACGGGCCTAGTTGCTCCGCGGCATGTGGGATCTTCCAAGACCAGGGCTCGAACCTATGTCCCCTGCATTGGCAGGCAGATTCTCAACCGCTGCGCCACCAGGGAAGCCCTCTGACTTAATCTTGATGTCATAATTCAGGAACTGCGGTGGTAAAGTACTGGCTCTCCCAGTTTTCCCTCTGCGGAGCCCCACTGTGCAGGAATGCCATTAATTTGCCCATGGCATAAAATCCTAGCTAATGCTTCAGAGGACCAGGCTTTGTCTTAGAAATATTTTCCAGTGGATAGAAAAACAGCTCTTCCTGTTTTATAGCTCACTGCAGGCTCTGTCCCTGAGAGTGTCCGTGGAACTGCTGATGCAGAAGTTTATTTCAGTGAGGCAGTATTAGGCAGCTGCTATGAGGGTGAGACTGACTCCCCCTGCTGAGTCTATGACTAATCACTTTATCCAAAACTTTGTTCCCTTTCTTGTTCCACCCATGTATTCCCCTCAGAATTGAGAAGTATCAAAGAAATGGCGGCAGGGGGCGGGGGTGGGGGGGTGGGGGTGGGGGTGGAGGTGGGTGGGGGGGTGAGGGTGGGAGTGGGGGGGTTGGGGTGTGAAACCAAGCAGAACTGTGCGGGGCCTTCTCAGGTACAAAAGCCCCTCCACATCTCCCATGTCTTGTTTATAGAAAAAAGGCGTTAGTCTCTTAGGCCTTTCCCCAGTTCCAAAAAGCAGACTCAAGCAGTTACTAATTTGAGAAATGAGGGAATGCAGAAACGAAGGAAAAGCAGTTAAACAAGAAAAGTAATGATAGTTGAAACAATGTTCAGCGATAAAACAGAGTGCTGGTTCCTCCTCAAGGGATTTACATAACAATCTGATGTATATCTTTGAGTGTTCTGCAGGAACTAAGACCCCTACCGGCTGCACGATGGTGACTACATGCTGACCACAGGGTGGAACCTGAAGATTAAAATTCCCTAAACATCACCCTGTTACCTCACCACCAACCAATCAGAAGAAATTCCACGAGCTGCAACCCTCACCACAAATGATGCCCTGAAAGCTACTGAGGAATTTGGGTCTTTTGAGAAAGAGCTGCCCTTTCTTCTTGTTTGGCCTTGCAATAAACCTGTATTTTCCTTTGCCACAGTCTGGTGTAGGTAGGTTGGCTTTGCTGAGCAGCATGCAAGAGGACCCAAGTTCAGTTCCAAAAAAATTTTGGTGATTACTAGGGGACAGCTATCCTGAGTATCTTACCCTTGGCACACAGGCTCCTGGCTGGTGGTGTCACTCAGATCCTCTCCAGCACTGCCGCAACAACTCTGCCTCACAGACAGTCCTGAGCACTTGCTGCACACCACCACTGTGCTTGCAGCAGCCCATCACTGGCCCACGGCACTTTCGATTCCATGATGAAGGAAACATTTCTAATGCATGGTGGAAGCTCATGTGGGATGACACCAATGTATTCTTCCCTACTGGGTGGCCTTGATTGGATTTTCCTTTTTTGGGGGTTGGGGGTGGGAAGAAAGGCAAAAGACTTGGTCATCTGATTTTGAGTGGAGTGCTGCTGTTGCAGGAAGGGGGACCAAGAGTGGGTTCTTGTCTAACACTTGGAAATAAATTGTCTGAGGAGACACACATGGTGACAAAGCAAGAGACTCTATTAAGAAGGGGCACCCGGGCAGAAAGCAGGAAGGTAAGGGAACTCAGGAGAACTGCTCTGCCACGTGGCTTGCAGTCTTGAGTTGTACGGTAATGGGGTTAGTTTCCAGGTTGTCTCTGGCTAATCACTCTGACTCAAGGTCCTTCCTGGTGGTATGCACATCTCTCAGCCAAGATGGATTCCAGCGAGAAGGATTCTAGGAGGTTGGTAGGACATATGGACTGGCATCTCCTCTCTCCTTTTGACCTTTCCCGAATTCTTCCGGTTGGTGGTAGCTTGTTAGTTCCTCGTTCCTTACCAAGACCTCCTGTTTTAAGATAACTCATCCAAGTGGTTACTATTGTTCCTGGCCAGGCGAGCAGTTACACCCCTAACAATTCCCCCCTGAGAGACTTCATTCTCAAGATACTTGTTGGAATTGGGGCAGAGGTCTCTTCTTCTGCAACTATTTCTGAAACAGGAGGGAAGTGGGCAGGGCACAATCTTTAAAAGAATGACATAGCCCAAGAACATGACATAAACTGATTAGAACCATATAGGTCCAAGATGGCGGACCAGTCGACTTCCACTAGACCTTGAGCCTCAGTCTACGCTCATTGTAACACACCAGCAAGCTAAATGACACACTCACAGGTGCCATGACAGTTCCAAGGCTGACCATAAGGGTCAAAAAGTGGGCAGGGGCCCAATTCCTGGAAATCTCCACCCCTTCCCCAAAGTAGTTGGACTACTCCTCCCACTCACTAGCCTATGAAATTACCCACCCCTATTAAAAACTGACACCTCCATAACCTGGGGCCACTCTCACCTTCTGAGATGGCCCACACTCTGTCTGTGGAGTGTGTTTCTCTCTAAATAAATCCACTTCTTACCCATCACTTCGTTTCTCACTGAATTCTTTCTGTGAGGAGACATCAAGAACCTGAGCTTCGTTAAGTCCTAGACCAGGTGTGTAATCTCAATTAAAAGACTGTGGGTTCAACTCCCAGTCTGAGTTGCATGGTTTCACCACTTTAACTGGAGTTTCCCTTCCGGGTTGAGGAGTCCCTTGGCCATTGGGCACCGCTTGAGTGGTAATTGGGAAACTCCCTGTTAGACCAAGGCTTGTTTGCACTTCTGTCTGGAATGGCAGGTAGGAAACTTTCCATTCTAGTGCTAGGGAACTTGCCACCCTGAGAAGCTGCTGGATGCGGATCTGCCAGTTTTTCTGCCTCTAGTAATATCGGCCATGAATAGAAACACGTGTTCTATTCCATCTTGTAGTCCCCTAGCATGTATTTTGCAAAGCTGGGGGATCTTCAGCTAGGTTCCCATGAAATAAAAAAAATGGTATTTTATCATAACACTGCTTAGCTTCAGTACTCCTTGGGGTGTGGAGAACAACAGCCCCTAATGGCTCTCTAAATTATAACAGCATCTTTCAACTAGAACTGTCTTGTAAAAGGGAAAGCAAATGGGATGAAATTCCTTATGCATAGGCTTTTTGTGCTATAATATCAAAGTGAGCCTTTTGGAATTGGTTTGGCTTTTACCTTGGGTGTGTGTGTGAGTATCTCTGTACATGAGTCTGAATCCTGTTTTCTCTTCCTGGTTTTGACCCTCCTTAGGGGTCCTGGTTTGGGGGAAGAACCCACTGGTGAGGGAGAAAGGAACTGAAAGGATTAATCATTCTCAGAGACACTCCTAGGACTGACCCTCATTAGAGGGCCATGGTACTGACCTTCATTAAAGGATCCTGATAACTTTCATCAGGCTGTTGAATGTTCTCCTAGGCTCATCTGTGCACTTCTTTGTAAAGTCCAGTTTTAGCAAGAATCCTGCTAAGTAATTTCACCAAAACCTCCCGCCCTCCGTATTTGACCACCCTGGATATCTGATCAGAACCCTCATTCTGAATTCACCCTCAGGTGATTCACCACCCTGGCCTGTCTTCAGCAAATCGTGTTAGGTGGGTTTTGCCATAACCTTCCTTATTCCTGATGTTTCCTCTTAGTAATTTTCCCTTCACTGTCCCCCCTCCTGCTCCATAGCTGTCAATTTCCCCTTGTCCATGCTGTATTGAGAGTTAAGTGCAGTCTCTCCTTCACTGTGAAGTCCCAGCTGGAGAGGTTCCCATACCTTTGCTACTGCCCTGAATAATGCTTGTCTTCCCATTTTAACAAGCTGTAAATGACAAATTAATCAGTCAATCTAAGAAAGAAGTGGAAAATTGTATTCAAGCCAAATTTGAGGATTATAACCCGGGAAGAGCATATCAAAAAGCTCTGAGAACTATTCCGTCCATTAGAAGTCAAGGCACAGTTACATAAGTTTTTGAGACAAAGGGCTGTACATCAAATGACGTTTATCGACAGTTTATATGATCCAGATCTAAGCATCATCAATGGTGGGTCGTTGATCCTTACAAGATCAAGGAGGAATGTTATCTTTGGAGGAGTTGTCTCGATGCTAGGAGAAGGTTGCTCTTTTTGGTTGAGCAGGTTTGGTCGATGCACGATGTCTATACAGTGGACAGTGCGGAGAGAGGAGACCAAAGGGCAAAGAAGAAGATTTTTTTTTTTTTTTTTTGTCACTCCCCAGAACATGCGGGATCTCAGTTCCCCGACCTGAGGGATTGAACTCGGGCTCATGGCAGTGAAAGCACTGAGTCCTAACCCCTGGACCACCAGGGAACTCCCAAGAATTCTTTTGTTTAAATTTTTCTTGTCTTGCCATAAAATATGAATTTTATTTCACAAAGCATCACTGAATATCATTCTTCACGGCAGCACCGTAAGGGACACCGCGACACCTTGCGGCCAAACTGCAGTGTCGCACGGACCTCAGCACCTGGAGCGAGTGCAGATCTCAGAGTCTCATGGAACTCTGCACCTTGGCTCCCTAAGTGATACTTCCTATCACTTCTCCCTGCTGAATACTTCCTCCCTACTGGATCGCCCTGTACCTCTGCTCGGTACGAGGGGCCTTCCCCGGGCACTCTTTGGTGAGTCTTTGCTTTGCCTAATTTTAGTCAGATCCCTGAAGCTTCTAGACTCATCTGTGCAATTCCTCTAGAATCCTGTTCTGGCAAGAACCCTGCTAATCAGTTTCACTAGAACTTTCCACCCTCCATAACTGATCACATTAGATATCTGATCAGGTTTGTCATTCTCCAGCCCCCAGGATGAGTCTGACCAGCCTGTTGAGTGTTTAGAAGAATTCGGTTGGATTGGTTTAGTCAGAACACATCTTTTCATGATGTTTCCTCCTCATAATTTTACATCCACTGCCCCCGACCCTGCTCTTGGCTGGAAGTTCCCACTTGCCCATGCTGTATCCGGAGCTGATTGCGGTGTACTCCCAATCGTAGAGGTCCCTATCCCTAGGGCTGCGGTCCTGAATGAAGCCTGTTTTACCACCTTAACAACTGTCATTGAACTTTTGTTTTAGAGTGACACCGCATACCACACTGTAAACTGCATTGCTGGCAACAGGCATCTATGGCATCGCACATGTCTCGTACTTAGCCCAGTCCGTAGGTATTGCAAGCCGCTCCTTTCGCGGCACTTTGCACGGCACTGTCAGGAAGAGCGAGAGGAGGGAGCTCAACGTTCTTTTCGAGCTCCCTAAATTTTTTTTTTTTCAGGTAAAAACCATGTTTTCCTTTTTATTGACACCTTTTCCTCTCTTGGCTGCTACTTTGGTAATAATTAGGTCCCCACCTCTCAAGAACACTGCATCTGAACAGGCTGAGTATTGCATGTAAACGCTGCATGTGAACACAGTCTCCAAACCAGGGCTTTTGGAATAACAAGAACAACATAACTAGGAACAAATAACAAGAACAGCAAAACCAGCCTTTCTCTTCACTTACAAAGGAGTCACTCAGAGGGGCTTCCCTGGTGGCGCAGTGGTTAAGAATCCACCTGCCAATGCAGGGGACACGCGTTCAAGCCCTGGTCTGGGAAGATCCCACATGCTGTGGAGCACCTAAGCCCGTGCGCCACAACTACTGAGCCTGTGCTCTAGAATCCGTGAGCCACAACTACTGAGCTGCGTGCCACAACTACGGAAGCCCGCAAGCCTAGAGCCCGTGCTCTGCAACAAGAGAAGCCACCGCAATGAGAAGTCCACGCACCGCGACGAAGAGTAGCCCTCGCTGGGCTTCCCTGGTGGCGCAGTGGTTGAGAGTCCACCTGCCGATGCAGGGGACGCGGGTTCGTGCCCCGGTCTGTGAAGATCCCACATGCCACGGAGCGGCTGGGCCCGTGAGCCATGGCCGCTGAGCCTGCGCATCCGGAGCCTGTGCTCCGCAGCGGGAGAGGCCACAACAGTGAGAGGCCCGCGTACCGCAAAAAAAATAAAAAAAAAAGAGTAGCCCTCGCTTGCCACAACTAGAGAAAGCCTGTGCACAGCAATGAAGACCCAGTGCAGCCAAAAATAAATAAATATATATTTTTTAAAAAAGGAGTCACTCAGAGGGTCCAAAGCTCTGCTTTCCAAATGTAGAAAACCTGGAGCTCAATGTAAAACTGGAAACCAAAACGTACCAGAAATGAAGCATAGGACAATACTTCCTCAAATGCTCAAGGTCTGATCATCCTGCCTCTTCTACGAGGAATGGCCCCACTCCAGCATTTTTAAAGGAAATGCTATTTCTCTTTCTATTTCATTTTCTAGCTGGGTATAAGATCTGCTAAAAATGATACAATGAATCAGAATAAATCAGCTCAGTCACAAGAGATCCTCCCAGATAATGATTTTTGGTTGCTGAGATTATTCAGCACATCATTTCAAAGTGGCAAAATTCAGGACAATCTTGGAGAGAATTCAAAAGTGGCAGCTATACTCGCTGATAGGTTCACGTGAGACACAGGTACATACAACCCCATTTTACAGTGTATATGTCAAGGGGCCAAGACCCCTGATCAGCACCACAAGTTATTTTGTACATTACACTGCACAGGACAACAGAGGGAAAGACACCTTCTTGGAGAGGTTCTTATCACTCTGAAGGAGGCTAGAGTCCAGCGCCCCGGGTGGTAAGACGAAATACCAATAGTTCAAAAACCTACCCTGGACTTATTTTGAACCGAGGTAGAAAGACACACAGATATGAAAATGATTTCCATGAAGGAAGAATATATTTATGACACCATAGTCTCCCACAGCTGGTCATGCAGGACCACCTGGGGAGGTAGCAGGCAAGGTCAGCAGGCGGGGACCGGGTGCAGAGGCAGGGGGACATCGAGCGGGTTGGAGCCTTTAGGGAGGTTTTCTTGGGAAAGAATGGGAAAAGCAACGTGTGAAGCTTCGACCCGCAGTCCCGCAATACTTGCAACTTCCCAGTCTTGAGATTGAAGAAAGAATTCAGGGTCAGAGTCAGAGATATCAACGATTTATCCGACAGGGAATCTTACAAGTCAGAGGCAAAGGTCCTGGAGGGACGCTCCACTGAGTTCGGCAGGTAGGAAAGCACAGCAGGCTTTGCTACACACGGGAGGAGGAGGTGATCACTTATGGGGGGCATGACGTCAGAGGGGCTCCTTGGTTGCGAGGGGACTGATGGAATGCATTCCCCCACAGCATTTTGGGTTAGCAACTGTTGAGAGGGCCGCTGTTTCCTGCTGATGACCGAACAGATTGGAGCCATTCTGGTCCGAGGGCTACAACAATCGTTAGCTGGGGATTGGGCCAATCACGTGGGCAGTTATTGATGAAATTTTCAGCTTAGCTAACACAACATTGTGAATCAATTACACTTCAATAAAAAAAATTAACTCAGTGAAACAAACAAACTCCCCAAAGATAATGTAAAGGAACAAATTCAGTTAGTCCTTGTTATGGACTGAATCGAATCCCCCAAATTCATCAGAACGTGACTGCGTTTGGAGACAGGACCTTTAAAGGGGTAATTAGGTTAAAACGAAGGCATATAGATGGGCCTTAACCCAATATGACTGGTGTCCTTATAAAAAGAGGAAACAGGGAAACGGTCAACATAAACAGAGGGAAGACTATGTAAGGACGCGGTGAGAAGGCTTCTCTCTCTGAACCAAGGAAAGAGGACTCAGAAGAAACAAACACTCTCAATACCTTCATTTGGGCCTTCCAGCCTCCAGAACTGTGAGGGGATAAAGTTCTGCTGATTAAGGTAAGAAAAACTAACAAACAACCTTTTAGCTTAGAGAGATGCCTAGAGGCACGAGGCTGGGAAGCGCACCTACAGGGTGTCCCGTGAGGAGAGGGAGGGTGGGTGTGCGAGTCCACAGCCTGGGGCACTTTAGCTCTTTACCTGGAGGCACCTAATGTCCCAGCAGAGCCGGACAAGCATCCTACTCAAGCATGAGGACCGCTTCGCACACCCAGTGCAGAGCTGCTGGGCGTCTCCATTGTCTGACCATAACAAGGGCTGGATTCTCACCCAGATCTGCAAATCAAGAGACACATCTCTCTGGAAGATAAGAGCTCCATCCTCAAGATAAAAAAAAGAGACTGGAGGAATACCTGTGTAGGGAATCCTCTCAAGGAAGGACGGCCATACCTGGACCCAAGGGGCTTGCTTCCTGTGGGGGGCTCCTGTCTTATGTGCAGCAGACAGAATGTCATAGTGACTCAGCAAGGGGGGTGCTCCAGGGCACCGAGACCATCATGCAGTATCTCACCCTCTGCTACACCGTGTAGTCGTCTTTTTACAAGTGAGAAGTACGACATTATTCTGCAAGCGGAAGATTCCAGAGGCTTAAAAACGCAAAGGTTTGCACCTTGGGAGCCCCTTGGAACGTTGACAGCTCAGGATCTAAAAGAAAGTTCTGTGTTGATGAGTTACACTGTTCACGTGGAAGGAAATGTCAGTTTATAATCAATAATAATATTAGTGGTCCAGTGGTTAGGACTCCCCGCTTCCACTGCAGGGGGCATGGGTTCGATCCCTGGTCAGGAACTAATATTCCGAAAGCCGCGCAGTGCGGCCAAAAATAATAGTAATAAGAATAATAAGAATACTAAGAATAGGGATAATACTGAGTGAGGTTATAACTAAACCTCAACGTATAAAGGAGATGTAAAAGGAGCACATAACTTAGTGGGTGAGCCATGAAACTAGAGATGGGATTTGGGGGTAAATTTGCTACTATCTGAATTTTAATCCAGACATCTCTGTTAACAAGCCATTGGGAAGTCATTTCCCACACATTTCCTCCTTTTTACAAAGAAAGGGCTGGCTCAGTTATTTGATAAAGCCCCTTTCGGGCCTGAATTCGTTGGCTAAGATTTACTGTAGTGTCTTAACGCTTTTTCATGCCACAGTAGTGTGGAATATTAGAGGAAAATCTAGACTTTTAGTTGATAGAGAGCCAGTTGGAATATCAATGATAGGATTTAGTTTTAGGAAAAATTGGTTTGATTTTTAGCTTGATTACTTTAGCTTTAATATTATTAGGTGAACTTGAGCAAATCATTTAATCTTTGAGCCTAGTTTTCTCACTTACAAAATGAGGCTAATAGGCTAAATGATTTCCGAGTTTCCAGCTAGTCCCAGAGTTCTGTTTCTACATAGTTGTTTTATCATACTGTTGCTTAACTATCATGCTGTGACTAACACTTTAGAAGCTACTAATTTTACGTCAAGCTTTAAAGTCTATAGTTTTTTTAAAAAATAAATAAATTTATTTATTTATTTATTTTTGGCTGTGTTGGGTCTTCACTGCTGTGCGGAGGCTTTCTCCAGTTGCGGCGAGCGGGGATTACTCTTCGCTGCGGTGCGTGGGCTTCTCATTGTCGTGGCTTCTCTTGTTGCAGAGCGTGGGCTCTAGGCGCCCAGGTTTCAGTAGTTGTGGCTCGTGGGCTCTAGAGCGCAGGCTCAGCAGTTTTGGCACACGGGCTTAGCTGCTCCGCGGCATGTGGGATCTTCCCGGGCCAGGGCTTGAATCCGTGGCCCGCTGCACTGGCAAGCAGATTCTTAACCACTGTGCCACCACGGAAGCCCCTAAAGTCTATAGTTTTTATCTTCGGAAAATATTATTTGATCTTCAGTATGTCCAAGCCAATTTAATAAAATCACCTTAAAACAGGGGGAAAAAAACTTTCAGCTTAGGATGGGGAGGCAATCATACACCTAGGTAAGGGTGAGGCAGGGCCAGGTCCAGCAGGGGATATACAGAGAGCAAGAGAGCAGCCATCTTATGAGACCTGATCATACACAATGTAAGCAAGGGTAACATGCTGCAAAAAAAAAAAAAAAAACCCAATAAAAGCTGGCACCTAAACTCCCCCTGAGCTCCTGTCTTCTGTCTTCTGACGAGGTCAGCGATTTTCCACACGGCCCCGTGCGTCGTGCCTGCTGGCGGTGCCTTCGGTCTTTAGGACCTGGAAAGGTTCACTGAATGAAGTGTATATATATTTTTTATATATTCTACTGTAATCCTTGGTGTCAGAGGATGGCAACATCAAACTGAGCACTGAACACACCAATTTCAAAAGTAAAGAAAAGATACACTGGAAAATGTAAAAATGAATGGAGACGATATTAGTCAAACTAAAGTGAACGATCGGAGGATGACAGCTCTCTCATAAAAACGACAACAACAAACAACCTATCACTGGAGAGTCTGAATAGCTCCTTAGCTTTAGGGTTGTTTCCCAGCTGTGTAAAACGTGATCGTGGAGAGTCTGAGGATCTTAGTACCTCCTGAACCTTGGGATGCAGGCCATGCCGGCTTCTCCCAGGCAGTGAGCCGTAGCTCGGAGACCATGTTAGAGACCCCTTGACATTAGTCGCTCTTTTATTTTCTTTTACTTAAAAAAAATTTTTATTGGGGACCTCCCTGGTGGTCCAGTGGTAAAGAATCCGCCTTCCAATGCAGGGAATCGGTTCGATCCCTGGCAAGATCCCATATGCCGCGGGGCAACTAAGCCCGTGCACCACAACTAGAGAGAAGCCCGCGTGCTGCAAGGAAGATCCTGCGTGCGGCAAGGAAAGATCCCACGTGACAAAGATCCTGCGTGCCCCAACGAAGATCCCGTGTGACAGAGATCCCGCGTGCTGCAACTGAGACCTGACACAGCCAAATAAATAAAAAAAATTTTTTTATTGGACTATAACTGATTTACAATGTTGTGTTAGCTGCTGCTGTACGGCAAAGCGAATGTTATACATATACATATATCCACTATTTTTTAGATTCTTTTCCCATATAAGTCATTACAGAGTTTTGAGTAGAGTTACCTGTGCTACACAGTAGGTCCTTATTAGTTATCTATTTTATATATAGTAGTGTGTATATGTCAGTCCCAATTTCCCAATTTATCCCTCCCTTCCTTTCCCCCCTGGTAACCATAAGATTGTTTTCTGCGTCTATTTCTGTTTTGTAAATAAGTTCATTTGTACCATTTTTTTAGATTCCACATATAAGCGATACCCTTATCCTTATTCTTATCCTTCTCCGTGTGACTTACTTCACTCAGTGTGACAATCTCTAGGTCCATCCACGTTGCTGCAAATGGCATTTGTCACCCCCTTATTTTCTGTCTTTGATATAAATCCTTAAGGATAGTTTGAATTCTCTCTAATCTAGGAAAGTTCCTCAGTCTCTATCTCCTCCTCTCCCCCACCATTTCCCTCCATCGGGTGTTCACCACACACACAGTCAGTGAGTCCCTCTGCCTGCTCTGAGCAGCAGCCTTGCAGGGACTGGGCCATGGTAGTGAGAGCCCCGAATCCCAACCACTAAGTCACCAGGGAACTCCCCTAGTAGCATCAGTTTTATCTTTCCGATGCTTTTGCATGCTAATAAATGGCAGCACTGGGAATTCCCTGGTAGTGCAGTGGCTAGGTCTCAGCTTTCGCTGCTGTGGGCCCGGTTCAATCTCTGGTCGGGGAATGAAGATCCTGCAAGCCTCGCAGCACAGACAAATAAAGAAAAAAAAAGTGTCAGCACTTGATAGCACACATACATTGATTAGGTGCTGTGTAATCTCTCTGTTTTTTTTTTTTGGTTCATAATTGATTAGTTTTGACAAAAGGTCAATTGATGACTGCAAAGAACGTGAACTGATAGAATGTAATATTCAATTTTATACACATATTTATCTTTTTGCCAAAAAGTGGTGTCCTATTTCTCTTGAATACCATATATCACCTCAGTATTTAACATTTGGTTCAACTGAATACAGATGGTTACTGTTTAACAGCATTTTTAAAATTGAAGTATAGAGGATTTACAATATTATTGTAGGTTAGTTTCAGGTGTGTCGAATAGTGATTTAGTATTTTTACAGATTATAGTCCTTTTTTTCATATAATCTTTTATGAATTGGTCCACCTCTTGGGGACTTTTGGGGATAACTGGAACCAGTTGCTCCTTCCCCCCTTTTCATTAACCATTGAGCTGTTGGTCTCCAATGATGTGACCCCCGAAATCCCATTGGTTTGGGGGACAAGTCACGATAGTAGCAAGGCAGACAACAGTGGCGATCTATTCTATTCTATTCTTTTGGCCAAGCCTTGCGGCATGTGGGAGCTTAGTTCCCCGACCAGGGATCGAACTGGTGCCCCCTGCAGTGGAAGCGTGAAAACCTAACCACTGGACCGCCAGGGAATTCCCACAGTGGTGATGTTTTAGACCTGAATAGCCATGTTCAGTGGGCCACGATTTCCTGAGAAGGAGCCCCACACCTGGACCCCAGGAATGGTCTGAGACCCTTGAGATGGCATCCGGTGGTGCACTCTCTCCGTACTCCGTGAAACAGGCCGGATGTGGATACAGCAAAGCGCAGAGAAAAATGGGACGTGGTTTACTGGGTGCCCCAGAAGCACAGAACATTCTGGACACAGGTACTTTCATCTAAATGACTCAGATGGCCCCATTGCCTATCAGACTCAACTCTCACTAGGACGGGAGTCACTCCTCATCCCCTCAGACCACCTTTTCCAGAAACTGATGAGTTCAATTCCCTATATACCCCCAGGTGCTCTATCCTGGACACTGGGTGCTCACCAACCGGGACACGTATGTAGAGTTCCCCTGGGCAATGAGTCCCAGACACTTACCCTTGACCCCAGCTTTGTACAGGTATCACTGACAAATAGAAATTGAAAATACTTAAAGTGTACAGCTCTATAATTTGATATACACATACATTGTGAAATGATTACCCAACCAAGCTAATTAACACGATCATCCCCTCGCATAGTTACTTGTGTTTGTGTATGTGTGCTGACAACACTTACAATCTACTCTTTTAGTAAATTTCAAGAACAAAATACAGGGACTTCTCTGGTGGCACAGTGGTTAAGAATCCACCTGCCAATGCAGGGGACACGGTTCAATCCCTGGTCTGGGAAGATCCCACATGCCACGGAGCAAAAAAGCCCGTGTGCCACAACTACTGAGCCTGCGCTCTAGAGCCCATGTGCCACAACTACTGAGCCCACGTGCCACAACTACTGAAGGCCGCGCACCTAGAGTCTGTGCTCCGCAACAAGAGAAGCCACCGCAATGAGAAGCCTGTGCACCGCAACGAAGAGCAGCCCCCATTCGCCGCAACTAGAGAAAGCCTGCACGCAGCAACAAAGACCCAATGCAGCCAAAAATAAATAAATAAAATAAATAAATTTTAAAAAAGAACAAAATACGGTATTAACTATAGTCACCATGTTGTACTTTAGACCCTCAGAACACACTCATCTTTTTTTTTTTTTTTTTTTTTTTTGAGCAGACAATGGTTTATTGCAGGGTGAAGCAAAGAGACAGGCAGCTTGTGATCAAAAGACGCAAACTCTCGGGCTTCCCTGGTGGCGCAGTGGTTGGGAGTCCGCCTGCCGATGCAGGGGACGCGGGTTCGTGCCCCGGTCTGGGGGGATCCCGCATGCCGCGGAGCGGCTGGGCCCGTGAGCCACGGCCGCTGGGCCTGCGCGTCCGGAGTCTGTGCTCCGCAACAGGAGAGGCCACAGCGGTGAGAGGCCCGTGTACCGCAAAAAAAAAAAAAAAAAAAAAAAAAGACCCGAACTCTCCAATGGTTTTCAGGGAAGTTTTTAAGGGCAAAATTTGGGGTGATGGCTGCAGGGTGCGTGACTGACTTGTTGGTGGTGAGGTAACAGTGGTGTTCCAGGAATCTCAATCATCAGCCTTCTAGTTCCGACCAGTCTGGGGTCTCAGCATACAATAACCATCCTCCACCTGGGTGGGGGGCTTAGTTCCTGCAGAACAACTCAAAGATAAGTGTCAGATTGCTATGTCTGCCCCTCGAGGAGGAATTAGGACTCTGTTTTATTGCTACACTTGTTTCTGGACTGCTTTTCCTTTGTTTTTGCATTCCTTCACTTCCCTAATTAGTAACTCCTTGAATCTATACACTTTGAAAATCAGGGAAAGTCTAGGAGACTCCAGCCTTTCTCTACAAACAGGGAACGGGGGACATGGAAAGGCGTTTGTACCCTGGAGGGCCCCACAGGGTCCTGCTCAGTTTCAGAACGCCTTAAGTGTCACTCCAAAAGTCTGTGGCTCCCACTGGGTGGGTCCCCATCAGAGAGAGAGTAGAATGAATACCTGCGTGCGTGCGTACGCGTGCGTGTGCACACACTCACATACGCACACACCCCGCTGCCCTCCACTTCTCCCAGGCTGAACTCGGTGTTTCAAACTTAAACTGCCCTTTAAGCCTGGCTGGAGATCTTCTGCCCCTTTAAGAGAAGACCCACGGGGTAGGAAAAGACCAAAGAGCCAAAAGAATTACCATATTCCTTTTTTACCTACTGCCCTCCTGCTGCTTCGTGATGACTCTGTCTACCAGAGGCCAGAGCACTAGGACGGACATAGCCCCCCAAAGAATGAGAATGGACTCACTCCTTGGTCAAAGAGAGCACAACTCGCCTTTTTTCAACCCTGGAATTAAGCTTTGGGATTCCTGATAAAGTTTGGTCCCTTTAGGGTTCCCCCAAGATCACCAAAAGCCCTGAGCCCAAGTACAGGATTGGGCTGCCGGTAGCTAGGAAGTGAAGAGGAATTGTATGCTGCTGGCTCTAAATATGGATTGCAGAATTTGCTGGACTCTGAGCAGCAACTTCCTTCGGGCGGTGGTTCGCCAGTAGCCCGCGGTCCGGCAGTACCCAGCACCGCAATCCTGCTCAGATGCTGAGGTTCTCTGAGGTTCCTCTGGCCTCCCTGCTCCACGCCTGCCAGACCATGATTTGTGACCACATTTCACCATGATTTCCCAGGTTTCCCAGCATTTGCTCAGATCTCTGATGCTTGAAATGGCGTGTGACTACTCTCCAGGTCTCAGGGACCTAAAGGTCTGGGTACGCTCTTCATTTCCCACCTGGAGCAAAGGGGCAAGAGTAGTAACAACTGCAAAGCCTCTCCAAGATGGCCTTGGTAAATTTCATCCCTAGGGAAGCTCCTTAAAGCCTGTTGGGGACACCCTGTTTCTTTAAGAAGAAAAAACTCAAAAGCCAACTGAATTCCAAAGGAGGCTCAAATGCCCCTTACTGTTTTGCAAATGGCTCTCTTAGCCCGAGGTGGGTCTGCCTGTGACTGGCTGTATCCTTCTCCGCTTTGAGTCCTGGGGGTCTAAGAAATTGAGTTTGGGGTCTCTGTCGGGGGAGGGGGGGTCTGGCACCTGCAGACTCACCCAAAAATCATTAGCTACCCCTTTGGGCAAAAAGAGTACAGCCTGCTGTTGAACTACGGTGTGCCAGTTGCCAGAGTCCTGCCAATTCTCCATGGTTCGCCAGGTGCCCGCGGTCCACCAGGTGCCCACGGTCCACGAGGTACCCTGCCCACGGTCCACCAGATGCCCATGGTCCACGAGGTGCCCTGCCCACGGTCCACGAGATGCCCACGGTCCATGAGATGCCCTGCCCACGGTCCATGAGATGCCCACGGTCCACGAGGTGCCCACGGTCCACGAGGTGCCCTGCCCACGGTCCACCAGATGCCCACAGTCCACAAGGTGCCTTGCCCACGGTCCACGAGGTACCCTGCCCACGGTCCACCAGATGCCCACAGCCCACAAGATGCCCACGGTCCACGAGGTGCCCTGCCCACGGTCCACCAATTGCTTGAGGCCTGCTGAACTGTCATCCTGCAGCATTGTAGTTGCCACGCTGAATCTGCCCTCATCTCCTTAGCTTCCCAGCCCTTCTTTTTTTTTGTTTTTTTGCAGTACGCGGGCCTCTCACTGCTGCGGCCTCTCCCGCTGCGGAGCACAGGCTCTGGACGCGCAGGCCCAGAGGCCATGGCCCACGGGCTCAGCCGCTCCGCGGCACGCGGGATCCCCCCGGACCGGGGCACGAACCCGCGTCCCCTGAATCGGCAGGCGGACTCCCAACCACTGCGCCACCAGGGAAGCCCCCCAGCCTTTCTTTGCTTCTCTACACACACCTCCCCGTGACTCACTATTAGTGCAAGTTCGTGTGACGGATGCACAGTGAGGCCAACAAACCGAAATGTCAGAGTTTGGAGCAGAGAAAGGTTTATTCCAGGGCCATGCAAGGAGACAGAGTTGTACTCTTTGACCAGCATCTCCCCATTTCTCCCACCCTCAGCCTCTGGCAACCACTGTTTTACTCTCTGCTCCTATGAACTAGACTTTTTTAGATTCCACGGAAAAGTAAGATCACACAGTGTTTGCCTTTCTGTGTCTGGCTTATTTCCGTAGCATAATGTCCTTCAGGTTCATCCACGTTGCAGCAAATAACAGTACTTATTTTTTTTTTTGCGGTACGTGGGCCTCTCACTGTTGTGGCCTCTCCCGTTGCGGAGCACAGGCTCCGGACGCGCAGGCTCAGCGGCCATGGCTCACCGGCCCAGCCGCTCCGCGGCATGTGGGATCTTCCCAGACCAGGGCACAAACCCGTGTCCCCTGCATCGACAGGTGGACTCTCAACCACTGCGCCACCAGGGAAGCCCCAGTACTTACTTTTTTTTAAACCCTGAATAATATTCTATTGTATATATCTATACACCACATTTTGCTTATCCATTCATCCATCGATGGACACTTAGGTTGTTTCCATGTCTTGGCTACTGTAAATAATGCTGCCATGACTTTGTGAGATATCATTTCCTCTGGATATACACCCAGAAGTGGGATTGCTAGATCATATGGTAGTTCTGTTTTTTATTTTTTATGGAAACTGCATTGTGTTTTCTAGAATGGTTGTACCTACTCACCCTCAATTTTTTTTTTTTTTTTTGCATACGCGGGCCTCTCACTGCTGTGGCCTCTCCCGCCACGGAGCACAGGCTCCGGACGTGCAGGCCCAGCGGCCATGGCCCACGGGCCCAGCCGCTCCGCGGCACGCGGGATCCTCCCGGACCGGGGCACGAACCCGCGTCCCCTGCATTGGCAGGCGGACCCCCAACCACTGCGCCACCAGGGAAGCCCCTCACACTCAATTTTTTTTTGAAGGGTTTAAGGACTTCTCCACTTCCCATTAGAGAAGTCCCCGTACTACTGCTATGTTCCTGAGTAAGACATGTCTTGCCACTTAAACAATTTGAGGCTGGGGAATCACACTACTAACACCCGACAAAAAGCAACGCGATGCAGTAGCCATCAAGCAGCAAGCCAGCCAAGCGCCAGCGGTGCCCTTTAGGCAGTGGTTGCTGCCGTTGGGTCCCACTGATGCGCCAAGCAGTCCGAGGACCTACCATCTCGGTCTGGTGAAACCACTCTGCCATGCAGTGCCAGTTGTTCTAAAAACCTACCCTGGATTTGTTTTTTTTGTTTGTTTGTTTGTTTTTTTGGTACGCGGGCCTCTCACTGTTGCAGCCTCTCCCGTTGCGGAGCGTAGGCTCCGGACATGCAGGCTCAGCGACCATGGCTCACGGGCCCAGGCGCTCCGCGGCATGTGGGATCCTCCCGGACCGGGGCACGAACCCGCGTCCCCTGCATCGGCAGGCGGACTCCCAACCACTGCGCCACCAGGGAAGCCCTCTGGATTTGTTTTGAGCATAAATAGTAAGACACTCGCGCAGCGAAAATAATTGTGATGAGGAAGAAGTCCTGTACTAATTTCACAGTCCCCTAGAAACAGGAGGGCCACCAGGGAAGACAGTCTGCAGGATCAGCGGGAAGAGAGAGGTGAACGGGGGGCAGGGTCCTTTCTGGAGGTTTTCTCCAGAGGGGATGGGCAAGATAAACAAGAGCAGGAACTATGATTGGAGAGTTGGAACAGTTACTAGGAACCCTGGACCATAAGGTTGGTCTCCAGTAGTCTCACACCTGGCCCTGCAGTGATTAGGGCAGGGGATAGAGTCCTGGACTGCAGAGGTCTGATAAAAGGATCCGCCTGGGCAAGGGGGTATGGACCCTGAATTGGTTTGCTTGCATATCAAAGTTTTGCTGGCGGGCAAGTTGCTTGTTATCTCTTGGATGTAGTTAATCCTGGAGAGCGGGTTCCCAGTGTCCACAGGCTCCAAATGCCAGAGAATTAGGAGTACATTAAATAAGACAGTACAGTTAATACAACTGACCCTGTGGCACTCAAGCATTTCTCAGAGGCTTGGCGGTAAGGATGATACCTTAGTCATAGTAGATACGAAAAATGAACACGTTCTAGAAACCTGCTGTGCAACACTGTGCCTACAGATAAAAATGCAGTATTGTATACCTGACTCTCGGTTAAGAGGGTGGATCTCATTAAATGTTCTTACCACAATAAAATGAAGTATAATAAAATAAATATAACAGTAGGGAACTACATTATTACAGTATTTTACGAGGCAAACAAGCAGGCAATGGATCACTAACATACCTATCAGTAAAATTAGCAAAAGTTTGAAAGGTTTGTTACTTACAGTTTACCAGGCAGGGTAGACTATAGCAGGATCCCGGGGGAAGTAAGCTGCTAGCTCTGGAAGGTAGACACCCCATGGGTGATATTGCTGTAAATGGTCCCGGAGACGCTTAGGGGAGGAGTAGGGGAGGCTGCTGTAAGTGTGGAGCGACACAGCTGGGTTGAGTCCAAGGGGTAATTCTGCGTAAGAGCTTGAGGAGGACGCGAAGTCCTCTTTAGCAGTGAACTCCTGGGCTGGGGTGATGCTATCCGCGGTAAGGTCCTTTCCAACAGTGAGCCAAAATCCTTTCTGAAAGGTGGAAAGTCCTCTGTACCCTGGTTCATCTATTTTTTTTTTTGCGGTACGTGGGCCTTTCCCGTTGCGGGGCACAGGCTCCGGACTCGCAGGCTCAGCGGCCATGGCTCACGGGCCCAGCCGCTCCGCGGCACGTGGGATCTTCCTGGACCGGGGCACGAACCCGTGTCCCCTGCATCGGCAGGCGGACTCTCAACCACTGCGCCACCAGGGAAGCCCTGGTTCGTCTATTTTGATGCTGGAAAGCCCCACGCAGGGCTGCCAGGCAGCAGATATTCTCTCTGCTCTCAGGTCCCTGGTGGTCTGGACAAGTTGTTCTGGCAGTCTCAGGTTCAGGTGGGGAAGCAGCCCCTCAGTTTCTGAAAAACAACAGCAATGACAACAATGACCACCACCACCACCACCACCACCAAAATGACTCCAGTTCTGACTCCAGTTTGTTATTCACTGTATGGTCATGTACAAGGGATTCTGAGGTCCATTTAGGAGCAAATACCCATAAATGGTGTTTCCAAGGATGCCAAAGTTTTCATCCCTACACCCTCTTCTTCAAAAGCCTCTTGAGTCGGGCTCCTGTTCCAGAGTCCATCATCAGAACTCTATTTCTCCATTGTCTAATTTACTTTAGTTTAAATTTTAATTTAGCTAATATTTCACATAGAAAAAAATTCAGATAACTCATAAACTATAACATAATAAGCACCAGAGAAAAATTTCACTCTCTTCACTGTCATCTTTCCCATTTCTCACAACCTCAGCTCTGTCATAAATGATTTTATTAATTTCCTGAGTTTCATTTGAGTTTCTTTGTGAAAATACAATTACTGTATATATTTATATTCCTAGTTCTCCTTCTCTAACACAAAATTATTATACTTTGCTTTTTTCTCTTAATGTATTCTGGAGCTCTTTCCAAATAATCAAATGTCACCAGTGAATTTTTAAAAAATAAGGTCTATGGAATTCACATCAGCCTCTAAATTCTTCCTTATAGCAACTGTATTCCAATGGAATACTTCTAATATTGTTGCAAGTCAACCAGTGAAAACATCTGGGAGCTTAGAGGAAAAGGCTCAAGAATATAGTTCTCATATTGATGACTTCATCATACAGAAAGCCAATAGGAATTATTGTGTTTTTTAAAGTTAAAACTCCAGAGAACATAAGTTTTGCCATGATTTTTGAGCTAAAGAAAGGAACAAGGGGACTTCCCTGGTGCTGCAGTGGTTAAGAATCCGCCTGCCAGTGCAGGAGACACGAGTTTGATCCCTGGTCCGGGAAAATCCCACACGCCACAGAGCAGCTAAGCCCATGCACCACAACTACTAAGCCCGCGTTCTACAGCCGTCGAGCCACAACTACTGAGCCCAAGTGCCGCAACTACTGAAGCCCGCATGCCTAGAACCCGTGCTCTGCAACAAGAGAAGCCACTGCAAAGAGAAGCCCACGCACCGCGGTGAAGAGTAGTCCCTGCTCGCCACAACTAGAGACAGCCCGCATGCAGCAATGAATACCCAACATGCAGCAATGAATAGCCAAAATAAATAAATTTATTTAAAAAAAAAGAAAGGAACAAGTGTTAGGTTAATGACATTTTTGGTCCTGATCATTACCAGAAGTTGCAAGCACTGTTTTTGAAGGCTACAACCTATGTTTCTGCTAGCAAGAAAAAAGGAAGGAAAAGAAAAAATGTGCAGGCGGAAGCAAAAGAGGGGAAGGAGAGAAAGAAAAAAGAGAAAGGAGTAGAGTATGGTAAAAACTGGTCAAGAATTATTGCGAACTATGCCAAACATGTCCCAGCTTTGTCTTTGTATGAAGGTGTATTACAGGTGTTTCCACAGACTGTAAAAGTGGAATAGAGTTGATCTGATTAGACTGAAAGAAGAATAGGGTGGGAAGACTAGAACAGAGATGTTAAATCTCACTGTGCATAATTTTAAATCGATCTGGGGGAAAATGTTATGATATTAAAAGTGTAGCCGCTTGCCCTGGTGCCATGCCTTTGTCTACATCCACTCCTGACAAGCAGAAGCAACTAGCAAAAATGTTTTTGGTCTTTAGTTCTGGTGGATCGTCTGTACGCTTAGTTAGAAATAGGCTTGTATTGCTATTTAGTGATTTGCCAACTTTAGACATTATGCAGTTGACTCGAACAAGGCTGGGGTTGGGGCACTGTCTCCCCCTGTGCTCTCCTCCCCGTATTTACCCTGCCATTCACCTCGGTCCGCCATATATCTCTGCAAATTTAAGCTATATACTTTAACTTTCATTCCCTTTCACAAACCTCTTGTTCCAACAATCAGAAAGATGAACACATTAGCACTACTATCTTTTCCTCATCCTTCCTTCTTCTTCTTCTTTTTTTTAATTATTTATTTTTGGTTGCATTGAGTCTTGGTTGCTGCACACGGGCTTTCTCTGGTTGTGGCGAGCAGGGGCTACTCTTTGTTGCGGTGCATGGGCTTCTCATTGCGGTGGCTTCTCTTGTTGCGGAGCATGGGCTCTAGGAGCGTGGGCTTCAGTAGTTGTGGCACATGGGTTCAGTAGTTGTGGCTTGTAGGCTCTGTAGTTGTGGCACACGGGCTTAGTTGCTCCACGGCATGTGGGATCTTCCTGGACCAGGGCTCGAACCTGTGTCCCCTGCATTGGCAGGCAGGTTCTTAACCACTGCACCACCAGGGAAGCCCCTTCCTTCGTCTTTTAGATGAAATTTTTGTCAAGGATGGGAAATATCTTACAGGAAAGAATCAAGAACAAGATAAAATGAATGGATGTATTTTGTGACCATTCTCATTAATTTTTAAATTGTGAGTTGAATGGGGCATATGCGTGAATTCTTTTCCCTTAAAGATGACATTATACCCTTTAAAGAGGTAAAATGCCAAGCTAATGGATAAGACCTTCATAATGATCTGACTTGTGAATAGGTAGATAGGCACAATAACAGAACTTGGGGGAAATATAATCCAAACTCTAAACCTATGGAATCTAAATTCTTTTATGACTCAGGAATGAGATCTAGGTTTTCCCTATAGCCTTCTCCCTTAAGACATTAGCCTAATGTTAGCTTACACAGTTCACAAAATACAGGTATTATTGGAATGATTTCTGGACATAAAAGAGAAGCTCTTATTCTTCCTTTGAAGAAAGAATATGAAATAACGTACACATAGGATCATTTTTCTCCCTGAGGAGGGAATGGAATACATATAATCCCAACCTTGATTCCTAGGGTCCTTTAAATAAATATTTGCTGAATGTATGGGTTTAGATCTGTAGTGGATTAATAAAGGATTGGGGGGAAATTACAAGTTTTAGAGCTTCATCTTAAAGATAATTAAACTCTGTCGAAAATGCACCCATTGCCACTTGACAGAAATCTGGTCTGGAAGGACTGCTAATCTGATGCAGGATAGCACTTCCTCTAATTTTACATGATAGTGTCACGTTGGAAAAAAATGCAGCCAACCAAACTAACATGCAATGGTTTCCTGTAACTTAGTATTTTTATTTCATACTTAGTGAAAGAACAGTTTCAGACTCAGATACAGACTGCTATGTATCAATCTTGTGCATGCAATAAAAAAGGAAATATAAGTAAAATTGGTTATGGTGTTCCCCAAATTTCTTCACTTTCCAACTTTTCTAAATCACTTTTTGAATCAATTGTTAATGGCTGTGGTTTACCATACAGTACTGTCTTTTGTGCCACCAAAAGTGTTGGTGGTGCACCAAGCCTTCAAAAAGTGCTCCATTACCAAATCCAGGATTTTTTCCAAGCTGCAGATCCTATTCCTCAAGTTTTGATGCCAGCACTTTCTTGATCTATCCTGAAGAGTTCAATGGATGGTTTTCAGGTAACATCCAGACTCATTTTCCTTCTTCAATGATTTGTTTGGACTAAAACTTAAGAGCAGTTGTAACTGACTAACCATACCATCAGGAATAATAACTATGTAATTTCACTTTTTTGGGGAGGGGATGTTAGGCTTACTATTTAACTGTTCAGATATAGGTTTCCAAAGTGCATTAAGAACTAATGTACTTGGTGAGTAATTCAGGGCTCCCACGGTTTAATAGCTTGTAGCGAGTGCCATCTCTCTCTTTTGTAAGTGCTGGAGAAATCTCTTTTTGGTCTTGGAAAAATCTTCCCTCTTTTTCTAAGAAAAACTCCCTTTAAGTCTGAAAGACTCCTGTGTCTCTCCCTCCCCTTAATTCCTCCTCCTGTTAATTCCCTCCTCTGAGGGCTGTGGGCTTTATTATATTAAAAAATGCACTTAATTCAGTTGAAATAAGGACAATGTGAACAGCTTTTTTCTAAGAAAATCTTCCCTCTTTTTCTAAGAAAAACTCCCTTTAAGTCTGAGAGACTCCTGTGTCTCTCCCTCCCCTTAATTCCTCCTCCTGTTAATTTCCTCCTCTGAGGGCTGTGGGCTTTATTATATTAAAAAATGCACTTAATTCAGTTGAAATAAGGACAATGTGAACAGCTACATTCAAGTTCCTATGTGTGGAGGGAAGGACAACTAGGTTAATATAATAGCCACCTGGCCAATATTGAGGCCAGTTTGTAAAATGCACCCCGATTTCAGAAATGTTAAAGAGTGAAAAATGTGTGTCTTAGCATCTGTGAAATACATCATGTCATGGTGGCTGGGTTAATGGGTGATGGGTTTTCTTTGATCCGTTCCAGGGTTGGGATTTGGAAAGGGCTTAACTTAAAAGAAATCAGTACTTCTTGGTGTGTTTAAAAAATCTAAAGGGGTTGACGAACGAACAGTTGCAATAGCCCTCATTTAAAGCGGAGGAGAAAGTTGTAACAGGGGGAAAGATATAGTGGGGGAGGCAGGAGCTGAGAATTACATAAAGAATGGAAACTACGGATGCCAAAGCAATGGATAGGTTTAAAAAAGGGGAGGGGGACAATGTCACAAGCTCTCCAAAAAAGCATAATGATAGTTACAGCAAGAGCCAAAGAGCAAAGTAGCTCATGTTAAGATTATTTTTACGTAAGACATAAGCTCTCCAACTGGAGGCCCTCTCATTTTAGGTATGATAATTTTCCTTATCACAGATTATTATGATATATTCAGTACTGTGATTGATTTAGGTTTGTATCCATTATACACAAAACTGTTTTTGCACACCACTATACTTGTAGTGAGTGGTACAGAATATAATTAAATGACTGAGTAGATTCTGGTCAATATTCGGCACCCTTTCATATGCAATGCAGGTCTCTGAATACCTAACTTCTTTAAACCTCACTTTTCTCATTTGTCCAAGGGGGTCATAATAGCATTCGTCCTAAGGTCCTATAAAGGGTTGCCCTGAGTATGCATTGCAAGAATACACACGTAAACCTTAAACACGATGCCTAGCACAAAGTAAGCGCTCATTAAACAGCAGCTTTTGTTAGGTGCACCTCACGCGGGAAACACACGAAAACAGCGCGAAAGACTAGCTCTCTTAGTTCCATTTTCTACAGTTCTACGTGGCTTTGAATTGGCAAGCAATTTCTATTTGGTCCCTCAAATGCTAAAACCTTGATGTCTATCCTGCGTTATAAGCCTAGTCTTTTGGGTTGGAACACGTTTGATTTCACAAGCTCCGGACTGGGGCCCTGACCCTGGAGGAAGTGTTCCCTTTCAAGATGTGGGGACGGGACAGCGCGGCGGGAGGAAGGGTACTCCAACCACCAGGGGCGGGGGTGGGCAGGGGGCGGTCCCGTGGCTCCTGCGTCAGAGGGGCCCCTGTTTTCGCACCTTCGTTGACGTCAAACCTTAATGAGGGCTGCAACGCTACATTCCCCGTGGACGTCTACGTGGGCTGAGTCGTGATTCGGGACCCGGGTCCTGCGAGTGACGCTCTCGCTCTGCTTATCCTCCCGCACTGGCGGGAGAGACGGTGGCTCCAATTTCTGGCTCCGCGGGCGGCGGGCGGCTCTCCGGACAGCCCGGGGGTCTGGGCGTCGTGGTGGATCCGGAATAGGAAGGGAGCGTACTCCCTGGGTCCTTGGCCTCCACCCGGGCCGGGAAGGAATCACGGCGGCCTCCACCGAGGTGAGAACGGCCGCAGGGCGGAGTGGGGGCGGGGCGAGCGCGGGAGGGGCGGGGCCGGGAGGCGCGCAGCAGAGGAGAAGATCTCGGGCCCCGAGCGCGCGGCCGGGGGTGGGGCCTGCTCGCCTCTTTCGCGGGGAGACTTCTTCCTCCAGACGGACGCGTAGACTGCTCGCCCGGCTCCAGCGCCCGCTTCGCAGGTCCTTGGCTTCCCCTCACCCCGAGTCCCTTTCTGCCCCTCTTACGTGAGCGGGGCCGGCGTCTCCGGGCCGGGATCGAGGTGGCTGGGGCGTGGGTGGAGGTGGCGCGCAGGCTGCCTTGCCCGTCTGTCGGGGGCCCCAGGTCGGAGGGGCTCGCGGACTAGGCCTTGGGCAGGGGCAGGGGAGGAGGCGGCCTGCGGAGGTCGGATTTAGGGCTTTGTGCCCGCGGGAAGTGCAGGGGCACCTATGGGGCCGAGATCCGGAGCCACCTGTCCACAAATCCCTTTCTCCCAGTGCCCTGCGTTGTGTCCAGCTGTCCCCAAATCTAGCCTTTACCGGCCTCTGGCGATCAGAATTTATTTTGGAGGCGTTAGATTTTTGTGTTAACAATCATTTTACTATTGTCGTGCAACAGTTGTGCAAATCTGGTCAAATTACGCCGTTGTTATCACGTGCTCCTAAGGCCCTTTCCAGTTCCTAACATTTTCCGGCGCGATGAATCTGGCAGCGCGTGGGAGAGATACTGACTCTCACGGAACTAAAACGCTTTTTACCCCTTCAAATTGAATTTTGTTTACCTTTGTTTTTGTTTTTTACAGCAATTATGTACTATCGGGGGGGAAAAATCGCTGAAAAAGCTATAGCAATCTCATCGTCAAGAGAGAGTCACTATTAACAATTTGGGATACATAAACAGATATTCGTGTTACATAAATGGGGTGCTAATGTGATCTACTGTTTAATACATGAAGGACTTTTTCTATATCAATGCATAAACATCTTTCCACTGCCTTCTCAACTTGCACTGATTTGGACCCAAAGCCTGTAAAGCAAGAATTTTCTTCTCCCTGAACCTTGACCAAGTGGCCAACCTTAGCAAAGAAACTCCTAAAAGATTTAATAAAATATCACTGCAGTGGCCAAGATGTTGGATAGAAATAAGCTGAATTCAGGGTAACAATCATTTTCTATGAAGTATTGTTTGCTCGCTTAATAATTTGAGGCAATGTGTTTTTTTAAATGGCAGTTTTCAAACCATTAGTGAATTGTGAGATTAATGTAGTGGGTCATAACCACTGGTTTCATAAGCCGAAATAAGATAACATAGAAAATACCAGAATGCATTACCTGTAATGAAGATATTGTTTTGTGAAACTTATAAAGTGTGCATGTGTGTGTGGTGTGTGCATGTGTGTCTACATATGCTGGGTTGTGATATAAAATGTACTGCTTCCCGTGTGCCATGCTAATCAAATTTGAAAGTCACAGTCACTAAGGTACTGTCAGCGCTCATCTCAGAAAGGGAGGGAAAAAAAAAAAAAGAATGGGAGCGATGATGCAATTAAGTTTAACAATAGTTCTACTTTTTTCTTTGGAACATGTGACAGTGTTTATTGTAGCGAATTAGATCTTAATTATTTGTTTTCACCTAATATTAAAACAATCAATTAGCATTCCTGAAAATACAGAGAGAAAGCCTTTTAAAGAAGTTCAGAGGTTAAGAGCATAAACTGCTCAGATTGACCTAGGGTCAAATCCCAGCTACGCTGGTTATTTGTGTGTGACCTGGAACAAGATAGTGCTTCTCTCCTGATTTGTAAAGTGGGAGTTACCGGAACACCAGCTATATAAGGCTGTTTGATATTCAGATGAGATAATGCATGTGAAACTGTTGATTTAGTGCCTGCACAGATTAAGTACTCACTACAGGTTAGCTATTAAGACTGAACGGAGGTATCCAGGATAATTCTTGTCGCCAGAGGTAAACCCATAGAAGGTGGATAATCCAAAAGAGGGGGAAATTGAAAATCGGTTAATAATGTTATAAGGAAAGGGACACTGAATTAAGATGGTCTTTTTATATCATTTAGCCATTGTTTTGTGACTGCTCCCCAAATGTTTTTCTATTGCTAGAAAAGTAATTTAGATTATCTTATTCAGTAGACCAAATGCCCTTCTATTGTCTTTACTTATTTATTATTGAACTGATGTCTCTATTGTCAAGCAACTGAAAAATATTTGCCACAGGGATTCTGGGTTTTGTTAGCTCTTATTCAGTACCACTGTCAGCTTGAGAAACTCACACACTTATAATTCAAGGCACTTCAAAAATGTGTTTGTTTATCTCTGCAGTAGGTAAAGATCTCAGGTATGCAAGAAATAATACTAAAAAAAAAAGCACTTTATTTCTATTTTGTGACACTTCTGCTGAAGTTATCTCAGGCATTTCAAAGATCTCTCTTCACTGCCCCAGATTGGTTTTGCAGTTTTAAATGTTACATAAACCAATGAAATAAGAGTGTAAGCATTGTCATTTTTCATAGCACTTTATTTTTATGAAAAATAAATCAAATGCTTTGGCCTTAAAAAAAGGCTGTTGCAAAAGCACTTAATTGGGTATCACAACTGTAAAAGGTTGGGGGAAATTTTAAACATTAATTGTAATACTTCTCTCAGTTTTGAAAATGTCTTTAAGTTCTTATTCTGTTTTAGAGGAACCAAAATGGAAATGTTACCGAACCGAACTTGGGTCTGCTCGCCCGCTGCACAGCAAAGCCAATCTACTGACACCGGGTTGTGGTGAAGGAAAGTACAGCGTTTATTTGCAGGGTGCCAAGCAAGGAAAACAGGCAGCTCGTGTTCAAAAGACCCGAACTCCCCGATGGCTTTCAGGGAAGGGTTTTTTAAGGCCAACATTTGGGGCAAGGGTTGCAGCTCGTGGACTTTCTTCTGATTGGTTGGTGGTGAGGTAACAGGGTGATTTTTCGGGATTCTTAATCATTAACCTTCTGGTTCCAACCAGTCTGGGGTCTGCCTTCCTGTTAGCATGTAGTCACCATCCTCCACTGGGTGGGGGGGTCTTAGTTTCTGCAGAAAAACTCAAAGATATGCTTCAGATTGTTATGTATATCCCTTGAAGAGGAACTAGTACTCTGTTTTACTGCTGAAATATTGTTTAAGCTATCATTACTTTTCTTGCCTAACTGCTTTTCCTTTGTTTCTGCATTCCCTCACTTCCCTAATTTGTAACTGTTTGAGTCTGCTTTTTGGAACCAGGGAAGGCCTAGGAGACTAAAGCCTTTTTCTACAAACAAGAAATGGGGGACATGGAGGGGCTTTTGTAACTGGGAGGGCCCCACAGGGTCCTGCTTGGTCTCAGTCCCCCCTTTTCTTTGATACTTCTCAATCCTAAAGGGAGCAGGGGTGGGACAAGAAAGGGAGTAAAGTTTTGGATAGAGAGGTTAATCATAAACTCGTCAGGGGAACTTGGTCTTAGGGGGACTTGGTTTCAGAAACTCCTTGAGGGTAAATCATGATGTGTTTATGAAAATATGAAAAAAATAAGACTTGGAAGTCTAGCTGTCCTATCCACAAAAAGCCCTCAATGAAACAAAAAAGTCTATCTTGACCTTAAATCAAACATGTATTCATTTGTATGTTTTAAGTTAGATAAAATATTAAGGTTATGTGTGTATGTATTTTAAAAATCATCTTATTGACCAATTTTTAAAAAGTTAACTCACCAACTACTGGGTCTTATCAGATAAGAGGGCTTTTATCTTACACTGATAAAATGAAATAGTATGCAATAGTATGCAATCTTTAAACATACTGTTTTGAATTATATATAATCTCATATAGAGGTGCTCATCATATATGGTTAAATGAGAGAGGAGACTATAGAATAGAATGGGTAGTACCATTCCATTTTTGTAAAAACATGTTTAGAACAAAGAAGAATATATGGCAAATGTAAATGGTGGGTAGTGGAATTACGGCTGATTTTATGCTCTTTATTTCTTAATTTTTATAATTGTACTATCATTTTGTTTTACTTTCATAATAAAAATTAATAAATTAATAAATATCATAAAATTAATAAAAGTCATTTCTTAAAGAAAAAATTAATGTGTGTTTTCCTAATTTATAAGTATAAATGAGACTAAGTCTTTGCTCTAAGGGATACTGACTCTTTGAACTTGGATGTTTTGGGTATTAACTAATTCTCCAATATTCTAGGAAATAATGCTGAATAGTTTAACAGTTATATTCCTTATCCTATGAAAAGCATCTTTGAGTAGGAAAGAACTGTTGTTCCAGAATTTTCTTAAAGCCCTCCTTGAGTACACTGCTTTCCAAAAAATTTATACACTGCCTGAAGATATGGTCTAAATCTTTAGTCTGCTTTTAAATCCTATCATGTCAAAACTCAGTCTACTTTTCTTGCTTTATTGCCCCTTAAATTCTTAAATGAAAACTTAGCTCCAGATGAATTTGTCAACTCACTATCTCCAAAAGTATCTTGTGCTTTCTTGCTTTTATACTTTGCTTCTTTGTTACTTGGAATAGCTTTTCCTGACAGTTGTGTAAACAAATTCTACCCAGTTTCCAATGTCCAGTTAAAAAAAACATATCCACCGTGACATCCCTGGTTCCTCCAGCTAAAACTGAATTTTGCAGCTAAACCTATTTGCACTTATTATTTGTGCCTAGGCATTTCTCAGATACCACCTGATATTTTTGCATTTATTTCCCAATTCCATCTAAACTTCTTGAGAGCAAGAAAGCTTGTATTATATTTCTCTCTATCCCTTGACGCTCCTAGCATAGAACCCTGCACAGGGTAGGTGCTAAATGTTTATTCCTTGATCGTACGGTGGTGTCAAGTGTTGAGTTCAAGTGCTGGAATTTCTTGTTAACCAGTGATCCTCGGTAGGGGGGTTAACACTTTGCCCACGACAATGTGGACGAATAAAAAAAGGATAATTTGGCTTAATTATCAATTGATATAGATAGGTGATAAGGAATTGACAGTAGTTTTTATTAAAACTAACACAAAAGCTAAGAGTTGTGTAGTTAGTTCAGGACTCAAACTTAAGTTTCACATAAATATTTCTTTGAAAAGTCTCTCATGAAGCTCATTTTGGGTTTGATGGCCTCTGTTCTTAACCCTCCCAGAGGCACAGGTGTGCCTCGCGTTCTTACAGCTACTGTTCCCAGAACCCAGAGATCTGAAGTATTTGACGGTGGGTTATATGCACCCTCAGAGTTACTCTGTTCCAGAACATCTTAAGAGGTCATGTGGGATTCAGTGCGTCATAGTATGTAAAGTGCTTTGTGTTCAAAAGTTAGTAGTTTTTCTCCTATTACTGGAAACATAATCGTGTCAGTCTTCAAACTTAAATTGTGACGAGGGTATTTATTTAATTTGGTTAATGGTAGACACTCATAGGGCTTATCATTTTTTGTTAAACAGTTTTATTTTAATTTATAGATGTTTGCCAGGACTAAATATAGCTGATGAAATATCTGACCTTTTCTGCTCAAGGTAAATGATTTGTTACTTTATAAAAATACCAGGTACCAATAGAATTCAGAGTTTGTATAAAAAGACCCATTTGGTCTTGTAAAGTAATGTAATCCCGGGCCCCAAAGAAATGATCTCTTTAAGAATTTTGTTAGTACATGAAAAATGACGTATTATTGGTTCAACCTATATCAGAATCACCTTGGAACATTTTAAATATGTGTAATATGCATGTGCCTGGCTTCCCACCAGGGGATTTTGATTCCATAAGTTTTTGGGGTTTTAGCATGTGAATTTTTCCAAATGCCAACAGGTGCTTTTGGTTTACTGTAGCTCTGTTTCATTGTGGCATGGCACTAGAGATGATGAAATGGCAGGTAATAATGCCATGGGAGTTAAAGTCCATAAGGGTTAAAGATCAAAAAATATTTAAAGTTTTTAAATTTTGTGTGTGTGTGTGTGTGATGTTAGACTCATGCTTTCATTTTGCCTTTTATTCAATGAATGTTTTAATTATATTTTAAATAAAGCACTAAAAAGTTTATTTAATGATTTTTCAGAGTTCAGGTTTAAACTCTAGAGTTCTCTCAGCCTGAAAATTGCCACATCTATGAATACAACTTAAACTTTCTTTCATTTTGTTGCTTCAGGTTAATAAGTGACGTAAGTTAATGGAAAAAAGACGAAATTTTAAGTAAATAATTTCTTATATATTCTTTATTTCAGAAGCTGGTTTAATTGATTTATTTTCCCTATAAGTGAGAAGTCAGAAACTATCAAAGTTTCTCATAATAAAAAGTAATGGGTAAGTGAATGTTACGATAGCATTTTGATTTAATGAAGCTTTTCTATTCTTATTGGTTTTAAGGCTGTGGTTTCAATTTTTGAACATTGATTTTAATGAATAAACTTTTTCTGTTGCAGGATAATCTTATCAGAAACACTCATAACGTTATAGGATCATTCTCTTTATTTTTTTCGACAGATAAGAGTGTTTAAAATAATTAGAATTAAAACCTTGATGAAATTATCTCTTAAAATCCTATTTTCACTTTCACAAAACAGCAAAAAAACTCATTGTATTTAATTTATTACTTAAATTTGTTATATTTTGTGTATGTGAATAAATTGTGTGTGTATCATAATTACTTGGGAAATTTAAAAAATTCTGAATTCTAGGCTCTATTCTCAGATTTACTAAATCAGAATTTTGGGGTATGATTTTTATATTCAGCCTGGTTTGGAAACCAGTATGTAATGCAGTATGTAATGATGAAGGATTATAGTTTTGGGGAGGAGGGTAGAAACTTGGAAACTATTCTTTATTTGTAGAGAAATCTTATTGCACTAATTGGAAAAAAATTCTTCATATTCGTTTGGTTTATGTAATTGTCAGAAGAGAAATGTCTTTTGTTTCAGAGGCTGTATTAGTTGCTATTTTGTTTTTTAGCAACTTTGTTGGATAAATTACTTTAAAATCTGCCTCTGTGGATTAAGCAGAAAATAAATGTAGTATCTTTACTCTCATGCTAGAGAATAAGATGTTATATATGACACTGAGAGTTCACATAATCTGGGATTTTGTGTAGAAACATAATGGGAAAATTAATAAGCATTGTTAAAGTATAGTAAATATACTATAGTAACAACTTAGAAATAGTAATTTGTCTTTATAAATTGAGTACTGTATTCAATACTGAATCACTTTCTGATAACTCTTAACAACTTAGAAAATCAATAAAAAATGTAGTCATCTAGGCTTCAAATACTGGCAACACACTACTCTTTTAGAAGATGCATAGGTCTCAGAGAAAGACAGATACTGTATGATATCATATATATCCACGTATATGTGGAATCTAAAAAATAAACTAGTGAATATAACAGAAAAGAAACAGACTCATAGATAAAGAGAACAAACTAGTGGTTACCAGTGGGGAGAGGGAAGAGAAGAGGGGCAAGATAAGGGTAGGGAATTAAGAGGTACAAACTGCTATGTATAAAATAGATAAGCTACATGGATATATGGTACAACACAGGGAATATGGCCAATATTTTATAATAACTATAAATGGAATATACCCTTTAAAAATTGTGAATTGTACTGTGTTGAACACCTGAAACTTACATTGTGCCTCAACTATTCCTCAATTAAAAAAGAAAAGAAGATTCAGAGGTCTCATTTTATTCCAGGCTCATTGATTGGTTCAGTAGCTCATGGTAGCCTTGTCTGTTTTCGCAATTATTAGAAATATGAGTGGGTAGGACCCAAGAATGAATTTCTGGTCTCTGATATTATCATAGCTATTTTCCTTATGGTAATAAGGAATTACTGTGCTTTTGCCATTTTTGTTTTTTTCCAGTTTGAGTGTTCAAGGACAATAGCCATCTGACTTTGGTTATTCAATATGCAGAACAGACCAGGATATTGCAGCTATTGCTGTGTGCACTATAATAACCTGGAACAGGTGAGAAGATCCTATTACTATGGTTATACCACAAAGGACCTAGTTGTAACTTTCCCTTCTTTTACGTTTAATTAAATTCATTTATTCCTTCATTGAACAGACTATATTGAGACTCTACTAATGGGCAGATACTGTTTAAGTTTCTAGGGATATAGCCATGAACAAAATCAGTTTCCTTTATTCATGAAGCTTATACTTTAGTGCAGTAAGACAGAAAGTAAGTAGTCATATAAGTTTAGTACATAGTATGTCAGATTGTGATAAATGTTATGAGGAAAATAAAATAGGGAAGAGTGTGCAATTTTAGGTAGAGTGGCCAGGTAAGGTTAAGGAAGTGACATTTGAGTTGAGATTTGAATGAAATGCAGGGGCCAGGCTTGCTTATATCTGGGGGAAGAATTTCTGGGTAGAGGGACAGGAGAGCAAGGATAGAGACCCTGAGGCAGAAGAGTGGTTAGCATGCTAACTAAAAGCCAGGAGGCCAATGTGGCTGCAGTGGAGGTCAGGTGGGGGGTGGAAGTTAAGTGACAGGTGAGGAATTCAGAGCATTAGATTTTGTAAGTCATTGTAAGACAAGGTAAGGACTTTGAATTTTATGCTTTGATGCACAAAAGTTTAAATTTTTGCTATAGTTGAATTTGTCTTATCTTCTTTTGTTACTTGTGTTTTTGGTGTCATAAAAATTGCCTAAAAAAAAAATTGCCTAATCCAAGTTCATGAAGATTGATGCCCTGTCTTTTAAAAATACGGCCACATTAGTGGTTAGAACTTCAACATAAGAATTTGGCGGAGGTGGGAGGGGTGGACGCAGTGCAGTCTATAGCATTTACACTGTTTGAGTTTTGGATGTTAAACCAATTTTTCATTCCTGGGATAAATTCCACTTGGTCATGGTGTATAATTCTTTTTATATGTTGCTGGATTTGGCTTGCTAGTATTTTGTTGCAGATTTTTGCATATATATCCATAAGATATATTGTCTGTAGCTTTTTTTTTTTTTTTTTGGCTGTGTTGGGTTTTCATTGCTGCGTGCGGGCTTTCTCTAGTTGTGGCGAGCGGGGGCTACTCTTCCTTGCGGTGCACGGGCTTCTCATTGTGGTGGCTTCTCTTGTTGCAGAGCACGGGCTCTAGGTGCTTGGGCTTCAGTAGTTGTGACATGTGGGCTCAGTAGTTGTGGCACGTGGGCTCAGTAGCTGTGGTGTGAGGGCTTAGTTCCTCTGCAGCATATGGGATCTTCCTGGACCAGGGATTGAACCTGTGCCACCTGCATTGGCAGGCGGATTCTTAACCACTGTGCCACCAGGGAAGTCCTCATCTGTAGCTTTTTTTCCTTGTGATGTGTTTGGTTTTGGTATCAGGGTAGTACTGGCTTCATAGAATGAGTTGAGTAGTATTCCTTTCTCTTCCTTTTGTTGGAAGAGTTTGTGAAACATCAAGTATGGAGATTTTGAAATAAGTATTCATGGTCATAGTAGCTGCAGCTTTCTGACCAGGATTGTTAACTTAGAAGATTCTCAAGTTTTTCTTCAGCTGTGGAATTGTCTCATAGGTGAAGCAATCATATAATGAAGCTTCTGCTAGTGCTAAACTGTTTGATCTTTGATGATATCTAAGACAAGTTTATAATATATAAAAATTATGCTGTTTAGTAGCATTTGTTTTGTTTAATGATCTAATAGTAAACACCTAAATTCATACTAGGAAGAGTTTTTATTATTGTGATTTCTACATCTCTGCCTTTTTAAAAAAGAAATAATTTTTAATGCTGGTTATAAACATGAGGAGGCAGATAATAAATCTCAAGTTCTCTTCAATATTTCTCTCATGATTGAGAAATTATATCATCACTTGAATGGAAAATTATTTGTTGAACTTTTGCTAGTGATAAAACATGTTTATGCTTTAACTACAAGTTCTAGTCAATAAGCATTCAGTATAATTTTTTTGCTTAAGGTTTAGAATAATAATTTTTAGACATTTGGATACTTCTGTACTAAACTGACATTTAAAAAGATTCTGTTGATGGTAGCTGAGGTAATTTGTACTAACTATAAAAGCTTGAAAAAAATACACACACACACATATATATGTATATATATGATTCAAAGCTTTGGTGAACTACTAAGGCAGTGAAGACATATGGGGCCCAGATCTAGCTGAATATTGATCAGAATATTCAACAGAAATAATGGAAGCCAAAAGAAAGAAAACAACTGCCAACTTAGAATTCTATACTCAGTAAATAAGGTGAAATAAAATATTTTCAGGAAACAAAAATTAAGGGAATTTATCACCAGCAGACACTTACTAAAGGAAGTACTAAAAAGAGTTTTTCAGGTAGAGGGAAAATGATTCCAGTTGGAAGCTCAGAGATACAGGAAGGAACGAAGAGCAATGGAAAGGTAAATAGGTGGGCAATGTAAATGAATAATATCTTGTGAGATTAACAACAGTGGCATATAAATTGGAAGGGGAGTAAATTGAGCTAATACCTAAGGACCTTGCATTGTTCAAGAAGAGAGTGGGGACTTCCCTGGTGGTCCAGTGGTTAAGACTCGGCACTTCCAGTGCTTCCAAGGCAGTGGGTGCAGGTTTGATCCCTGGTCAGTAGAACAAAGATCACACAAGATCCCACATGCCATGAGGCATGGCCAAATTAAAAAAAGAGAGAGAGAGAGTAAAAGTAACAAGTACTTTTGATCAGTCAGGGTTGCATGTTATAGTCTGTTACCACTAATAGACTAGGAAAAAGTCTATATAAAATATAGATCTTTGTAGTCTATATAAAATTGGAATAATAAAAAGTAGTCCACAAAAAAAATAAGAAAGCAGAGAGATAGGGACACTGTGTAGGCAAGAATAGAATAATAAAACAGATTTAAAAATAAAAACAAGAATTAACTACAAATGTATCAGTAATAAATTACGTGAAAATAGACGATGTTTGAATTAAACTATATTCAGTATTTTATCAGAGGTCCTAGTCAGGGAAATAAAGAAAGAAAAAGAAAAGAAAATGATAAAGATTAGAGAAGAAGAAATAAAACTGTTAGTATTTGTATACAGTGTGATTGTGCACAAAGAAAATCCTAAAGATATTTAGATGAACTATTAGAATTGTTAAGTGATTTTTAAAAACTTTTGGGCCAACGTAAAAATAAATTGTCTTCTTAGAGTAAATATATATATGTATAGCAATCACTTTGCTGTACACATAAAACTGACATAACATTGTAAGTTAACTATACTTCAATAAAAAATAGTTAGAAAAAAAGAATAAAAAAATTGTCTTTCTATATATAAACACCACATAGAAGATGAGATTTGAAGAAGGTATTTACAACAGCATCAAAAATCATCAACGTTTAAGGAATATGTATAAAAAATATGTATAAGATTTTTGCACAGAAAACTATAAACATTGAGAGAAATTTAAGAAAAATTTAAAAATTAAATGCACACACATACACAAAAGAAAGTGAAAAGGCAAGCCACAGAGAGGAAGATGATACAGATCTTCCTCAACTTATGATGGGATTACATCCTGATTGTAATTTGAAAATATCTTAGGTTGAAAATGCATTTAACACACCTAACCTATTGAATATCATAGCTTACCTAGTCTACCCTAAAATTACTCAGAACACTTCATCAGCCTACAATTGGGCAAAATCATTTATGCAAAGCCTATTTTATAATAATTGAGTAGCTCATGTAATTTATTGAATACTGTACAGAAAGTGAAAAACAGAATGTTTTTGTTTGTTTGTTTGTTTTGCGGTACGCGGGCCTCCCACTGCTGTGGCCTCTCCCGTTGCGGAGCACAGGCTCCAGACGCGCAGGCTCAGCGGCCATGGCTCACGGGCCCAGGCGCTCCGCGGCACGTGAGATCTTCCCGGACCGGGGAACGAACCCGTGTCCCCTGCATCGGCAGGCGGACTCTCAACCACTGCGCCACCAGGGAAGCCCCCCTTATGGTTTTTAGATGCATATTTTAGAATTGCTTTATAGAAAGGGTATATTAATTTATACTTCTACTAGGTGTATAATGAATTTATATTGTGACACTCTCACTACTAATGATTATTACCCATTTAAAAATATTCATTTTCTTTTTACTTTATAGCATATATCCAGTGATCAACACAGATACTTGACCACACAGAGTAGACAATTGATGGCTACCACTAGTTTGATGGATCGTTTCTTGCAGGATGTTCTGAGGCACCACCCATATCATTATCAAGAAAGCAGGTAAAGTAACTGAGTGGAATAATATTAGCACAAAGTTAGTTATATGTTACAGTAAATGTTTGTGTTAATTGTTCTAATACTTCCTAAAATGAACCTTTGAATCAAGGAATATAACGTGAAATTTTATCTAGTAACTTACCTTTGCAATTATTTAAAAATTTTTCCTAGCTTAGGTAAGAAATTTCACTCTAAAAGTTATGGACTACACTGTGCTTTTTCTAAAGAAAAGTCTTAGGCCAATAAATAATTATATATCATTAAGGTGTTTTGTAAGGATGTCACAGGATTAAACACGGTAAAAAGGTGGGAGCAAACATAACTTTTACGAGATTAGTAACCAGAAAGTTGGTGACAGTAGCCAAGTAAGGGTGGTTAAGGTAAAAACTAAGTTAATTCCACATTAATGGAACTATTTGCTATTTTGTCAAATAGAATTGGCTCTTTTTATAATTTGTCAGTATCTTGATAGCTTACTCTTGTATTAATTTATTTTGGTTTTAATAAAAATAAATATTTTGATAACATTTAAAAAAGTTAATGTCCTATGTTAAAGAAGAACTTTGGTAGAAAATCAGATTATGTACTGTGGTGAGTTTGCAACTACAGCTATACAAGATAAGGCAAAATAGATCATTAGCACATCTGTGCAGAATTATTTGAGTTCAGCACTAGCAGCAGAAAAAAGGATAAACTTCTTGGACGCTTTGCAAGTCACCAACCTAGAACTTAGTAAATGGCGAAAAAGTTTTAATGGGAAAAAGTCAGGAAAAAAATATGTGGTTTTCGTAGAGAATGAACTTGAGGACATGGGGAGGGAGAAGGGGAAGCTGGGACAAAATGAGAGAGTAGCATGGACACATATACACTACCAAATGTAAAATAGATAGCTAATGGGAAGCAGCCGCATAGCACAGGGAGATCAGCTCGGTGCTTTGTGACCACCTAGAGGGGTGGGATAGGGAGGGTGAGAGGGAGACGCAAGAGGGAGGGGATATGGGGATATATGTATACATATAGCTGATTCACTTCATTATACAGCAGAAACTAACACAACACTGTAAAGCAATTATACTCCAATAAAGATGTTAAAAAAAATTATGTGGTTTCTTAGCTGGTGGAAAGATGGAATTAGCCTATCTTGGGGTCAGTATAAATTACCAGTTTATAGTGTATATAAACAATGCTTCAACAAACATATTTGTACATGCAACTTTTTCTGTGGAGTAGATTCCTAGAATTTGAACTTTGGGGCTAAAGTTTATGGACATTAAAAATATTTTTTATTTTTTAACTTTTCATTTTGGAATAATTACAGGCTTACAAAAATTTAGCTGCAAAACTGGTACAAGGAATTCTTGTGTAACTTTTACCTAGCTTCCCCAAATGTTAAATCTAAAATAACCACAGTACAGTGATCAGATCCATGAAATTACATTGATACCATACTATTTACAGACCTGATTCAGATTTTGTCAGTAGTGTTACTAATGTCCTTTTTTTGGACCAAGATTCCATCCAGGACCACACAGTGCATTGAGTTGTCACAATTCCTTACTTTCCCTTAATCTCGAGTAGTTCCTCAGTCTGTCTTTGATTTCAAGACCTTGACACTTTTTAAAAGAGTACTGGCCAGTTATTTTGTAGGATATTCCTAAATTTGGGTATGCCTGATGTCTTTTCATTTTTTTGATGGTCTCCTTTACTGTGCAAAAGCTTTTAAGTTTAATTAGGTCCCATTTGTTAATTTTTGCTTTTGCTTCTATTGCTCTAGGAGATGGATCCAAAAAAATATTGCTGTGGTTTATGTCAAAGAGTGTTCTGCCTATGTTTTCCTCTAGGAGTTTTATATTATCTGGTCTTACATTTAGGTTTTTAATCCATTTTGAGTTTATCTTTGTATATGGTGTTAGAGAATGTTCTAAGTTCATTCTTTTACATGTAGCTGTTCAGTTTTCCCAGCACCACTTATTGAAGAGACTATCTTTTCTCCATTGTATATTCTTTCCTCCTTTGTCGTAGATTAATTGACCATTAATGCATGGGTTTATTTCTTTTTATTTATTTATTTATTTGGCTGTGACGGGTTGTAGTTGCAGCATGCGGGATCTTTCGTTGCAGTGCGTGGGCTTCTCTCTTGTTGTGGCACATGGGCTCCAGAGCACATGGGCTCAGTAGTTGTGGTGTGCAGGCTTAGTTGCCCCGTGGCATGTGGGATCTTAGTTCCCCAACCAGGGATCAAACCCACGTCCCTTTCATTGGAAGGCCAGTTCTTAACCACTGGACCACCAGGGAAGTCTGCGTGGGTTTATTTCTGAGCCCTCTGTCCTGTTCCATTGATCTATGTTTCTGTTTTTGTGCCAGTACCATCCTGCTTTGATTACTGTAGCTTGGCAGTATAGTCTGAGGTCAGGGAGTGTGATTCCTCTAGCTCTGTTCTTCTTTCTCAAGATTGTTTTGGCTATTCAGGGTCTTTTGTGTTTCCATACAACTTTTAAAATTATTCGTTCTGGTTCTGTGAAGAATGCCATTGGTATTTAGATAGGGATTGCAGTTAATCTGTAGATTGTCTTGGGTAGTATGGTCATTTTAACAATATTGATTCTGCCAGGAACATAGTGTATCTTTCCATCTGTTTGTGCCATCTTCAGTTTCTTTCATCAGTGTCTTACAGTTTTCTGAGTACGGGTCTTTTGCCTCCTTAGGTAGATGTATTCCTCGGTGTTTCATTCTTTTTGATGTGATAGTAAATGGGATTGTTTCCTTAATTTCTCTTTCTGGTAGTTCATTGTTAGTGTATAGAAATGCAACAGATTTCTGTTTATTAAGTTTCTATCCTGCAACTTTATCAAATTCTTTGATGAGCTCTCGTAGTTTTTTTTGGTGGCATCTTTAGTATTTTCTATGTATAGTATCATGTCATCTGCAAACAGTGACAGTTTTACTTCTTCCTTTCCATTTTGGATTTCTTTTATTTCTTTTTCTTCTCTTGTTGCTGTGGCCAAGACTTCTAAAACTATGTTGAATAAAAATGGTGAGAGTGGGCATTCTCGTCTTGTTCCTGATCTTGGAGGAAATGCTTTCAACTTTTCCCTGTTAAGCATGTTGTTAGCTTTGGTTTGTCACATATAGCTTTTATTAAGTTGGGGTATGTTCCCTTTATGCCCACTTTCTGGAGAGATTTTATCATAAATGGATGTTGAATTTTGTCAAAAGCTTTTTCTGCATCTATTGAGATGATCATATGGTTTTTATTCTTCAATTTGTTAATATGGTGTATCACATTGATTGATTTGAGTATATTGAAGAATCCTTGCAGCCCTGGGATAAATCCCACTTGTTCATGATGTATGATCGCTTTAATGTGTTGCTGGATTCTGTTTGCTGATATTTTGTTGAGGATTTTTGCATCTATATTCATCAGTGATATTGGTCTGTAATTTTCTTTTCTTGTAGTATCTTTGTCTGGTTTTGGTATCAGGGTGATGGTGGCCTCATAGATTGATTCAGAAGTTTTCCATCCTAACCTTACACCTAAAGGAACTAGAGAAAGAAGAACAAACAAAACCCAAAGTTAGTCGAAGGAAAGAAATGATACAGATCAGAGCAGAAATAAATGAAATAGCGACTTCCCTGGTGGTGCAGTGGTTAAGAATCCGCCTGCCAGTGCAGGGGACATGGGTTTGATCCCTGGTCTGGGAAGATCCCATGTGCCGTAGAGCAACTAAACCCATGTGCCACAACTACTGAGCCTGAGCTCTAGAGCCCATGAGCCACAACTACAGAGCCCACACACCACAACTATTGAAGCCCCGCACCATAGAGCCTGCGTGCTGCATCTACTGAGCCCATGCACTGCAATTACTGAAGCCCACATGCTCTAGGGCCCGCGTGCCACAACTACTGAGCCCACGTGCTGCAACTACTGAAGCCTGCACGCCTAGAGCCTGTGCTCTGCAACAAGAGAAGCCACCGCAATGAGAAGCCTGCACACTACAACGAAGAGTAACCCCCACTTGCCGCAACTAGAGAAAGCCCACGCGCAGCAACAAAGACCCAATGCAGCCAAAAAAAAATTAAGAAAATGATATAATAAAAAAAATGAAATAGAGACTTAGAAAACTAAGAAAAGATCAATGAAACTAAAAGCTGGTTCTTTGAAAGATAAACGAAATTGATAAGCCTTTAGCCAGCCTCATCAAGAAAAAAAGGGAAAGGGCCCAAATCAATAAAATCAGAAATGAAAAGGAGAAGTTACAACAAACACCACAGAAATACAAAGGATCATAAGAGACTACTGTGAACAGCTATATGCCAATAAAATGGACAACCTAGAAGAAATGGTCAAATTCTAGAAATGTATCAATACAATCTCCCAAGACTAAACCAGGAAGAAATAGAAAATATGAACAGACCAAATACCAGTAATGAAATTGAATCAGTAATTTTTTTTTTTTTTTTTTGCGGTACGCGGGCCTCTCACTGTTGTGGCCTCTCCCGTTGTGGAGCACAGGGTCCAGACGCGCAGGCTTAGCGGCCATGGCTCACGGGCCCAGCTGCTCCACGGCATGCGGGATCCTCCTGGACCAGGGCACAAACCCGTGTCCCCTGCATCGGCAGGCGGACTCTCAACCACTGTGCCACCAGGGAAGCCCTGAATCAGTAATTTAAAAACTCTCAAGAGACAAAAGTCCAGGACCAGACAGTTTCACAGGTGAATTCTACCAGACATTTAGAGAAGAAAATTTTAATTCTTGATAGACGTTTCCTGGAAGGCTATACCAATTTATATATAATTTATTGCATAAATTGTATATATATGTATATACACCGGTAGTATATGACAGTGCTCATTTCCTGTCACTTTTGCCAACATTGCGATTATCAACCTCTTTCTTTCTCCCTAAAATAATAGGCCAAAAAGTGTCTCTTAATTAACGTTTATTTATTTATGAGTAAAGTAGAATTTCTCTTGCTATATAGTTATTAGAAATATATTTATTCTATGGATTGTTTTTTCATATACTTTGCTTATTTTTCCATTGAATTGTTTGTATATTTTGGGTTTGTATGCAATATTTATGAATAATAGTTCTTTGTATTTTAAATGTTATTTGTATTTTAAATATCAGAATCTGTCATGTGTTTATCAACTCTGTTATCATGTGTTTATCAACTATATGTTATTTTTTACCATATAGAAAGAAACATTTTAACACAATCTAAGGAGAATTTTTCTTTATGGCTTCTTTCATGTCTTTTTCTTAATTCCATTTTTCTCTTCTTTTAAATATTTTTAATCTTCTTGGAATTTATTTTTATAAGTGGTATATAGCAGTACTTACTTTTTAAATATACTAATTATCTCCACTGATATAAAACATCACCTGTAACATAAAATTCCTGTATTTGTGTGTGTGTATCTACATCTACTTCTATATCTATATATTGTATTTTGAATACCATTTTCTTTCATTGAATGGTTTTAATCCCATGCCAGTACCACATTACTTATGTTTATAAGCTTTCTGAATTATATAGTTCATCTTTAAAAAATTTCATCTCTCTTTCCCCCCTTGTCTAGACATTGTTGGTTTTTCTATTATTTTAGACTTCTTGAAAGTCAGCTCTTGCTTTACTTTTGTTTCCTATTTATTGGTCTTTTTCTTAATTTATATCTTCAAGTTTCCTGAGGTAGGGGGATTTGGTTATTTTTCTGTCTTTTTGAATTAGATGCTCATTTAGTTAATTTCTGTTTACTAATTCCTATTTTAATGGGAAATTTAAAAGTGTGAAGTTTTCATTTTGATCACATCTCATAGATTTAATATATAGTTATTTATTTTGTTTGTAGATAGTTTAAAAAGTTTTCCTTTTTAGCATAAGAGTTATATAAAAGAGTGGTTTTTAACCTTTAATGGTTACATTTTTGGAGGCCTTTTTTTGTTGTAAAGTTAGTTTAAAATGAGTAGAAATACGGATTGTGATTTAGTTGTTAATTTTATTTATTTATTTAGTTGTTAATTTTAAACACACATGAATACAGATGAAAATTTTTTGGGATTTCCAACTTGTTTGATTTTATGATTCTGCCTTCCTTTCTTTTCTTAGCCAAATATTACAAAATTAATTTTAATTTGAGACTGTGTCCTCTAGGAATCTTGCCCAGGGTAGGAAGAAAATAACATTTATTATGCATTTAATAAAAATCTTAAACAGATGTTAGAGTATTTTTATGGATTTTTCCCCCTTGCTTTTTAGATCAATGCAAAATGAGAGACTTCATATGACTACTGTGTCACCTTCTGGAGTGGTTCCGAATGACGATTTTGTTCCTGAAATAATGACTGAGGATGCTACTGGAGTCAGAGAAGAGATGTCTTCCAAGGCTTCTGAACCTGTTGAAGAGCTGTATTCTAAACCTAGTAAATCTCAGGAATATATACAGAGTGTTTCAATTCGGCCATCAGTTATTCAAAAACTGGAGAAAGGACAGCAGCAGCCCTTGGAGTTCATTCATAAAATTGGGAGCCATATGAAAGAATTTAACCCAGTTGGTATTGGTCATGCTACAAATAGTAGACAAAACGTAATATATTCATCAGTGGTTTCTAATGCTTCTGTTAGTTGTTTACCTGAAAGTTCTAATGAAAGACCAGTTACAACTAATGCTACTACTGGGTTACCACTAGGATCCCATTTGGATTCAGTTAACAAATGTGACCCAGACAAAGTTGACAAATACTTTAAACAGCTAGACAGGGGCTCTAAAAACCCTATGCTATCATCCCATCCAGAAACTTCTTCAATAACTTATCAGAAACCTAAAGAATCAAACAGGAAATCTTTATGTGTAAATTCAGATAAATTGGTTATACAGGAAGATGTAAAATCTCAGGGTAAAACTTTGTCAACTGGCTCTAAAGTCCGTGAATTTGTGGGTGCTGAAGGCTTCTTAAAATTGGAATCTCTTTCCAGATTTACAGTAAACCCAACAGTCAACCTGAATAAAACTGACATGCCTTCTAATAAAGGAATCTTTGAAGATGGCATTCCAAAGCATCATGAGAAATTCTTTCCTAATATGGATCATACCCAAGAAGGAAAGCATTTGGTCTTTAACAAGTCAGCCTTCTTGGAACAGAAGATCTCAGTGAGTTCTGAAATGAAGTTTGCTGGTGGCTATCTTCAGTCAGCATCTGATCACCATGAAGAGGCTGTGCCAGACCTTTGGAAGGAGGAACAAATTGACCAAGAAGATAAGAACTGTGAATCAAGAGGTTCTGAAATGAGTTCTGATGGCAGTTCCTCTTCTTATTCACTGACGGACCAATCTAAAGTGACTGCCAAAGAAATAAACCTCTTAAAGGAAGTACATGCTGACTTGCAGTATAAGAACAATAAATCTTGTGTTTCTGAAATAAGCTCTGATTATGATGGCTCCCTTCAGTTGACTTCCAACCAAACTCAAGTAATTGTTAAAGATGTAAGTGTTCAGAAGGCAATGCATATTAGGCTGGTTGATGAAAGCTATGAATCTAGTGATTCTGAGATGAAGTTTGATTGTGATGCCTCACTTCAGTCAACTGATAACTACCCCCAACAGCCTGAAAAAGAAGTAAACCTTCCCAAGGGGGCACACGTTGGCTTGGTTGATATGAACTATGGATCTGGTAGCTCTGAAATAAGTGCTGATTCTGTTTTCTCACGTCAGTCAGTGGTTGACCAATTCCCAGTGGCTGTCACAGAAACAAAACTCTGGAAGAAGGTTCACATTAGCTTGGTTGATAAGAACTATGGATCGAGTTGTTCTGAAACAAGTTTCGATTGTGATGTTTCTCTTCAGTCAGTAGTTGACCATCCTCAACTGGCTGTCAGAGAAAGAAACCTGGAGGATAGGCTTGTCTATCTGAAAGATAAGAATCGTAAGCCTAGTAGTGCTAAAGCACATCTTGATTGTGATGTCTCTCTTCAGACCATGACTGATGAACCTCAGAGGGCTGTTGAAGAAATCTATCTTCTGAAAGAGAAGAATGACATTGTGGATATGAACTGTGGGTCTCATGGTCCTGAGATGAATTTTCATCTGATGAAAACAGATGCTAAGTTAGTGCCTGACCAATCCCAAGTGGCAGTTAAAGAAGTAAACGCTCAGGAAGTAGCTCTTGACCTGGAGAATAAGAGTGTTAAATCTAGCATTTCTGATCTAAGTTTTGATTCTCATGCTTCTCTTTATCGATCAGCTAATGATCAACCTCAGGGGGATTGTGGTGAAATAAATCTGAAAGCGTTAAATGTTGATATGGAAATTAAGAGCTATGGGTGCTCCAGTTCTGAGTTGAGTTTTGATTCCGATCCTCCTCTTATGTCAGTTACTGAGTATACTGAGCTGGATGTTGAAGAAATAAGAAAGAAGCACATTAACCTGGAAGATGAGAGCTTTGAGTCAATTAGCTCCAAAATAACTTTTGATTCTGATATTCCTCTTCACTCAGTAGTTGACCAATCTCAAGTAGCCATTTATGAGGAGGAGTCTATTGATCTGGGAAATAAGAGTAATGAATCTTGTGTTTCTGAAATAACTTTTGATTCTGATATACCTCTTCATTCAGGGATTTATCAACCTGAAGTAGCTGCTAAAGAAACATTCATTCAGAAAGAAGAGTATATACACTTAGGAGGGAAGAATGATGAACCCACCGATTCTGAAATAAGTTTGGATTCTTATATCCCTTTTCACTCAGTGGTTAACCATCCAGAAGAAGCTGTTAAAAAGCTAAATCCTCAAAAAGAAGAGTGGGCACCCTTAGAAAATAAGGAAAATGAACCTTGTGGTTCTGAATTAAGTTTTGATTATGATGTTTTTCGTTCAGTGACTGGATGTTCTGAAGATCCCATTAAAGAAAGAAACCTTCTGAAAGAGGAGATTATACACTTAGAAAGTAAGGGTAATGTACCTGTTGTTTCTGAAAGCAGTATGAAGTCTGATATTTCTTTTCATTTAGTGACTGATCATCCTGGCATAGCTATTAAAGAAGTAAACCAAAAAGAAGAATATGTAAATTTAGCAGATAAAGGTAATGAGTTAAGTGTTTTTGAAACAAATTTGGATTCCAATATCCCTCTTCAGTCAGTGATTCACAAACCTGAAGTGGTTGTTAAAGAACTATGGCTTCAAAAAGAAAAGCAAGCTAAGTTAAAAGGTAAAAGTGCTAAATTTAGTGGTTCTGAAATAAACTTAGATTCTGATTATTCAATGACTGAAACTCAAATAGCTGTTAAAGAAATAGATGTTCAGAAAGAAAAACGTGTTGTTCTAGAGAACAGGAGTGATAAATATAGTGGTTCTGAAATAACTTTGGACTCTGATGTCCCTCTTCAGTCAATGAATGAAAAACCTCAAATAACCATTTTAAAGGAGGACCATGTTGACTCAGAAGATGAAAGTACTGTACATAGAGGTTCTGAAAAAAATTTGGGTACTGATACCCCTCTTCATTCAGTCATTGACCAACCTCGACTAGCCCTTTTGAAGGAAAAACATGTGGATCTGGAAGATACAAACAATGAATCGAGTGATGGTAAAATAGCTTTTCATTCTGATGACCCTCTTCAGCCATTGACTGAACAATTTCAGGAAGTGGTTGAAAAAACAAACCTGTGGAAAGAAGAGGGTATGGGCCAGAAGAATAAGGTTGATGAACCTAATGCTTCTAAATTAATACATAATTCTGATGTTCCTCTTCTGTCTGTGTCTGATCAACCTGAAGTAGCTGTTAAACGAATAAACCTCAAGAACGAAGGTCATGTGTACTTGGAAGATAAGAACAGCCAATATAGTGGTTCTGAAATGAGTTTGAATTCTGATCTCTTGGTTCAGTCAGTAGTTGATCATGCTCAGATAACTATTTTGGAGCAGGAGCATACTGAGCTAGAGGATAAGCACAATCAATCTTGTGGCTCTGAAATAAGTTTTGATTCTGTTGACCCCCTTCAGCCAGTGGCCAACCAGCTTAGAGAAACTGTTAAAGAAGTAAGCCTTTGGAAGGATGAAGTTGACATGGAAGATAAGAGAGATGAATCTAAGTGTTTTGAAATTGTGTATGATTCTGATGTCCTTTTTCAGTCAGCGGCTGGCCAAACTAAAGTTGTTAAGGAGATCAACCTTTGGGAGGAGGATGTTGACTTGGAAGATAAGGTGGTCAAACCTAGTGATTCAAAAATAGATTTTGTTTCTGATGAACCTCTTCAGTCTGTGGCTAATGAAATTCAAGAGGCTATTCCAGAAATAAATCTTCTGAGGGAGGGACATGTTTGTCTGTGTACTAAGAGCTATGAACCCAATGATTCTGAAGTCATTTATGTTTCAAATGCCCATCTCCAATCAGTGGTTGAGCAACCACACATATTGGAAGAGCAACAAGCCAGTTTGGAAGATAAGAGCAATGATCCTTGTGGTCCTGAAATAAGTTTTGTTTCTGATGATCCCCTTCAGTTAGTGACTAGACCACTTCAAAAAGCTGTTGAAGAAATAGGTCTTTGGGAGGAAGGCCATATTTACCTGGAAAATAAGAGATATAAACTAGGTGATTTTGAAGTAAGTTATGATTCTGATGTTGACTTCATAGCTGGGCATTCTCCTGTGGCTGTCAAAGAAATAAACTTGCAAGAGAAGGATCATGACCTTCATAAGAACTGTGAATTTAGTGTTTCTGAAATAAAATGTGATTCTGGTGTTCATCTTCAGTTAGAAGTTGACCAACCTCAAGTGGTTTGCAAAGAAGTAAACCTTCAGATGGAAAAGCATCTTGGCATGGAAGAAAGAGTCAGTGAACCTAGTGATTCTGAAATAGTGTGTGATTCTGATGTTCCTCTTCAAATAGTGATAAACGAACAAGTGTCAGACAAAGAAACAGATCTTCAGAAGATGCTATTTGTGGACCTGATGACCAGTGATAACGATTGTGAAATGATTTCAGATTCTGATGTCCATTTTCAGCCGGTGATTGACTCACCTCAGATGACTGTCAATGAAATCAGCTGTATAAATGAAGAAAGTTTTGTTCCAGAAGATGAGAACTGTGACTCTTGTGATTCTGAACTAGAATATCCTCAATCAGTGACAAACCATTCCAAAAAGGCCTTTAAAGTAGTAAACCAGAAGCAAGACTATATTATTCTGGAAGAGACAAGCTGTGAGCCTTATATTTCTGAACTAAATTTTCAAATTGATGCCTCTCATCAGTCTATGACTTCCCAGTCACAAGAGCCTGGGAAAAAAAAGGCCAAATATATTGACCCCAAAGATAAGAGCTGTCAATCTAATCGTCCTAAAAGAAATTTTGAACGGGAGGAGACTTCTCAGCCAGTGACTCAGCAACGCCAGAAGGCTAACAAAGGAGTCAACCTTTGGAAAGATGTCGAAAATATTGGCCTAAAAGATAAGAACTGTGAATCGAGTGTTTCTGCAGTGGATTGTAATGAGTCTCCTGAGTTGGTGATTCATCAAATGCCTGATAAAGAAAACCTTTTGAAGTTAAAACATACCAATCTAAAAAGTATGAGCTGTGAACCTTGTGGTTCTGGGAAGAATTTTCAATGTGATCCCTCTCTTCAGTCTGACAATGACCAGCCTCAAGAAGCTGTTAATAAAATAGACCTATTTGAGAAGACGTCTTTTGACCTGAAAGAAACAAACCATAATTCCCATTCAGGCTCTGTTCCCATGGTTGATTCTATACGGAACCTGGAAAAAGCAAAGGAAGTCACGGAAGATGATCCTGATGAACCAGTTCTTGAAGGCTTGCCTCATGTCCCTCCTTCACTTGTGGGGAAAACATGGTCTCAGATAATGAGAGAAGGTGACGTGAAAATTAATGCTGTCGTGAAGGAATTTAAGAAAGGTCGTTTCCACTGTTACTTTGATGATGACTGTGAGACCAGGAAAATTAAAAAAAAAAAATCGAATGAAGGAAAAAAGGTTACCTGGAGTGACCTCAATCAGGACACTACATCAATTCAAGTTCTTTCGGATTGTGATGATAATGCAGGTGGTATTTCAGATATTGATGACTTTTCAGTGGCCTTAGATAAACCTAGCCATTATCCTTCAGCAAAGAAGCATTTTGAACAAACATGCCGAGTGGCTTCTCCATGCCAGGCTATAAAAGTCAGCCATGGAACTCAAACCAATCTTGCAAGTCACCCAGGGACAAAAAGAAGAATAACTGGACAAGAGAAAGACTCTCCAGTAAGGAAGCGTTTACTTTTACAGAATGACAGAAAAACAAGAAAGAAAGTAAAAATTGGAAAAGTTGAATTTCCTGAGTCCTGTATTACAGTTTTGAAGCCTTTGCAACCAAATGCCTTAATTTATGTTCTTTCTTCAAATATTAAGCTGAAGAAAGGTGAATCCAACGACTTCTCTAAAAGGAGGCACGGTAGTAGAAATAATTGGGATCTTAGCATACAGTACAAATTTAACCAGAGTTCCTTTAATTGTTATGACCCATTGAATAAACAGATTGTAATTGATCCTTCTTTGAACATAGAAGTACCAGGGCCTGACAGGAATAACTGTATGGAAATTCATTTTAGCCACCTAAATTCTAATGCAGGAGATGATGATACTTATGTACAAAGCTCTGCTTCGGCACCTTTTATGACAGTGTCAGTAGGACATGAATTAATGGCACATCAGGAGGCCAGTGAATCTGTGTTTCTGGAAAAATCCAAGATTTTGAATTCTAGTGAGGTTTCAAAAGAAAGTAATTTCCAGTCAACTCTTTTAAATCATGATGTTGCCAAAATTTCTCTGAAATCAATTAGAAATAAGTTTTTGGAAAGTAAAAGGAAAATTCAGAGAAGGAAGTTGACAACTAATAATAAGCCAGGTTTTCCCAAAGAAGACTGTAGACCAGTTATTCCCCAGCAAAAATCCAGAATTGCTTCAGAAAAACGGTCGATTTGGATTCAGACCAAACTAAGTGATATAATTAAAAAGTATATTCCAAAATACTCTGTGTTTTTGCGTCACAAATATCGGTCCAGGAGCACTTTTGTTAGGATGCATCTTAAGAAGAAAAACTCTGATGTCAGTAGGTTAAAGAAGGCAAAGAGACCAGCTAAAATTCTTTCAAATGCCTCGATTCCATCAGCTGGAGCTGAAGAGCAGTCAAGAGCTATAGCAAGCTCTTCTCCCAAGCAACCTGTGCGGGGCTCTTCTGTCGTTGCAGGAAGTAAGAAGAATGGTAATAAAAAACGCCCTAGAAGACAACAAAGAAAACCTTCTAGACCTGTTAGAACATATGCTTTGAGAAGTATGTATTCTGGTGTACCATATTCTGATAGAATGAGGACACGGCTCTCTAACAAATTGTGAGGTAATGAGGTAAACTAGAGGTGTTTCTATTAAGGGCTAGTTGAAGATTCAGTACTTCAATTGAAAATATATTTGGTACCTAGTGTACATAGCTTTCCTAACTTTGGTGAAAAAAATGCACCTTCAACTATTTTGCTATAGACTTATTTTTCAGAACTTTTATATTAATTTAAAGTTAGTGTTTAGGGTCCTTTTTTTTCAAATTAAAAAACTTCCTTTGTCCATTTGCTGTGGAAGAGCTTCATCTTAATTTATATCACATAATTTAGCACAGTATATACAACTTTCTCCCTCAAATCATGTCCCTCTTATTTATTTTTTATGATTGTGTCTCTCATGTCAGCAGGTTATATTATTGCAAAAATGGATGTGGCAAACATAAAATGCTTTTACTTTTTAAAAATTGGAACAAATGAATATGTAGTTATTTTCTGTGTGTTTTAGAGTGGCATTGTCAATATCATATTCTAACTAGATAATTAAAAAGAAGAAACTCTAATAGATTATCTCAGCTTTTGAGTGGGATTAACCTAAATAATCACGCACAAAATATAATTTATCTTTCTTTTAAAAGCATTCCAGAGAATGAGATTTCATAAAATTTAATCCAGTTTAAAAAACTGCCCGGTGATTTTACAAACATAACACAAACTCTTCCTCCTTCATTTAAACTGAATCTGCAGGTATCTAACTTTCCTCATTTGGACACATGCGTACATGCAATCTCTGCAGGTTTTTCTTTAGCATTATTAGACCTTAAGGGGAAAATGATCTTGCCAGTGTGATTATGCTTTTCTACCACCTTTTCTCCCCTCCACCTGAAGGGTTGGTGGTTTAATGTGAGAATCCAGTTATCTTATGGCCTTATCTCTTAAAAATATTTTAGATGTTTCCATATCCTTTTTAATAGCTTGAACTGAAATGACTGGTTTGGTAATTTGGGCAGATCATTAATTGTTGTTATTAATAAGTTATAATCTTAATAATTCAAAAGATCTAATAAAAACTGATAACTTAAGTGGTGGCCCATTTTGCAAGTGAAAAACTGTATTTGTGCATTGGTTTGGCTTTCCTTCAATTTGCTAACTGATTTTGGTAGTTCACATAAAAATGTCAAGATATGCAGTTTAGGTCTGAGGTACTCAGAAAGTCTTTAGATCCTTTATTCAGGGATACTGGTTGAGCTGGTACAGATAATTATCCTGTTAAGTCAAGGATCCTGGATCCTTTTCTATCACTGATGTTAAAGAGAAACATGAATTTCAGCTACTACATTGTATAAACCATATTTTATTGAAACTAGATCAGTGTACCATGATTTCAGAGATAAAAATTTGTTATCTTAGAATTAAGTATAGTGTAACAGTTGGTTTCTAAATGTAGTTTTATTTCAGGGGCCATTATTGAACCTGTGGGTATGTTATGGTGTCACGTTGTAATTTCTGTACTTGTAAATTTAAAACAGTAATGATATTGAAAAAAATGGACAAATGTTTATATTTTTAGTTCCAAAGCAACTTCAACTTTGCCTCATCTACAAATATTTTAATTTCCTTTCTTAAAATATCTGTAAACCACTAGTTTAATCCTCCAATCTGAATTTAGAAAGAAAACTGTCCTACTGATTAGGAAGTAAACAAGCAGCTAATTCATAAAAATATTCTATTTGTGGGTATTGTTTTTTTTTTTCCTTGTGAAGTAGACACATAATTCCCTTGAGTATTGTTGGTAGGCATTCTGCCATCTTTTAGTGTCAGTTTAAAAGCAAGAGATCATACGGAAAAAATGTACCATGTAATTATGATGTATCATATCTATTGTGATTACATCGTGCACAGAGAATAGTTCTTATAATTCAAGTGATAAAAACTTGAAGTTGAAAAAAAAATACCACCTTTTTCACATTGGAAACTTCTAAGTACCATTTTTTTTTTAGAGGAAAAGGTTTATATCTGAATTACATTAAAGTATAAAATAGTCCTGATGATTTTTTTAAAACATTTTGGAAATGTTTACTAAGTTCCTATAATCATTATTATTTTAGACAGGCTTGAAAACTTGAAATTGTAAAAGTTATAATTGAAATTAAATAAATAGTGAATAACTTTCAGAATTTGGTAGGATACAAGAGTGCCCCTTTGTCAAAATTTGTTTCGGCTTAATTTGCGAATTAGGTAAAAATTAGATGTTTTTTGTGTATTCAAGTATGCATTAAATTCTTTTAATAGTAAAAAATCGAATTATAACCATAGTGAATATTTTTATTAATCTTGTCCTTGTTCAGTATCTTGCATAGATGTTTACTATAATTGTTCCAAATTGTGCAGTATGTAGACAACGTTGTGTGAAGTGTGTTTTGGATTTGTGCATTTAACTTTTTTGTGTAACTAGGGCTCTGAGTGACAGGTTTTTTTGCTAAAGAGAAACTATATTTAAATATTCAAATAATTATATATTTCCATGTAAAACTAATGTGAAGAGTAATGTATTTTTTATAATGCAATTTAAAGAGTAAGTTTGTTTTCAAAGTTATCAAGATAAAATTGATCAAATAATTGAAATTTGCCTCTACTTTCTCTTCATGTTAGGAACTTTATCTGGGAATACTTAAGGAATCATAGATTAATGAAAACAGAAGTTCATTTTATAAATGGTCCTAGAGATAATAAATAGGGGAATATAAATGTTGATGCTGGTGAGAAAATAGTTTAACCAAAGATATGCAGGTTATGTTCAATGAAGTAGTTATTTCAAAGGATTAAAATTAAACAACTGTTTCTTTGGTGGAGTGGTGGGTTAGCAACTTTTTACTTTGTATACCTGTATTGGAAGAGTCAGTGAACAGGACTGAGTTCAGGAGGCAATATCTATATCATTATTTGACACCTACTGGAAGAGAGAACTTTGGTGCCTCCAATACCATAGCGTATGTTTTAAAGAACGAGAAAACATGGAAGAGTGTATCTGTGTCAGTGAGGTCAGTGCCTTTGGCCTCAGCAGTATTGACTTCTAGAGTTTTTGGTCCAGGATTATATTGTTAAGATGAACAACAGACTTCTCTTTATATAAAAAAGTTAATAGAGTAAAAATGTAAGATGGAAGCTCATTTTCAATAAAGGACTTTTATGTATAGAAAAAAATGTGGAAATATGTGAAAAATCATGTAATTAGGAAATTACACATCAAAATGTCAACGTAAGAAGATTACAGGCTGAGGAAGAGTCTCAACATTTCCTTATACTTCATTGAGACCGTAAATAGTAGGGAAGTAACAGTATATTTAATGTTTCCTTTGTTCTTCTTATACTTGATTGTACAATACATATTTAAAAATTTCTCCCAAAGTATTTTAAATTATTTACCTTGGCTAAGGAGTTGTCTAGGATGAACTATAGTTTGTTGCTGAATCTTTGAAGTATGAACTTTTACTTTTCTCTATGTTTATAATTTATTACATGCATGTTGCTTTTTTCATGCATTTTATTTTCTGAATTTTTAAACTGGACATGTATGTGTACATGTTGAGCCTTCACTAAGTACCAGGCATTGTTCTAGACTTTTAACCTGTATTATCTCATTTGATTTTCAAAGAGCCCTTTTGAGTTAGGTACTATAGTTGTGACTAAATAGCAGATGAGAAAATTAAGGCATAGAGCCTCAATTTTGGGATTACAAATGAATGTTGACTGTAATCAAATGGGGATTACAGATAATCCCCATTCCCATCCCCAGTCCCAGGCTGCCCCTAATCTACTGTCTGTCTTTATAGTTTAGCTTTTTCTGGACATTTCATATAAATGGCATCATACAATATGTTGTCTTTTGTGTCTGACTTTTTTCATTTCCCAAAATGTTTTAGAGGGTCATTCATGTAGCATGTATCAGTATTTTCTTCTTTTTTAAATTGCTGAATAATACTTATAATTAGTTTTTAATGAAGCTGGTGACAGAACACTGGTCTTCTGATGACAAATATGATAAAAACTGTTAGGTTTGAGGCTAGATGTTCCTTTATGCCTCTCACACCTGTTATCCTCGATCACTACCCCAAATCCACGACCACCTGCATATCTGCCTTTGTGAGTGCTCTTATTGCATACTTGAATGCTTTATGCTTCCTCTGTCTTTGACTCTTATTTCCTTTACTGACCATCTTGGCATTCTTTTCACTGTGCTTTGTGAATTTTCATTTTCAGTGTCAACACATTACTCTGTGTTCCCAATCCTTTCATTATGAATTGCTTGCAAGTGACCAAACTGAGATTCATATTCAAGTTGCCCTTTATTCTAACCTACATGAGCAGTAAAGCCAGGAATTGTTGATGATGTACAGGTCATAGTGAAAGTTCTGGTTTAAAATTACTGTACTACATAACCACAGTGTACATCATCAAAATCAGGAAATCAATATTGATACAATACAACCCTCTACTCCACAGGCCTTGTTTGGATTTTACAGATTGTTCCAAAATATTCTCTATAGGTCCAGGATTAAATTCAGGGTCACATACTGTCGTGATTCTAGTTTCCTTCAGTATGGAGCCGTTCCTCAGCCTTTATTTTTTATAACTTGACATTTTGAAGTGTACAAACAAGTTTCTTTGTGGAATGTCCCTCATTTTGAGTTTGTGTGATGTTTCTTCATAATGTTTTTCTTTGTGGGGGCAGGGCAGAAATTCTGTGGACTTCTCAGTGTATCATACCAGAAGCCATGTGATGTCAATTTGAATAAATGTGGTGATTGAAGATATCCAGTTTTTGTTCATGCTTTAGACTAAAAGCTTTTAATAATCTGAAATGGGGGCTCTTATAGAGGGTAAGATGAGTTATCAACAAATAGTTACATTTTTTCACAACCGAGCTTTGAGGCAATTGTAACTGTGAATATTTTATCTGTTATGTTTATCATCTACCCGATCATAGATAAGACAGTTACTTATTCATACGTTTAACAAATATTACTTAGACCCCTACTATGTGCCTTGCCCTATGCTGGGTGCCAAGGATCCAAACATCAATCAAACAGGTCTCTAGTTGCTAACTTTCATTACTGATATGAGTGAAAGACAATTTCAATAGTGGTAAGTCTGGAATTACAACATAATTCTTAGGCTTTCAAAAGATCATTAAAAAACCTGTATAGATAACACAAGATACTGCTGTTTGGCATTGAAAAATTCCTCAACTTTCTACGTTGAGGCCCATTGCAAGGCATTTCTCATGATTACTTGGAAAGATTGCTTTCCTGTGTTTGCATTATTATGAACAGTCTGTCCTGTGTTGGTTTGACGCACCAGGATGAAGTGTTATATAGACTCAGTTACCCATCTTAATCACAGCACAAAAATGACTTCCTAAGGAAAAGTTGATATCTTCATCAGATGCTTATTTTAAAAAAATTTTTAAAAAGTTAATTGAAGTATAGGTGGTTTATAATATTATGTTAATATACAGCATAGTGATTTAGTATTTTTGCAGATTACATTCCATTATAGGTCATACAAGATAATGGGTATAATTCCCTGTGTTATATAGTACATCCCTGTGGCCTATCTTTTTTTTTTTTTTTTTGTGGTACGCAGGCCTCTCACTGTTGTGTGGCCTCTCCCGTTGCGGAGCACAGGCTCCGGACGCGCAGGCTCAGCGGCCATGGCTCACGGGCCTAGCTGCTCTGCGGCATGCGGGATCTTCCCGGACCGGGGCACGAACCCGCATCCCCTGCATCGGCAGGCGGACTCTCAACCACTGCGCCGCCAGGGAAGCCCCTATCTATTTTATATATAGCAGTTTGTATTTGTTAATCCTATATCTCTAATTTATCCCTCCCCCCTTCCCTCTCCCCTTTGGTAACCACAAGCTTGTTTTTTATATCTGTGAGTCTGTTTCTCTTTGGATACATATATCTGTATTATTTTTTAGATTCCACATATGTGATATCATACAGTATTTGTCTTTCTCTGTCTGACTTATTTCACTAAACATAATGTTCTCTAGGTTCATCTGTGTTGCTGCAAATGACAGTATTTCATTCTTTTTAATGGTTGAGTAATATTCCATTGTATATATATACCACTTAAAAAAATTCTTTTTTTGGCTGCATTGGGTCTTTATTGCTGCGCATGGTCTTTCTTTAGTTGTGGTGAGTGGGGGCTACTCTTCGTTGCGGTGCGCAGTACTCTTCTAATTGTGGTGGCTTCTCTTGTTGTGGAGCATGGGCTCTAGGTGCGTGGGCTCAATAGTTGTGGTGCACGGGCTTAGTTGTTCCATGGCGTGTGGGATCTTCCCGGACCAGGGCTGGAACCCATGGCCCCTGCATTGGCAGGCGGATTCTTAACCGCTGCGCCACCAGGGAAGCCCTATACCACATCTTATTTATCCATTCATCTGTTGATGGACGTTTAGGTTGCTTCTCTGTCTTGGCTGTTGTAAATAGTGCTGCTATGAAGATTGAGGTGCATATACCTCTTCGAATTAGTGTTTTCATTTTCTTCAGATATATGCCCATGATTGGAATTGCTATATCATATGATAGTTCTGTTTTTAGTTTTTTGAGGGACCTCTGTACTGTTTTCCATAGTGGCTGCACCAATTTATATTCCCACCAACAGTGTACAAGGGTTCCCTTTTCTCCACATCTTCTCCAACATTTATTAATTGTAGATGTTTTGGCGATAGCCATTTTGACAGGTGTGAGGTAATTCTCATTGTGGTTTTGATTTGCACATCTCTAATAATTAGTGATGTTGAGCATCTTTTCATGTGCATTATATGTCTTCTTTGGAGAAATATCTATTCATGCCATCTGCCCATTTTCTGATTGGGTTGCTTGCTTTTTTGATATTGAGTTGTATGAGCTATTTATATATTTTGGGTGTCAACCCCTTATCGGTTGCATTTGCAAATATTTTCTCCCATTCAGGAGGTTGTCTTTTCATTTTGTTAATGGTTTCCTTTGCTGTGCAAAAGCTTTTAAGTTTTTTTTTTAAATGTATTTATTTATTTTTTGCCTGCATTGGGTTTTTGTTGCTGCAAACGGGCTTTCTCCAGTTGTGGAGAGTGGGGGCTACTCTTCGTTGTGGTGCACAGGTTTCTCATTGTGGTGGCTTCTCTTGTTGTGGAGCATGGGCTCTAGGCGCGCGGGTTTCAGTAGTTGTGGCACATGGGCTCAGTAGTTGTGGTGCATGGGCTTAGTTACTCTGCAGCGTGTGGGATCTTCCCGGACCAGGGATCGAACCCATGTCCCCTACATTGGCAGGTGGATTCTTAACCACTGAACCACCAGGGAAGTCCCAGCTTTTAAGTTTAATTAGGTCCCATTTGTTTATTTTTGCTTTTTTTTTTTTTTGCCTTAGGAGACAGAATCAAGAAAATATTGCTACAATTTTGCCACAGAGTTTCCCACCTGTGTTCTCTTCTAAGAATTTTATGTTTTCAAGTCGTATATTTAGGTCTTTAAACCATTTTGAGTTTATTTTTATATATGGTTTGAGAGAGTGTTCTAATCTCACTGTTTTACATGTGGCTGCTCAGTTTTCCCAGCACCACTTGTTGAAGATACCCTCTTTTCTCCATTGTATATTCTTGCTTCCTTTGTTGTAGATTGATTGGCCATAGGTACATGGGGTTATTTCTGGCTCCCTATTCTGTTCCATTCATCTATTGCATCTGTTTTTGTGCCAATACCATGCTGTTTTGATTACTGTAGCTTTGTAGTATAGTGAAGTCTGGGAAGGTTATACCTCCAGCTCTGTTCTTCTTTCTCAAGACTGTTCTGGCTATTTGGGGTCTTTTGTGTTTCTATACTAATGTTATTTGTTCTAGTTCTGTGAGAATGCCATTGGTCTTTGGATATGGATTGCATTGAATCTGTAGATTGCCTTGGGTGTTATGATCATTTTAATAACATTATCTCTTCCAATCCAAGAACACAGTATATTTTTCCATCTGTTTTTTTTTTTTTCAGAGTAGAGGTCTTTTACCTCCTTTGGTAGGTTTATTCCTAGGTATTTTATTCTTTTCGATGCAGTTGTAAATGGGGTTGTTTCCTTAATTTCTCTTTCTGATAGTTTGTTGTTAGTGTATAGAACTGCAACAGATTTCTATACGTTAATCTTGTATCCTGCAACTTTACTAATTCACAGATGAGCTTCAGTAGTTTTTTGATTGCATCTTTAGAATTTTCTATGTATAGTATCATGTCATCTGCAAACAGTGACAGTTTTACTTCTTCCTTTCCATTTTAGATTCCTTTTATTTCTTTTTATTCTCTGATTGCTGTGGCTAGGACTTCCACAACTATGTTGAATAAAAGTGGTGAGAATGGGCATCCTTGTCTTGTTCCTCATCCTAGAGGAAATGCTTTCAGCTTTTCACCATTGAGTATGATATTAGCTGTGGGCTTGTCACATATGGCCTTTAATATGTTGAGGTATATTCCTGCTATACCCACGTTGTGGAGAGTGTTTAGCATAAATGAATGTTGAATTTTGTCAAAAGCTTTTTCTGCATCTACTGAGATGATCATATGGTTTTTATTCTTCAGTTTGTTAATGTGGTGTATCACATTGATTGATTTGAGAATATTGAACCATCCTTGCATCCCTGGGATAAATCCCACTTTATCATGGTGTATGATCCTTTTAATGCATTGTTGGATTCAATTTGCTAATATTTTGTTGAGGACTTTTGTGTCTATGTTCATCAGTGATATTGACCTGTCGTTTTCTTTTTTTTGTAATATCTTTGTTTGGCTTTGGTATCAGAGTGATACTGATCTCATAGAATGTGTTTAGAAATATTCCTTCCTCTGCAATTTTTTGGAGTAATGTGAGAAGGATAGGTGTTAACTGTTCTCTAAATGTTTGGTAGAATTTACCTGTGAAGCTGTCTAGTTTGGACTTCTGTTTGTTGGGAGTTTTTAAATTACTGATTCAATTTCATTACTGGTAATTGATCTATTCATATTTTCTATTTCTTTCTGGTTCAGTCTTGGGAGATTGTACATTTCTAGGAATTTGTCCATTTCTTCTTGGTTGTCAATTTTATGGGCATATAGTTGTTTGTAGTAATCTTTTATGATCTTTTGTATTTATGTGGTGTCAGTTGTAACTTCTCTTTTTTTTATTTCTGATTTTATTGATTTGGACCTTCTCTCTTTTCTTCTTGATGAGGCTGGCTAAAGTTTTATCAATTTTGTTTATCTTTTCAAAGAACTAGCTCTTAGTTTCATTGAACTTTTCTAATAATGTTTTAGGCTCTATTTCACTTATTTCTCCTCTGATAGTTATGATTTCTTTCCTTCTACTAACTTTGAGTTTTGTTTGTTCTTCTTTTTCTAGTTCTTTTAGGTGTAAATGTAAGTTGTTTGAGATTCTTCTTGTTTCCTGAGGTAGGCTTTATTGCTATAAACCTCCCTCTTAGAACTGCTTGTTTCAGTTATTTTTTTTTTTTTGTCCTGACTTTGAGTTTAATCTGTGGAAAATGCCCATACTCAGGGCATTTGTCAAAAACAACCAGTACAATTGTGTAACATCACAAAGCTATGGTACCAGTTGGGGGCAAACAAGAGCTTGGTCAAAACTTAAAAGGCAGATCTGGGGAATGAGGTGTCCACAGGGGTTTTGAAAAACTCTGATATATTCTTGGGGGTCTAAAAGTCTCTACAAATGTGAAAGGCTGTGTGCATGCCTGGGAAAGACTCAAGAGGGCCCCAGTCTCTCACCTCTGGCTGATTAGAGACCCTGTGCAAGCAGGAAGTGACAGCTAAGACAGAGATGTAAACTGCCTGTGTGTCAAGGGCATGTACCAACATACCTACACACAGAGCTTCTCAGCAAAGGCTGGAACGCTTATTGGTTCAAGGCATTTAAGGACATATATGACCCATCTTTAGCTGACCACTAAGCTAATCAATCAGAGAACTCAGTGGCTACACAACTATAGAGAATACGGAATTTATAAAATTAGTCCAGGAAGGCCACTAAACTAACAAAGAGTTGCAGCAATAACAATAAAAGAGCAATAACAACAGACCCTTGGGGGTGGGGGAAATCTGATTTCCAGAGTCGTCACAGTATATATCTAAAATGTCCAGTTTTCAAATTGGGAGGTTAATATAAATGGGCTGAATTTTGTTCCCCCAATATCCATATGTTAAAACCCTACCCCTGAATGTGACTTTGTTTGGAGATAGGGCTGTTAAGGAGGTAATTAAGGCTAAATAAGGTCATAACAGTGTAGCCCTAATCCAATAAGATGGATGTTGTTATCAAAAGCAGAAGAGACACCTGGAATGTGTTCTCACAAAGGAAAAGGTCATGGGAGGACAGAGAAAGCAGGTGTCTGCGAGCCAGGGAGAGTGATCTCACCAGAAGCCAGTCCTGCCAGCACCTTCATTCTTGCCTCTCCAGCCTCCAGATGTATGAGAAAATAAACTTCTATGGCTTAAGTAAAAAGAAAAAATGTTCAGTTTTCAGTAAAATTTTTTAAAATATTTTTTAAAAAGAGGAAAGTATGACCCATACCCAGGAAAAAAAAAGTGTATAGAAACTGTCCCTGAGGGGACCCAAATGTTGCACTTACTGGAGACTTTAAGTCAGTCATTATATATAATATAGATATGCAATCTATAATATAAGTATAGAAATTAGTATTTATAAATATAAAGAACCAAAGGAAACCATGTCTAAAGAATTAAAGTATGAAAACAATGTTTTACCAGATAGGCAATATTAATAAAGAGAAATTGGAAAAAAGAACCAAAGAGAAATTCTAGAGTTGAAAAGTTTTTCACACATTTTTCTTTAAAAGCTTATTGATCTTGTCCTCCTTAGTAGGTTATGTAGGCTCCTTAAGCATGTAGTAGTTATCATGTCAATTACATTTTTGTGTCTTTCAATGTGTCTAGTGTAATACCTAGTTTTCCTGTTTAGCACACAGCATACATAATTTGTGAATGTATATTTATTGTGTGCCTGTCTTCCTCACTAGCTTGGAGACTTCAAGAGAATTGAGTCTTGTCTACTTTATTCAGCAATATCTATCCAGCATCTGACTTAATATCTGGCTGATAGTAACTTTTTAAAAATATATGTTGAATGAATAAATTATGAACAAATTAATGAATGAAAGGAACAATCATTTGATGAGCATCTGCTCTATATCATGCACTGTACTATATTTATATATCTTAATTAGTCTAGGATGCCTATCATTATCCCTATAATCCAGTCACTAATTTCCTTATCTTGGAGGTAGGAAAGACCATTAGAAAAATTGGTTTGGTTAGCAGACTACGCAGGTTAACAATCAGATGATCTCTAGGCCAGGAAATTCTGGGCCTCCCTGGTTCACCCTACTGAGTATGGTTGGTCAAGTGATTGGTTTCTTCCTGTCTTATACAAATGAGTATTCACAGGGCTCCAAAAGTTTATTTGAGTCTTTACATAAAATTCACCATGATAGAACTTACGTGGAGATTGTAGGGGAACAACTCCACATGGCACCCTAGCAACCTTACACGTATCTACATAGGTCATGCAGGCAAAGACCTGAGCCACAGCTAATCTGAGTCTTGGCCGAACACTTTATTATTCTCCCAGAACACGAGTGGAAGGAAGGTCTGTGATGAGCTGGCCCAAGGCCATCACTCTTGAGTTTTTCATTGCCTCGGGGTACTAACGATGTATAAAGTTTTCTGCCTTGCCACTTCAGAATAGAGCTGCAGACTCCAAAACCACTCAGCTGCAGTTTATTTTATCATCTATCTATCTATCTATCTACAGCCGCCCCGTGTGGCATGCGGGATCTTAGTTCCCTGACCAGGGAATGAATCTGTGCCCCCTGCAGTGGAAGCGCAGAGTCTTAACCACTGGACCACCAGGAAATTCCCTCAGCTGCAGTTCAGAATTGGGTCCGCACCAATGGAATGTCTCACAGCTTGTGTCACAATCTTCTGGCCTCTATTTTTGTAGTGGGTCATCCTTTCTGTTGTGTGGAACAAGCATGACAAGGAGCTGGAGTCTTGGCTACTCTTTTGCTTCCAGCGTAAACAATGAACTGTCTAACTCTAAAAAGAGCGAATGTGTCTTTACCAGTTGAATCTGGTAGCCAGCGTTGGCCTTTCTTGCTGCTGTGTCCTTTACAGGGCCCTGATCCCAGAGTGGGAGTCCTCTCAACCCAAATGGGTGACATGCTTCTCCCTCACCTGGCCATGCCTCCCTTCCTCTGCAGGACTCAGCCCATATGTTTTGAAGTCCAGATCTTGGTTATTTCTCGTAGATACCTTTTAATTTTTGAAACTTTGGTGTGGTGTATGAATCTTTTTTGTTTTTATTTCCAGTTTTGGAAGTTGAAGTAGAAGATCCTGAGGATGGAGAGGGGAAAATTCACTGAGGGGTGTGCACTTGGAGTGGCAGCATGCTTTTTTCTTTCTTTATGATTGGCCTTGGAAAAAATTATACATATATAAAAATATATGTAAATTATATATTAAAATTCAAACATTGGGTTTCTGGAAGAGTTAACCTCTTGTCAATTGCCATGTAGTTTTTGACTTGTTATTATGCAGAAGAGGGTTTTTTTCTCCCTTCCTTGAATTTCATTACAAAGTCCTTTCTAATGACTTGCTATTGCAGGATCCTGTGAGTATGTTTGTGCGTGCATGTGTATGTGTTCGCATGTGTGTTTTTTCTTAACTATCTGGAAGTCATGTGACGAATTTACTTATTGATGTTCATGTCAGAGATGTTGAGTGACTTTTCTTTACCAAAAACAAAAATGAAAGCACAATTTTAATAAGTTTAAGGTAGCAGATAAAATAAATTTCCCTGTTTGTTGTAGAAAACTTTGAAGCTATGGACAAGCAAACTGAGAAAATTAAAATTATCCATAATCTCATCATCCAGAAATAACACAGTTTTGGTATTTTGGTTTATATTCTTCCAGATTCATTTTAATGGGATGACCCTGTAAATAGTGTATGGAGTATTGTTTTGTGACTAGTTTTCCCTCCATTAAACACATTGTGATCATCTTTCCTTGCCATATTTTTGACTAACATACTTTTTAACGGCCGTGCAGTATCCCATTGCATGGATGGCCAAATGTTTATTTAAATAATTCTAGATTGTCATACACTAGATGGTTTTCAGTTTATTTTTTCCAAGTATAAAAACTCTGCAACTACTATTCCTGTGGATAAAGCTTTTTGAATATTCATGATTATTTTCTTGGGATAAATTCCTAGAAGTAAAATTGTTGCAACACAGCCTATGTGCATTTTCAAGTGCTTTTTCGAATGTAGACTAAACTGGTTTTATAATTAGTTGCTCTACCAAAAAAGTGCAGCAGACATTTAACATATGGCTCTTTCTTAAATTGGTCCATAATAAAAAGCTGAGGCTAGTTTTTGTGCTGTCATATTGTGAAAGGAAATTCCATTGAGGAAAAAAAGCGATATAATACAGATAGGCATACTTCTGGTAGTCTGTCTTTCGTATTGTTTCTCTGTCCCCATAGAATGTAAGCTCCATGAAGAGAGGGACTTTTTTCTGGTTTGTTTAACACTGTATTTCCAATGCCTGTATCTAGCACGGAGTAGGTACTCAATACATAATTTTTGAATAAATAAATTAATGACTCTGGGCTTTTTATAGGTGCTGTAGCTAACAATACATATTGAAGTCATTAACAAATGCTTGAATTGCATGGTGTTAGGTAGAGGCCCATTGGTAGGGTAGTGGTGAGGCAGGAAATGTAAGTTAATTTAGCTTTATTGATTGATAAGACAAATTTAATTATTGCATGTGTTCCAGGAAGAAACACTGGGATAGAGTTAGAAGTGCAACTAGAGACTTGTTGTGAAACATGCTTGTCAAGTAAAAATGCCTGTGAAATATAAAGAGGGAGGGAGTAAGAGTAGGCAGAGAAAGTCTTCAAATGTAGTGTATGTCTGACACTTAGGAAATGTAGTGTATATCTGACACCTAGGAAAGGAGCGGGAGAAAGAAAGAGGGTTGGGTGGGAAGAGCCACTGTGGTACAGCCTGATAAAGTCTTGACCAGTCCAAAATGGAGCTCCAAGGTAAAGATGACCCATAGAAGAGTTCCACATTGGGTAGCAATGGCTCAGTCATTGGCTGGGGGCTGTCCAGGAGACTTATAGGCTCAGCTCAAACACTTAGTGGATTCTGAAGATGCTGCAGCTAGAGGCTGTCAGTTAACTGCATTCCTGGTTGCTGACCAGTGAGTTCCTCTTAAAGGGAGATCCGAGAGATGCATCTCCATGGTTACCATAGTCCTCGCCTTGAGCTGTGCAAATCCTCTTCTCCAATCACATTTGGAGGAGAGTATTGCCTTTAAACTTACACTTTAACAAACCATGTCACTGCTCTTTCAGACTGGTTGCTCTTTGCATGGTATTGTGTGTAATATGACCAGTGAATCCCATGGTCATAAGCTCATTACTGTACCTCCTTTGCTGTGAGGTAGGTTGGATGCTAAGATGTATGTGATTTTAAAAAAAAATAAATTTATTTATTTTTGTTTTATTTATTTTTGGCTGTGTTGGGTCTTCGTTGCTGTGCGGGCTTTCTCTAGTTGCGGCGAGCGGGGGCTACTCTTTGTGGCGGTGCGCGGGCTTCTCATTGCGGTGGCTTCTCTTGTTGTGGAGCGTCGGCTCTAGGCGCGTGGGCTTCAGTAGTTGCAGTGCATGGGCTCAGTAGTTGTGGCTTGTGGGCTCTAGAGCACAAGCTCATTAGTTGTGGTGCACAGGCTTAGTTGCTCCACAGCATGTGGGATCTTCCCGGACCAGGGATTGAATCCGTGTCCTCTGCATTGGCAGGCGGATTCTTAACCACTGTGCCACCAGGGAAGTCCCTGTATGTGATTTTATGGTTGCAGACTAGTCACTCTAAGCCCCCAGGTCATGGATGTTGGCAGGAAAGGTGGAGGCAGAAAAGATATACCCTTTACTTGAAATAAGTATTCTTGAGAGAAGAATCACTGGCTTTTCCAGGACATAAGGGGTCCAAAGTAGTCAACTTGCCACCAGGTGGCTAGTTGGTTTCCTCAAGAAATAGTGCCAAATCATGGGTTCAACATTGGTCTCTGTTGTTGGTGGGTTAGACATTCAGAGATAGCAGTACCTCGATGGACCTCGGTAAGTAAAAGTCCATGCTGTTGGGCCTCCATCTCTGACATGGTGATTACTCTATTTGTATGTCCATCTTTCCAGTTCTCAAGTGATTGTTGATGAAGGCTGGCTAATGTCAACTGGCTGAACCTTTTTTTTTTTTTTTTTGTTGCAGTACGCGGGCCTCTCACTGCTGTGGCCTCTCCCGTTGTGGAGCACAGGCTCCGGGCACGCAGGCTCAGTGGCCATGGCTCATGGGCCCAGCCGCTCCGCGGCATGTGGGATCTTCCCAGACCGGGGCACGAACCTGTGTCCCCTGCATCGGCAGGTGGACTCTCAACCACTGCGCCACCAGGGAAGCCCTGGCTGAACCATTTTATCTACTCGGTTGTTTATTGCTTCCATTGTGGTGGATGCTTTCTGGCGGAGGTTAGCATTTGATATAAAAATTCTTATACTTTGGACCCATTCCCTTCTGCCCATCCACTTGCCTCTACTCCAGACCTCTTTTCTCCAGTCACTCAGAATTTTCCTCCTAACCCCTTGACCAGCCTATCAGGCCATTCTTTACTGTCCATGATTTTGTGTATATTTTCACCTTGGACCATTTCTCCTTCCACACAAGTGAATGATCAGGTGTGCCAGGTGAGGCTCCTGCCGTTGTAAAGATTTTCTCTCACCACTGTCTTTCAAAGTCAACCCTGAATGGGACTGTAATGAAGCCTCCATCTATTTTCAGCTTTCCTGCACATTCAGAGCCAATCCACTTGTGAACCAAGCTCAGGTTTTTTCCTCTTGGTTCAGCTGTTCATGTGGGACCCTCCATATGACCATGAGGTGTAAGCTAAAGGAGGAACATTGATGCAACCAAGAAAGGCAAATAGGAGTCTGAACTACTTCCCCATGCAACTTACACATGCTCTCTTGTCTTGCATGAGCTTGATCCCAGGCGTATCTTTTCCATCTTATAAGGGGCTTCTGCTGGGCGGTTATGTGTCTGGTCTCTACTATTTCAGGGACCCATTATCACCATTGCTATTTCTGAGCCACTCTCTGTGACTGCCTCTCCGACGATCAGCCTTAATCTGCAGAGGAGGACCGCACTGAATTTCTTAGTGACATTGGTGCCCCTCGCCCCACTGCATTTCTAATGGCCTTTGTAAATGGTGTGTCCTCTAGGTTTTCCTGTGGAATATTATTCTCTGATTGATCTTCCGGTCCCACATATATCTTTGCATCCCAACCTGTCCAGTTCCCTGAGGCTTTAAATGATTTTTTCCACTGCCTGCCAGGGCAACTCATGCATTTCAAATTCACTTAGCGTGGGTCAATGCTTTCTCCAGGTTTTTAAAGCCACCCTACCAGTGAGTTTCTCTCATCCCTTTGGGTCCTTGCCAGGGTGTTAAATCATGTATTCTGATATAGTGTCCCTAAGTCAGTAAACTCTTGCTTGTACAGGAGTTGATCAAACACACTCAAAAATCCAGTCCTTTGGCTTCTACTAGTATATCCTAGCTAATCCTTGCAGGTCCTTTAGGGTATGACCTCTTCTTCCCTTATTATTTCCAACATGTGTCCAGTTGTACTAGGTTGGGATTTCACCCTAGTTATTGATCAGCCAAGTGAGGAGATGGGGACAGATTCTGAGGTGGGGCGCTGGTTGGCTGGCAGGGGAGAGGTCTCTGCAGTGTCTTTCTCATAGGGGAAGTGCTAACTCAGAATAGAGCCTCATGCAGGAAATGGTAAGTCTTCATAGGGAGGGGTAGGTAGCCTCTGCAGTCTCTGAGGGTTCAGGGTAGTCAACAGAGCCAAAGTATTTTGGGGAAATCCATTCTTATGCCATATTTTAGTGTCCTGTATTTTCTAGCCAGAGCCCTGGTCTTAGCACAACAGACTTGCCTTGGCTGTGTGTTCAATAGTCTTTGAAATTTGGCTATGCTGAATTTGCTCCACAGCTGTGTCTGTTCTTTAACTGCAGGAGATAACATCTCTTTATAAGCTGTCAAAGATGTCCTCTGACTCATACACTTAGTTTTTAAGTGTTAACTGCCTTCGGTTTCTCATTAGCCCTTTGTATCCCTTAATAACCGGCCAATTCCATTGTCCTTGTATGCGTTGTTCACTCTCAAATGCCTGAATGATTGCACTGGCCAGAGAAGTCTGCTCCACCAGAACACTCTCCTGTGTCAGCCCTGGTAAAAGTTTAGTGAATAAGCTGTCACTGTGCTGGGGACTACCCATGCCACTGGGGCATGGGGGTCCTCATGTGCAGCTGGGCAATGAGTAACCTAGTCCTGAAAGTCCATTTTGCTATCTGCTGTCATGGATGGACCACTCTGAGGATCAACTGACTGAGTTTGGATCCTCCGGGAAGAAGATGTCAAGTTCAAGTTGGCAATGAAAGAGATTCATGAGAGTGACTCTGTGAATTATAAAGGGAGAGGCAACAGGAAAAGGCAGGTAAAAAGAGGGAGAAGAGAGATGAATTAAATAGGAAGAGCTAAATCTCAGCTCAGTGGAAGGCTCTGGCATAAGGACTGCTGGTAGAGGGGTCCCATGTTGGGAGATGACCAGCCCCTTGCACACATGCCATGCTCAGTCATTGGCCTGGGGCTGCCAGGCAGAGTGTGGCAGATCCTGAAGATGTTGTAGCTGGAGGCTGTCTGCTAACTTCATTCCTTTTGCTGATTGGCAGATCCAAGTGGCACACCTCTACGGCTACCATACTACATCAGTTATTTATATATAACCTAAGGCGTGGTAGGTTGATAATGACTTGCAATGATATGTCCACCTCCTAATCCCAGGGACTTGTGAATATTTCCTGATTTGGAAAAAAAGAGTCTTTGCAGATATGGTTAAGGATCTTGAGATGAGATTATCCAGGTGGATCCTAAATGCCGTCATAAGTGTCCTTATTAGAGAGAGGAATATCACACACACACACACACACACACACACACACACACACGGGAAGGTGATGTGAAGACAGGCAGAGATTAATGTGGCCAAGGAATGCCAGCAGCCATCAAAGATGGAAGAGACAAGGAAAGAATTCTCCCCCAGAGCTCCCAGAGGGACTACAACCCTACAGACACCTTGATTTCAGACTTTGGGCTCCTAGAATTGTGAGAGAATAAGTTTCTGATGTTTTAAGCCACAAGTTTGTGGTTGTCTGTTACAGCAGCCTCAGGAAACTAATGCACCAGGTTTATAATTTCTTTTTTAATGTAATTTTTTTTTTTTTTTTTGCGGTACGTGGGCCTCTCAGTGCTGTAGCCTCTCCCGTTGCGGAGTACAAGCTCCGGATGCGCAGGCTCAGCGTCCATGGCTCATGGGCCCAGCCGCTCCGCGGCATGTGGGATCTTCCCAGACCGGAGCACGAACCCGTGTCCCCTGCCTCGGCAGGCGGACTCTCAACCACTGCGCCACCAGGGAAGCCCTTTAATGTAATTTTTTATTGAGATATAATTCACATACTATAAAACTTCCCCTTTAAAAATGTATAATTGACTGATTTATAGTATAGTCACAAAGTTGTACAACTTTTACCACTATCTAATTTCAGAACATTTTCATCACCCCTGAAAGAAACCCATACCTGTTAGCAGCAACTCCCCAGTTCCTTTAACCCCAGTCCTCAGCAATCACTCATCTACTTTATGTCTCTTAATAGATTTGCCTGCTCTGAACCCTTCATATAAATGGAATCTTACAACGTGTGGCCTTTAGATCTGGCTTCTTTCGCTTAGCATAATGTTTTCAAGGTTCATCCTTGTTGTAGCAAGCATCAGTACTTCATTTCCTTTTATGGCCAAATAACATTCCACTGTATGGATATACCACATTTTCCCTATCCATTCACCAGTGATGGGCATTTGGGTACAAATTCTTGAAACCAAATTTCTATACGAGAAAATTTTCTATTAGAAACTTACACTACCTGATGTCAGTTTGAATCATCCTTCCTATCAGTATTTTGAATAAATTTGAAATATATATTGAGGATAATATTTGAAATAAATATTGAGGATACTCAGACAATTCCAAGTCCAAGTATCCTCAATATTTCTACAGATCCTTAAGTAGGGAGTGTGAAGAAGGCTTGAATTTTCAGTCATCTGCCTCCTATATTCTACATTGGCTGAATTTTTGTTCTTTGTTCTAAATATTGAAGCTGATTCTTTATCGCTGCATTGATGTGATGCCACACTTGAAACTTAACTTCTTTCCTTTTCCTCTGTATCAATTCTGACTTTAGTTGCAAATGACAAAAAAACTGAACTCAGAGGCCTGGGTTCTACATTTTGTAACATTAAAATCCATTGGTCTATTTTGCATCTTGAATGAATCTTTCACCCATGCTTGATTTTGTAACATCCCAGGCATTGGTCATTTGGAAAATGCCGCTTCACTGAGATACGCAGATATTTCAAATGTTGACATGTTTCATTATATAATATCAAAAAATTATTGATGTTACTACCAATTTCATCAGAAAGATCTTTAAGTATTTGTAAACTGTTAAGTTCACAGTGTTGGATACAGTTTTCTAAAATCCTAATTTTCACTTGAAAGCTTTCATTTTATTATTGGCAACAATATTGTCAGCTGTTTTCCTTGAAGTTAAAGGTTCATTTTGTTTCTTTTCAGTAAAATGTCTGCCAAATATCCAAATCTGAATAAGCAGATTTTTTCAAATAAAATGGGGTTACAGGAAAAAGTCCAGTTCGCAAATCAACTACACAAATGCTCTTCCTGGAGACTACTTTACTTTAGTGCACAGTAGTTGTCTTTTATTTAATTTAATTTTTTTTATTGAGGTATAGTTGATTGACAATATTACAGAGTTTTAGGTGTAATACACAGGAGTTCTTTGTGTACTTATCATTTCATCTTACAGAATATTTAAAAGACGTGTACCTAACCACCCGATATAATAAAATTAATATTTTTTACTGATTCATCTAGGGCATTCTTAAATGAAACTGTTTTTTTCTTTTTTCTCAATAAGTACATTTTGGTAAAGAATATAATGACCACTAGCACAGCTCGGAGCCACGATCTTGATATGTACTTAGGTGCCAGCACTTTCAGTCACTATTGTTTTGTGCTATCAACAGAAATGTTAACATGGTGGGCAAAATCCTCAAATGATGTCTTAGTAATATTATAAAATTACATTTTTATCTCATGACCCCCTGAAAGGGTGTCCCAGATCTCCAATGGTCCTTGGGTCATGCTGTGAGAACTGCTGCCTTAGAGCATCTTTTTCTGAATGCAATACTGCTAGGAGCTTTAAACCCCCCATCATCTCAGCTTAAGGAGCCTTGATGATGGAGGTAGGGGGCTGCAAACTTCACAATTTTGCGATGAAGTTAGGTGTGAGACAAAGAAGGTTTGACTTGTTTAGTCTACCAATTATCTGTTTATCATCTGGCTTGTTTGCTTATTTATTTATATCTCTTGATTCACATGGTTTACATTATAAGCTACAGCAGTGAATTTTAAATCAATAAAATTTTATAAATATTTTAATGGTATGATATAGATTGATGAGATACAATAATCTTTCAGCTTGACAAATGAAGCTGTTCAGCTTCTACAGAGCTCTAAGTGGTCCAAAGATAAAAGTCACTTATAAGAACCAAGAACAGGGGCAGAAATCAATTCTAGTATCTCATGTTGGCAAAATGCATTTTCATGTTCCAAAATTAATTACACCAGAATCTAAGAGGATGGCGTTTTCAATATGAATTTTGTTTCTATGAATTGTTGTTCAAAATGAATAACATTTATTGATTAGTAACTTCACAGAACACAGAAGTTTCTATATTTTTTTCAACGTATGTTCAATTCAGGCTAGTTTCAGGTTAAGCATCAATAAAGTCAAAAAGCTGTTATGTGGGTGGGGAGTTGTACTATAAAATGTTTGTTATGGTCATGAAGCTACACAAAAGGGGAATTTTGGTGTGTCTTGCAGTGCTCTGAAAGGGCTTGCTTTATTCTAGTAGTAACCAGTTAGAAGAAACTAGAATTCTACAGATATTACTACTTTCAGGGAACCAAGATGTGATATGTAGTTGCCTTAAGAGAGAAATTGGAAGGTTTGACCAAATATGTGCCAAGGTTTCTTCTAGATAAAGTGCTTAAAATCTCCTTGTCAGGGAATTTATTTGAAACAGTAATCCTCAGAGTGGTGATACAGTTCATTCATTAAGACAACACTTATTATTATTTTTTTTAAATTGAGGGCCTACTATATTCCGGGTACAGTGTACTTGATCTGATAGAAAATTATGAATATATGTCAAATCTCAGTGTTGCAATTAACCAAATGTTTGCCAATAGTTCAGTAATATAGTGATATGATACAGGAAAGTGGAAACGTGGTACAAGGTTGAATGCCCACACAGTCTTCCACTCCCTATTTATCTATTTTCACTCTCAGTATCCTGCACTTAATCCTCTTTTAGTCTTTCACCCTCTGAGTGGGTCCCAGGCATTACACATCTCCTTCCTTCCCACTTCATTAATTTATCCAACAAATAGTTATTAGTCATTGCTTGTGTGTCAGGTTCTCTGCTAAGCACTAAGGACGCAACCATGAACAAGGCACATGGGTCCATTTGGTACTTACAGTCTAGTTGAGGAGACAAAAATTAGACAAATAGTTGCATAACTAAAAAGTACAGTTGTGATAAGTCTTACAAAGGAAAAACAGAGAGGGCCATGAATGTGTACAGCAGGAGATCTGACCTAGTTTTGTGGGTTGGGACTTATATTCTGTCTTGTGTATAGTCAGGCAGCCAGAGTCACCAAGATGATGACCAACTGTGCAAATCCAAGGACCAGGGGATATATGGAGCCACGTAATTGTGACCAGGTTTACCTGGGACTGAGAGCCTTTCTGGTACATGAGTCTGTTAGTGTAAACCCAGGTAAACCCTGGTCACCCTCAGCTACCCCCATTCCAGTATATTTTCTATCAGTGGAAAGCCAAAGTCTTCTTTGGAATTGATGGACCTTAAAGATAGTGCCTGGTAGTGATACAGAATTTCCCCTCCTTGCCATTTAAAGGGGGTGGGATGCAAAGGGATAGATTGGAAAATGTATGAACTTGGTCACAGCAGGTGAGTTCCTAGGTCAGGTCCCTGCCAGTGCTGAACATTGTTCATTGCGGCACTGGAAATTTCCAGTGGTTCCAAGCTCAGTAAATCTTCTTCAATTACAGACGGAGGTGTGATTAAGTGATTTTACTATGGTTACAGAGCTAGTTGAGAAAATTGGTGATGCAAGTCTGGTTTCCATGGAAACAGACTCTGAGATGACTATGCTGTTGCCAGTGATTTATTAGAGCTTGCTCTTGGGAGTGAGGAAAGCAGGACTGGGGAGAGAGAGAGGTTGAATTGTGGTGCAGCTGTTATCATAGGCAAGCTTTAGCCAGGAAACTCTAAAGCGGGGATAAGACCTTCAGAGATGTGTGGATTGAGGCAAGAGGTCTGGATCCATGTGTCATTGTATGTAGGTTGACCCTGGGAGGAAGCATAACCTTTTGACTAAGGGTATTTTCTTTCATTCAGCTGAGGCAGTGAGTACTTAGCTCTGAACACGGGACCTGGGTGGCACATAGTCTAGACACCAGGTCTTTGGTTTCAGTTCAATATTTCCATGATACCATGTGTCACCACTTATCAAGAATTGCCTGTAGACATCTTTTGGCTGTTGACTTAGCATGTAATCAAAAAAATTTTCCTGGCTTCAGAAAGATGCTTATCAATACGTAAAATCATAAAGTTGTTAATAATGAATGAGTCTGTAGATGCAAATGGGATATAATTACTGTGTCATGCTTTCACTGAAAAGACACTGATTATTTCAGGTGGAAGCTGACTTTTAAAATATAAACTGTGATATACCCATGAGCAAATAATTTGTCTACCAAGACAAATGTCATGTGAGATGACATTTTCCTGCTAGCTTAGAAAGTATTCTGTGGACATCTAAGAAATTTCAACGCAAAGTTAACAGAAGGAATTAGGAAAATGTGTCTAAAAACTTAATTTTAAAAGATTCACATGAATTCTTTTTATTAAGTAATAAGTGTCTAAGTCAAGTTTTCAGACTTCAATTTTTTGCTATATATCAATATAGCATTATGTAAAAAATAAATAAATATCACCATGTTTTATTATATAAAATTAGTCCTTTTAGTGTTGAGTCAATTACAAATAAAAGATAGATAATTGCTTTTTTGCCTCTAAATCTGATATGGTGAAATTTCAGAATAGCAGCCTTTAAACATGGCTACATATTAGAATCACCAGGGGAACATAAAAAAAATGCTCAGGCCCCACCCCAGACAACATGAACTAGAATCTTGATGTGTGCCTTATATATAGCTTATATTTTGACCAAGCTCTGAAAGTAATTCCTATGTAGTTAACCAGGCATGGTCCAGAAGTACTGACTGAGAGTACAGCTTCAGTTGTGGGCTGTGTTTTGCTGTAGCTGACTTTTTTTTTTATTGTGGTAAAATACATATCACATAAAATTTACCACTTAAGCCAATTTTAAGTGTACAGTTCAGAAGCATTAAGTACATTCACATGGTTGTGCAGACACCACCATCCATCTGCAGAAATTTTTCATCTTCCCCAAGTGAAACATTGTACCCATTAAACAATAACTCTCATTCTCTCCTATCCCCAACCCCTGGCAACCACAATTCTACTTCCTGTCTCTGTGAATTTGACTATTTTGGGAACCTCGTACAACTGGAGTCATACAGTATTTGTCCTCTTGTGACTGGCGTATTTCACTCAGCATAATGTCTTCAAGGTTCATCCATCTTGTAGCATGTGTCAGAATTTTCTTTCTTTTTAAGGCTAAGTAATATTCTATTGAATGTATATACCATAATGTAGATGGATACTTGGGTTGCTTCTACCTTTTGGCTATTGTGAATAATGCTGCTTAAAGATGGTATACAGGACTTCCCTGGTGGCTCAGTGGTTAAGAATCTGCCTGCCAATGCAGGAGACATGGGTTTGATCCCTGCTCCAGGAAGATCCCACATGCCGAGGAGCAACTAAGCCCATGTGCCACAACTACTGAGCCTGAGCTCCAGAGCCCGCGACGCACAACTACTGAGCCCACGTGCCACACTACTGAAGCCTGTGTGCCTAGAGCCCGTGCTCCGCAACAAGAGAAGCCACCACAATGAGAAGCCCATGCACCGCAACGAAGAGTAGCCCCTGCTCGCTGCAACTAGAGAAAGCCCGTGCAGCAGCAAAGACCCAGTGCAGCCAAAAAAGAAAAAGAATGGTTGACAAATATCTGTTTGAGTCCTTGCTTTCAGTTCTTTTGGGTATACACCCAGAAGTGGAATTGCTGGATCATATGCTAATTCTACTTTTAATTTTTTGAGGGATCTCCATAACATTTCCCTCAGCAGTTGCATCATTTTACCCAGCAATGAGTGAAGTTTTCCACATTCTCACTTGTTATTTTCTGATTTTTTGATGATAGCCATCCTAATGGGTATAAAGTCGTATATCATTGTGGTTTTTGTTTTTGGCCACACCACGTGGCTTGTGGGATCTTACTTCCTTGACCAGGGATTGAACCCAGGCCATGGCATTGAAAGCGCTGAGTCCTAACCACTGCAACCACTGGACCTCCAGCGAACTACTTCATCGTGGTTTTTTTTTTTTTTTTTTTTTTTTTTTGCGGTACGTGGGCCTCTCACTGTTGTGGCCTCTCCCGTTGCGGAGCACAGGCTCCAGACACGCAGGCTCAGCAGCCATGGCTCACGGGCCCAGCTGCTCCGCGGCATGTGGGATCTTCCCGGACCGGGGCACGAACCCGTGCCCCTTGCATCGGCAGGCGGACTCTCAACCACTGTGCCACCAGGGAAGCCCTTCATCGTGGTTTTGATTTACATTTCCCTACATGATTTCTATATGAATTGTGATGTAGAGCATCTTTTCAAGGGCTTATTGGTCATTTGTATATTTTTCTTGGACAAATATCTATTCAAGTCCATTGCCCATGGTTTTCCCTAGCTTTATTGAAGTATGACTGACATATTAAAAATGTATATACAACACGATATTTTGAAACACGTATACATTGTGAAATGATTACCACAATCAAGCGAATTAACATATCCATCACTTCACATAGTTCTCATTTTTGTGTGTGTGTGTGGTGAGAACACTTGAGTTTTACTCTCGTGTAAACTCAAGTACAGATTTCAGGTACAGATCTTCCTCGACTTACAATGGGATTAAGTCTGGATTGTAAGTTGAATGTCAGTCTATGCAGTATATATAGCACATGTCAGTATCTCCTAAAGAGCCACATGTTTAACAATGTGCATACTCTCTTGGGTTAGTCACTTGTCAGAATCCACAGGCCTAGTCACAGAATTAGCCCAGGCGATTTTGGAAAACCCCAGTCACGATAAAAATAAAAAGGATTTCTAGGCAGGAGTGTAACAAGATGGTCTGGCAGTCGGGACTAAGCGTAAGTACAAATATTTGCATTTTCCCAGAGACCTTCCAGAGAATGATGTAAATTAATGGAAGGGTTATAATAGTGAGGATTTCAGGTCCTATGTCAAGCTGGAAGTGCAAAAATTTAGGGGCAAATGGACCTTTCTGTATCTCTCAAATCACACCATATAGGTAGGTGACTGCTAGTTTTGACTTTATGAACAATTGGTTCCAAATCTGAACACGCAGTGTCTTACTGGGAGTTAGACTACTTCTTCCTTTATGAGGTATTTTGAATGGAGCCTGTGTTGAAGGGTTCATTGTGCTTAAGTAAAGCCAGTGAACTGGCAGGTGAATAGAATTCTGCTTCACATCCAAGACCCATTTTCTCTGACTAATCTCCCCACTCTCCCCTTTCTCTCCACCTCCTTTCCCCCTCGCTCTCAGGTCTGCTGGAACTATTTCCAGAATTCATTGTTCAGGCCAACTTGTTTTGACATAACTGGCAGGTTGACTCATGTGAATAGTTAAACTAATCATGGGTTAAAAGCCTGTCATTATGGTACCGCACTGGAGCTATCATAACTCCAATGTTGCCTTTTGCACTAATTTTCCTCCCCTGTCCTCAGCTTAACGTCTCATTTTCAGTTTAAATGAGAAGGCCCTGAAACTGTCTTCTCTGTCTTGCTCAGTATTCTGGTTTAATTCACTGTCTTCATTGCTGAGCTATTTGGAGTTGGAATATTATTCCCTCCATTTTAGAAGAGATAGCAAGTGGCTAGACTATGATTCAGAATTGAATAAGATAGTTTCTGCAGGGTGTACCTATTGTACAGGAAACACCATTATCGTAAAAATCTTTTGGGCATATAAACTGTTCTGATCCTGCTTGCGTCACAGGTCTTCAGAGCTCAAAGGAGATCGGTTTTGATTTAGTTGAGACCAAACTATTTTAGAACACAGTAATTTGGTCACATTGAAGAGCTTTTTAGTAGTTATTTAGTAGCTGTCCCCTTCTATGGAAATAAAATAAACTGAAAACCTGATGGATATATAAGATGAGATATATAAGATGGATATATAAGTGGGACTTATGTTTATTCATCTTTGAATGCCTAGTAGGTAAGTATTCACTAAATATATAGCTGCTTTAAAGGTGCTTCCCTTATTTATCTCCCTTCATTTATCAGTCACCTACATATAAGGTGTGATTTAAGAGTTACTGAAAGGTCCATTTGATCCCCAATTTTTGCCATGCCAGTTTGACATGGTCCTGAAAACCCTCATTGTGATAACCATCCCATTAAATCGTAGTTCTCTGGAAGGTTTATGAGAATATGCAAATATTAGTATTTTCTCTTGATACTTTCTGCCATTTATCGCCCTAGTAAAATTGCTCACCTTCCTTCCTCCCACCCTCCCTCCCTCCCTCCCTCCCTCCCTTCCTTCCTTCCTTCCTTCCTTTTGCTGACGTGGGTCTTAGTTGAGGCACACGGGATCTTCGTTGCCACGTGCGGGATCTTTAGTTGTGACATGCGGGCTCTTAATTGCAGCATGTGGGATCTAGTTCCCTGACCAGGGATGGAACCCGGGCCCACTGCATTGGGAGCGCGGAGTGTTAACTGCTGGACCACCAGGGCAGTCCCTGACCACTATTCTTTCTGCTCTCACTTTACCCATTCAAACCTTTCATATCTCCTTCCAAAGAACTTCTATAGCATATTGTCTATCTAACCAGATGGTGGTTGTCTCTATGTCTGGTATGATCCCCATCAACCTTGAAGTAGGATTTAGTTATTTTTCACATTTCCCCAAAGAAAAAGAAAATCAGTGGCTTATTTTAAGGAGTCTTCCAAGATTCAGTTCTTTTAAGGTGCTTTTCTAATAGATCCACTTGCTACTTCTGCTTGTAACTCATTGTTTAGAACTTAGTTACAGGCCATAGCTATCTGCAAGGAAGGCTGGGAAATGGGGTCTTTATTTCAGGCAGCAATGTGCTTGAGTAAATGTTGGAGTCTCTGCCAAAGAAAAGGGTGGGAATAGCTGTTTGAATGCAACGAGCTGTCTCTGCCGTGTGCCTGTGTACCGTCTTTTGGGTATTCCCTCTCACATGGTCTGCCTGGGAAATTTACTGCTTGGGATGGCTTGCTGAGCAGAAAACCGTATAACACGTAAATCTTCAGATGCCCCATGGAAACAAAAAACCAGCTGGAGTCCCAGTCTTTCAATATGCTCTGCCTCCGTGGGGAATTTTCCTGTCCCATTCCTTCCTGCTTGCCGTGTTGAGGCCCCTGCCAGCACCTCATATGCCTGTGATGCTTGATTTCTTTCTGTTTCCCTGCCTTATACTCTGCTTCTTGCTCTTCAAAGACATGCTTTGTTTTCCCACCATTGGCCTGTCTCAGCTCTCTCTGTCTTATACTCCCCACAGTTACTTTGAAGTTAGCACCTCCAAAATAATTTTAGTCTTGGTGATGAGGGGTGAGGATAGGAGATAATAGGCAGGGATGTATGTGGGGATACTTTTAGGTCTTCTCCCAGAGTTACCCCCTCCACCATATCTGTTGTTTTTGTTGTTGTTGTTTTTGTTTTTCTGTAAGAATCTCTCTTTAGTCACGGAACTTGACTTGAACTCTGCCTAACAGCAGAGCCAGGCGTTACCCATAATTATCATTAGTTACAGTTCAATGAATGAATGAACCCCCTTTTACTTTCTTTTTTTAAATTAATTAATTAATTATTTTTTGGCTGCGTTGGGTCTTCGTCACTGGGCACAGGCTTTCTCTAGTTGTGGCGAGCGGGGGTTGCTTTTCCTTGTGCTGTGCGGGCTTCTCATTGCGGTGGCTTCTCCTGTTGTGGAGCACGGGCTCTAGGCGCACGGGCTTCAGGAGTTGTGGCACTCGGGCTCAGTTGTGGCACCTGTGGCTCACAGGCTCAGTTGTTGTGGCTCGCGGGCTTAGTTGCTCCTCCGCATGTGGGATCTTCCTGGACCAGGGATCAAACCCGTGTCCCCTGCATTGGCAGGAAGATTCTAAACCACTGCGCCACCAGGGAAGTCCCCCCTTTTACTTTCTAGCATAAATTGTTTCAGACTAGTTGGTGTTTTTGATTTTCCCTTCCCTTTCATTTTTCATGAGCAATCCCACTAGCTTATGGAATCTCTCCTACTTTTGTCATCTTTTCTCTTCCTACTTTCCCACCAATCTGTGTCCATTCTTTCAATCAAATTCTTACCCGATTCATGAACTGTAGCTCAGTAACAACTGAACACTCCATGCTGTCTTCCCTATCTGCCCATTTTGATCTCTTTCATATGAGAATACTTTTAACATTGGCAGTTTGTTTCACACACTCAAACGCTTGACTCCATACCATCTTGTATCATTTTTCTAGTTATTTCATGAGCATAACTAGCTCCCCAATTGCATTGTAATATTTTAGAGAGTAGGGACTATGTGATTTAAAAAGATCTATCTACCTACCTACCTATCTTTTATCTATCTTCTATCCATCTATCTGTCTGAATTCTGCTCAATATCTAAGGTAGTACTGGAAAGATAGTTGGCATTATATAAATATTGGTCACCTTGACAAAAGAACAGAGTGCATATGACTGATTTGTGAATGCAAAGCAGGGAGCAGGGAAACATTTTTTTTTTTTAGGGAAACACTTTTGCTGCAGTTCATGATGGGCCTGCTGACATTCCCAAATAGATGGAAAAAGTTCACATGGAATCTTACTTGTCATCAGCAGAACTTTCGAGACCTAAGTGAACTTTCCTCACGATTCTAGGAAGAGGAAAATGTAACTATATTTAAAATAGTGTTTTCTATTCAACAGCCAGACTAATTTTTACCTGTGTTTTTTGGAATCAAATGTAGCCTTGAGAATTCAAAGACAGACTCACAGGATTTGAGAAGAAGACTCCCTCCCATTGGCTTCTAATGTCTGGTCAGAGAGGTAAAAATTGTGAGGCATGCTTTCTCGTAAAACATCCAATATTGTGAGACTATGATTTTCATGAGATAATTTAAATGGGCTCTAAGATGTAGAACTATGAAATATTCTACATTTAAATGAAAGTATTGTTCTATTCCCTCCCCACATCCACATCAAGGTTGCCTCTATCATGTTTCTGAATGCTCCTGAAATCCCATTATTTGAAAAAAAATCAGTCTCACTTTCCCATAACAGAATGCTTGTAGAGAGTTCAAAATGTTTCAGTAGGAGTGCAAGAATGAGGAATTGCCTAGTAAGAGTGACAAAGAAGTTTGATTACAATCACAAGATTTTGAGTACGGCTCTATCCTAAAGATTTTTATCTACTGTTGACTTCTCAGAATGATCCTGGATTATTAAATATTATGTGTCACTTCTCTTGGTTTTTTTTTTTTTCCGGTACGCAGGCCTCTCACTGTTGTGGCCTCTCCCGTTGTGGAGCACAGGCTCCGGATGCGCAGGCTCGGCGGCCATGGCTCACGGGCCTAGCCGCTCCGCGGCATGTGGGATCTTCCCAGACCGGGGCACGAACCCGTGTCCCCTGCATCAGCAGGTGGACTCTCAACCACTGCGCCACCAGGGAAGCCCCTCTTGGTTTTACATTTCTTTTACATTTGTCTCCACAAACCTGTTATTCTTAAAAATGCCAACATGGACCTCAGCTGCATATCTCAAACGTATTCTTTCATTTGTCACACAATATGACTTTGTTCTTGTTCATACTTTAAGATAACCATTGACTGTTCATCTCAGTCATCTTTGGCACTTTGACTTCGAACGGGTTGTGAGAGCTCATAATCAGTCACTGTAATCACCATTGTGAATGCAGTGAAGATATTCCTAAGAGTAAAGGGGGGAAATCTAATCTGCAATGGTAGAAGAAATGTCATTGTCCATAAAAAGCCACCAGCACTTTTGTTCTCAAGAAGACTCATTAAGGGTTTGGGGATTAATTGTTAAGATTTGGGGTTTGTGACGAGGGAGGCACCGCACGATGTCATATAAAGTCTTCTGATCCAACCTTAAGGACACGTGCCTCTATTTGCTTGAGAAAATAAGCTGGAAGAGTCAGATTACACTTTAATGAGCCATATAGAAGTGGTCCATCCAGAAGGACCATAATCTGGGTGGTGAGATCACCTTTAGCCGTTGTGATAGACACAGCAAAGGCAATAGCAGCAGCAGTGGATGAGAGTGGCAGCTGTTGTGGAAGTTGCACCTGCTATTCATCACTACACTGTGGTAGCGTGGGGAGGCCACAGTGCTGGTGCTACAGAAGCAGCAAGAAGCTGTCATGACCTCTCGTGAGAAAACACAAGCCACCAGAGACTCTGCCTGGCCAATGGAGAAGATCAGATGCACTTAAGGACCCTGTACATTTATTTGTCATGAGACACTCTGGGGTCTTCTTTACTGGCTCAGAATTTCCAAAATGTTCCAGAGTATTGAGAAGGAATAAGACTGATTCATCGTTTCCTAATGTCAGTGATAACAATCCTGATGATTAGAGTGCTTACAGTGTGCCAGGAGCTGTTCTAAGGGCTTCAAATATATATTAACTCGTCCCTATTGCCACCATCTCCCCATTAACCCACAAAGGCACCTATTGGCCACTGCCAGTCTCTCGAGACTGGGAGGGGCTGAGGACTGTGTGGGGAGCCGAGACCTGTCTTGGAGAACAAGCATGTAGATTAGGTCTTTCTTCCTCTGAACCCACTCCTTCTGCTACATTTTGAAAATTGCTAAGAAAATTAGTTTTTGTTCCGTTCTTCTCTCTTTATCCTAAATTAGGAAGTAATTTTCATTTGGAACTGCATTTCTGGGTCCCAGTGGAGAGCAAGTAGGATAACAGAGTAGTGCTGAGCAGTTACGGCTTCTATGACACACGATTTATGCATCAGTGGCTTCCAGAAGAGTGACAGGCTTAGACAAGGATCATAAAAGGAAGCGACAAATTATGCTTCTAGGACTATATGCAGAGTTTTCAATAGTAGCTGGCCATTTCTGCTTCTTTTCCTGTCTTAGAAAAAAGCTTTTTTTTTTTTTTTGCGGTATGCGGGCCTCTCACTGTTGTGGCCTCTCCCGTTGCGGAGCACAGCCTCCGGACGCGCAGGCCCAGCGGCCGTGGCTCACGGGCCCAGCCGCTCCGCGGCATGTGGGATCCTCCCGGACTGGGGCACGAACCCGTGTCCCCTACATCGGCAGGCGGACTCTCAACCACTGCGCCACCAGAGAAGCCCAAAAGCTTTTTTTAAGTGAAGGTTTCCCCACAGGCTACTGGGCATTGCTATCTGGTACAGTGTGACCCTTAGTATACTCGGGCAAGCAAAGCAATTTTTGTATTTCACTATTTTGGCAAAATATAGAGCATTATCTCCCTGGTATTTGACAGTCAAAACAATGGTCAAAAAGCTTATTCTTCAATGTAATTAAAACCAGAGTTGGTATTAGAGGAAAGCCAATTAACAGTCTGCAGAAAATTATCTGAAGAAATTGATTATATTCTTGAAGGTGCCCAACACTCCATGGCTTTTGGTGTATCCTATTTTTTTTTTTTTTTTTGCGTTACGCGGGCCTCTCACTGTTGTGGTCCCTCCCATTGCGGAGCACAGGCTCCGGACGCGCAGGCTCAGCGGCCATGCATCACGGGCCCAGCCGCTCCGCGGCACGCGGGATCCTCCCGGACCGGGGCACGAACCCACGTCCCCTGCATCGGCAGGCGGACTCTCAACCACTGCGCCACCAGGGAAGCCCTGGTGTATCCTTTAATGAGACTGAAAATTCTAAGTGTGTGGAGCAGATTCTGTTGTAAAAATAACCATGTCCGATTTTAATGAAAAGCATCACATATGCAAGAACCAATTGAGACAGATACCTAAGAGGTGGATAGATAGAGTAACCGTTAAGATTTAGCCTAAACAAATGTTTTTTCATGTTGTCCCCATGAAAAGCTTTGATTTTTTTTAATCTTTAGAAAAATTTCCATAGATATAAAGTAAACAAAATTAGGTAAAACTACATGAAATAAATATTCTTCACCTCTTTTGATGATTATCATTTTGATGATTTTTTTGATGATGATGATCTTTTTTGGTTAAAATTGTTCCTGTCGGGGTTAGAGTTAATATCCGGGACTTGAGGTTTAGATCAATATACTTTGTGTACTGGAATTTAAAATGCAAGTTTTACTGTCTTTAAAATAGAAATTTAAGTTCTAGTTATTTGTAAATGGACAATTTAAAATGATTTATAAAAATTATCTTTCTTGGGCTTCCCTGGTGGCGCAGTGGTTGAGAGTCCACCTGTCGATGCAGGGGACACGGGTTCGTGCCCCGGTCCGGGAGGATCCCACATGCCGCGGAGCCGCTGGGCCCGTGAGGCATGGCCACTGAGCCTGCGCGTCCGGAGGCTGTGCTCCGCAACGGGAAGGGCCGCAACAGTGAGAGGCCCGCATACCGCAAAAAAAAAAAAAAAAAAATTATCTTTCTTAGTGAAGTAAAAGGGAACTCTAGTGCTATAGTGACTATTTTTGGGTTCTAAAGTAATCTTGAGGGAAATTTATTCTGAAGACATTAAAGCTCTCTAGAACATGGGAGAATCAGCATGAAAATTAGAAGTAGGAGAGTGAACATGGCTTATTTTTGCAATTAGAAATCAAGAAAGAAAAGTGTTTTAATTGTTTTTAAAAAACAAAAGCTTGATTATGAAAAATATCTCATTATTTGTATGCTTCTTGATACTCTGATATCCACGTAGATGGCATTTCTGCACAATGTAATTTTATGTGGATAGAAAACATCCTCAAGGGTCCTCAGATGCTGCAGTAATTTCCAACCAAATCTAGCAGACAATATGTGATGTCACAATTGTGATAGAGAGGGGAATATTGCTCTAGGCTCCCTTCAACTTCGTGATATATTCATGATGATTTTAAGGCCAATATGGACCTTGCTTCTATCCTGGTTGTCTGGTGACTAAGTCTACTTAGTAAAACCTTCCCTCTAGTTTTTACCAGGCCCCTACCATCTACACCTGGACTACCAAAACCCCACCTAACCAGGCCTAGACATGAAGCCGGACACGTTTCTAAAATGCAGATCTGATCATGTCATTTCTCTTTTAAAAACCGTTCCCATCCAGTTTCTTGGGGAAGATGCAAGTTTGTGCACGTTTTTTTGGAAAAGTGTTGCCAATATTTCTCAAGAATTTAACAAATATATCTGTCTTGTGACTCGGCAGTTCTTTATCGCAGCATCCATCCTCAGCGGGTAATCCTAAGCAAGGTGCTTTGAATACAGAGATGTTTAATGCAGCATTATTTAAGATAATAAAAATTGGAAACAAACAATGTACATATACGTAGTTAAGTAGCCCATGGTATACCCAGTCAATGAAATATTTTTCAGCAACTAAAAATACCTAATTATATTATTTTATAGCATAGGAAAGTGCCTATGCAACAAAGTTTAGTAAACATGTTAAAATACAAAACTGTTTCAAAATCTACAAACATAAAATACAGAAAAAGAGTTGAAACCTTCCCTTTCTTCCTCCCATCTCCACCCCAACCCCTGCCCCGGGTGAGGTAGGGAAGGCTAATAAACCTTATATTGCGTTCTACTACTGACAAAAGCTAGTCTTGTAGATACCCTGCCTAAGAAAATGATTTGATAGAATAGAAAAGCAAGAAGGGTTTTCAATACTTTCCTATCGCTTTGTGGAGCCAGATGTGGCCATCAGAGATAAGTGGCTCTGATGCTTAAAAAAGATGCAGACATTACAGACCTGGGAAGGGTTTGTGGGCGGGAGACTAGCAGACAGTTGTGGGGCGGTGAGATTGACACTGTTGCGTATAATAAGGTAAAACATTATCATTGATGTATGTGGAGGCCTTGTTAACTCTCGTTTAGGAAACTGTTTCTCTAAACCCTTGGTCTGAACTGAGACTGAGCTCTGAGAATTTTCTTTGTCTCTGTGTGTGTGTGTGCATTTGATTCAATGGTTATCTGCTGAATCTGTCGGGAAGGAAGATGCATATCTTTAGCTTATAATGGTAGAGACCCCTTTCCACCTTTCCTGGAATATCATTCGAGTCTGAGAAATTCAGAACTCTGGGAGATGCTCCACTGAGGTGTGTTGCGTGGACTGCCTAAGGGGAAGAAGGCAACGTCAGGGATCTGGGTCTGCAAGCAGACAGGTTTTGTGGTGATGGCTCTTCTACCCTGGACTATTAGAACAGTCACCTCTGGTGCCTGGTTTGCATTTTGCTTTGCTCTGCGGTTCCCTTCCGTTACCTCCAGTCTTCCAGAAAGCCTGTCGCTCTTTCAGCCTTGTGTGGTACTGTTGAAGGGCGATTAAGGAGCAGGTCAGTAAAAGCACCATGGGTCCCTTCCCACCTCACCCCTCCAACGAGCTCAGTGGCACAAATAGTAGCATTGTCCGGGGAAGGACACTAGATGTGAGTTCCAGGCACTGGCGGGCAGAGGAATGGGCCATGGCCAGAGCAGGGCTGGGGGTGGGGTAGTACTATTCCTTAGGGATAGGGGGCTGCCAAAGGGGTGCCTCCAAAGTGTACTGAGACCATTAGCTTCTTTGCCAAAGAAACTAAACAGAGGTTCTGCTCCAGGTTGCTCTGGAACCACCTGCAAGCACTCAAAGTCTACTGATTCCTGGCCTCACCTCATAATAATTGAATCTGGATCTCTGGAGATGGGGTCTGGGCATCAGTATGTTGTAAGAGCTCCCCAGGTGATTCTGATGCGCAGCCAGGTTGAAACCACTGCCTTGGAGATGGTGATCAGGAAAGGGAGAGGCTCACCTGGGTAAGAAATATACCAAGCTCGACAGCAATATTGCAAAAACCTGAAGCATATTAAAAAGTCTGGGAGAAAATACAGTCAATCTTCAAAACGGTAGTTATATTCCATGAAGTCTGGAAACACTGTAGCAAATACTGAATCATTGCTCCTAGGGGAAATATATTCATGTATATATGTCTGTCATATAGATTATCATTTTAAATACTAAAACCAAGTCATCATGGTAGAAACCCATGAGGTTCAGGGGTGTTAAGTGACTTGCCCGAGACCATCTCATCAGTCACAGGAACCAGAGTTGAGATTCAAGTCCTGTCCAGGTGATTCTGGAGCCGGAGCTTCTTTCGCTACACCACACTGCCCCCTACCGGCTCCATCTTCTGGCCACTTGTGCACGAGAGCTGAACCAGAAGGCAGCGTGTGCCTTTCCTCATCTGGAAACCAGTGCAGGTCCAAGAGGCCACTCAAAATGTTCAGCGCTGTGTGCATGTCCACAAGTACTGATTTTGGAGTTCCAAATAAAGTTTAGGGAGTAGGTGCATTTGCAAATTTGGAATCCGCTAATAATGAACATCAGCTGTAAATAATATTACCAGTAATTATATTTGGATATAATTAAATGACTTTTTCTTTCTCACTTTTCTAAAATCCCTTTAATGTGTATGTATAAATTTTATAAGGAAAAAATGTAAAAAACAAACTAAAAATCTTTTCCATGGCATCCCTCTCTCTATAGACCTAATTCTTCCCAAAGTGTGGCCTTGACCTATTTACATCAGAATCACTTTGAGTGGTAATTGAAAAGATTTAATCTTATCCCATCCCTTCCCAAACTACTAAACTAGAATCTCTAGGGAACCCAAGAATCTGCATTTGACAAATTCCCCCAGATCACTCTTATGTACACTAGTGTGAAAAACATTTGCTATAGCAATCTCTAAAGAGTGAGGATAAAATAAGGGTATTTCAGATAAAGAGGCAGAAAGAAGTTACTTCTCACAAACCATTGCTGAAAGAACTACTGAAAGACATACTTCACTGTAAGAAAAGATTGAAACCTGGGAGGAAGGATTGGGATGCAAGAGGCAATGGTGAGCAAAACGATTGGTAAGCATGTGGTAAACCTGAATAATTGCCTATAGCAGGCAAAATAAAACTAATGAAAGGGGAGGAAAATTAAAATGAGGTGAAATTAAGTTAAAAGACAACCGTAACATAGAAAAAGAGGTTGTGTAATTGGTGTCAAAGCATGCCAAAACTTCTTAGAGTTTGGAAGAGGAAAGGAGATACCAAGTAAACATTTTTTGGACGTACAGGAGCATGACTTAAGGATAATAAAAGAATAAAAATATAAAGTATAATTTTGAAATTAGTAGGAAAAAAGGAATTTGAAAACTGTAATAGCCAAAAAAAAAAAAAAGAAAGAAAGAAGAAGAAACAAAGAAGCAAAGGCAGGAGGAAAGAATGTTTCAAGAGAATGCGTGAGCAATGGCATAGGAGTGGAGAAGAGGCTCCACTGTCAGGTAAATTTGATTTTACTCTACTTACATGCTAATAACTTTGCCTAGTATGTTTTTTAAAAAAATAAATTTATTTATTTTTGGCTGTGTTGTGTCTTTGTTGCCGTGCGCAGGCTTTCTCTAGTTGCGGCGAGCCAGGGCTACTCTTTTGTTGTGGTGTGTAGGCTTCTCATTGTGGTGGTTTCTCTTGTTGCGGAGCATGGGCTCTAGGAGCGTGGGCTTCAGTAGTTGTGGCACGTGGGCTCAGTAGTTGTGGCTTGAGGGCTCTAGAGCGCAGGCTCAGTAGTTGTGGCGCACGGCCTTAGTTGCTCCGAGGCATGTGGGATCTTCCCGGACCAGGGCTGGAACCCAAGGCCCCTGCATTGGTAGGCGGATTCTTAACCACTGTGCCACCAGAGAAGTCCTATTATGGCTTCATGGGTGTTGGCAGAAGACACAAGATTCCTGGGTAAGATACAAAGGACAATATTACTCACAGCCTGGCTAGTAGCGTAAAAATCAATCAGCATATTTGTGTCAGTTTCCTTATTTCCTAAGCCCCACAACAGTGACACAGAGTGTCTAAGTGGATGCTTGCACACGTAGTGCGTTGTATTACAAGAGAGAAACACTGAGCTTGGGAACCTGTTGTTTTATAGCAAGCAGTAAGCAAGTTTGCTCTTTGTCCCAGAGGAAGACATTGCCTCATCTACAAAGGTTATATATAATCCTGAGAAATGGTCCTGGTAAAGATCAGTTAGGGCTTTGCATTCCTGGCACACTCAGTAAGACATGTAGGAACATGAGAGACCCGTGGAGGAGTATCTCCCAGCATACAGAAATGAGGATCTGTGAGTAAATTGTTTTGCTGGGTCATATGGTGCATTGGACTGGGAAGGAGGAAGAGGAGTGGAAAAGGAGTAGGGAGAAGTAATTTAAAACCCCAGAGCTGGGGCTTCCCTGGTGGCGCAGTGGTTGAGAGTCCACCTGCCGATGCAGGGGACACGGGTTCGTGCCCGGGTCCGGGAAGATCCCACATGCCGCGGAGCGCCTGGGCCCGTGAGCCATGGCCGCAGAGCCTGGGCGTCCGGAGCCTGTGCTCCGCAACGGGAGAGGCCGCAGCAGTGAGAGGCCTGAGTACCGCAAACAAAACAAAACAAAACAAAACAAAACAATCCCCCCCTCCCCCCCCCCCCGCCCCGCGAGCTAAGGGCCTTTTATAGCCGTTTGGGCTGCTATAATAAAAACCGTAGACTGGGTGACTGAAGTAACAAACATCTCTCACAGTCCTGGAAGCTGGAAAGTCCAAGATAAAGGTGTCAGCTGGGTTTTTATAGCATCTTAATAAAGAACAATAAACTTTTAGAGTAGTGACAAAACAAAGGAAAAGCACGTTGGGCTTCTAGGAGATGGCAAATTGTGGAAAGATAAATATATAAAGGGAACTAACGGAAAATAAGGGTTGTTTTTAGCAAGGTTTGTTCTGTAGGTTTCTCTGGCGCCATCTGCGGGCTGATAAGAGTCTAGTGCTCTCTCCGATGATTGAGAATCGATCTGCCCTTCCTGGTACAGAGCGGGAGGCCAGAAAGTTTTTCTTGTGTCTTGTTGTGGTTTCTTCTTTATATCTTTAGTTGTAGAAGATCTTTTCTGGTAGGTTCTGGCCTTTTTCATTGATGGTTGTTCTGTAAATAGTTGTAATTTTGGTGTGCCCATGGAAGGAGGTGAGCTCAGGGTCTTTCTACTCCACTATCTTGGCCCATCTCTTAAGTGCAAATCTTTTAAATTGGACTTAACCTGTTTATATCCCATGCCAATTTTTCCTTTTGGGGAGACATATCTCTAAGAGCTCTTTGTAAATGGAGAAAATTAGCCCTTTGCTACATATGCTATAAATATTTTCCTGAATTGCCCTCCCCCTTTAATTGAGGTATAGTTTAATTGGGGTACAATACTATATAAGCATCAGGTGTGCAACATAGTGTTTCACAATTTTTAAAAGTTATATTTCATTTATAGTTACAAAATATTGGCTATATTCCCTGCGTTGTATATATCCTTGCAGCTTTTTTTTTTTTTTTTTCAAATGGGTCAGTTATTTAATTAGGTTCTTTGTAAGAAGTTTAGAACACTACTTTGTGAGGATAAATTCTATTTGTGAGAGCAAATACAGAGCGGAGGTAGCCCTGGAGCTGAGGAACAGCTTTGACTCTTTGCAGAATTTGTGAGTCCGCAGCTTTCTGATCTACCTTGCTCTGCTCTGTAATCTCGTAGTTCTCTCTCTGCGTGTTGAAGATCTCACCTTCCTGGTGCCTGAGCTTACGCAGCTTCTTTTTTTTTGCGGTACGCGGGCCTCTCCCTGTTGTGGCCTCTCCCGTTGCGGATCACAGGCTCCGGACGTGCAGTCTCAGCGACCATGGCTCACGGGCCCAACCGCTCCGTGGCATGTGGGATCTTCCCGGACCGGGGCACGAACCCGTGTCTCCTGCATCGGCAGGCGAACTCTCAACCACTGCGCCACCAGGGAAGCCCACGCAACTTCTTTCTAAAAAAAAAAAATTTTTTTTAAAGCATTTTTATTGGCGTATAATTGCTTTACAATGGTGTCTTAGTTTCTGCTGTATCAAAAAGTGAATCAGCTATGTGTATACATATATCCCCATATCCCCTCCCTCTTGTGTCTCCCTCCCACCTTCTTCCCTATCCCACCCCTCTAGGTGGTCACAAAGCACTGAGCTGATCTCCCTGTGCTATGTGGCTGCTTCCCATTAGCTACCTATTTTACCTTTGGTAGTGTATATAAGTCCAGTACATTCTCTCACTTCGTCCCAGCTTACCCTTCCCCCTTCCCGTGTCCTCAAGTCCATTCTCCACGTCTGCATCTTTATTCCTGTCCTGCCTCTAGGTTCTTCAGAACCTTTTTTTTTTTTTTTAGATTCCATATATATGTGTTAACATACGGTATTTGTTTTTCTCTTTCTGACAGACTCTAGGTCCACCCACCTCACTACAAATAACTCAATTTCGTTTCTTTTTATGGCTGAGTAATATTCCATTGTATATATGTGCCACATCTTCTCTATCCATTCATCTGTCGATGGACACTTAGGTTGCTTCCGTGTCCTGGCTATTGTAAATAGAGCTACGCAGCTTCTTTTTGAAGTAAGCATCAGTGAGATGTTCTGGGATTTTCACACCACTGACATCAATTTTGGTGGAGGTGGCAATGACAAATTTCTGGTGTGTTCTACGCCGAGGAACTCAATTGAGGGACAGAGGCCCAGTCACGAGTAGCAAGCCACTGCTCAGCTGCTTTAGGAAAATGACCCTCTTGCCTCTGTGGCGCCCAGGGAGGATGATCAGAATGGTCCCAGGAGTGATGCTAGCACACAGTTTTCTCACATGCTTACCGAAGGGTTTTTTGCCAACTCAACAATTTTCGAGGGCACATCTTCAGTAAGATAATACCTAGGCATTTTGCAAAATTTAACCACTCGAGTACCACCATTCTCGACACCACCAACTGGTTTTGTGACAGGAGCAAGAACCTCCACCTTCTTTTTCTTTCTCTTTTCAACCTTGGCTTTATCTTCTGAATACTTCCTCTTGTAAAAGACCTTTCTGGAATACATAGCCGATCGGGAACATCTTCCAATTCCTCTGACCAGGACAGGGTTTCGGCTTCAGCGGGGCTTCCCCTTCTTAACCTTCTTCACCTTTTTAACCTTGCCACCAGCATCAGCCTTCTTGGCTTCAGGTTTTTTCTCCTTAGTATCTGGCTTCTCAGCTTTTTCACCCGCCATCTTGCAAGATGGGAAAGAGCGCCTTGTAGCTCATTTGTTTTATACTAGCATTTGTTTTATACATAGTAGTTGTACCTCTTAATCCCCTACCTCTTTCTTGCCCCTCCCCCCTTCCCACCCCCCACTGAGTTGCCCTTTGTTTGTTGAATTGTTTGTGGCCTTGGAGAAATGTTTAATTTCTTCTTCTTTTTTAAAATGTAGTCAAATGTGTTAGTAGCTATTCAGTAGGTAGTTATACCTGGAGAAGCAAGAAGAAGGTGGGAGCCTCAGCCTCCATTTCCTTGAATAACAGATTAGGAGCCAGGAGAGGGGACCTTAGGGTTTGAGATGTGGGAGTTGTGTTGGGGGAAAGACCTGCCAAAGGGAGGTGAGTTAGGAAACTTGTAGGATAACCATGTGGTTGGGTCACATGGGAAATATGACTAAGGGCTCTGGAATCGGCCTTTGTGGGTTCAAGTCCCAGGACTAATATTACAGAATGACTTTCGCAGGGGGCAGGTAATGAGCCTCCTATGCCTTAGTTTCTTCATGTAGAAATTATTAATATTTTATCTGAGGCTTAAATGAGATGAGGTCTGGCACATTGCTTGGCAGACAGTGAGTGCTTCCTAGAAAAGAAGTACAGAACTTGGGTTAGCTTGTAGGAGGAATGGAAATGAATAGACATACGGAGAAACTCGTAGATTGTAGGTGAGTGAGTTTGAGAGGAATGAATGGTCAACCCTCTTTCTGTGGTTAAAATCATGACCATATTACGAAAACAACAATCGAAGGCTGTGGCTTGGAGTTTCAACCTAGAAACTCTAGAACCAGAGAGCTTGTTCCAATTCCAGCCCTACCCCGTACTGGCTTTGTGACATTGGGCAAATCACTAATGTCTCTCTGACTTGGTTTCTTCAACTAAAAGTGTGGAATAATAATTATACCTACCTAGAGATGAAGAAATGAAAAGTGAGCTAAAATATGTAAAGTACCTAGAAAACTATGACACAGCGTATGTACCTAAAAAAGTTATTATATTACTATTAATCATTTTTCACTGTATCAGGTGCATTTTTACTATCACCTCCTTTAAGTTTTCTGAGATAATTGTTCCTTTCAATACGCATCCACCTATTGCCAAGATACTATTCCTGATATTACTAGGTCCTAAATTTTGGGGTTGACTGAAATCTGCCCTTCCATCCTCTGGATCTTTCATATTCTCTGCTAAACTAATAATATTCTATGTTATTAATAGATATTGATAACTTCATGTTATCTCTCTCAAATGACATTTGCATTTTAACAAGAATTTTCAAGGCCTTGACTCAAAGCGGTGAGTAATGTGGTTATTTTAGGGATCCTGGCAGAGAGAAACAGTCCTTGGGCTGGGAGAGCTTTCCTAAATTCTAAATTTATATCAAGCCAGCAGCTGCCTACCCTGCTCACTCAGAATATGGAGTGGGGTTGTATTGGTGATCAGGGAGTGATTTAAATCAATTAACCAATACTTTTGTCACTAGTTATATGCCAACAACTGTCTTAGGTAATGTGGGGAAGAATATAAAGATGAATAATCCTTGTTTCAAGGAATTTATAATCTAATTGAAGACATCAAGATGTAGAAAAATAAAAAAGATACTTATTCTCATTGCCAAGGTCAGAACAGACCTGAGAATGTTGCCTACTGATCAATATACTGGTGTGAAGTCTTGAGGGCCGGGTCAAACCAGGAAGAAGCTTATCTAGATAGGAGCTACTCATAAGATCATTTTACTGCAGAGTCATAGCAAGAGTAACTGCTTAGAAATGGAGCCAACTCTGAAGTCAGACCACTAAAGGGGGAGTTACGGTATTGAGTTATGCACCGGAGGGAGAGTCTGGATGAAGCATTAACAGAGAGTGAGAGCCTGGGACAGGACGGGAGTGCAGGGCAAGTGAAGGTGGAGGATCCATGTGACTTAGTGGGGACATCTTCCATATGAGTTCTGGCATGACTTGTGAGGTGAGGATGGCATTTTAAAGGAATAAAACTGGGATGAACAAATAATATCTTTCCTCATTTGTCAAATAAGGAAGATTGAAACACGTGAGTACTAAGGAATTGCCCAGTTCTAGTAGTCTATAAGTCAATCATTCTAGGACCAAACAAAAAGCAACAATAGTTAGTATTCAAATCAGCCATATAGACCCATGTTTCCAAATCATAGCTCATCAGAGTTCTTTTGTTCATTTGCCGTGAAATCTTTTAATTTTCTTACATTGTCTCTTGAATGTGTTAAGAAAATGTAGATTCTTAGTTCTCCAAAACTGAAGTGGTCTTCTTTACAAGATAGGAGAAAGAACAAAAACAAATTTAGCCCAATTCAATGATTTAAACCTAAAGTTAAGCAGACTGAGACAAATCAGATGCTTATTGTACAATTCTCTAACAAGGCCAAAAAAAAGTATTACTGAAATGAAAAAGAAAAGAACTAATGAATATTAAAAAAAAAACAATTGTAACTAGTCTTTTTGGTCTTTGGTCTTTTAGTTTTTACCCCTCTTCTTCCCCCTTGCTTCACTCCAAGATGGTGTCTTGGTGTATTTGCTTATATAACCTTATGGTATTGAGTGGAGGGCGTCCTTGTGTTCATAAACCTGTGTCTTCTGGCTCCTTAGTAATATCGGTCGTCAACCTGGTTGGTGCCAGGCCTGAATGCATTCCAGGGCGAAGCTGTTGCTTAGTGTAATTTGTGTTCTGGCCTCTCTGGTTTGATCAGGGCCAGTGGTTTCCCTGGCTGACCGGGTTCACCCCAGTCCTGACTAGTACTAGGGAGACCACTTGAAGTCTGGTTATGACTCCCATTTGGCCCTGGTGCAACAACACTCTTCCCTCCCACTACACATTCCACTTCTACCCTGACTAGTACTTTTTCTTCCAAACCCCCTTACCAGCTTTCAGTGATAACTGAATCTCATCTAGATCACACCTCCCAAACCATGCTCACCACCTGATTTACTTTCAGGAGTTTGGGACTCTGGTGGGTGGTAGGGGGAACTGATAAGATGATTGCATTCCAGACATTCAGCAGGAAGCAGAGCAAAAGTCTTCTGTCTGGGAAGGTCCCCAACTCATCTGGGTGTTTCTAAATCCCCCTTAGCTTCTTCACCCATTCAATCAATACATATTAAGAGCCTACTGTATGTTAGGCCCTCTGTTAGGTAATGGTGATATAATGGTGAACAAGATATGGTTCCTGTCCTCTTGGTGCTTATAGAGTAATGGCAGGGGGGAGTACACATGATAAAGAACTCAGCAAACACGTACATAAATGCAATTTTTTAAGTGCTATGAAAGAAACAAACAGGAGTCTGTGTTCCAAATAATAAGGGAGACATTAAAAAACCCATTTCAGAAGGAGTTTGGTGAAGATTTCTGATAAGACACTTAATCTGTTAAGGATGAGAGACAGCCAACCATGTGAAGACAGGAAGAGAATGCAGGGCAAGGCATAGCAAATGCAAAAGCCCGAGATGGTAAAGAGCCTCCAGATGGGTTGGGAAGTAATCTGCAGATATAAGATTTTCCTTCCATTCTTACAGAAAAGTGACATAATTTTGGGGGTATGATTAAGACTACAAACTAGAAACTTGCTGAGTTTTGAACAAGGCTCAGACTAAGGTAAGCAAGTGAGGCACTCACCTCAGGTACAAAATTTAAGGAAGCACCAAAAAACTAAATGGTCAAGGTAAGCATATTTTAAAACATCAAAATTAATGTAAAAAGTCAATGATGAACAAAATATCAAATTTTAAATAAAATACAGAATCAGTATTACTGAATTCTCCTTTTGTCATAGGCTCCAATATGGTTTAGCACGGCTCTGGTAGTACTATCATCTCCCAACAGAGATCATTTTACTTTTCCCTTTCCAGTTTGGATGCCTTTTATTTATTTTTCTTACCTAATTGTTCTGGCTAGAACTTCCAGTACTATGCTGAATAGAAGCAGTGAAAGTAGGTATCCTCTAACCTCTTAAAATTTAGAATTCGTAAAAGGAGATGACTGGAATGTCCATAAAGTTTGGAAGGACTGATCTTTATGAGTGTGTCATCAGTTTTGACTTGAATTGATTAATGGTGTTCCATTGTTATACACATATTCATTAACTTAATACATATTTATTAACATATATGAAAAATTACCGCTAGGCTTTCCCTTTGTTAGATTTTTTTCTTGTATCATCATCTTGATGATTATTCTCAAATTCTTTTTCCACTGGAAATTAGGAATGAATAAGGTAAAAGAGCTGCCATAAAAAATGTTTGAGAAGTGCCAATATAGCCCCTAAATCAATGGCTGAATTGTTTTGGAAAGGCTTTATGGTAATTTAGGGTAGAAAGATGGTATCAAGATTTAAGCTACTATTTGGTTCACTTGCCACTTCGGGGAGGGATGACCTGGTCAGGGCTGTGGCCAGTAGGACTGAGACATGGAGTAGGGACTCCCAACCCAATTCTGTGATGAATCTGAAGTTAGGAATGTAAATAAACCTGAAAACTGTTGTGCAGGAATTCTGAGATTCAAGGGGTCATAAGGCAAGCTCTGGGGGTAGCCATGGCTGAAGGGAACTGGAACCAGCTAGGACAACCATGTTTGAAACAAGAGTCGTGACTTCTGTGATCTCACACCCCCTGGGTATCAGTTGGAAACTTTGACTAGGCAGAGTGCTGTAAGTATATTAAGGGTAGAACCAGACAGTATCACCCACTTACTTATTCTCCTTCAAATCCATCTCAGCTATCACCTTCCCTTGCTCCGTCTTCGTGCCTTTACTCAATTGTACTTAGAAAGTCAAGTTATTTCAATCAGGCTATCTGCAGAAAGGGCGGGTAGACCTCTTGGTACATTTTTCACCGACTTCAGCACCAGAAATCAGTTTGCTGCTAACTCCTCATTTTCTGGATTGTTGAACTACCTCCCCTGGGTAATCAGAAATCCTGAGGTATTCCCATAGAGGAAGACTTTGGATATCGGTTGGTCAACTTCCAGGAGAAGCAAGATTCAAGACACATCACTCTCTTGGTCTCGCCTGTCCATATTATAGCTATAATTAGCCTAGAAAGCCAGGGACTTTGCTGTTTTCGCCTGGAAACACAGCTGCAGTTGCTGCACCCTTGATTCTGAATGTTGTGCTGAGACTGAGGCCACCTGTCCCTATGTCTGTATTTTTTTCTCAAAGAGCTGAGTGATTGCCTTGAACAGCTGTGGGTATTTGCGTTTTATTTTTATAAGCCCTAAGCAACTGAGTGAAAAGCAAAGCCAATTATGTCATTGAGTCCTTTAATATGTATGAACAGAATAGCAGAAAACTGAGTTAGCCATGGCATATACAAGGTTTACATAGAAGAAGAAACACTGAATTTTACTGGGAAATCAGTGAACAAAGAGGCAAAATGTTTGCTTTTTTGGGGAAAGACTATTTTTACTTTGTTTACGTTCATTTAGATAAACTATCTTTACACAAAATCTCTTTAAATCCTACAAACACTGAATTTATCAATACAAGATGGCAGAGGAAGCATGGTTGGAGGACATGCTGCACATAAGTCTAGCAAAGAGAATTAGGTTTTCATACGAGTAACCCCTACAGATTTGTTTGTTCTTGGGACTGTTTAAAATAACAGTCCCTTTTTCTTTGAATTTTATGGAGTTTAAATGTTACTGCAAAGTTCAATATCCCATCTGAAAACCTATTTGTAACATCATAGCAGTAAGTCAAGAATTTGGAGAGCTGGAGCCCGATTTCTGGCATTCATTTCAAATGCCAGCAGGCTTTTGGTCACTGACTATCATTGGAGAGTCTTCAGGTTAGTGTAAGGGAGAAGGCAGTTTTACCTAATATTGTGTAGCGTCTTATTTGGAATTACAAGTCTCTTGGATCTTTGGTGGCTACATTTTTAGCAGCGGTGATGGTGTGAGTGGTGATATTCTGGGAAGTTAAATAAGTGGACTTTCCGGGGACTTCCCTCATGGCGCAGAGGTTAAGAATCCGCCTGCCAATGCAGGGGACAGAGGTTCGAGCCCTGGTCTGGGAAGATCCCACATGCCGCAGAGCAACTGAGCCCACGTTCCACAACTACTGAAGCCCGTGCACCTAGAGCCCGTGCTTGGCAACAAGAGAAGCCACCACAATGAGAAGCCCGGGCACTGCAACGAAGAGTAGCCCCTGCTCACCGCAACTAGAGGAAGCCTGCGTGCAGCAACGAAGACCCAATGCAGCCAAAAATAAATAAATAAATAAAAAATAAATAAATAAGTGGACTTTCTTATCTTGATATGAAAACTCATAGAAGCCTTTTACCTAAAATAATTGTTACAGAATTTGAGACATTTTGATCTTTTTCTCCTTATTTTCCTTCTTATTTTAAGGTGAATCCAGTTCATCTCATTTATAGTTTTTTGTTCTTTATTATGAAAATTCTACTTATTGTTGCTAAAATGATAGAAAATACAGAAAAACTAAAAATAAGAAAAATTTTATTCCAAAGGGCAAGTGTTTTAAGTACCTTTCTTAATCCTGGCCCAATTGTGTGTGTGTGTGTGTGGTTTCATAATTGAGACCATATTGTGTATATACACTTCTGTATTCTTTAAAATATTGTGTCATAAGCTTTCTCCAGTATTATTAAAATTTTTTTTTTTTTTTTTTTTTTTTTTTTTTGCGGTACGCGGGCCTCTCACTGCTGTGGCCTCTCCCGCTGCGGAGCACAGACTCCGGACGCGCAGGCTCAGCGGTCATGGCTCACGGGCCCAGCTGCTCCGCGGCATGTGGGATCTTCCCGGACCGGGGCACGAACCCGCGTCCCCTGCATCGGCAGGCGGACTCCCAACCACTGCGCCACCAGGGAAGCCCTATTAAAAATTTTATAAGCAATTTTACCACCTCCTCTTTTGTTTCTCCTTCCCTACCCTTCCATTCTCTTTCTTAAAAAGTATTTGTTTTGTTACTTTTTTTTCTTTCTCCCTTCTTTCTTCATCAAAATGCCATTAAGGAAATGCTTGCTTTTGGACAAGATAGATTAAAGACTGGATTCTCTTTGGAGCCTATGAGGTGTTGGCAGTGTGAGTCCAGGGGGGCCACGGCAGTTGGAATTCATGGGGCAAAGTACCAAAGAGATGACTTTAGAACAATAAAGCTCTAAAGTTCTGAAGAGCATATTCCTTTTGAGTTCTTTTTAAAAAAATTTTTAATTAATTAATTAATTTATTTATTTTTGGCTGTGTTGGGTCTTCATTGCTGCACACGGGCTTTCTCTAGTTGCAGTGTGCGGGCTTTTCATTGTGGTGGCTTCTTTTGTTGAGGAGCACGGGCTCTAGGCGTGTGGGCTTCAGTAGTTGTGGCACTCAGGCTCAGTAGTTGCGGCACACAGGCTTAATTGCTCCGTGGCATGTGGGATCTTCCCGGACCAGGGCTCGAACACTTGTCCCCTGCATTGGAAGGCAGATTCCTAACCACTGCACCACCAGAGAAGCCCCCCCGCCCGCTCCTTTGAATTTTCACCTGAGTACTGAGAAGCATAATTGTGTGAGGAAGCTACTCAAGTTTGGGGAAAGAACTGCCTAAAGGACTAGAAGGAAAAATCACTGGGATTCACATAGGGCTTAGAAGAGTTTGTATTCCCACCAGCCAGGATGATAGACCTTGTAAGTTATGGAAGTCAGAGAGTACTCAGAAGGATAATGCTGTGCAGTGGTGGGACAAAATTAGCCCTAGATTAAAAGCTGTTCTGGTCTCACATAAAGAAGTATAAAAGCAAGCCTTAAAAAAGTAAAACTGTTTCTAAATATCTTTACTCCAAGAACAAAGCCCAAGAATATTTGTAGAAATACGGAAAAAAGCATCCAGCACCCAACAGGGTAAAATTAACGGTGTTTGTGATACAATAAAAAAATTACCAGATATACAAAGAAGTAGGAAAACGTGGACCACAATGGAAAAAATCAATCAATAAAGTTAGACTCAGAAACAGCATAGGTTATAGAATTAGTAGACAAGGACATAAAAATGCATATTGTAATTTTATTTCATATATTCAAAAAAGTCGATTAAAATTAAATATATTAAGTAGAGTCATGAAATATTTTTAAAAACTCAAAACAAACTTCCAAAGATTAAAAATATGTCTGAAATAAAAAAATATATTGGATGGAATTAATAGATTAGTTACTGCAGAAGGAAAGATTAGTGAATTCAAAAACATAGCAATAAAAACTATATAAAATGAAATGCAGAAAGAAAAAAGACTGAAGAAAGTGAACCCAGCTTCAGTGAACTTGGGACAAGTTCAAACAGCCTACTACACATATTACGGGAGATCCTAAAGGAGGTAAGTGGGAACAGAAAAAAAATTCAAATTCAAATAATGGCTAAAAGGTTTCCAAATTTGATGAAAACTCTAAATCCACAGATATGAGAAGAACTCCAAGAATAAGACACATGAAGAAAACTATACTAAGTCACATCACAGTCAAATTGCTTGATATCAGTGACAAAGAGAAAAATCATAAAAGCAAGCAGAGAAAAAAGACACATGGAAAGAAGAAAGATAAGAATAACCACAGACTTCTCAATGGAAACAATGCAATTAAAAGAGACTTAACTAAATAAAGAGATACTATGTTCATGAATTAAAATACTAGATATTATTAAGATGCCAATTCTCCCTAAATTACAGTCTAGTGTGAGTCCCAAAAGTTTGTTTGTTTTTTCTTTTTGGTTGCAATTGACAATCTCATTTTGCAATTTATATGGAAATACAAAGGGCCTGGAATAACCAAACAACTTTGAAAAAGAAAAAAGAAAGTTTGGGAGCTTATAATGCTTCATTTCAAAACTTATTATAAAGGTACTATAGTCAAGGCAGTGTGGTATCAGTGGTATCAGCATAGCATTGGAAAAATAGTAAAAATCTACAAACAAAAGTGCCTCCATGGGAGTTTTGGGCACCAGGTAGGAGACTGTGAAACCCTGGTTCAGGTTAAGACCAAGGAGAGCTGTTTTGGCAAGACAAGCTCACAACCACGTGGCTGACTTGTTGTGGTCCCATGTACAGAAACAGAAAGCAATAGTAGTTAAAACAGCATGATACTGGCATGAAAATAGACATGTAGAACAATAGAACAGAATAGAGAGCCCAGAAATAAACCCACACATTTACGGTCAACTAATATTTGACAAGGGAGCCAAGAATACTCAATGGGGAAAGGATAAGCTCTTCAATAAACAATGTTGGGAAAACTAGATATTCATATGCAGAAGAATGAAATTTGATTCCTGTCTTGCACCACTCACAAAACTTAACTTGAAATTGGTTAAAGACTTAAGTGTAAGACCTGAAACTGTAAAACTCCTGGAAGAGAATATAGGGGAAAACTCCTTCATCTTGGTCTTGGTAACAACTTTTTGGATATGACACCCAAAACACAAGCAACAAAAGCAAAAATAAACAAGTAGGTCTACATCAAACTAAAAAACTTCTGCACAGCAGAAGTGTCAACAAAATGAAATTATTACCTACAAGATGGGAGAAAGTATTTGCAAACCATGTATCTGATAAGATGTTCGTATCCAAAATATATAAGCAGCTCATACAACTCAATAGGAAAAAACAAATAATCTGATTTAAAAATGGGTAGACCTTTTCCCAAAGATGGTATACAAAAGGCCAACAGGTACATGAAAAGATGCTTGACATCACTAACTTCCAGGGAAATATAAATTAATAACATAATCAGATATCACCTCATACCTGTTAGAATAGCTATTATCCAAAAAATAAAAGATAACAAGTAAGTATTGATGAGGTTGTGGAGAAATTAAAACTCTTGTACATTGCTGGTGAGAACACAAATTAATACAGTATGGAGTTTCCTAAAAAATTAAAATTAGAATTACTATATGATCCAGCAATCTTACTTCTGGGTATAGATATGAAGGAAATGAAATCAGTATCTTGAAGAGATATCTGCACCCCCATGTTCATTGCAGAATTATTCACAATAGCCAACACATAGAAACAACATTAAGTATTCATCTACATGTGAATGGATAAAGAAAATGTGGAATATATACACACAATGGAATATTATTCATCCATAAAAAAGGAAATCCTGCCATTCACAAAAATATGGATGGAACTTGAGGACATTATCCTAAGTGAAGTAAGTCAGAGAAAGACAAATACTGTATGATCTCACCTATATGTGGAATCTAAAAAAGCCAAACTCATAGAAACAGAGAGTAATGTGGTGGTTGCTTGGGGGTAGGGGGTGGAGGAAATGGAGATATTGGTCAAAGGGTAAAACCTTCCAGTTATAAGATAAATAAGTGGGAATCTAATGTACAGCATGGTAGCTATATTTAAAAATACTGTGTTATATACTTGAAAGTTGCTAAGTAGATCTTAAACGTTCTCAACACACACACACACACACACACACACACACAGACACACACATAACTGTAATTATGGGAGGTGTTGGAGGTGTTAACTAACCTTACTGTAGTAATCACTTCACAATATGTACACGTATCAAATCATCACTTTGTACACCCCAAGCTTTTACAATGTTATGTGTCAATTATATGAGATACGTCAATTATATCTCAGTAAAGTTGGATAAATAAGTAAGAAGGCTAGAGAAGTCTTCCTTTGAGTAAAAAGCCAATTACTAAATGTAGAAGAATTAACGATATTAGAAAATCTCCATTTGAAAAATTAGAGTAATAATTAACATTAATGGGTGTCAAAACTAGTAAGGGAAAGTGAGGCAAAGAATCAGATTTTACATAGTTATCTCTCCACAAAATACTTATCTATTGCAAAAGGGGGAAAACACGGCTTTACACTCTTCAGGATCTGGCAAATACTGTCTTAATCGTGTGACGTTAACACCTCAACTATTAGCAGGGCTTTTGTAGAGGTGAGATGGACCTCCTACCCGAAGTTGGTTCAGATGTCGAGACTGGTGATCACACACACACACACAGACACACACACACACAAACACACATACCTCAAGAGGATAGAAAGAGGTTTATTACTCACATTTTGAGCCTTTTTGAAAGGAGTAGGGTAGGCTCCCAAGCATGTCTGAAAATGGCTTGCGAGAGCAAGAGGGGTGACTGGCTTTGGCTTTTATTGGGTTAAGGGGTGGGGCTACCAGTGAGGGTTCCCAGGCACAGGCAAGGGCTTGTATAGTTGGAACTTCTTATCTGAATCAAAGGAGGGAGCATCTGCGCTTTCTTACCAGCTTGCCCAGATGGGGCAGCAGAAGGGAGAGGAATAAGACTTAAAAGCTATCAGCTTTTCTTTTTTCTTTTTAATTAATTTTTATTGGACTGTAGCTGATTTACAATGTTGTGTTAGTTTCTGCTGCACCGCAAAGTGAATCAGTTATACATATTAATATATCCACCCTTTTTCATATTTATTTATTTATATTTTTTTGGCCACGCCACGTGGCTTGTGGGATTTTAGTTCCCCAGCCAGGGATCGAACCTGTGCCCCTTGCAGTGGGAGTGCAGAGTCCTAACCACTAGACTGCCAGGGAAGTCCCTCCACTCTTTTTTTAGATTCTTTCCCCATGTAGGCTCTCTTCAGCCACTTGAGGAGAGCTCCCTGGGCTATACATTAGGTCCTTATTAGTTATCTATTTTATGTATAGTAGTGTGTATGTGTCAATCCCAATCTCCCAATTTGTCCCCTCCCCCTTGGTAACCATAAGTTTGTTTTCTACATCTGTGACTCTATTTCTGTTTTGTAAATAAGTTCATCTATAACATTTTTTTAGATTCCATATATAAGTGATATTTATTTTTCTCCAGCTAACTTACCTCACTCAGTATGACAATCTCTAGGTCCATCCATGTCGCTGCAAATGGCATTATTTCATTCTTATTTTTTAATTTCATGCATCACACACATAGTGTATTATTTATTGAGCACCAGACAGAAGTTCATAATTATTTCCCAGACACCTTCTAATAAATGCCTGCCCCATGCCCCTCCAGATTCCTCTTCCTACAGGTTGGAAATCCCCAGATTAGAGACTGGGGAAGTGATGAGATCAGGGGAAGACAGAGTTCCAGATTCTGACATAGAAGTAATAGTCGAAGCTGTGAGATAGGGGAGATTCCTGTGGGAATTCATTTTTTTTAGGACTAATATTCCATTGTATATATGTACCACATCTTCTTTATCCATTCATCCATCGATGGACATTTAGTTAGCTTCCATGTCCTGGCTATTGTAAATAGTGCTGCAATGAACATTGGGGTGCATGTATCTCTTTGAATTATGGTTTTCTCCAAATATATGCCCAGGAGTGGGATTGCTGGATCATATGACAACTCTATTTTTAGTTTTTTAAGGAGCCTCCATACTGTTCTCCATAGTGGCTGCACCAATTTACTTTCTCACCAACAGTGTAGGAGGGGTTATCAGCTTGCTTTCAAAAATAAGTTTTCCAATGTCTATTTTACTGTATGTAAATGCATCATTTTAGCATTTTAAACATCTTTGTTAACATGGTAGACAAAAATGTTACCTTGTTTAATTTTTATTTCTTTGATCTCTTTAGAGGGTGAAGTATTTGCAAATTTTGTTGCTCATTAGTGTTTCCTCTTTTGGAAATAATATTTATATCTTTTTATTGATTGAGGTAATAGTCTTTCTCTGAGAGTCTCATATAAGTGCTTTATCATAGTAGTTGCAGTATTTCCCCAGTTTGTGGTTTACCTTTTAATTCTGGTTATCTTACTCTTTAGGAGAAAGAACTTTTTTTTTTTTTTTTAAATGAGAAAAGAAAATTCTTCTTGCTGCAGCAAGAAGAATTGCCGAATTCAAGACTTGTTCTATATGTGGAAGGAGTTCGTAAGACAGAGAAGACAGGAAGTACTGCAAGCTTTGGCTAAGGGGCTCTGCGTTTTGTGTTCTTGAGGTATTTGGGCGTGAAGAATGTGTATCAAACTTAATATGTTTTATTTTGTTCTTAATCATAGAACTAGATGCCTTGTTTTGAGGACTGCATCAGAGTAAACCACACACAGGCGTTATTTCTCTCCTTGGTCATAGAATATTTGGAAAATCTGATACTAAGTTAATTGTAATGCAGCCCTAAAAACAAAAACTGGCTCAAAAAAATGAGTTCACATAAGTAGTGCTGTGTGGGCTGGCAAAAAAGAAAGGAAGGAATAGCAGATTGTACTATCTATTATTGAGAAAAATTCTGGGCTAACCCAAGTCATAAACACTGCAGTATTCAATGTTTCCGGATAAGAACTCGTCACAAAATGATGTTATTTCAGAAAACGCTATAAAAAACACATCAAAAGAAGATAAGTGGATTGCACACAGAGCCGAGAAATCCATGATACCGCAAAAGACTATTCCGCCCGTACAGGTTAGCAGAAGGCTTCAGCCACTTGGGGGAGCTCAAATCTCACTTCCCTCAGTTATTACTCCACCCGCAAAGAGGTTGATAGCGGACATTGGATTGGTCAAGTCCAAGAACACAGTTTAGGGCACTGTGCTAGGGCCTGGAACTTTCTCTATGGTGAAGTAGAGGGTAAATGCGGTTCCTGGTGGTAAATTTCTTGTTGGGTTCTCATATTGTAGGGTTTTCTTTGGTTGGCTTTTTAGGAAAACTGGTTTCCCCGTACAGCTGGGGTGATTAAAGAGGGCTCTTCCTCTTTAATCAGAGACAGATGTGCTCTGTCGCCCCCTGGAAGGTCTTGGGGGAACAATGGATGATTTCTAAGACTAAGAAAACCTTTTCTTTCTTTCCTTTCTTTAATTGCAATTTGGCTGGAATTGTCTTTTCTCTCCACCAGAGCCAAACAATGGGGATAACTGCAGGCCAGGTAACATCTCTGGGCAATGAGACAGAACTGATTGTCCTGTGCTGGGAATTAGTTTCAAGGGCAAAGGAGGGCTCATCTCAGAAAAGAAAGAGCTTCTCTGTAGAGAATTTTGTGCTGGTAGTGCCAGCATTTGTGGACAGGAGAGTGTATTCACAATCCAAGGGTTTTGTTTTCCTTTTTATCTCCTTTTTCTCAATCTGGACTGAGATAAATCTTAATAATGGCATGGATTTTGGATCACTAGAAGTGTCTGATAAACCAGAGCTATGAAATTCATCACTAAACAGATAAAGAGGGGTGAAAGTCCTCTCTCCTTCTTGTTACCTCTCTCCCTCCCTTCATTCATTCCTTCAAGCTAGAAAGTACGTGGGAGAAGACTTCCTTCCTCCCTCCCTCCCTCCCTTCCTTCCTTCTTTCCTTTCTCCCTTCCCTTTGTTCATTCATTCTTCTTTTCCTTTTTGATGTGGTTCCATCTAAGATGTATCAATAATTGCTTTTCCTCTTTAAAATAGATTTTTAGCTATATAAGTGGTTCCTGAATACATTCTCCGTTCAAAAACCTAGAAAGCTAGGGCTTCCCTGGTGGCGCAGTGGTTGAGAGTCCGCCTGCCAATGCAGGGGACATGGGTTCGTGCCCCGGTCTGGGAGGATCCCACGTGCCGTGGAGCGGCTGGGCCCGTGGGCCATGGCTCATGGCCGCTGAGCCTGCGCGTCCGGAGCCTGCGCGTCCGGAGCCTGTGCTCAGCAACGGGAGAGGCCACAGCGGTGAGAGGCCCGCGTACCATAAAAAACAAAAACAAACAAACAAACAAAACCTAGAAAGCTAAAGCTGCTGTGAAGTCCTCTTGGAGCACCACCCCACTACCCCAATGCCATACCCCAAGCATTGTTATTAAAGGAGGCCTATAGCCAGATTGCCTTGGCTTAAGTTTAACTCTACCAGTTAACTGGCTGTGCAACTTTAGGCAAGTTGCTCAACCTGTCTGTGCCTAAGTTTCCTTATCTGGAGAATGGAAATGTTATTAATTTCCATTCTCCAGATAACCTATCTCACAGGATGGTTTTAAGGATAAAATGTAATAATTTATGTAAAACACTTAAACACCATATCATATTTAATAAGCTCTTAAAAATGTTTGTTATTATTACCCTGCTTTCCACTTGCGATGTGTACTTTTCCCCAGTTCCTGGAGGAAACCACTATTATGAGTTTTCAGAATATTGTTTTATTATCATGTGTGTGTGTGTTTAACAAATGGTGTCATATTATACATGTTATTCTGTAGTTTACCTTTTTAAATTAGCAATTATGTTTTGTGATTTATCCATGTTGATTCAAATAGATCTAGTATACTCCTTTTAACTGCTATATAATATACTATTGTGAATCTAATTTACTTAGCTATTTCCTGGTTGATGGACAGTTAAAATGTTACTAATTTTTATCTATTATAGACAGTGCTGCACTGAACCTTCATATAGATGTCTGTGCCATATTGTGATAGAAATCTATGTGTGGAACTTATGAGTTGTAGGGAATGTACAAACTGGTTGAACCAATTTATATTTCCACTAGTAATATCTGAAAGTACTCAATTCCTCAAAACCTTGCAAAAGCTCAATAAGAAAATCAACCATTTTTGGCAATCTAATGGAGAGAAATACCGTCATTATTGTTTTAATTTGTATTTCCATGGTTACTAGTGAGACTGAGCGTCCTTTCATATGTTTATTGGCCATTTGTATTCTCTCTTCTGTGAATCGTCTGTTCATAACCTCTGTTTGCATTTCTATTATATTTTTAGTCTTTTTCTTATTAATCTGTAAGATAATCTTTTAAGTATGTGGCAAATACTTTCTCCTAAAGAGTGAGAAAGGGTGAAAGGTGAGAATCAAGGATTGCTCGAAAGAGCACCTTCATGTACAAGTGGTAAGTCTGGAGCATGGAATGGAACAGGACTCGCTTTAAAAATACATTTTTGGGACTTCCCTGGTGGTGCAGTGGTTGAGAATCCGCCTGCCAATGCAGGGGACACGGGTTCGAGCTCTGGTCTGGGAAGATCCCACATGCCATGGAGCAACTAAGCCTGTGTGCTACAACTACTGAGCCTGCACTCTAGAGCCTGTGAGCCATAACTACTGAGCCCTCATACCACAACTGCGGAAGCCTGTGCACCTAGAGCCTGTGCTCCGCAACAAGAGAAGCCACTGCAATGAGAAGCCTGCACACCTCAACGAAGAGTAGCCCCCGCTCACCACAACTAGAGAAAGCCCGTGCGCAGCATCAAAGACCCAATGCAGCCAAAAAAACAAAAAAAACCATTTTTGTCTTGCAGTCCAATGGAAAGAGACATAATGAAAACGATGTCATCAGACAAACAGTGTAATCCTACATGTTGTAGAGGAGGAATGAGACCAACTTTGGCACAGGCAGAAGTTTGGGGGAAAATCCCCCCCAAAAATCTGACTCTAACTGAAAGAAATAGGGATTCCTTAGGAGGAAATGGAAATGGAGCACAAGAGTAAGGAATTAGGTTGTGCTGCTGCAGAAAAAGAGGTAGAGAAAGCAGTATTTTTGTTGGCCTGAAAGAAAGCTAGAAAGCCCATGGGACAAGACATATTGCTTTTTCCTACACCACTAAAGCCTTGAGAAATGTTACCAGTGGTAACTCCAGCTCAGAAATACATTGATGGAAGGATTCTCCAGCTAGTACAAATGTGGTAGCAGAAGGAAACATTAACCTAGGAAGTAGGATTGTTAGGACTAAAAAATTTTAGACTCCAGAGTCTAAAAGAGCAGCATCTTTGGCATAGATGATATCATAGGACCTGAAACAAACAAACATATGGCATCTGGTGGGAGACAGAGAAACAGACATGAGCAGGAAATTGGAACTATGGGAAAAATACACTGGGTGCTTGGAGATGTCTCTTGTAAATGGGCAAGAACTGTTATAAGAGAGAAGAACCTGTACTCTTAGATGGGGTTCAAACTCATTCCAGCATTTGGGCACCAGGAATAAGGGAATAAATATGAAAGCAACTTAAGAAATTTTCAATATGCAGAAGGAACACCAATAAGAAGAGAATCCTAGAAAGCACTGGGGATTGGTGGAACCCTCTGCAAATTTCTGAGTCATGCAATAAAAAGGACAGTTTACAGGAGTGACGGATTTTTCAATAAAATTTGGAATTTAGTATCACAATTAATCTCTTGATTGCATTTCTTCTGGGTTTAAGGTCATGGGGGGTGATGGAATGGACTCTGAAAAATTGCATGGATTATCCTGTCAATGCCTTTTTCTCTTTTCCCTTTTCCTCTTTAGAATGTATCTGTGTTAGTCTTACAGTAAATATGCATTTGAGCATTATTCATTCCTCAGCTGACACACCTGCTGCCTTTGATTAGATTATTTCCATGTCTTTGGAAGCAGGGCCTTCCTTAAGGAAACTGTGATATTCTTCAACTTCTGACTCCTGACCTACAGATTTATCTATAGCCACACCCTACTTTTTCTTTCCAGATTTCCCCATCAAGTGGTACTGTGACTGTTTCCTTAAAAGTTTCCCCTCTGTTCCAAACCTAAAAGACATAGCAATGGGGAAAAAAATCCAAACAATAACTAGATGTTTTCATGGGCCAGAAATGGAAACACTCGGCAGTAAGCCGGGACTGCAGCATAGGCCTGCTGGGCTATAGTTCCAGAAATAGACAGAGTTAGGAGGGTGACTACTGCAGTGGAATGAAAACCAAAGTGGTCCACATGTGGTAGGGCACCAGGGCCAGCATCACCGTGTAAAAGCCAAGGCTAGGTAGGCCTACCATGACCATGAAAGGAGGTGGAAACAGCTCTGATCACTGCTTGAATCTGTGGCTTTATAAAGCTGAGTTCCTGTGGGGGGCAGGAGGAAGTAGAGCAAGCCCAGCAGCAGGACTTGTTTAGCTCAGTAACTGGATCTAAAATAGCCCCATCATTCTGCACTTGGAGCTGTCCCTCCAGTGTAAGACCTGGTTCTGGACTTGGGTGGTGGGTCTCCCTGCGGGCTGAGTGGAGGCAACCACATAATTTATACATAGAGAGGCGTGGTCACAGAGAGAGAACATAAGACAAAATAACAACAAACCCAGTTCCACCTAAGATTAGCCTACCAACCCAAATATAAATTCACCATTATGAAAACTACCACTAAAAAAGTGAGTCAGCAGACTAATCAGATGGATTGACTCCTACTGAAATGCAAACATATGGAATGATTTAAAAATATTAGGTTCCAGATCTTCAAAGAGATAAAGAACAAGAAATGACAAAACAGGAATAGGCAGATCTGAGTAAAGAACGGATAGAGTCCAAATAAAAAACAATTAGAAATTGTGAGAATGAAAATAAATTTAATGAAATTAAAAGTTTAATAGGGCAAACACTATACTAGACACAGTAAAAGAGCATTCTAGTGAACTGGAATTAAATAATATTATAAATATTACATTTCCCCCCTTCCTCTGACAGTCTTGTACATGAAGGTGCTCTTTATTTTTCTTTTAATTAAAATTTTTTAAAAAATAAATTTATTTTTGGCTGTGTTTTGTCTTCATTGCTGCGCATGGGCTTTCTCTAGTTGCAGCGAGAGGTGACTACTCTTCGTTGCAGTGCATGGACTTCTCATTGTGGTGGCTTCTCTTGTTGCAGAGTACTGGCTCTAGGCGCGTGGGCTTCAGTAGTTGTGGCACGCAGACTCAGTAGTTGTAGCTCTCGGGCTCTAGAGCACAGGCTCAGTAGTTGTGGCTCACAGGCTTAGTTGCTCTGCAGCATGTGGTACCTTTCCGGACCAGGGCTCAAACCTGTGTGCCCTGCATTGGCAGGCGGATTCTTAACCACTGCACCACCAGGGAAGTCCGAAGGTGCTCTTTAGAGCGATCTTTGATTCTCACTTTTCTCCTTTCTCACCCTATGTGTTCTTCCTACACAACCTGTTTTCTCCTATGGCTTCAATTTCCTTCCATATCCTAAAGGCATGAAAATGGTAGTTGCAAGAATAATTGTGCAATTATGTATAACTGCAAGCGTGGCCGATGGTACTTGGATCACTGTAGCCTTTATTATTGAATAGTTTGCTAGAATAGTAAAGCTATTTTTCAGCCAATATAAAATATCTCACTTTCCACAGATCGGCTTCCAAAGTTTCTCCTAACTTCTCTGCCACCGGCACTATGATGAATAAGCTGCAGAGGCTCTAAGTATTCAGATGACATATAAGTTATCGAATTATTCTGACAGCTCACTTTCTCTTTACCAGTGTATTCCCTTCATAAAATTGATTTAGAATTTTAAAAATTGCCTGTAAGACTCTATTCTTAACTGACAGGAAGGTCTTAATATGCATCAACTTGAATGAGTCGCAGTTTTGGGGACTTCTAGGCTGTAACCAATAATCTGATGACTAGGATGAGGAAGGTGTGGGAGATGCTTCTGGTTTCCTTCCCAATCTTCCTACTCCCTTCTTCTTTGCTAACAGAGCCCTAATTTCATTCAGGGTGGCAATGTGCTCAGTCTTAAGCAAGCAGAATTCCCAAGTAGAACCCACAGTCCAAGAGGCCAGTTTTGACAATCCTGCTCTCTGCTTTGCCAGCCTCCCTCACCCTTCCTTGGGGATGACCATATGACCCAGTTCTAATAAATAAGATGTAAAAGGAAGTCTACTAAGAAGAGGAGCCATGTGGTTGCTGCTGCTCCTACCTCTTTCCTCCTGCCTTGAAATTAATGTTTGAGAAATGTGACAGCCATCTTGAGAATGAGGGCCAGCCCAAGAGAATCATAGAAATACCAGCCCTGTTGCATTGAGCTGGGCGAGTGCCAGCAGTACCTATCATTGGACATTTTGTCATATAAGGAAAATTAGCTTTTATCAACGTACTTTAAGCCATATGCATTTCTAATTGATACAGTATGGAAATAAAATAGTTGGCTCCTTTAATCAATATTTTGAAAGACTAAAGTGACTAGGTCAATTCTAGGCTAAAGTAAAAGAAATACATGTTAACTGACCTGCACTAGATAAGAACATAGACTTAAAGAAAAGAGAATAGGAAATATTTCCTTCACAACTCTTGTTAGAAGAGTTTTTCCATGAATATGCCAATCAATTTAAATATTTGAACCCCTATGATATCTAGATTGAGTTAAGTGAGTTTCTTAGCTGTTCAAACCACTGTATTTTACAGAAATGGGAGTAGCATATATAAGGACTAGAGAATCGAATGTGAGCTGAGGGGGAATGTGTTGGCCATCTTTCTAGCCACTTATTACTGTCATCTATTGCCTTGCTTATTATTTTCATTTTGAAATAATTTCAAGTTTACAGAAATGTTGCGAGATTAGTACAAGGTACTTTCATATACCCTTTACTCAGTTTCACTAATTGTTAACATTTTCCCATATTTGCTTTATCATTCTCTCTGTTTATTTTTTATTTATTTATTTTTTGGAGGAAAATGTATTTTATTTTTTTTAACGGAAAGGCATTTTATTTTAAATATAGCAGTGTGTACATGTCAATCCCAAATTCCCAGTCTATCCCTCCCCTCCACCCTTCCCCGCTGGTAACCATAAATTCGTTCTCTAAGTCTGTGAGCATCCTCTCTGTTTAGAAAGGTAGATATAGGTGTAAATATTTTTTTCTGAGCTATTTGAGAATAAACTGTAGACCAGATGTTACTTTACCCCTAAAGTGTTCAGTGTATATTTCTAAAAAAGATGGAAATTCTTTTACATAACCATAGTACAATTATCAAAATCAGGAAATAACATTGATAGAATATTATTATCTAATAATAATATGGACCTTATTCTAATTTTGGCAGTTATTCCAATAATGAGATAAATAGATAGATATATCTGTCTTTTGGTCCAGGATCAATTCAGGATTGCATATTGTTTTTAGTTGTCATGAACCTCCTAATTTTATAATTAAAAACATGCATGTGTCTATTTTCTTAGATGACTGTATATAGCAATCATAAAATAAGAAATGCCATACTGAGTCATACCCACTCTCAGTCAAGCTCATTATGTTGGTGGCAATGGATGGAGATGATTTGCAAGAGTATGGTTATTGTCCTTAGTTTAAGTTTTAAATTTGCACTGAAGGACTTCCCTGGTGGCACAGTGGTTAAGAATCCGCCTGCCAATGCAGGGGACATGGGTTCGATCCCTGGTCCGGAAAGATCCCACATGCTCTGGAGCAGGTAAGCCCGTGTGCCACAACCACTGAACCTGCGCTCTAGAGCCTGTGAGCCACAATTACTGAGCCCGCGTGCCACAACCACTGAAGCCCGCACACCTAGAGCCTGTGCTCCACAACAAGAGAAGCCACCACAATGAGAAGCCCGCATACCACAATGAAGAGTAGCCCCCACTCGCCACAACTAGAGAAAGCCCATGTGCAGCAACGAAGACCCAATGCAGCCCAAAAAAGAAAAATTTGCACTGAAGTTTTAAACATATGTAGTTAAAGAGTCAAATAGGGCTTCCCTGGTGGTGCAGTGGTTGACAGTCCGCTTGCCGATGCAGGGGACACGGGTTCGTGCCCCGGTTCGGGAAGATCCCACATGCCGCAGAGCGGCTGGGCCTGTGAGCCATGGCCGCTGAGCCTGCGTGTCTGGAGCCTGTGCTCCACAATGGGAGAGGCCACAACAGTGAGAGGCCCGCCTACCGCAAAAAAAAAAAAAAAAAAAAAAGAGTCAAATAATTCCAGGGACTTACCTGGCGACCCAGTGGTTGAGACTTAGACTTCCAATGCAGGGGTTACAGGTTCTATCCCTGGTTGGGGAGATAAGATCCTACATGCTTCATGACCAAAAAACCAAAACATAAAACAGAAGCAATATTGTAACAAATTTAATAAAGACTTAAAAAAAAAATGGTTCACATTAAAAAAAAAATGTAAAGAAAAAGAGTCAAATAATTCCAAAATGTTTCTTATGAGAAAAAAAATAGCAGCCTCTACCTTGACTTTTTTATTTTCTCCATTTCTCGTTTCTCAGAAGCAAATATGTTAAAATATCTTAGCTGATTCTTTTGATATTTACCTTCATGTACCTAAATAACACGCTTATATTACTATATAATTTTAGGGGATCTTATACAAAATCTATTGATTTCCTGCTGTGGAAGATGCTATGGCAGATGAGAACATACCCTTCCCATATATCTGACCTCCTAATACAGTCATACCATAATTTTGTTTAGATGAATATTTGGAGTTATTGTTTTTATTGCTATAAAGTGCTACTGATAGCTGATATTATATGACAACTTTTCCTTTTCTGCCCAAATTTGCTTTCCTTGGACTTAATAATTATCTTACTTTTTGTATTTGCTTATTTTTCTGTGTATATATCACTAATTCAAGGCCAAATTCCTCTAGCTGTCTAAATCTCTTTTTATTATATTCAGCTGTATTATGTCTTTTAACAATTTATCTTCTTGACAAAACCTCTCCCAGAGCTCTCTGACTTTCTTCAATGTGAACGAGTTGCCCCTCTCTATCTGGGGACCATTGTCATCAGGCATCTCTCTTTATTGTCATTCTGAGGATTCTCATACCCTTTCTCCTTTGTTGCATCCCCATTTCCTCTATTTCATGTCTTTTTCTTTTTTCTTTCTGTTTTCTGGCACTGTCAGTTTTTGAGATTTTTGACAGTTTTAATGTGTAAATTGAATCATGTCTTTGTCGTCTCCACTGCTGGCTTTAGATTCAGCTTTCCTTGTAATTTTCAAAGACTCGAGATACAACACATGCTACAACATGGATGAACCTTGAGGACATTATTCTAATGAAATAAACCAGTCACAAAAGAACAAATATCCTGTGATTCCACTTATATAAAATACCTAGAGTAGTCAAATTCATTGATATTTTATGGAAAGTAAAATGGTGGTTGCCATGAGCTGGGGAGAGGGATGGAACCTGTGCCCCCTGCAGTAGAAGTGTGGAGCGCTAACCACTGGACTGCCAGGGTATTCCCCAACAATGTGAATTTTTTTAATGCCACTAAAGTGTACACTTAAAAATGCTTAAGATAGAGCAAGATGGGGGATAGGAAGACTTCTATCATTCTCTCCCTTATGGACACACCAACTCAACAACACTACCTGGACCAATTCCCTTTGTGAGAGATCCAGAAATCAATTCAGAGGACTCTACTACCAAGGCAAGAGCAAAACCAGCTGTACTGAAGCTGGTAGGAGAATTTGAGGCTCCATTTTGCCATAATCCCTCCCTTTGGTACAGTGCTACGTGACTGGGAGTAAACCCCCAGCTCCCAGCTTCTCCCTGGAGAAGGAAAGAAAGGATTAGACTGAACGTCCAACATTCTGACCATGTACTGTTTTCTTCCTTGCCTGAATCTGAGTGCTGGTACGGAAAGACCCTATGTTGGGGGCCATTAAAAACAAATGCAGCTCTTTGGATTAACATGCAAGCACTCACCATAGCCTTTCCTCCTGGCTCAGTACTGAGTTAGAGGATGAAAAAAATCTGAAATCTCAGCTTCTCCCTGGGGAGGGAAAGTGGTGGGCCATACATCAAAGATTCCAATTTTTTTGTAGTGCTGTCTGAGAGACTGATATCTGTCTCACCCACCTCAGAGCACTGGTGGGACTGGCATAATCTAGACTCCCGAAGGTCCTTGAGAACAAGGGCAAAGGCTTGGATTAGTACACAGTCACCCACCAGAGCTCCTCAAAGCAGAGTGAGCAGAAGAAAAGTCCCAAATACCAGCTTCTCCCTTGGCAGGTAAAGGATTAACAAAATGGCAATATCAAGTCCTAATCTATTGATAGTTACTTTAAATGTAAATGGATTAAATTCTCCAATCAAAAGACAGAGAGTGGCTGAATGGGTAAAAAGACAAGATCTAACTATATGCTGTGTACAAGAGACACACTTTAGATTTAAAGATACACATGGACTGAAAGTGAAGAGTAGACAAAGATATTCCATGCAAGTGGTAACCAAAAGAGAGCAGGAGTGGTCAGAATTACATCAGACAAGATATACTTTGTCAAAACTGTCACAAGAGGCTAAGAAGGACATTACATGATGCAAGGGTCAATTCATGAAGAAGATGCAACAATATAAATACGTATATATCCAACATTACAGCACCTAAATATATAAAGCAAACATTGACAGAACTGAAGGGAGAAATAGACAGCAATACAATAACAGTAGGAGATTTTAATACAACACTTTCAATAATAGATAGAACATCCAGACAGAAACCTGTAAGGAAACACTGGACTTGGACTATACTTTAGACCAAATGGCCCTAACAGACATATATAGAAATTTAACCCAACAGCCACAGGATATACATTCTCCTCAAGCACACACAGAACATTCTCCAGGACCAATCATATGTTGGGCCAAAAAGCAAAGATACCCCTGCTACATTCCAAGTTATAGGTGACAGTTTTGCTAATTGGTCTGCACATAATTCAGGCCACTTTTTCTCAGCTTCCAATAGCAAGTTCGTCAGTGTTCTTCAAGCCTTCACTAATTATCCCCTTGAAATCCTTCCATATTTTGCCTGCCACTGAATCCCAAAACCAATGCCATATATTTTAGGTTTTTATTAGGGCAACATCCTACTTCTAGGTACCAAATTCTGGTTTGGTCCCCTATTGATATGTAACAAACTACCTCAAAACTTAGTGGCTTAAAATGACAACTATTTTATTATCTCTCATTGCTCTGTGTGTTGATTGGGAACGCCTGGGCAGTTCTTCTACTGGCATTTTTTGTGGTCTTTCTCATGGCTGCAGTCAGATGGTAACTGGAATCCTTGGGCAGCTGGGGCTCCCTCTCTGTGTAGTCTCAGACTCTTTTCTTCATGTGACCTCTCTATATCATCTTTCTAGTAGGGTAGCTGGACTTTTTCTTTTTCTTTCTTTCTTTCTTTCTTTCTTTCTTTCTTTCTTTCTTTCTTTCTTTCTTTCTTTCTTTCTGCTGCTCTGGGTCTTTGTTGTGGTGTGTGGGCTTAGTTGTGGTATGTGGGATCTTAGTTCCCCAACCGGGGATTGAACCCGGGACCCTCACATTGGGAGCATGGAGTCTTAACCACTGGACTGCCAGGGAAATCCCTGAACTTCTTATATGGGGTTTCTTGACTTCCCAAACTGAATGTTCCAAGAGAGAGAAAAGAGAAGCAGTCAATCCTCCTAAAGGCTAGAATTAGTATTGTGTCACTTCTGGCACATTTTATTGGAAATCTGGAGTTAGTGTAGGAGGGGACTATAAAGAAGGCATGGGGCTTCCCTGGTGGCGCAGTGGTTGAGAGTCCGCCTGCTGATGCAGGGGACACGGGTTTGCGCCCCAGTTAGGGAAGATCCCACATGCCGTGGAGTGGCTGGGCCCATGAGCCACGGCCGCTGAGCCTGCGCATCTGGAGCCTGTGCTCCGCAACGGGAGAGGCCACAGTGAGAGGCCCGCGTACCACAAAAAAAAAAAAAAAAGAAAGAAAGAAGGCATGGATACCATAGGCATGCACTTTGGCGGGTGTCTTTGAACACTAGCTACCACATAGTGTTTTGGTGAGATATTTTCTATTTGAAAACAGCAAGAATGGGGTACTATTCCTTAATGAAAGACATGATTGTATTATGTTTTGCTCTAGTTCAGCTAGGAACCTTCCTACATATATTTAAGTGTGTGTGTGTGTGTGTGTGTGTGTGTAGATAGATATTTGAAAATTTGAAAATGCATGTAGTCACTGCTTTATGACAGATAATTTAGAGAACATTAACATTTTGTTAGGTGAAATGATATGGGGGAGAATGTGACATAATAAACACTTGACTGGAAGCCAAGGAATTCCTCATCTAAGCTAAGAATTACGACAATACAGTAGTGTGACCTTGGACAAGCTCAAACTTTTCTGGATCTTAGTCTCATCTGTAAGAACTCTTTCATGTTGGAAAGGGACTTTTCACTGATCTATACTGACATTAGACTAATGTTTTAGGACTATTTTAGGACTAATCATCTGTTGTACTCTTACATCTCTCAAGATTGAGCTGAAGTAGTACAGCCTCTGGGATGCCTTCACCCAAATTAAATCACAACCTTTGTAGAGTGATGTGAAGTTCTCAGAGTTATAGCAGCCAAATTATGCAAAAAAGTTTCAGATGTTGTATTCATAGAACAAGTGATTTGCTAAATCAAACAGCAATTCAAAGTATTTAGCAATGGGCTGAAAACATCAACTTTGTCATTTTTAGTTTCTGTTTTCCATCATGAATATGAAAAATAGGTGAATTTCTCTATGTAGATGCCTCTTTTTATAGTTGCTTAAATTCATGTAATCATATCTTTTTTAGTCAGGGTAGACTAACTGCTAAAACAAACAATCCCAACATTTCAGTGGCTTAACATAATAAAAGTTTGGTTTTTGCTCATGCAGTAATTCAACATAGGTGTTCCTGGACAAATAGTTCCTAGGCAGCTCTCTTCTTTCAGTCCTTATGTTCTTGGGGGCTCCTTCATTCTATTGGCAGGTGAGGTGAGAGAGAGAGAGAGGATTGCGCATGAGAGATCTTTGTGTTCTTTTTCTCTGCCTGCATTCCGTTGGCCAGAACTCAATCACATAGCTCCTCATAACTGCAGGGGAGGCTGGGAAATGTAGTTTTGCTATGAGCCCAGAAAAGAGAAAGATTAGATCGCTATGTGTTAGTTGGTGAGCAGCTAGCACCCTCTGTGCCAGTGTCCATCTTTCGTTATATTTTACTCCATAGACCTCTGACATTTATTTATCTGTATGTGCTTTCTATTTTTTACCTTAATATTAGAGACATGTGAGTAGAGGGAATAGAGAGAGAAGTGTTTGGATGGGTTTCAAAGGATCTTCTACTGTATCAATGAACCTTTGTGTTTATGGTAGAGTGACTGGGGTTATGGCCTCAGGGTGGGTTGAGGAGAAGGAGACTTCTTGGTGAATAGTTTCTCTGATTCACTAAATGCTCCTTTAGAAAAAAAGTCTTAGTTTAAAACTGATAATTCATTACCAGCTAAAACGCTGCTTTCCAGTAATTCCTTTAATTCCCAGTGCATTAAAATCCAAAGTGATTGGCAGATTGTAGTCTGAAGAACAGAAAAAAAATAAATTTCACTGTTTGCATGATTTTGCTCTTTTTTTTTTTTTTCACGGTACGCGGGCCTCTCACTATTTGTGGCCTCTCCTGTTGTGGAGCACAGGCTCCGGACGCGCAGGCTCAGCGGCCATGGCTCACGGGCCCAGCCGCTCCGCGGCATGTGGGATCTTCTCGGACTGGGGCACGAACCCGTGTCCCCTGCATCGGCAGGTGGACTCTCAACCACTGCGCCACCAGGGAAGCCCCGATTTTGCATCTTGATAGCTCCGTTGGGTCCCTTCTGTTTTCACCCTAAATAGCCAGAGGCCTTAGAAACACAGAACTGCTCATTTTCTCGCCCACTAGAGGTGGTGCCAGCCAGTACTTTCTTTGATGATTGGGCTTCCTGAGGCTCACACAGTCGGATTTGTGAAGCGCAAGCAAGGTATTTCAGTAACGGGGCAACATTCACTTCCAAGGAGGGGAAATGTCAGCCATGTTGCTAGTTCATGTCAACATAGGTCAGTGGAAAGATAGTCTCCCTGACCATGTGCAGAAGGCTGTGTCCTTTTTTTGGCTAGCTCTCCACATCTGTCACTAATATAAATGAATCTTAGTAGAACATGTTGAAGATGAAAAAGACAAAAAGGAGACAGCATATTTTTTGTTGTCTTTATGTTAAACAGTGTCTTGTTTCTAGAAATGCTTTAAATTTGAAAACTGACTAAGCGGGAGTTGTTTGGGATGGAGAGGGTACAGAAAATGTCAAAATTTAACTGCCGTCCTCAAGTCTACCAGTGACTGCAGACTAGATTACAAAAACAGAGTTGAATGGGGTCTTTTTCAAGCTTACAATGAGTCTGTTTTAGTCTCACTGATATTTTTGCCAAAGATTTTTTTCCTTGCATTCTAATTAGATCCTTCTCTGATTTAGCCTTACTTAATCTTCTACTTTGAAAACTCTTATCAAATATCGCCTAATGGTTGCATTTAGAATGAAAAAATAAGGAAATTTATTGCTGTTATCAACATAAAACTAATGCCTACTACTAACTAGCTAGTTTGGGGGCAAGTTACTGAAATTCTCCAGGACTTACTTTTTCTACCTCTGATACATGATGATTCTGAACTAAATATTCTCCGAGGTTCCTTTCAGTTGTAATGATCTGGGGCATTTCCGAATCTTCTGAGGTGAGAAGGAATATGGTGGCTTATATTTTTCAGAGGGCCCAATTAATAGTTCCCCAGTTCTCTAACCAGATTCTGTACAAACCGAAAGAAGGCGGGAGGCCAAAACGTCACTCTATTCTGAGGGAGGACTTCTGTCCTCTGTGGGTAGCTCAGTCCCAGTAGGAAAAAGGAAAGCTGATCTGCACATGCCCAGTTTATTCACCTCAGATTTACTCATCAGACAAATCACTTCTGTATCCCAGAGATGGAGACAGGAAGGGACAGAGAGAAGCCAGGAGCAGAATGCAGTAGACTTCCACTGCCTTGGAAAGCAGCATCAGGAATGGAAGAATCATTTCCTGCTAATGATATGTTAGAGCAGAAGATACAAACTGGGAGATATATATCGGTAACTGTGGGTCTGATCATGGAGGCTCTTGAAATAAAAGGCAATAGGGAGTCACTGTAGGTACTTGAGAAGGAGCAAGCTGAAAACAATTTAAAGAAAAGCACAACTCAGTAATAAATTAAAAAAAAAAGTTTGGAGAGCAAAGAGGGACTGGATGTTAGAAAAGGAAAGAAGTAATTAAGTCTTAGGCATTTTGTTTTTGGAAGACATACTTCAAGAATGAAAAAGAAATAGAGGAACAGGGTTATCCTGTGTTGATCCAGAGGATAGAGTTATATAATCTAGAGTGGAAGTTACGCTAATATTGAAAACTTTGGTTCAGTGTAAGGAAGAGGTCAGGATTAGAGGTGTTGAAATGTGTATTAGGCTCTCAGTCAGGTTTTTCATAGGGAAAAAGTCACCACTGTGAGTCACGTCTGGTCTACTTTCATGTTTTCTTTGACTTCAGGCAGTGTTTTAAAACATTTGAATAAGCAGTTAATATTTAGTAATTTAAAAAAGTCATCAAAAGTCTGGATTTCAGGTTCTTCTTGAACTAGCACTACTGGACCTACCTGAAGACAACAGTTGGACAGAGCTCTGTAAGGTCTTCCCCATGTAGACAAGGCGTGTGCTTTACTGTTTGCCACAGTCCTCACCATTCCTTATTGTATGGCATCTATTTTTCTCATTACCTGCCTGGTCCCTATGTAGGCATTTGACTTTTCCACAATTGTTGTATTGGGAATTTCTACACTGAGAAGGAAAATGAATTCAATAGCTCTTGACTCACAGCTTCTCTGATTCCAAGTTCTTTGGACATTTATGTATAACTTAATCTCGTTTTAAATAAGACGAGTTTCCTTCTGTGATGTATTATTTTCATGATCATTTTTTCATCTCATTATTTTTCATTGTTCTGGTAATATTTTTTTTGGCTTTAGAGAAACTATGTGAGGTTTTCAACTGGCATTAAGCGTAAAAATGGTGAACAGGATCTGTAGATAGGCCTAAGCCCACGCAAGTAGGGACGTGGCCAAATTAGCTAGAGGCACTACTTCTCCCTCGCAGTGCTCCATCACTGAGAATGGGGGCTCCCCTGAATACTTGCTGTAGGTGCATTGTCCCAGCTTGCCCTCCCAAGTCACTATTTAACAGGGCCTCACAGCACCCTACATGGTTCCTGGTTGGCCTATTGGACTGCTAAGCATGGATTAATTTTTGAGAAGTGATTCCAAAGCCATGACAGAGTGGTTATATAGTCCGTAGTCAGCACAAAGAAACCTGATCCACGAGGAAGTAGATAAGGCAGGGAATGATTCTAGAGAAGCTAGGAAGAGGATGCAAAGGATGTCAGGGGATAGAAACAAGGGGAGGCCAGATGGTCAAGGGGGCATCAGTAGGGCAGAGGAGGGACTGGCAGGAGAGGGACAGAGCAAAGTGTGGGTGCATTAAAGAGTGGGTGCAGGAGAAACTTTGTCAAGTAGGGATTCTGATTACTGTTGTCACCTTTACGGATAATTTGGTACTGGGCTGGAGGTGGGTTAATTTTGTGTTTGCCTCATCTCGTTGACTGACCATGGCTTGTATCTCATTTCTTTATAAGTATTGACAGAGAGCTGATAAATTGATGAACACTTGATATCATGACAAAAGGAAAAGAAACCCTAGTTACTAAGGGATATGTATATTAATAATGATAAAACCACTACAATACAACATATATATGCAGCACTTTACCTCATAGGGTGGCTCTTCACTCACAGATGTTGCCCCATCTCTGGGATATGTCCCAGAAAATGAAATAGAGTATATACCCTTGGGTATCACCAAACTAAAGCCCATGATCTGTCCCAAGGCTCATGCTACAATAAAGCCTCTTTTTCTTCCATGACATAAATATCAAATATCAGAGCCATATGTCAACCTGTTACTTCCCTTTAATAATTTTTTTTTAATAAATATTATGTTGATGTTAGAGAAGAACTGGATTGTCAAACCTGCATCTTTATTTATTTATTTGTTTATTTTTTGGCCACACCATGCGGCATGTGGGACATTAATTCCCCGGCGGGAATCAAACCCGTGCCCCCTGCACTGGAAGTGTGGAATCTTAACTACTGGACCACCAGGGAAGTCCCCCTGCTTTAATAATTTATATCAACCACAAACATTTAACTAAATGTAAATTCCAACATATGATAATTGACAAGTTTGCAGTATGTTAGAGTTTATCTAGTGATTGCATGTGTACGCCTTTTAAAATTCCTCATAACACCGTGATGACACATGACTTCCAATCATAAATTGCATGCTCCTGCCACTGTACTGTACTGCCTTTCTGCTGCTCTTAGCAGTTCCTGGGTTTTGCTAAAATGCATTTTCTGTAAGCCCTTCCATATAGCAAATCACCACAAAATGGATTGTGTACTCCCCAAAGAATAATGTTATAATTGAGGGTTGCCTTCTTCACTTAAAACATGAAATACCATATTAAATAAATCAAAGATTAACTACAGTATTTCCTCTTTAAAAGATAATAAAATTAAGTCCTATAAAATGGAAAGGAACGTCTATATGTGTTGATTACACAAGGGCTCAAATATAGCATAGTTTATATAAAGTTTGGAAAAATTCTAGCTCTCCTTTATCATAAATACCACCCACCTAAAGTGAATATTCTGGTTAAAATAACCATCAATTAAGTGTGCAGGACAGACCTATGTATTTTAATGAAACAGAGTACAAAAATATTCAATGACAGGGTTTTAGGTTCTACATTACAACTAACCTTTCAGACACCAACACTTGTGTAGTTTTAGTTTAGCATCAAAGATGAAAATCCATAATTATCTGAATAGATTATTAAAAATACTCATATGTTTGTGTGAGGCTGAATTTGTTCATATCCTTTAACCATAAAAACAAATTAAATGTATAAACAGACATGAAAATCCAACAATCTTCTCAAAAGACCGACAAGAATGCAACTTGCAAAAATGTAAAATGAAAAGAGATCCACTCTTCTCACTACACTATTTTATTTTGGAAATAGTTATTTTTATAAAAATATACTATTTCTTTTGACATGTAATGGGTTATTAATATTATTCTAAATGAATAAATAAATATTTTTTAAAACTTAAAAAATGTAACCATCAGTTAAACATTTACTTAGTAATTATTTTCCTGTCATTTTAGACTTAGGAGAACTTTTGTGGTATTATTTTTATGATCTGCATCTTTCAAAAGTTGGGCAGAACAGATGGTTGTTGCATTCTGTTGCAGGTTGGGGTCTCTGGGAAGCAGACTCGAAGATGGAGTTTGGCATACAGGATGTTTTTTATGGAAAGGCATTGGGATCAATGCCCTGTGGAAGGGTGGAGGAGGGAGGCAAAGGGAGAAGGAGAGCTGACCTAAGAGCTGCGTTGGCACACCCCACAGGGGGCTGTGGAGTGAAAATGGCTCATCAGAGTTTTACTGTGTTAGGGTAAATTATGGCTGCCAGATAAAATACAGGACACACAGTTAGATTTGAATTTCAGATTCAAATTCGAATGGGACATACTTCTACTAAAAGATTATTCATTGTTTATCTGAAATTCAAATTTAGCTGGCTGTATTGTATTTTCATCTGCTACAGCTGGCAGTGCGAGCCAAAATGGGCAGGCTTTTATATCCCTGCCCGTTATTGCATGTGGATCACTTAGGGGATGGTGTGACCCTAAGCACCCCTGGGAATGGCATTACTCTCTGCTACTGAAGCAGTCCCTAAAAGGGCTGGCATCTAAGGGCTGTCTGCTGACACCACTCCCAGCAGCTGGGGCAACAAGTCCTTTCTTCTTTTTTTTTTTTTTTGCGGTACGCGGGCCTCATACTGTCGTGGCCTCTCCCGCTGCGGAGCACAGGCTCCGGACGCGCAGGCCCACCGGCCATGGCTCACGGGCCCAGCCGCTCCGCGGCATGTGGGACTTTCCCGGCCCGGGGCACGAACCCGTGTCCCCTGCATCGGCAGGCAGACTCTAAACCACTGCGCCACCAGGGAAGCCCAACAAGTCCTTTCTTAAGTGGCATCTGGGCAGCCCAGCTCCATGTCAGTTGCACTACAGGCCGACCTCCGAGATGTTGTGATTAGGTTTTAGATCACCGCAATAAAGCGAATGTTACAGTAAAGCGAGTCGCACGAAGTTTTTGGTTTCGAGTGCTGCTACATCTATGTAAATTACAAAATGTTAAACAAAATTACAAAATGTTAAAAAGCACTAAAGCCCTCCCAGAACATTTAATTTTAACAGATATTACGGTGTACCTTTCAAAATAAAATGTAAAAATACAGGCATACCTCGGAGATTGTGGTTTCGGTTCCAGACCACCACAACAAAGCGAGGATTGCAGTAAAGCCAGTCACATGAAATATTTGGCTTCCCGGTGCATATAAAAGTGATGTTTACACTACACTTCAGTCTATTAAGTGTACAAAAGCACTATGTCAAAAAAAAAAAAACCACCCAACAAAATACACAACTTAATTAAAAAATACTTTATTGCTAAAAAAATGCTAACCATCATACGAACCTTCAGTGAGTGGAAATCTTTTTGCTCGTGGAGACTTTTGCCTCGTGCTGATGGCTGCTGAATAATCAGGATGGTGGATGCTGAAGGCTGGGCTGGCTGTGGCAGTTTCTTAAAATAAGGCAATAATGAAGTGTGCCACATCGATGATCTCTTCTTTTCACGAGCAATTTCTCTGTAGCGTGCAGTGCTGTTTGATGGTATTTTACCCACAGTGGAAATTCTTTCAAAATTGGAGTCAATCCTCTCAAATCCTGCTACTGCTTTATCAACTAAGTTTATGTAATATTCTAAATCCTTTGTTGTCATTTCAACAATCTTCACAGCACCTTCACCAGGAGTAGATTCCATCTCAAGAAACCACTTTCTTTGCTCATCCATAAGAAACAACTTTTCATCCATTAAAGTTTTATCAGGAGATTGCAGCAATTCAGTCACATCTTTAGACTCCACTTCTAATTCTAGTTCTCTTGCTGTTTCCACCACATCTGCAATTACTTCTTCCAGTGGAGTCTTGAACCCCTCAAAGTCATCCTTACAGGTTATAATCAACTTCTTCCAAACCCCTGTTAATGTTAATATTTTGACCTCTTCCCAGGAATCGCCAATATTCTTAATAACATCTAGAATGGTGAATCTCTTCCAGAAGGATTTCAACTGACTTTGCCTAGATCCATCAGAGGAATCATTGTCTCTAGCAGCTATGGCCTTGTATTTCTCAAATAGTAAGACTTGAAAGTTTAAATTACTCCCTGATCCATGGGTTGCAGAATGGATATTGTGTTAGCAGGTATGAAAACAACATTAATCTGTAACATTGTACATCCCCATAAGAGCTCTTGGTGACTAGGTACATTGCCAATGAGCTGTAAGGAATCTTTTTTATCTGAGCAGTAGGTCTCAACGGTGGGCCTAAAATATTCAGTAAACCGTGTTGTAAACAGATGTGCTGTCATCCTTTGTTCTCCCATTTAGAGAGCACAAGCAGAGTAGATTTAGGATAATTCTTAAGGGACCTAGGATCTTTAGAATGGTAAATGGGCATTGGCTTCAGTTAAAGTCGCCAGCTGCATTAACCTCTAAAAAGAGAGACAGCCTGTCTTTTGAAGCCAAGCATTGACTTCTCCTCTCTAGCTATGAAAGTGCTAGATGGCATATTCTTCCAATATAAAGCTGTTTCATCTACATTGAAAATCTGTGGTTTAGTGTAGCCACCTTCATTAATTATCTTAGTTAGATCTTCTGGATAACTTGCTGCAGCTTCTACATCAGCACTTTAAAAAAATATATATATATTTATTTATTTAGGGCTGTGTTGGGTCTTTGTTGCTGCACATGGGCTTTCTTTGTGGCTAGTGGGGGCTACTCTTTGTTGAGGTGTATGGGCTTCTCATTATGGTGACTTCTCTTGTTGTGGAGCACAGGCTCTAGGTGTGTGGGCTTCAGTAGTTGTGGCACATGGGCTCAGTAGTTGTGGCTCACGGGCTCTAGAACACAGGCTTGGTAGTTGTGGCACATGGGCTTAGTTGCTCCAAGGCATGCGGGATCTTCCCAGACCAGGACTTGAACCCGTGTCCCTTGCATTGGCTGGGGGCTTCTTAACCACTGCGCCACCAGGGAAGTCCCTACATCAGCACTTGCTGCTTCACCTTGCACTTTTATGTTAGGGAGATGTCTTCTTCCCATCTTATGAACCAACCTCTGCTTGCTTCAAACTCTTCTTCTGCAGCTTTCTTACATCTCTCAGCTTTCACAGAATTGAAGCGAGTAAGAGCCTCTCTTACTTAAAAATGGCACTGATAACTTGCTTGATGCAGAGTTGCCACAAACTTTCAATTTGTAAAAAAATGCCACATCTGTGAAGCACAATAAAGCAAAGCGCAGTAAAATGAGGTATGCCTGTATCTTGTTGCTAGTGTTGTTGTTTTTAACATTTTGCTGTAGGAAACAGAACTACTCCTGGATCATGTCCAATTCATTTATAGGGCTTGCGCATCACAGTTTGGTGTAATTTTCATCATATTTTCTATTTGGTGATCAATATTGTTTTGTTGGCATTTTAAAATAAAGTTGTTTTGTTCAAGGACAGTCAACTCCACAGTCTGTTCCCATGTTGGTGTGGAGTGTGTGTGTGTGTGTGTGTGTGTGTGTGTGTGTGTGTTCTCGCCAGCTGTGATATGGATAATAAGCTACGTGTGCCGTGATATTTGAAAGTGGGATGTATAGCTATTTAGATATACAAATAGTTTAGATTAGTTTTTCCGAAACTTACTTGATGATATTGAAATTCTTTTCTTAGTTTTCTTGGTCAGCTTCAAAACATTTTGTTTACAGTTTATCTCAGTTCATCCAAACATTTCATTACATGGAAAAACTTCATGTTTTCTGCAAGGGCATTTTCAGCATGCAATCTATCTCTCAGATAATTTATCAGAATAACAAACACAAAGTCTTAGAATTGGATTCTGGAGAAGGCTAGAGTTTATCTTTTTCTTCTAGAGAAGTGATTGTCTGTCTCTGTCATTTGTTTTCTATCTCCAAGTCATGTCTATATCCATGACATGAATAGTCTAATACCATGACAATCTAACAGGAATAATATAGCTAGTTCAGTTTTGATGTATGTGCTAAAATATAGTAAATGACAAAATTGTGCAAAAGCAAATTATATGATCTAAGGAGCTATGTGTTAGCCGTTCTTTTTGCCTCAGAACAACAAAAGGATAAAAATATTTAATGAATGCTGATCAGGGTTTAAGCTTTCTTTGTTATGTCATTAGAAATCTGAACATGCTAATATGCTGGCAAAAGCTAATATTAATTGATAAAGGTAGATTAATAAATGTTGTTAGTTATAATTATAATTAAACTAAATCGAATAGGTGGCTATGTTGGTTAATTTAAATTTTAGAAAAAATTAAATTCTCTGGTAAGGGAGGATCTTGGCCCTCTCTTGTGGAATGCTATTTCAATGTAAGAAACAAATATCTGGACCATAATTAGGTTTTGTTTTAGAGTTATACAAATAATTGTATAGAATGGCTGTATTCAAAAGTCTCTAATGTGAAGTAAGGAACATAATTCAGAACATTTTGTGCATGAGTCAATGTGTCTGTGGTTTTAAACAGACAAAAATAAAATTTAAAATTCTATTTATAGCCAAGTGCCATGATTTCAAAATGCTTTTGAAGAAAATTTCAGATCGTTTTAAGTGTTTTCTTTTGGGGCTGTGGCCAAATAAATTATACAGCATCAGTGTTTTTCAGCTCCAGTTTCAAACAAAATAAATTTCTAATTAAATGTGGAATGGGTAGAGGATTGAATTTTAGTAATTTTTTGGTGAATTTTATTACTACACTTGATCAATTGACAGGGTTTGTGAGTCATTATGTTGTGGTTGGGAGTTTATTCTTTGGAGTTAGGCAAACATGCTTCCTGACCCAGTCCTGCTTCATATGACCCTGGATAAATTATCTGACTTCTACAAGCCTCAGTTCCCTCCTCAGTCAAAATGGGATAGTGGCTCCTTCATACAACTGCATGAGGATTAAATGAGATCATTCAGGTAAAGTGCTTAACATGGTATCTAGCACATCTTGCAGGTGCTGCATAAATAATCTTTTCTTCCTCCTCCTTCTCTTTGTTATTATTTTTATTATTTTTTGTTATTATTTCCTGTATTCTTTTTTGTTTCTCACCAAATTTGGCACTTCCTAAAACATGATTTAAGATGCTGCAGTTGTTGAATTCTTAGGATATACTGAGGGTATTACAAGAAACTCATTGGATGAGAAAATTGTCCCTTGGAAATATTTGAGACACAAAAGACAAGAGAAGTAGGAGAACAATAGGTATTTTATTTGAATGAATTACCTTCAAAGATCTGTGGCACCTCTCCCCATAGTTATGCTGCCAGGCTATGGAACTGGGCTTAGAGGAACTGATGCTGTTGGGACCTAGACCTCGTAGCTATGTCCTTCTTTATCTTTACATAGCAATGTCAAGTGGAAGACCGGAAATGAATTACATTGCAGACTGACCAGGATTTTTGTAAGTCAATTTTTTAAAAACAAACTATTTACAAAGTACAATGGAAAGTACTGGAAAGCCTGGAAGAGGGGACTCTGAATCCGGTCCCAAGTCACCACAGATTGGTGTGACCTTGGGCAATAAGGTCCGCATCTTTGTTTCTACAACAATGGGTTTGAACTCCTAGATGACTTCACAGGTAACTTCTGTCTCAAATGTTTTCTAATTCTGTATTTTCTTAGATTTTGCAGCAATTGTACTAAGCTAATTTTTTAAGCTTTCCTCGTTCAGGGTTAACTTGTTATAAAAGCAGAAATAGGGAAGAAGACCTTGGGAACAGCGCAGGACTTGAATTCAGGGTTCCAATTCGAGTTCTTGATGTCTTGTTCTGGTGTGTGATCTTGAGAAATCCCTCTACCTAGTGTATCTTAACTCTGCTTCACATTCAATTAAACTGGGAGGAATTGTAAAACACTGATGTTGGGTTCCAGCCTTGAAGATTCTAAATACTCAGCCATCAATAGATTGTTAAAGCTTTCCAGGTGATTAGAATGTGCAGCCAGGATTGAGGATCACTACAAAAACCAGGGGGCCTTAGTGTCCTTGCATCCAAGATGGAGCTCCTAAAAAGAATAGCAATAACTGTCTTCTCTGTGTGACAGAATTGAGGATCTAATAAAATAAAACAGATAAAAGCACTTTGTGATGTGTAAACGCATAGTAATGATTAAAGCAGGCTTTATGAAAGGGTTTAACTATTGTTATGCAAATGCTAGGGATTAGCACTAGTATATTAATTCTGCTGATGGGATTCTAACCTTTTATATAAAATTTACTTGCGGTCTCTAAAAGTAGTTGAGGACTTCCTTCCCCAATTAGTACATGGCAATTTCCTTCTGCAGAAACTCCAAGGGCTGCTCTGTGACCCAGAGAGGGTTTAATAATGACATGTTGCCTCAGTGATTATTCTCAATAAACACAATTCTTCCAAGTTTTGCATAGCATAGATCATCGCCACAAGTCATCACGACATGCTTGTTTATCCCTTTGTACTATAGCTTGTAAGTACACCAAACTGGGATAAACTAGCCGAATGTTTGCATAGTGGGGAGAAAAGTCAGCTGTTTTAAAAATGTATCCTGTTCCTACTTAACCTTTGTTTAACATAATATCCCTTAAGAACTAAATTTTACGTGTCTCCAGTGGTTATCTTTCTTCAGATATTTTCACGCTTTGACACTATGACACATTTTTGTCTGTTCAACTATTCCTTTAGAAATATGTCAGACTTCCCTGGTGGTGCAGTGGTTAAGAATCCTCCTGCCAATGCAGGGGACATGGGTTCGAGCCCTGGTCCGGGAAGATCCCACATTCCGTGGAGCAACTAAGCCCATGCACCACAACTATGAGCCTGCGCTCTAGAGCCCGCGAGCCACAACTACTGAGCCCGTGAGCCACAACTACTGAAGCCTGTGCACCTAGAGCCCGTGCTCTGCAACAAGAGAAGCCACTGCAATGAGAAGCCTGCGCACAGCTGTGAAGAGTAGCTGCCGCTCGCCGCAACTAGAGAAAACCCGCGTGCAGCAACGAAGACCCAACGAGGCCAAAAAAAAAAAAAAAAAAAAAAGAAATATGTCTGTGAGCATTGCAGTTTTGGTAATAAATACTTCTGCTTTGCCCAGTAGTGTTGAGTAAAGTCACACCTTGACTTCTGAAATTGGCCCACTGTGGTCTGTCCCTCAGAATGAGCAGGTGTATTTAACATAGACTTGCAGACTTAGTTTTCATGAACTTCAAGGCTGCCTGTTCGGCTCTGTATACTGGCTGCCTTGCAGCCACTCTTCAGGATTGAGTTTGAGGAACACAAATGCAGGGCACTTATAGTGATGGGCTCCAGGAAGGGCTGTCACTGGGTGTGTTACTCCATCCTCTGACCTGTCATGACTGTAGCTTTCATTCAGCATCTCTCTGCTCACCAGAAAATACATCTTGGCAAAAAAAAAAAAGAAAAGAAAAGAAAAAAAAAAGTCTGGAATCTTTTCTGTATCTGTATTTTTTGGCGAATGATTTCTGACATTTCCCTCCGTTGTCTAAGTCTGGAAATGATCTCGAAATGGAGGAATACTTCTTTCTTTAGGAATCCCTTCAAGTGCTGAATGTTATTAAGAAGTAAGCAATTACTGATTAAACAAATGGTAAAGTTCAGTGAAGAGCTAACTCTTTTGGAGTTAGAGCTATGTATACTGTTGCACGTGTTTTTCTGCTCACAAGCATATTAATGCAGTTGATAAAAAAGTTTAACCTTAAGTCAATATAAATATAAATATATATATATAGTTAAAAATGGTAGGTTGACAAACTAGGGCCTGCAGGCTGCATGATTTTTACATTTTTTAAAGTGTTGTAAAAAAATTACCAAGAATATGCGTCAGAAACCATATGGCACACAAGGTCTAAAATATTTACTATATGACTCTTTAGAGAAAATGTTTGCTGACCCCAGAACAATGTGGAAAGTACAAATAATAGAGCTCACTTATTTTTGGCTTTTACCAAATAGTACGCTGTCTTGTGTTGAGAAGCCGGAGCTGGGGGACTGAACTAAGAACATGCAGATTATGACCCGCTGAAAGGTCGGGGCGGGGTGGGGGCGCACAAGTCACCCACACGGGCAGGCAGGTAGCCCTCTCAGCATCCGAGATCCCACTTTGGTGAAGTGTAATCCGTAGGGTCATTTGGATTGAAGGCACAGTTTCAATACACCCACACAAAGGAAACAGAGTCACAAGATTTATTACTTACAGATCCCAGAAGCTGGGGGTGGGAGGTAATGAGCTGGGGAAAGGGCAGTGACCTCTGTCCCAGGTCACCAGTGAGCAGGAGATAAAGAATGCAGCAAGCAACTATCACGTATAACTGTATAGCACAGGGGACTATATTCAATGTCTTGTAATAACCATAATAGAAAAAAATCTGAAAAAGAATATGTATGTATATACGTATATATGTATAAGTGAATTGCTTTACACCGGAAACATTGTAAGTAAAAAGATTAAAAACTGATTAATTAAAATAAAAAAAAAAGAAAGAAGGTTGGGGCGGAGGTCACTGACTTTTCACGGGCTTAACTCCAAGTAGCTATGTGAAGAGGTGCCCAGGAAAAGCACAATGTGCCCTTAAGGCAGGAATCCTAAAGTCAAGCCCTTATCCAAATTGTTCAGACTCTTGAGTGTGAGCAGGGTTATCATACTGTAAAATGCCTACGCAGCAAGTCAGAGAAACAAAAGTTGTTTTTCTCATCACACTTTTTCCCTTGGAGGCATTAATTTTCACTTGTAAAATCAGTCTTCACAGCCAGTCTAAAAAGAGAATGAAGAACCTCCTCTAGCAGAGTCTGTAACGGAATTCTCTGCTCCCAGCCAGCTCTCTGGATGGAGCTGCCCTGGAATCAGAGCTGCCGCCCTTTGACCCTTGTTTGTGCAGTTGCTCTCACTCCCCCAGACCACTCCTCAGCATCATCGCCATCCACCAATTTGCTGCACACCTTCTTTGACCTTGACTTTTTGGTCAAATGATTTTGCCATTCTAATTGCTGTTGTGAATCTGCTTTGCTACATTGCCCTACTTTTTCACCTGCTTTCATCTTCCAAGGCCCCTCTTCTGTGATCCCTTTCTCTACCTTCTCTCCCAGAATTTCAGCCCTGTTGAGGCAGATGCCTTCCAAATCTTATATTTCTACCCTTTTACTTGCTCTTGTGCAGGCCCAGTTTCCTCACTGGTTTCAAGGCAGGTCCAGTCTGCCCCCTGCAACAAACGAGAGCAAAGAGAGGACTTCTGGTGTCTTCCCTCACCGGCCCAGCTGAACCACTTTGGGAGCAGCACAGCTACCCTTTGTGGACGCTGCTTGCACACACCCTTCCTTGTGTTCAGTTAGTAACCACATAGCGTGCTGTAATTTTCTTCCCATGGGCCTCCTGGCCGCTTGTTTTCACCTACGACTCCAGCAGTTTTTTGCATCAACTAAGTTCACCAGGCCACTCCAATGGTCCCTGATGCTCTTGGGATCCAGCACACATGTCTAACCAGAGCTATTACAGCACCCAAACTTCTGGAACTTTCCTCCCTTCATTCCACTCCAGCTTGCTGAATCCCTCCCTCCTACCTGTGAGTGCCCCTCTACCCAATACACATTTATCAAATGCTGACTCCATCCTGGGTACTATGCTAGGCTCTACAGATCAGGGACGAATGAGACGCAGCTTAAGTCTCAGTGTTTTTTGACAGGGGAAAGATGATATGCACAGACATGAATATAGAGCAAAGCAGTAGATGATGATGGACAAACTTTCTAAATATTATAAGCACAGAGGGGACTATTTAGAACTAGACTCTCTAACAATAAACATTCCAAGCTACCTAATGAGACTATTACTAAATCAAACAAGTTAACTGCTTAAAGAATATTTGATTCTGTTCTTAACCTCCCCTTAAATATACGGTTTAAGGGCCAAACTTCTAATACATTCTTTTCTGAGTGATTTACTCCTTCTCTGACTCACTGTCTCATTTACTAATACATTATCCAGGCTCTGGTCGAGTCTGTAAACATTAAAGTTCTGTAAATAAATGCAGTTTTTGGATTACAGTGCAAAAGAGAACATCTTTTTTTTTTTTTTTTTTTTTGCAAATACTTCTGCTCCTTACTAGAAATGGAATTCAGTCCTTATTCTGTTTCCCAAGTGCATGGGATTGTGGCTGCTGACTGGTTGGTATGCAGGTGGACTGGGTAACTCATGGCTTTATTTATTGGAAGAGGCTTTGAGAGGTTGTTACTCAATTGTAAGAGACGCCTTTTAAAGGACTTTGCATCTGGGCATCTTCTGCCTTTCATTTCCTTTTCCCTTCTCATTCCTTGTCCACCTCCTTTGCCCCCAAGCCCTTTTCCAGGATTATATCATTATATCAAACATAAATTGGGAAAACCTAGCCAGGACATGCTTGTCTTGAGGGAGACACCCCCCAGAGCACTGAACTGCAAGTAGGAACTATGGGGAGGTGGGCATGTTCACCAGTTTGCCCCATGTGCCTCCTGCTACTGGTACCTCCGCTGGTCTATTCATTCATGACATATTTTGAGAGACTTCTCTGTGCCACAAACACCACGCTAGCTGCTAGGGACACAAACTGGGCCAAAGGGAAGACTGTGGCTGCCCACATTTGGGGGAGGTGGCATCAATGACAAGTTCACATTAATAAATGTGTGATAACAAATTGATATCCTAGCTCTGATACAAAGAGGAAGAGCTAATATTAGTGTTAGTTCTCTAACAATTCTGAGATCTCTGGTCTCTGTGTGTGTGTGTCTGTCTCGTCTCTCTCTCTGCCCCCTCCCTCTGTTAACTGGGGGTGGAGAAGACAGCTAACAACACCGAGTCCTGTCATTGCTGTGGTGCATTATACCCACATTCTTTCTCTTTATTGTGAGATTCTTGATCCCCCAAAGTAGATGGTATTATCTCCATTTTAAATACACGTAACGGAGAAAGACAACATTGCTACTACTCAGACTGTCATTGGGACGGCGAACAAATGAATGCTTGCATTATGGGAGTTTGGGGGCACAAATATGCCACAGGCCCTAATTTGAAACCATCGTATTTAGTTTCTGCTGATCCACCCAATGCAGGGATTTTATTTTTTTTTTTACAGCAGTGAGAGAAAAATCTTTCTTTCTCTGCACAAGTCAGGACCAGATCTCAAAATCTGCAACGTGCCCTCTCCGATGCACGCCCACCCACCGGCTTGACAAATGCTGGATTTCCCATGATAGCTGCCACACACTCGGTTTCTCATCTCCCTATTTCTTCCCCGCCAGAATTTCTAAATCCTTCCGGAACACGTCCAGTCATCCTTTCTGAACTTTTGAGCTCCATCTGCTTTCCGCAAAGGCCCTGGGCACAAGCCCGGGCGACAGAGGCCCCGGGCGACAGAATCAGGGCGGAGGGCCCAGCTCGGGGGATCCCTGCGCCTTGAGCTCTGCAAGGCCGCAGGGCGTCATCTGGCCAGCGAGCCCGCCACGCGCCAAAGTGCTTCCCAGCCCTCGTTCCCCGCGCTGCCAGCGAACTGAATGAGGAGCAGTGCTATTTTTACCTCCCCGGCTGCAATCCTTTATATATCAATATATTTGCAGGAAGGAAATATAAAGGATTAACAGGGAAATGCTTGGCCTAAGTTTTACCCGAGAAGGTGGCGGTGGGAACAGGAGGGGGTATGTAAGGTCTGGGGTGGTGGAAAAAGCAGGCCGATTTCTCTGGCTGGCTGTTTCCTCCAGATCATTCTGTCCTGGAAATCCCCACACTCTTCTTTCTTCCCCTCTAGCTAATCCCTGGCTGCCAGCTTCCTCTCTCCCCGCCCCCAACTCTTGAGGTGCCACCGTCACCTCTGATGCTGCATCACTCTGCTCCCTTTTTTTCCCTCTCTCCTTTCTCTTCCACAATAAAGCATGCGCAGTGCGTCCCGTGCCAGGCAACAGCATCAGCATCAGGACGCGAAGCCGCGCTCGGGCGCGCTCTCGAGGGCAGGGCGCACGCCCGCGCCGCTCGCTCTCGCTCGCCGCCTCAGCATCCTCAGCCCCAGCGGCAGCCCCCGCAGTCACTGGAGCTGCCGCGCCCGCCGCAGGGAGGGAGGAGCATCTGGGGAGGCTCCAAGTTGGCGGAGCGACTGGGACCCCCGGACTCTTCAGCAGCCACCCCGGGAGGGGCTGAGAGGCGAGCACGGCAGGGGGCGCCGCCCAGCCCCTAGCCCCGAGCTCCGACCACCCTGTCCGCGGCCGCACCATGCGCGCCGAGCCGGCGTGACCGGCTCCGCCCGCAACCTTACCCGCAGCCTAGCCCGGCGCTCTCGCTGGCCACACCGAGCGGCGTCCGGGAGCTATGAGCCATGAAGCCACCCGGCAACAGCTCCGGGCGGCCGCCCGTGGAGGGCTGCAGCCTCCCCCGAGCCTCCAGCTGCTCCCGCGGCGGCCCCGCCGGCCCGGCGCCCATCCGCGCCCCGGCCCGCGCGCCGCCCTGCCGCCTGCTCCTCGCACTTCTCCTGCTGCCTCCACTCGCCGCCTCATCCCGGCCCCGCGCCTGGCGGGCTGCTGCACCCAGCGGTGGGTATGGCCCAGGTGCCCTTTGCATTGCCTTGCCCACGGGGCCCTGCAGAGGAGAGCGAAGGGCACGCGGGTCCGTGCGCTCCGGACACGTCCAGGGCTCGGCCTTTCCGAGCCTCTCTCTGCCTGCCCACCTCTCTCATTCCCAAACCGGCGTTCATTCCAGTTCACTTTTTGAAGTCCATTTTTCTGTTGCATTCACTAAATTACTGCCGGTTCCACTGGAAGGTATTCAGTGGATGCGGGGTCCCTAACTGATCTCTGTGCAACTTAGGGAAACCGGTGGATGGGAAATGCAGCGAGGGAGCAAGTTTTTTCTTGGGTGGTGGAGCCTGAACGTGAGTGCGGGAGGATGTGATGAGAATAGTGGTAACGTGTTTCCTCAAATTGCCTAGTGGGTTTATTCACTGCTGTTGGAATTAAGGCGGGGGAGGGAAACTTCGGGGATATAAACCTTTGGCTTGTAATTTCTCAAAATGCTTGTCATTATAATGAAAAATGAAGATAATATGATGTTCAATACATTGATGATTGGACATCAGTGACCGCAGATAGCTGGTCATCGGCAGGAAAATAAAAAGAAATTGGAAAGCTGCCAGCATCTGCATCTCTCTATGGCAAAAGATTTTTGCTCGTCTCAAAGTTAAAAGAAAAGGGAATTGTCCATTTTGTTAAGTGAATCGGTTAACATTCCGTGTTCATGAGTTCCGCACTCAAGTTATCTGTGGAGCGTTCTTAGCTCTCAGGTGGGATACTCTTAGTCCTAGTCCCATTGAGCTTCTGTAGACTCCCAAGGTGGGGGAGGTGAGGGGCAGAAACCCTGAGCATGTTCGTTTAATGACCCTTCCTTCAAGTCCGTTCCCCCTCAGCCCCACCACCAGACTTAGAAGTATAGATTTAAGACTATAAACAGTACATTGTTGTATAAGCCTTATTGGCTGATAACCTATCCAGGCCATTTCATTGTTGCAATAACTTTCTTTCCTGTGTCTCTACGCCTTACCTGCTTAAAAGTAGAAAACTTTGTTTTTGCAATTAATGGAAAAATGCATTTTAGTGCTTATGTATTTATAGGGTATGTGTGTGTTTGTGTATGTTTGTGTCCCCCCCCTCCCCCCCCAGCTCCGCATTGGAATGAAACTGCAGAAAACAATTTGGGAGTCCTGGCAGATGAAGACAACACATTGCAACAGAATAGCAGCAGTAATAGCAGTTACGGCAATGCAATGCAGAAGGAAATCACACTGCCTTCAAGACTCGTATATTACATCAACCAAGACTTGGAAAGCCCTTACCACGTTCTTGACACGAAGGCAAGACACCAGCAAAAACATAACAAGGTAGGCAGGGTCTGGGTATGCAAAAGTGGCTGCCATGAAGAGTTAGTTGTCCTTTGATTTGATTTTCTGCCAGAATCTGATTTCACAAATGTTACTGCAGTATTTTATTAGGAAACCAATTAATATTACGATAGGGGAGAAACTGGAGGGAATTAACCTGGGATCTACTGGGATAGGGCTGCTGTCTGTCTTTCCTCTCTGACACTAAACTGGAATTGGAATTTTCTTATCGCCTTATAAGTTTAACAGCTGAAATGTTGTCCATTTTTCTTGTAGGTGCATTGAACACTGAACAGTAGTTAAGCGAATACGTTGATGGTCCTGACTTTTATCTGTGAGGCTTTATGTAAGGGTGCAGTATTCTACCTCCCATGACGAAAACTGCTTTCAATCTGCACCCAGAAAATTGCTATAAAAAGCTGTTGGGCTGCCGATTCCCCATCAGTCTTTCACTTAGAAATTGAGTGGTGAAGTTTGAACAACCTCTTTCTTTCTTTAGTTGGTCAGTAGGAAAAAAATACTTTTTTGTTGTTATATTTTCAGTAGGTAAGCAATATGACATTTTAAAAGATTATGGTGAATGTAAACAAACAATTTATATAATATAGAGACCAGTTTTGGTCAGCACAGCCCTTCAAGAGTTTATCTGCATTCACTGTGAGCAGTAACTTTACTTGCAGATTGGTTCAGAAAGTGTCACTGAGTTTTAAAAAGGCATTCAGTGGAAGATGAAGGTGCTTAATATCCAAAGAGTTCAAGGGATCTTTTTTTTCCTGCTTACTAGTCATTATTTGAGTTAATAAAATTTTGGACCCCAAGCAGATGTCCACAATGGGTTATCAGTGCCTCTTTTCTTTATTAGGAGCAGAAAATAGAGTCCGTTTGTTAAATATTTTACTTTGGACTTGTAGGATAGGAAGAAAACTTTCCTCTACCCTTTTAGGTTCTTCTGGCTGGTCCAAGGATTAAATTGACACGAGCCGGATTAACAGGAGAAAATCAAATTTAATCTCGTATGTATGCATGTGAGGGCCAGAGGCCCCACATACCTGAGAGGTTCAGAGACAGAAAGGTAAAATGAGGTGTATATGCCATCCTGAGCTAAGGAATGGCATAGGGGCCTCGGGCTTCCACGGACAGGAGGGTCATTCATAGGACAATAAAAAGAGCAGATGTTTGGTAATTAGATGTTTGCCCTGCCATATAGATGGGGCCACTTAGATAAAATTTATCTCTCGTAATAACTCTTTTCTGGGAAAAATCCTCAATTTAAGTTCTGCTGGGTAGTTAAGGGAGGGGCAGTAGTTTCTCTTGAACCTGCAGGGTCTTGATTGTGCCTTTAGTTCAAAATAATCCTCATGCAAAAGTGGCACATTTGGGGGGAAGCTCGTTCTGAGCCCTTACAGATTATACCTGTTGAGTTGAGAAGAACAGTCATTGTCTAAACATCTAGAATTTAAGGAAAGTATCTATGGTTTGCATCATTGTTTTTATTAGTTTTCTAAAATATGGGTAAGTGGTAACAGTATTTATTCCTATTTTACAAATGGGGAGTTAGAAATTTAAGGCCTTCAGGTGCCTTTCCCAGGATTGTAAAACAGCTGATGTAAAATTCAAGAGGCCTGAATATTTAATATTTACAAGTCAGGCTTCTGAGAAAATGCTTCCTTCATATCGGATGTTATTGGAGAATTTAACTTTGCTTCACGGTGCTGTGAAGAGGCTGCTACCCGCCTTGGCTGAGATGAAGGGATCTCCTTGCTCATGGCCCTTTTCTGATCTGCTCCTATGTAACTTGACGGCTTGACTCCTGGATCCTGTCTACCCGTTTGTCTTGTTGATAGGAGGAGTGGGTAGTGTCTTTAAGGAAGAAGAATCCAAGTTCCTCTTGATAAAGGCATTGAGGCCCATTTTATGGTTTTTCTACTAATTAATAAGATCCTCTATGGTTAAGTGACAAGTTCTCAAATTCCAGTGCCTTTGCATAAGATGCTGGAGGAAGAAAAAACATGGCCTGAAAGCCTATTTTAAAGAATGCTCAAGCCCTCTCGAGTTTGGACTTGAAGGGAACTTTAGTGAAACTTCTCTAATAACTGAGCTGTCGGTGGCTATGGCTAACTCCTGTCTTCTAGTCTAACCTTATTTGATTGCTTTGTTTGGTGGGACTTGGTTTGACTACAGTATATCTGAATTTTTATGATAGTAAGATTGTTAAAACTTTACCCACCACTCATGTAGAGGAATAGATTTCTTAGTAGGGAGCACACACTTGCTGTTGGAATGATTTTACCTCTCCACTTCCACCCTCCATAGTGGTTAGGTTTCTTTTATCTTCAAAAAAAATGTTTATGTAGAAATTATATTTGAAAGCATTTTTCTTCTTTTCTTATTAGTTTGACTCAACAAGTATTTGTTGCACATTTCTCATGTGCAAAGTAGTATGGTGAAGATTCAGAGATAAGAGATAAGGGGTACAAGGATGAACAAGACAAGGTCTGTCCTCCAGGAGACACAAAAATGAGATAAGCAAGATTCTAAAAAGCGCTCTTATACAGGGATAAACAGTGTTCTTCCTGTATGGGTTCCCTGAAACTTCCCTCTGTGTTTCTATGATTTCCCTTGCACTTCTGTTTTGAAGCATCTCTTGAACTAGTTGACAGAAAGTGTTGCATGTGCTTTCTGCTGTATCTTTGGATGACTTGCCTCATCATAGTGATGGGAGATACTTGTCACTTCAGCTACTTTCCAAATGTTTCAGTAAGAGAAAAAGTATGGAAGTTCGTTATTTTTGCCTTTATAAAAGAAGTTTTGATTTTAATATCTGTGTATTAGGTACCTTTCTTTCTCCCCTGATTTCATTGCGCCCAAGCACATTTTAATGAATGCCTTAGAAATGCTGAATCACTGTGCCATTCTCCTGGAATCCTAGATTGGTGGGTAGAGGTGGAGAGGGAAATTCCCAGATATAGGTTATAGGGCAGAACTCCATATTTATTTCGTAAGTATTTAAAGTTGAGCAGGGCTTACTACTTTACAGTTGTGAGAGTTAAGATGTTTATTAACTCTTTCAAAATTGGTAAGTTTAAAAGCAGACTGTGCAAAGCAGGCTGTCATACTAGTGTTTCTGAAAATCTTAAAGTTTTCTTTGTCAAAGATTGTTTAGGAATCTTTTTATCTCCAGATAGGGTTATATATAACTTATTGTCCAAACTGTGACATTTTTTGAGAGTGAAAGTAGGTACGCTTAATAATTATTCCAGGATAATTGGCATAAGCCTAGATGGTCCAGAGCAGACTGGGAACATGGTTATCTCAGATCTAAACAGATCTTAAGATTTTTGGCACTTAACCCAATTCAGGTTTCTTTATAGACAGCTTTGTTTTCTGATGATTTATTGTAATTTTTTTCTTACTAACTAGGAGGTTAATTTACCACCATGTAGAAGTAATAGGGTCTGAAATGGAAACATTTTGTTTTGCTTTGTTATCAACACTTATCTTCTTCACCTGTAGAACTTTTACAAGCATAAATGGAATTTTATGATTACTAAACATAAGCATTTTATCAACCATTAATTCAATATTTGGATAAAATATACATTTAAAAAGAGGCAGAAACAATTTAGATTAATTAATTCATTCGTAGGTAATCCTATGAGATCTATTCCTGAGAATGTTAATGAACCTGTGGAGGAAGAAAAATAATGTTTCTTCTACCCTTCCAGGTTCTGGACTGAGACACACCCTGTAATAAAAGACAGGTTAACAGGAGAAAATTAGAAGTTTAATGACACGTATGCCTCCTGTGTACATGGGAGAGACACAGGAAAACTGAGTAACTTTGAGATGGCCCAGCCATGAGCTTAAATAACTGTCCAGCTAAAGACAAGATGATGGGAGGCTATCAGGAAAAGCACAGTAAATGAGGGTAAGGTTGTTACACAGATTTAAATCGTTGCCTTTTATGCTGATAATGTGTTTCTGGAGATTTCGAGTATCCTCCTCTTTCTGGTACAGAGAGGGAAACACCCTTACAAATGGAGATTTCTTATAAATATAAATTTCTCTTACAGAAGAGTAACTTCTGCTTGGTTTACAGAGCTGCTCCTGTGTCCACTGTTTCTTAAAAATAAGCAGCCGAAAATAATGTTTATGCCAAAGAGGCATATTTTGGGAGAGTATATTCTGCTCCCCTTCAAAACTTTTCCTGAAACTTGCCTTGAGTCAAAAACTACTTGCCTTGAATCCTACTTACTTAGATTCTCTTCTCTTGCAGTTGGGAAGGGATGGGAGAGGTACATTAGGTACAGCACAGGGTCTGGGGAAAGACGAAAGTCATCTCCTTGGACTTGAGATATGGCTCAGTCTTTTGTTACCTTCCCTACTGTGCTGGGGAGTCGGACCTGCTGTATTGAATTAAGAACATACAGATTATGGCCTGCTGAATGAGGGGGCACAAACCACCCACACGGGTCAGCAAGCATCTCCCTCAGCATCCAAGCTTCCACTTTTGGGACGTGAAAACCACTGGGTCGTTTTGACTGAAGACACAGTTTCAATACACCCACACAAAAGAAGTACAGTCACGAGATTTATTATTCACAGATCCCAGAAAAGGTTGGGGGACAATGAACGAGGAGGGGGGGGGAAGGACAGTCCTTTGTCCCAGGTCACCAGGAAGCAGAAGATAGAGAGGGTAGCAAGCATCTATCACTTATAAGGTGGTTGGGTCAGAGGTCGCTAACTTTTCACAGGCTTAATTCTAAGTGATTATTTTAAAAGGCATCTGGGGAAAGCAAAGGGGGACTTATGGTAGGAATCCCAAAGTGCAGTCCTTATCTAAATGTCCAGACTCTAGGTGTGAGCAGGGTTTCCAGTCTGTAAAATGCCTAGGCAGCAACTCAGAAAAACAAAAGTTGTTTTTTTCATCACACCTATTCCCACCGTCCCAGGCTGAAGAGAGAGAAGAGAGACATTTAAGTAAATTTAGATCACGGTGATTATCATTACTTCCTACTCTGCTTCAGGACAAAGCTGGTTCCACGTTACTTGGCCATCCAGAAGCCAGCTGCTCCACTGCTCTCGGTGTGGATCAGCAGAAAGAAATACTGGGTCCTTAGAACTGGTCGTGTGGCAACTATTAGTTTATTTGGTAATATGAACTTTGGTATTGGCCTCAGCGGCCTTCCCAAGTTTTCTAGGTCTTCCTAAGCAGTCATTACAGAATTGTAGTACGTAGAATTCAGGCTTGTAACGGTTTTCCTTGTAATGCCGGGCATATTGTAGGCTGTCAGTAAATATCTGTTGAATGAATTGATGGTTGAACACTCCTATCTATGTTAGAAAGAGTGCAGTGCTTTCTGTGAAATTTCATGTTGTAATCAAATTGACATTCAAAAGCGCCTTAAGTTACTGTTAAGCATTTTTGGCACTGTGACAGAGCGGCAGGAGAGAGAAGTTTGATCTCAAGTTATTCGCACTGCATAAATCACACTTACACGACCTAAAATCATGAGAATACCTGTATTAACGATTCTTAGATTATCCCTCTCAGTGTCACCTACCATTAACATGGGTAATCACAAGCTGACCATGTGGGAGATTTTGTCATTGCTACTGGTTAATTCTCAATGGTGGAGCCCAAGGTGTCCACTCATATAGTTTCCAGTCAATCAGATTTACATCTGTGAGGTGTTCAATTATGTTTGGCAAATACCTGTTTTGAAGCAGGCACTGTGTTAGACCCTGGGAAGAGCGAGGAAGAGTAACACTCAGTCCCTACCTTTGCTCGTGACTTGCTGGGCATCAGAAGGCAGCTGGCGGTGTGTGTGTGGTTCCTGTCAGTGCGTTGCTAGTTGTAGGAACAAAGGGCTGTGGGGACTCAGGAAAGTCAAAGAAAACCTCAGAGAGGAAGAAACAATGGAGCTGGCCCTAAAGAGCAATTAGGAGACAAGTTTTCGGGAGGTGGAAAGAGGGTGGAGGGTGGAGGAGGTAGAGAGGGGCCCACAGTCAGCAGGCAAAGGCTCTGCCCTGCTGGAGACAGTGTGAGTGTGAGAAGGGGAAACCCAAGTGTGGGAAATTTAAAAGAATTGGACATCATTGTTACATTCATGGTCAATTTTTAAAAAGTTCACTTGATTCCTCTAGAAATCCAATACGTGTTTGTCAGATGTAGCAGTTGAGAGTTATAGTTAGTGTCTTCACAAAGGACAAACAGCTAGTAAGGGGCAGACAGAGTCAGGATTCGAACCCAGGTCTTATCCTTTGCAAAAGTCCAGGCTGGAGAGAGACCAGGGTGTGTTGGGTACGGCAGGCAGCAAAGGGGAAAGGCTGTGAAGGGGAAGGCTGTGGAGAGATCAAGGGTTTGGATTTATCTTGTATCAAATGGCTCACCGCCTGATGCGTCCGGAGGTGAGCAAATGGTTGGTTGAGCATGGATTGAGTGCCAATCCTGTGGCTCCTAAGGGAGCTTACCTTCTAGTGGGAGGAGACAGGCCATAACCGCAATAGCGACAGCAGCACAGAGATTTCAGGTATTGACGAGCGCTTGAAGAAGATAAGGTAGCGTACGTGGTGGAGAATGGTGGGTGGGGGGGGTTGCTCTTGAAGAATTGGAAGATTGGGCCTACGGTCTTGGGTGAGAGTAACCTCCCTACTGTGGTTCCTCTTTAGATGGGGTGGGCGCGTGCTGTTTCAGTGGCCCCCACCTGCACTCCTTGTTGCCGAACGCCACCCGTCCTCGTTTCTGTTACTCGCCCAGCTCCTGTAGGCATTTCAGTTTGGACCCTAGTCTTTGATTCTTCTCTCTCACGAAGTCTGGACTATTTTTGATCATTTCACCCAGCTGGATTGATCTGATGGCCGCCATGCTTTCCAGCAGTACGTCGTGCTGTCCAAGGTCTTGCTTTCGCATGCATGTGTCCCTACATAACATTTTCTGCTCTTTCTACTCCTGGGTTGGCTCCTTCCTGCTGACTATATAACTGCTTGTGTCATTCTGTCTTCACTTATTCTCAGGTTTTGTGAACAGATTGGGCCACTATCCTTCTCTCTATAGCCAGTCAAAAAATAACAAGTGCATTATTTGCTCAGTGATTTTGGCTAGGGTTGGTGGCATCATGCAGGCTGAGGGTAAAGACAGGCAGGAAGAGAGCTGTCCTGGCCACCTTGCTCACTTTTCTCAGTGGTGGTGCTATTTTCCCAGCCACCTAAGAGTGAACCTTGGGAGTCATCGTTGACTCTTTTCTCTCCTTCATCTTCTGTCTATAAATAGTCACATATTAAGTCCTGACGTTTCTCCCAAATCCGTCCTTCCCTCCTCCTCTGTATTGTGTTCTTGTCATAGCCTCTTGTCTCTCTCTCTCTTTCTCTGTCAATCCATCAGTCCCACTGCTGACAGATTAATCTTCCTGGAACACTTAGTGCATCACGTGACTCCTTTTATCCACATGCAACAAGCATGATTTCAGCAGATGAATTTTCCTTGTGGAGTAAAGGGGAGAAAGTGAAATGCTCTGGAGGAGAGCTGTTGCCCCTGCCCCCCTTCTGATTACTACCCATTTGCTGGTCCATTCTCCTTTCAGCGTTTTTTCCAGGCCTGTTTACCCAGGTCAGTGCATGGCAGGAGGTAGTTTTATCTGGACAGCTCCATTGATATCCGTCCAGATTCTGGGGCTAGTTATGGAAAACCCTTGTGATCAGTAGCAGTAACCCAAACTGTCAGTAGTGTGTTGTCAGGCTTTTGTTTTAGGTTCAAATATGGTTAAATTCCTGCTTCAGAAGGTCCTTCCTCTCCATCTTTAGGATCTGAGTAATTAATTCTCCTAGAGAATAAGTTCTCTGAATGAAAATATTTTATTCCTCTCAAATATGTATGTAATCATAAAGCTTTATTCACACAGAGTATTAAATTCACAAAGGATGTGGGTATCCATGGTCTTATGAAAGACTCATTCATTCACATCATTCATTCATTCACAATCCACCTAGCATCTGAATTTTGCAATTTTACAAAGGAGTTTTTGTGTTTAGAATTTATATAAATTCAGTACAATTTTAATCAAATCCAATGCTAGGAATTCTATTATAAAAGGGTAGATCCAGTTATTTTAGTTAGAATAATGAGAAGTTAAAAACAATTACGTTCATTCACAGCAAATCAAGATAGTTTTTGCATTTCACAGAGTATGTGAGTGGTGCATCCTCCATCGCTGGGTACCCAGTCTGGACAGAGCCAGACCTGTGAGTTAGCTCCATGCTCCAAATAAGGTTTTGTTATATTGTTGTCTTCTCTGGTTAAAGAGTAGACAGAGGCTACTTTTCCTCATCTGGAACATTACAAATTAGTGAATTCGAAATCTATGTTCAAGTCTGTTGTAAAAGCTGTTTATTTGTCAGCAAGAACTACCTTAATGCTAAATGTTCTCAAAGCTTTCTATTTAGACATGGAATGGATAGAAATTCAAATAAGTCTCCTCTACTGATAGACACTAATTACAGAGAGTTAAGTTCAAACAAACCAATGAACAGAGAAGTGTAACTGGGAGCCTATAACCAGTGACTGTATTGCCCTTTAACTTTGATCTATTATTATAGAGTTGGGGACATTCATCTCTTTCTTATTTGCATGGCAGTGTCCACATGAGGCAGTCATTCTAGCACATTTTAAATCCTAGGTGGGAGGGGGAACAAGATAATCACATGCCCTTGGACCACCTCCTTCTGCCCTCAGTGGGGCTAAAGATTAATTTTAGAAGTCAAATCTAAGCACACCTAGAGGCATATCATACAAAACATTTCAGAGCCATTCATTTTTGAGTATCTACTGAATTCTAATATCTGTTCCAGTGCTTCCTTTCCCTTATTGTGGATGTTCAAAAATTTGCTATATCAAGTTGTAGTCTGGATCACTTAATTGGTTGCTTTGTGCTGTCTTTTAATTGCAAACAGGCTTGTGAATAGCATATACCATAATAGTTAATAGTTGTGTTGCAGATGGCCTCCACTAATGATATAAATCAATCAACACTTAGAGGAGTCTTCCATCCTGCATGTGCCTCCTTGCCCTTTGCTTTTTCAGCTAAGAAGATAGAATGCATTAAACCAACCTGTACTCACTCAACAATACACTGGTAGTAACAAATACAATATTCACTTTGCAGTGAACCTAAACGGTTTTGTTGAGGCATTTTCATATCTATAATCTCACATGGTCCTCACAGCAATAAAACAAGTTTTTTTTATTCTTTTTATTGTGGTAAAATAGATATAACATAAAATTTACCATTTTAACCATTTAAGTGAAATTTTGGTCTTTGCCTCTTAACTGCCTTAACCAAGAGGAGTTCATACACTGACTCGCCTTCTCTTATAAATCATGGCTAAAAATAGTTAGTGAACTCTTGTTAATTACTATGGTCTGTCCTGTACAATGTAGTGGACTTTCATCTCTGTAGAATGTTCAGACCGTAGTTAGAGGCATTTATCACTCCTGGGCAGCATAAAAGCAATCACTTGTTCCCTTCAGAACCAGTGGGACATTGGGATGATGCTGTCTTGTTATTTTTTGGCTTTGCAACAGTGCATGAAACATTTTTTTGGAAATAGTTAACTATTTTTGTTTCTCTTTCTAAAGAAATATATCTGTATTTTTTTTATTCTTTTATTTGGGACATTAATCCTTTTAAGATCTGGTGATGCACTTTAGGATTATTACCTGAATAGTATATTTATAAACTATCCTGTCTGTTTATCAGATCTTACATTGTTTTTCCATTTTAGTTTTCTAGAATTTCTGGCTTTCCCCTGACATGTTTTTAACACCCTAATGTGTTAAAAGTTTGGGAACTTATTTGATTAATTTGTGTGAAACACTTCTTTGTTGTGTAACATTTAAAAATCTTGGTTCTTTCACAGAGAGCACAATCCCTCCCTTGATACCCAGACTACATATCCAGCTATTTATCTTGTATCTCCACTTGGATATCTAATAGGCAACTCACACTTAATACATCCAAAACAGAACTTTTTTTTTTTTTTTTTTGCGGTAAACGGGCCTCTCACTGCTGTGGCCTCTCCCGTTGCGGAGCACAGGCTCCGGACGCGCAGGCTCAGCGGCCATGGCTCACGGGCGCAGCCGCTCCGCGGCATGTGGGATCCTCCCAGACCGGGGCAAGAACCCGTGTCCCCTGCATCGGCAGGCGGACTCTCAACCACTGCGCCACCAGGGAAGCCCCAAAACAGAACTTTTGATTATAATATCTCCTACCCCAACCTGCTCCTTCCACGTTCTTCCCATTTGAGTAAATAGAAGATCCTTCTTCCAGCTAAGCTCAAGAGACTCAACCCTTCTATTTCTTTTAAGCATCACCCCAAGCCATGAAATCTTGTTGGTTCTCCCTTCAGAGCTGTTCAGAATCTGACCATTTCTCACTGTCTCCATTGCTGCCAACCTGGTCTAATCTACCATTACCTCTCGCTTGTATTATTAAAATATCTTCCTACCTCTTATCCCTGCTTTTGTCCTATTCCTGTCAGTCTGGCTCTAGTTTGTTTTACACATTTCAGGCAAAGTGATTCTTTTAAATACTAACTGTGATCATGCCACTCTTCAGCTCAATAACCTGCAAGAGCTTCCTTCCCATCTCAGTCAGAGTGACTTTTCTTTTTCTTTTTTTTTTTTTTTTTTGCGGTACGCGGGCCTCTCTCTGTTGTGGCCTCTCCTGTCGCGGAGCACAGGCTCCGGACGCACAGGCTCAGCGGCCATGGCTCACGGGCCCAGCCGCTCCGCGGCATGTGGGATCCTCCCGGACCGGGGCACGAACCCGTGTCCCCTGCATCGGCAGGCGGACTCTCAACCACTGCGCCACCAGGGAAGCCCCAGAGTGACTTTTTTTCTCTCCTAATCATAATGTAGTCACTGACGAAAACTAAACTACTGCTAGTTGTTAACTTGATAGCAGGAAGTGCTCTTTATGTTTGTGTGTTTAAACACACAACGTAGGAAAACTAATAAGATTTAAACATCACTTTCACTCATGGCTTAAAAATATTATAAAAAATAGGTTTACCTACTTTGTCCCATTCACATTTTAATTAAAATTTTTTGATTTTTCCTATTTTCAAACCATAGACCATACAATTAAAATGGAGTATTTTTTTATTGTAACAATAAAACACAAAACAAGAATAACACCCAAACATATTTGTTGACCTTGTGACAAGTTCAGGATTACCTTGTACTGTGCAAAAATGTTTTTGATGTGTCAATAGCTTGTCAAATGATTATACTTTATTATTTATTTGAGAAAAGATAGATGATGCTTCTGAGGTCAGCAGACAGTGGGCTGAATAAGAGAAGGGTTATAGCTGTTGTAGCAGTGCCACAGTTTTTACTTGCATGAAGAGCAGTGCTTTCTTTGCTAGCTGGGGAAATTGCTTGAGGCCAAAGAAGACAAGCTTCATAGTGTGGACAGGAGTCTTCACAGAATTTTTGGAGGGAGCTCTTAATATCAGAGCTAAAGGAAACATTGTACTGTAACCATTGGATTTCACGGGGAGTGGATGATCACAGAAAGGTGGGTATAAGCTGGAGCTCTGAGAAGAAAATTGCTCAAAAGGAGTATTTGGAGATGTTTTGCTGGAAGCTGAGATTTGCTATTTGTTAGATGAATAAAACAAATCTTATTTGTTTTAAATAATGTTTAAGAGAAAGATGAGTAGTTCAGTTTTTGCATGTTAATTCATTTTTATTGTGGTAAAATAGATATAACATAAAATTTACCATTTCAACCATTTAAGTGTACATTTCTGGGTATTAAGTATATTCACATTATTGTGCAGCTATCACCACCGTCCATCTCCAGAATGCTTTTCATCTTCTCCAACTGAAACTGTACCTATTAAATATTTATTCCCCATTCCTCCCTCTCCCTGGCTTCTGGCAACCAACATTTTATTTGTTGTCTCTGTGAATTTGACTATCTTAGATACCTAATATAACTAGAATCAGAAAGTATTTGTCTTTTCTTAACTGGCTTATTTCACTTAGCATAGTGGCTTCAGGATTCATCCATGTTGTAGCATGTATCAAAATTTCTTTCCTTTTTAAGGCTGAATAATATTCCATTTTATGTACATGCCACATTTTGTTTACCCATTCATTTGTTGACGGATACTTGGGCTGTTCCACCTTTGGCTATTATGAATAATGCTGCTATGAACATGGATATATAAAATCTGTTTGAGTCTCTGCATTCAGTTCTTTTGGGTATATACCCAGAAGTGGAATTGCTGGATTATATGGTAATTCTATTCTTAATATTTTGAGGAATGACCATAACATTTTCCATAGTAGCTGCATTATTTTACATTCCCACCAGCAATGCACAAGAGTTCCAATTACTCCACATTCATATCAACACTTTTTTTTTTTTTAATAACAGCCATCCTAGTGGATGTGAAATAGTATCTTATTATGGTTTTGATTTGCATTTTTCTGATGGTTAGTGACATTGAACTCCTTTTCATTTGCTTTATGGCCATTCGTATATCTTTCTTGGAGACATGTCCATTCAATTCTTTCCCCATTTGAAAATCAGGTTGTTTATTTTCTAGTTGAGTTTTAGGAGTTCTTTATATATTCTGAATATCAGTCCCTATCAGATATGTTTTTCTCTTATTCTGTGAGTTGATATTTTACTCTTAAAATTTAGTTCTGAATTTTTTTTTTTTTTTTTTTGTGATATGCGGGCCTCTCACTGTTGTGGCCTCTCCTGTTGCGGGGCACAGGCTCCGGACGCGCAGGCTCAGCAGCCATGGCTCACGGGCCCAGCCGCTCCGCAGCATGTGGGATCTTCCCGGACCAGGGCACGAACCCGTGTCCCCTGCATCGGCAGGCGGACTCTCAACCACTGCGCCACCAGGGAAGCCCAGTTCTGAATTTTGATGAAGTTCAACTTATCTATTTTTTTCTTCTGTTGCCTGTGCTTTTGGTGTCATAGCCAAGAAATCATTGCAAAATCCAGTGTCATTAAGCTTTTCCCCTATATTTTCTTCTAAGAGTTCTATAGTTTTAAGGCTTATGTTTAAGCGCTTGATTCACTTTTAATTAATTTTTGTATATGGTGTAAGGGTCCAGCTTCATTTATTTTTTCATGTGGATATCCAGTTTTTCTTCCATCACCATTTGTTGAAAAGACTGTCCTTTTCCTGTTGAATGGTCTTGGCACCCTCACTGAAAATCATTTGACCATATATGTGAGGGTTTATTTCTGGGCTCTTTAGTCCATTGGTCTTTATGTCTATCTTTATATCACTATCATACTGTTTTGATTACTGTATCTTGGTAGTAAAATTTGAAATCAGGAAGTGTGAGACCTCCACCTTTGTTCTTTTCCAAGATTGTTTTGACTATTCAGGGTCCCTTGAGATTCCATATGAATTTTAGGATGGATTTTTCAATTCATGCAAAAATATCATTGGGATTTTAATTGAGGGATTGCACTGAATCTGTAGATTGCTTTGGGTAGTACTGACATCTTCCAGTCCATGAATATGGGGTGTCTTTCCATTTATTTGTGTTTAATTTCTTTTATCAATGTTTTAGAGTTTCAGAGTTCAAGTCTTTCACCTACTTGGTTAAGTTTATTCCTAAGTACTTTTTCTTTTTGATGCTATTGTAAATAGAATTGCTGTCTTTATTTCCTTTTACGATTTTGCATTGTTAGTGTATAAAAATGAAACTAAGTTTTCCGTGTTGCTTTTTATATCCTTCAACTTTGCTGAATTCATTTATTAGTTCTAATAGGATGTTTTTTTAGTGGAATCTTTATATAAGATCCTGTCATCTATAAACCGTGATAATTTTATGTCTTTCCTCCCCCCACCCCCCCAGTTTTCATGCCTTTTCTTTCTTTTTCTTGACTAATTGTTCCGGCTAGGACTTCCAGTACTATGTTGAGTAGAAGTGGCAAAAGTGGGCATGTTTGTCTTGTTCCTGGTCTTAGACGAAAAGCTTTCAGTTTTTCTTAATTGAGTATGATGTTAGCTGTGGGTTTTTCTTATGTGGCTTTTATTATGTTGAGGTAGTTTCTTTCTAGTGCATGTTTTATCTCACAGGTTCCTTTAAAAGGGTACCAGAATATGTATGACTAGAATAATGAATTGGTTGCATATTAAGTGGGCAATTTTGGACAAGTCATTTACTCTCTGGATTTAACTTTCTTCATTTCAGAAATAATTAGATTGGGTTGATTTGGGGAATCTCAAACTTTTGTGTGCATGGGAACTACCTGGGGAGGTTGTTGAAAACATTTTGAGTTAGTAGGTCTGTATGGGGTCCAGTGGTTTGCATTTTTATATCTCAGGCTATTTTGATGTGGGTGAGTTTGTTCTCTCCAACCCTTTATTGATCCTAAAATTCTGTGAAATATCCTCCAATGAGAGGTGACTGGGCGTTCATAAGAGGCAATGAAATACGTACACTGGTGGTTGAATTAGGGATTGTTTATTATCACAAGCAATGCCTGCATTTTTGGAGTAGCAGCTTCCTGAGATTCTGGCATGTTGGAAAAAGACTAGGAATTATAAAGTGTAGACTCATTATTTGAAAGTGTGAGAAGAATAGCTGGCTCCAGAAGTAGTTGGTGTGAGGTGATTCAGGGAGGAAAGAGCTTTTGGGAAATAGAGGCAGAAGAGGGCCTAGGGAACAATTTTCCACAGAGAGGTTGCTAGTGGGGTCATAGTGCCCTTTGATTTATTAGCAAGAAGTCCTTGGTGGGATGGTTTCTGGTGGGGGAATTCCAAAGAACAGTGTTGGGAATCAGAGGGAAGAAATGTTACAGTAGGTGAAAAACTGATGACCAATGTGCATATATAAACATGCACAGCCTCATGGGTAAAATTAGTGTAAATATTTGTGCAAAATTAGTAGCTGCTTTACTATATTTATTTACATGGTCAAAGAATTCAGAGTTCATAAAAAATAAAATGAAAAGTGTAAGTCTCTCTCTCATCATTCCCCGAAGGAATAAAAAAGCTTTTATTTTTAGCTCTCTTAATGTTAAATAATTTATCTGCACTATTTTTAGATCCATCAATCTAAGACATCTTTTGTCTGCCTGTTACGAAATGTGAAGAATATATTATACTGTGTTGTGTTCCTTCCTTTCTTCCCTCTATCTCTTGATTTTCATTTCTTATATATTTTAACTTTTCTGGTAGTTTTAGCAGGAATGTACAGTTAAAACAGACTTGGAGAGGGAGGGCATAGGTTTAGAATTATATGGTAATTTGCTGTCTTCTATGTCTGGGGAGACCCAGAAGGACAGCTCAAACACATGTACCTCCCTTTGATGAGCTGCTAAGAGCTGCTGTCAGCATATAAGGCCATGGAAGTGAGGGATGGAGAGAAATTTTGTGAAGGAAAAAAATTGCATTATTTCTTCTCTATTATTATTATTATTATTATTTTTTTCGGAAACCAACTGAACTTGTATTGACACCAACTACACGACTCTTCTTAGTAGCCTTATGGGAATGGATAAAGTGGCTTGACCCAAGATAACACTGATTAGACTTAGCAATGTTATGTTTAAATAAAACCAACCGAATTTTCCCCGAGGTGGCTTACATTTCATAATGGGTCACAAACTAATACTAAAAATAAAACATTTAAAAATTTGATCCAAGCCCCTTCTATCCTCCCACACTTGAAAGGGACCTTATGAACACCAATTTCCCAATCCTAGCATCACTAGCTTACAAACCTTAGGGTTAAAAACTCCCTCCTCATATACCCAATGTTCAATTTCCATCAGTTTCAATATACACTAGTGTAAATACCATGACTATTTTGCATGAAGTTAAGTATTCTACAGGTCAGTCACGGGACTGAACCAGGAGCTCCCACCTTTTATGGGAACTTCAGTGGTACCATCGAGGCCAAGGCAATTTAATTTAGGTTAACCAGGATTTGTTTCAATTTGTAAGAGAAACATCTTGCAACAGGTTTATTCAATTCTCTTAAAAAATGGTGGCATTCCTTTACTTTCCGCCTTTTGGCAGCAGCAGTTACATATGGAATAGCACATTAAGTCTAAAAACGTGGGCCCTAGTCAACTTTATTTTTCGGCATTATGATCATGATAAAGGATCACGACATCCTTCACATTTCCAAGGAAAACCCAATTTAAAGTTTGTCCTTGCCAAACTCCATAAAACAGCCACTTTAGAGTAAACCAGCAGAGCATTGCCTCACCCCAATAAAGCTGTAGGTTTCATCACATGCACCAACAAATCTACATGGCTAGTTTCTGCACTCCTCTTTTACAGAATTTTACATCTATTGTTACCAGACAGCATTTTAAACACGGACATATCAACTGCCTAATAAAGCAAAAAACAAAGGCATTTTTCCCTCATTAGAAACAAGACACACCATCACTTAAAATCTTCAAACATTATTGCACTTTACCTTTCAGAATTTGACAATGCATTCAATGAAGCAATCTGCAGACAACTAGTTTTAACAGACAGATTAAAAACCACTTTTAAGCAGACGTGGAAGTCCTAAACTGTTTATTAGGTAAGAATTTTACAAACATTACTTATATTAGCGGTAGCGGTGGAGCTGGAGAGTATGGTGCCTTCTCCAGGCTGCGCGGCGAGAACCACCGATCATGTGGTGGAACTTGTGGCCCTTGCCGAGGCCGCGGCTCTTCCTACCTGCAGACGTCAGCCCCCGCATCTCCCTGTGCTTGTGGACTGGTTTGGTGGTCCACTGGGTGTCAGGGTTTCTTCTGATAGCTTTATGGAAGGGATCAATGAGGATAACCTCAAAAAGTTTGTACGTAGAATCTTCACCCACCCAGTAAGTATTCAGGACCCTCAGGGCCGCACAGTGGCGTCCCGCTCGCTCCTCGGCAACAGACTGAAGGCTCCGGGCAAACTTGAGCTGGTTGACGCCATGGTGGATGGGCTTGCCGTAGGTGCGCCCTTCGGGACCGGGCGTTTGCGGCCTCCGCGGTGCACGCGAACGCGATGTATCACATAACCTTGCTTGGCCTTGTAGCCCAGCCTGCGCACCTTGTCGGGCCGGGTGGGGCGCAGGGCCCGGTGCAGCGCCGAGAGCTGGCGGTACTGCCAGCAGCGCACCCTGAGCAGAAAGCGCATCACGTCCGACTGCTTCTTCCTCCATAGCTCCTGGATGTACTTGTAAGCGCCCATCTCGGCTCACCTGATGGCTGCCGCCAAACGGAAAGGCTCTATTATATTTTAAAGGTGAGAAGGGACCAGAGGATGAAGTATCTATTAGAATTTTGTTCCGGTTATAGTGGGAAACCACTGATGAGTTTTAAACAAGGCAATCACATTACATGATTTATATTTTAAGAAGATCATTCTGGCAGCTTTGTAGATGGACTGCAGAGGGGCAAGAGTGGCAGCAAGGGGACCAGTTAAGAGATGCTCACAGTTGTCCAGGGCAGAGTCTGTGTGGCCCTGCACTGATGGTAGCAGAGGAATTACAGGGAAGTAGTTGATTTGGGGTATATTTTAGGGGTGGAGCCTCCAGATTGTTGATGATGTGGTGGGATGGGTGAGTTAGAAAAGGAGAGGAATCATGGCAGACAGAATGATGGCCTCCCAAAGATGTCCACATCCTAATCCCAGAAACTGTGAATATGTTACCTTACGTGGTGGTAAAAGGTGGTTCTGATCACCAGATTCTAATGTGTGGAGGAGGTTTCCCAAAGCAGCAAGCAATTCTCAGGACACCAGCAGGGTATCTGAGACTGCAACTCAGTTCTGACATTATTTACCTGGAGTTAGTGTCAGATCCCACAAGCTAAGGGCTCGGTCCTAAAGGACTGTCCCTCTCCCCCCCACTTTAGATGCCAGTTGCAAACCCAGGTTATCACCTGTGCTTCTGACTGACTGGCTATAAATAAGAGGTTCCCAGGGCTTCCCTGGTGGCGCAGTGGTTGAGAGTCCGCCTGCCGATGCAGCGGACACGGGTTCGTGCCCCAGTCCGGGAGGATCGCACATGCCGTGGAGTGGCTGGGCCCGTGAGCCATGGCTGCTGAGCCTGCGTGTCCGGAGCCTGTGCTCCGCAACGGGAGAGGCCACAACAGTGAGAGGCCCACGTACCGCAAAAAATAAAAAAAAAAATAAAAAAAAAAGAGGTTCCCATGACCTCCTCCTTGGGTTCTATTAATTTGCTTAGAGCAACTCACAGAACTCAGAGAGACATTTTGCTTACTAGATCACTGGTTTATTATAAAAGCATACAACTCAGGAACAGCTACACAGAAGAGATACAGAGGGCAAGGTATGGGGAAAGGGTGTGGAGCCTTTATGCCCTCTCCGAGCACACCACTCTCCCCAAATCTCCGTGTGTTCACCAACCCAGAAGCTCTCTGAACCTCCTTTTCCTGTTGTTTTTATGGAGGCTTCATTGCATAGGACTTGTTGATGAAATCATTGGCCATTGAACCTCCAGCCTCTCTCCCTTCCCCAGAGGTCAAAGGGTGGAACTGAAAGTTCCAACTCTCCCTTCAAGGTTGGTTCCCCAGCAGCCAGCCCCCAACCTTAGGTGCTTTCCAAAAGTCATCTCATTAACAAAAACTTAGTTGTGGTGAAAAAGGGCTTGTTATGAATAACAGGACACCTTTATGGCTCTGAAGTACTTTCAGGAACTAAGGACAGAGACCAAATATTATGACAAAATGTTCTCCTGTTGCTCTTATTGCCCAGGAAATTCCCAGGGAGCTGTGAGCCAGGAACTGTGGATGAAGATCAAATATATATGAAAATATATTTTGGTCATCTGACCAAATATACATATTTCTTATAAATCACAATATTTCACACGGCAGAATAGACTTTGTAGATGTGATTAAGTTAAAGATCTTGAGATGGGGAGTTTATCCTGGAATATTTGAGTGGGCAGTGTCATCACAGGGTCCTTACAGCAGTCAGAGTCAGAGAAGGAGATGTCATGACGGAAACAGAGGTTGGAGAGATGCGAGGAAGGATTGTTACCAAGCCGGCTGCCCGACGTGTACAGAAGCCAGTACTATGGCGCTGGCTTTGGAGGAAAGAAAGAGCTTTATTGCGAGGTTGACCAGCAAGGGGACAGAAAGCAGGACTCAAATCTGTGTCTCCCATCCAGGGTTCAGGGCAAAATTTAAGGGCGAACTTGGCAAAAGCTGATTGGCTAGTCTCAAATCAGTCCATCCGGAAGCCGATTTTCCTTCTTGAAGGACTTCTCACTTTGTAAAGGACTCCAGTGGCAACATTTCTCTTCTTTGAGTTTTGCAAACTCAAGATTCTTCGTTCCGGGGTCATCCTGGAGCCGTGGGTTCCCGTCTTGCACATGCACAGTGCTGTCTCTGTAAAATAACTACAGGTTTAAACAATCAACAACCTGTTTTAAGGAAGCAAAGCCATTTTAAGCTGGTCAGTGTTTTATGTGCTGTTTCAATTTCTCCCTATTTCTTTACACATTTCTCAATCTTGAAGGAAATAGGGTGATATCACTCTAGGCTCTTCCTGCTGATTAGGAGCATGGATTTTCATAAGAGGAATGAAAGTGTTTTGCACTTAATTGTAAATATTCACAAGTCCCACCTTGAACTCTTAAGTCTTAGGCAATCATCATGCGTGTGGGGAGGCCTTTTAAATATATGAGACAGACAACAAATACAAAATTTAATGAGTCCTGTGAAGGTGTCTACAAATACCAGCAAATATCTGTAATTTCTCATGGCTTTGGGCATAACAGTCAAGTCTATCTCCTGGTTCTGTCCCTTGGTTTTGCATCCCTTTTATTACTGGGGGCGGACTGCTTTTTGGATTGTTTCTGGCCGGATCAGGCAATTTTGTATTACCCTTTCATTGGTCCTTTGCATTTGTGGACCAAAAAATAAACTTCTGTAGCCAGTGATTGGTTAGGTCACGCCCCTAATGGTTTCCTTGATGTAGATGGGTAATAACTCTTTCCATTAAATGCTCAGGTATAAGCACTAGTCCCTGTTCATTATAAATCCAGCCTTCTTTGGTTGTTTGGCACTGATCATCTTAGTCTCAAGTCAGCGTGAAATTCCCCTTCGTCTGCTTTCTCTAGATCCATTTCCCAACACTGAGGTTTAAACAGGGATAGGTCTCCACGTGGAATGAGTGCTAGGGCCTTAGGATGGGGATTTTTGGTCTGGCTGCCTGTTTTGTGCCCTGATCAGCCAAATTATTTCCTTTAGCTATATAACTATCAGTCTTTTGGGGGCCCAGGCAATGTACTATGGCTACTTCTTCCATCATTATAACAGAGCCTATTCAGGCCAGTATCTCCTCCGCGTGTTTAACTTCTTTTCTTCTTGATGTTAGTTAGACCCCTCTCTTTCCATATGGCCCCATGTGCATGCACGACAGAGAAGGCATACTTAGAATCAGTATAAATGGTGACCTTTTCTTTAGCCCCAAGGCACAGGGCCCTCTTGAGGGCTATGAGCTCTGCCTCTTGGACAGATGTACCCGGAAGGAGGGCTTCCACTTCTAAGGCTTCCTGATGAATTACTACTACATACTCAGCCTTTCAGAGTCCCTGGTCTACGAAGCTTCTCCTGTCTGTAAACATTTCTATATCTGGATTTGCAGTCAGGTTGGGTCTGCTAGAATAGACTTCTTCAATATTTGTGTACAATCCACAAGCCACGGAATACAGGCAGCCTCTAGGAGCGGGAAAAGGTAAGGAAACAGATTTTCTCTTAGAGCCCCCCCTGAGAAACTGCCCTGCTGACACCTTCAGTTTAGGCTCTAGACTTTGATTTTGGACTTTTGACCTCCAGAAGTGTAAGAAAATTATTTGTATTGTCTTAAGTAACAAAATCATAGAAATTTGTTACAGCAGTAATAGGAAATTAATATAGGAGTCAAGAATGACAATAAGGCTTTTTCCTGGGGAATAGTGCTACTATTTCCCAATATGGGAAAGGCTGGGGAGGAAAGGAGGCTAAGAGAAAACTGAACCTGTCCCCTTCAAGTGGACAGTTGGTCATCATGCAGATAAGTTGATGGGTGAGTTGGCCCTGGCCTCAGGGGCAGGTCAGGATACGATGGAAATGTGGGAGCCACCAACATATAAATGATATTTAGAGACCTGGGGTTTACACCCCTGGAGAAAGCATATTACATTAAAATCATGGAAAGACAGCTTAGTAACTTCCGAACAGAGGCCACATACGGACTTATTCCCCCTCATTTCTTGCTGTTTAAATTACAGTTGTTTTCTTTTGAGTCACCAAATGACATTTCAAAAGATAATAAGAAGCTGCCACTTTGGAAGGAAAAAAAACCCCAACATTAGGCAACCTTTTAAAAGATCAAATTTCTGGAGTGTGCAGATAGTTGCAGTATTTCTTTCTTCATTTTTTTGGAGAATACATATGAGCTCATTTAACAGATTTAAGCCTATAGTTTAATTTGGGGGGATTTTTATGGGTACAAATTTTTAAGAATTTGCTTCTTATCAGGTGGATAACCTTTAACTTTTGAGAGAACCATACTCCCCTTTTCTGATGGTACTGGTTGCTTCCTGTTGTTTTGTTTCAAGGGCTTTGGTGACAATTGACAGTGAGCTTTGAAATTAAGGTTACATTTTGTGTAAAGGCAACACATCTAGAGGAATCTATGTATATTCTTATATCTACTGAACATATAGATCAAGGGTTCTCAACCATGGACAGTTTTACATTCCCCAGGGGACATTTAACAATGTCGGGAGATATTTTTGGATGTCGAGATGGGGATGGGATGCTACTGGCATCTCGTGGGTAGAGGCCAGGGATGCTGCCAAACATACCACTGTGTACAGGACAGCCCCCAACCCCGACCCACATCAAAGATGTACTCAGCCTAAAATGTCAATAGTGCAGAGGTTGGCAGGCCCTGTAATAGAACTTGTCAACCTACAGGTTAGGAAAATGGGAACTATTATCTTTCTGTCCCTTAACATATATGCTCTTCCTACATAAATCTGGTTGCACACTGAGCTGGCAAACTTCGTTTTGCTGCCTTGATGTAAGTACTACAACATTCTTGCAGATTCTATAACTTTTATTTTGCGAGAAACCGGCTAATTTAGTGTTAACTGGAATGGAAGGCACAAAGAAGGATTTGAAGTCAATTTAAATGGCTTTTTGGGGGGCTAAAATGAAAGTGTTAAATTTATTATAGTCATATTTTAGGAAAAAATTTCATATTCTGTAAGCAGTTTTTATTTTGGACTACTTTTCAAGTAGTACTAACATTGTGCCCTAGCTAGTCATGACTAATTAAATACTGCCCTGGTTATTTGCTTATTTCAGGTTAAAAAAAAGTCACTTGATATAACTATAATTGAAATAAAATAAAATCATAAAAATTGCTTTACTTCTTATTGTTTGGCAGTATTGGAGTAGAAGCGTTGTGATTTTAAAAAAAGTATGTTGAGGAAACGTCTGCTTTCTGTCATTTACTAACTTAAGTAGCAGCCCAAGGAAAAGATGTAGGAATGAAGAGATTTGTACAATGATCTTGAGTCTTTTCATTCCTAGATTTTGCAATATGAACTTTAATTACTAAATTGGTTAGAGACTTTGAGAAACCTACATTATTTAGTAGGATGGGGGATATACCTTAATTTCTGCAATTTAAGGTTAAACCCCTAAGTGTAAATTGGTGCAGCCACTACGGAACAGTATGGAGGTTCTTTTAAAAACTAAAAATAGTTACCATATGATCCTGCAATCCCACTCCTGAATACGTATCCAAAGAAAACTGTAATTCGCAAAGATACATGCACCCCAATGTTCATAGCAGCACTATTTACAATAGCCAAGACATGGAAACAACCTAAGTGTCCATTGACAGATGAATGGATGAAGAAGATGTGGTACGTATATACAATGGAATATTAGCCATAGTAAAGAATGAAATAATGCCATTTGCAGCAACATGGGTGGACCTAGAGATTATTATATTAAGTGAAGTAAGTCAGACAAAGACAAATATAATATAATATCACTTATATGTGAAATCTAAAAAAAACGATATAAATGAACTTACAAAACAGAAATAGACTCACAGACATAGAAAACAAACTTATGGTTACCAGAGGGGATAGTGGGGGTTGGTGAGGGGGAAATAAAGTATGAGTTTGGGATTAACATATACACACTACTATGTATAAAATAGATAAACAACAAGGACCTACTGTATAGCACAGGGAACTATATTCAATGTCTTGTAATAACCTATAATAGAAAAAGAATCTGAAAAAGAATATATATATACACACACACACATATATATAAGATACATATAAATAACTGAATCACTTTGCTGTACAGCTGAAGCTAATGCAACTTTGTAAATTAGCTATACTTCGATTTAAAAAATGGTTAAAAATAAAAAAGAGAAATATTTAGAAGTTGTATGTTTTAATTCTCCAGGGGAATTAAGAAATTGAGAAAATGGGCTAAATGTTTCCTGTTAATAAAGAGAAGAAAAATCCAATAAAAAAAAAAGATTAGGCCCCTAAGATGGTAGATACAGTTAGAAAATTAAAATCACGAGGTGTATACCTTTAAAAATTTCTAAAATGAGGTATATGACAATGTATACCTAAAAGCAGTGACCAGTTTGAAATATTAAAAGTAGTTAAGATAGCACGACTTTCTGAATATGAAGATGACTTTTGGGAAATCAATGATAAGCATTGTATTGTTTCTTAGGAATACTTAATATAGATACATTAATGCTTTTAACCCGTGTGGTTTGTTAAAGAACTAACATCCTCATTTGCTAATCATTCTTTTGTAATTTTAACACATATATACAAGACATATGAAAATGATGTTCTTGGACTTCTTTTTTTTTTAACATCTTTATTGGAGTATTATTGCTTTACAATTGTGTGTTAGTTTCTGCTGTATAACAAAGTGAATCAGCTATACATATACATACAGCCCCATATACGCTCTCTCTTGCGTCTCCCTCTCACCTTCCCTATCCCACCTCTCTAGGTGGTCACAAAGCACCGAGCTGATCTCCCTGTGCTATGCGGCTGCTTCCCACTAGCTATCTATTTTACATTTGGTAGTGTATATATGTCCATGCCACGCTCTCACTTCATACCAGCTTGCCCTTCCCCCTCCCCGTGTCCTCAAGTCCATTCTCTATGTCTGCATCTTTATTCCTGTCCTGCCCCTAGGTTCTTCAGAACCATTATTATTATTATTTTTTTTACATTCCATATATATGTGTTAGCATACGGTATTTATTTTTCTTCTTCTGACTTGCTTCACTCTGTATGACAGACTCTAAGCCCATCCACCTCACTACAAATAACTCAATTTTGTCTCCTTTTATGGCTGAGTAATATTCCATTGTATATATGTGCCACATCTTCTTTATCCATTCATCTGTCAATGGACACTTAGGTTGCTTTCATGTCCTGGCTATTGTAAATAGAGCTACAATGAACATTGTTGTACATGACTCTTTTTGAATTATGGTTTTCTCAGGGTATATGCCCAGCAGTGGGATTGCTGGGTTGTATGGTAGTTCTATGTTTAGATTTTTGAGGAACCTCCGTACTGTTCTCCATAGTGGCTGTATCAATTTACATTCCCACCAACAGTGCAAGAGGGTTCCCTTTTCTCCACACCCTCTCCAGCATTTATTGTTTGTAGATTTTTTGATGATGGCCATTCTGACCGGTGTGAGGTGATACCTCATTATGGTTTTGATTTGCATTTCTCTAATGATTAGTGATGTTGAGCATCCTTTCATGTGTTTGTTGGCAACCTGTATATCTTCTTTGGAGAAATGTCTATTTAGGTCTTCAGCCCATTTTTGGATTTGGTTGTTTGTTTTTTTGATATTGAGCTGCATGAGCTGCTTGTATACTTTGGAGATTAATCCTCTGTCAGTTGCTTCATTTGCAAATATTTTCTCCCATTCTAAGTGTTGTCTTTTCATCTTGTTTATGGTTTCCTTTGCTGTGCAAAAGCATTTAAGTTTCATTAGGTCCCATTCGTTTATTTTTGTTTTTATTTCCATTTCCCTAGGAGGTGGGTCCAAAAGGATCTTGCTGTGATTTATATCATAGAGCATTCTACCTGTGTTTTCCTCTAAGAGTATTATAGTGTTTGTACTTACATTTAGATCTTTAAT